>NC_143509.1:65507455-66187455 GCF_031878675.1 Megascapheus bottae
GGCCCTCTAGGCTTTTGTCTCTGCAACACTGGATAATAAAAGTAACAGATACTTGGGTTGAGTGAGATGAGAGAATGAGATCCTTTGACACTTAAGTACAGCCAGAAGCATGTTTTTGGTACTCAGTTCTTTTTCTGCACACCCAAATTATTACTTATGCCCACGCAAATGCAAGTGCCCACATATTCCTATTAGAAAGATTTGGTGCTTGGTTATTTGGTTTATACCCAAATCCATGAAGTCAATATCATCCTGATGTCAAAGCCAGACAAAGACCACAGAAGAAAAAAAGTTACAGGTCAAATTCATTAGTAAAATGATATCAGGTTACATTGAACAGAGAGAAAATGATAGGTTGAAATCAATAAAATAACAAACCAAACTTAACAGCACAAAAAATTGTACACAATCACTGTCTTGGCAAAGTCTACAGGCTAAGAAACTTACAAAGTAAGTTTATTTGCTGGAAGCAGTCTGGTAGTCTTCTGGAGAGGAATCTCTATGCTGAATCACCCTAGGACAGAGAAGAACAAAGGAACCCCAAAAAGTAAAGAGAGAAGAGATTTTCAAACTATTCACAATAGCTAAGATAAAAAAACCAACTGAATATCTGTTGGCAGATAAACTTAAGGGACAGAGCCAAGGCTCTGATTTCAAGCCTCAGGACATACACGCAATAGGTAATTTCTAAAGTTGAGTGAGATGGCACGTGCCAGTAGTCTCATCTTAGCAGGGACGTAGGCAGGAAGACCACAGTTAAGACTGTCCTGGAATAAAGACCAAGACCTAAAGCAAAAACGACTGATAGTGGTGTGGGCCAGCTGGTAGAGTACTGAGTTCAAATCCCACTAGAGTAAAAAGAAAAAAAGATAAAGAATTAATCCCATTCAGTTTTTCGGTATCCCCCATGAAGCTGATGGGGGGGGGATGTTAGGATTCATTCATGCTTTCTGAACAGTAGCTATATTTTAGGCAACAGCTTCCTTCTATTACTATGCAAATCAGAAGAGCCTCTTAGTATTTCCTTTCAAGATAAATGGCTGAAAGAAACAATGATTTGCTAAATTGTATTTTCCAGCTATTTTCCATTGTGATTTATGGTTATTTACAGTTTAGATGTAGTTATACTACAACCTAAACATTTCAGAAAAAGAAGATGAGGAAAAAGAACTCACAGACACTAATTTACGCATAAATTGAGTTAAATTTTGCTAGAATGACTCATTTGTCTCAGGGAGATGTTTTTCAAGGTTTAATTTTAAGCCTTGTGAAAGGTTGACAAATTCATCTTTATTTTCTTCAGTATGAATAATATGATGTCTCACACAGGGAAGTTTGCAGTCAAGAAGTTATTAATTATAACTGTGCTTTCATTTTTTCCTGAAAAATGCAGATTCTGGAATTGTCTATCTTTTGTTGCCTTTCTCATGGTGTTTACTTTCGTTGGACTTCTTATTCCTGCATATACATATTTATACATATCATTTTCTGATATATATTATTCACTAAATATCTACTTCACACTAATTATTCTAAGGTAAGAAAGCCATTTGATTTTACCTATAGAAAATGCAATAAGTCCGAAGATCACTTGTTTAATAATAATAACAATTGTTGAATGTAGCGTTGCAAAGTACCACCAGCAAATTAGTGCCTAGCAGTTTTCTCACTTTCCAATTGAATCTCAAAGCAATGCAACTCTTTGTAAAAAGTTCAGAAAATCATAAAAAAACAAACACTATTGTATAATGTAAGATTACTAAGAAGCAATCAATATTAACATTGGGCACATTTCATCTAGTGTTTTATTTCCCTAATATTTCATAAAGTTAATAACCTTCCATAAATAGAAATTTTTACCCCAAGTGTGTGTGTGTGTGTGTGTGTGTGTGTGTGTGTGTGTGTGTATCCTGAGTCTTGAACTCAAGGCCTGGGTACTACCCTTAAGCTTTCTTTGTTCAGTTCCAGAGCTCTACCACTTGAGCCACAGCTCTTCTTCCAGCCTTGTGCAGGTTAAGTGGAATAAGGGTTTCTTAGACTTTCCTGCCTAGACTGACTTTGAGCTGTGATCCTATGATCTTAGCCTCCTAACAGGGAGAATTGCTGATGTGACCCACTTTTGCTCAATATCAATTTATAACTTCAATGAATAAAAAATTAGATGTAGAAGTAGTTTTTTTATGAAACAAGATGGAAGCCTTCTTAGACAATGCCTTCTTTGCTCAAATAGAGTTTATAGCTCCTTTTTGAAATTTTAAGAAGCCAATGAGTCTGCCAGGCTCTGGGGGAAAAAAATGCAGAGTAATATAAAAACACCATAAACTGGTTAATCTCCATCACTCAAATTAGTAACATTTTACTACCACTGGAAAAATTGAGATCATTGTTAGCCTCAATTCAGCTAGTGCCAAATAAGTGGAAATTAGTCCCAAATCATCAGAAAATATGGTAGTATGAAATTCAGGAATGATATGAGAATGCAAGAAAAAAATAGAACTAACCTGATATATAAAATAGAGTAGAACAGAACTAGAAATAGCTAGTGGTAGAACTAAAAATAAGAAACAAAAGAACACTGATGTTAGTTGCAGCCGAGCTAAAAATCTATGAATAAAAAGAGAGAAATGACATTTTCCTTAGTTCTTACTCATTCAAATTATTTTAAAACTTTTGGCATCTCAAATATATCTGTCAAACATTGATAATGCTTTTTCCCTCTAAGAAAGTATTGTACCACTCAAGGGTAATATAGAATATTCCTACCATTCAAGTCTTGTTAAAAGCGGGGGGATGAGAAAGGGGGGGTGGGAAAGAGCCATTTTCTAGGTTTTCTGATGGGATCTCCTCCCTTTGTTATGCCAAGAGAATGCCAAAGATGACTTCTGTATGAGAGTCAACAATTACACAGAGAAGAAACTGGAATAGAATGGAGTGAATAGAATAGATAACTTTTAACGTTGTTTTGTCTTTTAGACTTCTGGTCATTCTCTTAATGAGCCCATTTTTAGCTCGACTTGGTCACGGATTCAGCTGGCGCTGGGCTTTCATAATGGTCTGGAGTGAGATGAAAGGAACGCCCAACATAAATATGGCACTTCTGCTCGCCTACTCAGACCTTACCCTTGGATCTGAGAGGGAAAAGTCACAAGTAAAAGAAGTTGCATGTTATTATTTGAATATCTGCTAAAAATGTTGCTATATATTTCACATATATATTATTTTTATAATGAGAAAGCTTCACCTCATTTGCCTGTTGAAATGATTTAGTGATGATGAGAAAATAGGGAGAAAAGTTGCACAGAACAACTTCCCTCCTCCCCTTTCCAGCCTAGAGATTTTACTGCTTCCTTTACATGGCCTTATCATGAACATAGAAAGAATTAAAACATAAATCATTTCAGGTAGTACCTGTTGCAAACTATACACTCAATTTATTAAATTTTATTTATACCTAATAACCTCAAAAGAGTCAGAAACCTATATATGGCTCATTCTATCACCTTCTATAATACTGAAGATCTACATTTAATGATTCTATGACATAAATAATTTTTCCATATTTTATTATAATTAATAGAAGGGTTACAGTTATATTCACCAGCTAGAAGGTGCATTACTTCACGCACATTGATACCTCTTCTCATGTTTTTGTCCCAGTTTCTCTCCCCCCCACCCCCTCCCCTCATCTTGTTTTCCTCCCTTCCCTTTCCTATTTCAAATAAACTAATAAATGTATATACAATATACCAGATAAGAAGGTAAGATACTGTAACAATATGAGAATAACCAAGGGACAACAAAAGAGATGAGAAATAACATAGTACATACATTAAGAACAACAATCACACATTACATAGCTCTTGAAACATTTTAATTTCAAGGTAAAATTCTTTCTAAGACTGTGTCAATCAGAACAAATTGCAAGTGCTAACATATCTCTATCCATGATAATTTCAAAAAGTTCCAAAGAAAGTTTCTGGGTAATTGTTATGTACTAACTAAATGACAGATTAGACATTAAAACTTTAAGTCTTTTAACTGTTTTTTTTTTCCCCTTTTATACCACTCCTGGGCTTGATCTCATGGTCTGAGCACCGTCCTTAGGCTTTCTCAAGGCTAGAGCTCTACCACTTAAGCCACAGCACCACTTCTGGCTTTTTCTATGTATGTGGAACCGAGGAATCGAACTCTGGTCTTCGTGCTACACCCCACCACTAAGGCCTAGTGGTAGAGTGCTTGCCTAGCATGCACGAAGACCCCGGTTCCATTCCTAGGTATCACATACATAGAAAAAAAAAAGCCAGAAGTGGTGCTGAGGCTCAAGTGGCAAAGCTCTAGCCTTGAGAAAGTCCAAGGACAGTGCTCAGGCCCTGAGTTCAAGCCCAGTACTGGCAAAAAAAAAAAAGAAAAAAAACACAACCCTAAGTTATCTGATGCTAGACGAACTCCTTCTTCTTAGTTATCGTTTTCCATTATCCTGTCACAGTGATCAGCTTGATAATGAACATTGTATACAGATCAAGGACCTGAAATTCTGTTTTGCTCTGTATCTCTAGAAAGTTATTTAATTGGTTCTGCACAGTGAATTTGAACTCAGGCAGTGATATTTAGGCTAAGGATGCTATGCCAAGGAAGTCCTGCTTGGAACTAAAACCCTGGTAGATAAAATCATTTTTAATGAATATATTTACACTGGTAGTAACTGCTTAAAAAGTAGCAATCTTCTCTTGATGTACAATGGATGAATATAATATACAGTGCTTTGTAATAAATAACACTTAATATTGTTTCATATATGTGTATTTAATTCTAGATTCTATTTCATGGAGTGTCAGTCTGCATAATAACCCTGGTTGTCAATAGGTTTATTTTGCCTAAGGCTGTCAATAAACTTGGTAAGCTCTGCTCACTACTATTCTGAATGATGGGGAAATTTTCTGAATATGCTAAAGAAATGAGAACAACAAAAGGAGAGGCTATACAAATACAAGCTGATAGTTTCTCACTAAAGAGGAAGTTGAATCTCTGTGCAAAGGCCTTTTAGCCAGTAAACTTGCTTACTTAAAAAGAGATTACTTATTTACATTACTCTAGAGTAACTGCAATAATAGTTTGTGCTTATTCAGCAAGTTTTTATAAAAAGGCTGCTAATCACTTGGCAATGTTTGAACTGGTGAGAATACATTGTAAGAACAGAAAAAAAAATTCTGAGATAATGGTTCACACTGGGTTGAGGAGAAAGAGTGAAGTCAACAAGGTAAAAGCAGAGAGCCACACATGCATCAGCGTCAACAACAAACCACTTAGGGAATAAAGGAGAGAATATAACACAAGCCACCTTCTTTAGGGACCTGGAAACGACAGAAAAATACTTGTATCCTGTGGAATAAAGTGGGTAGTCCCTTTTACTTAATTGGTTCATGTGATTATGGAAGCTAAGTCCCAAAATCTTCATCCCAAATGCCCAAGAACCAAGGAAACCCATAGTGTCAATTCTAGTTCATATCTAAAGGCAGAAGGCCAAAGTTGCAACTTTTTAGCCATCAAGTAAGAGTGTGAATTCATTCAGGTACCTCCTTTAGTTCTCATTAAGCCACCAACAGATCATTCACTTACACTAGAGGAAGCATTGTGCTTTACTGTGTCTCCCAATTTAAATGTTAACCACAGCTAGAAACAGCCTCACAGGCACATCTTCTAGCATATTGTTCCACCAAATATCTAGCCACTTGGCAGCCCAATCCATTTGACACCGAAAATTAACCATTGTGTCTCTCCTGCTCTTTTTCTTCACCACGTAAACAAGAAAAGAGTTAAGATAGCCAAGACATTTCATACATGTGAAGTTCTGGGTCATATTTTCCCAGCATACAGTAAACACACAATAAATATTAACTATTACTATTACCATTGTAGCTCAGCTTTGTAAAGCATATGAAAGAAAATGTTTGTTAGTTTTCCTATATTTAATTTGTGTGAAATACTTAATATTTAAATATTTAATGTTTAGTGCTCATAACTAAGAACAAAGGCAAACTGTAATCCATATCAGAATGGTGCTGTTATTTTTCCTAAAATATGGGGTTTTTTTCCATCAAAGGTCTTCGGGATGTCACATCAACGAAATACAAATCCGTTTATTATACATTTCAACACTTTCAAGAGCTAACCAAATCTACAGCTTCTGCACTCAAATTTGACAAAGATCTTGCAAATGCTGATTGGAACATGGTAGATAAGGCTATTTTACTTCAAAACCCATACGCAGTAAGTATGGGATAGCTTTCTAGTCCTCCAAACTACCTTTGAGAGCCATTACATATAAATCATGACATAAATAGTAGTTCAGAATTTTTACTACTTCCAATTCATCAAGAAGTTGTATTAATATCTCCTCATTCACCACAATATTAAGGAAAAAAGTGAAGAAATTTGTAAACACTATGAGACAATGCAGAAAGTCATAACCCCTTTGAAATTATTGGTTGTAAATCTAAAAGAAGAAACAGTATGTTGGCATTGCCTTAAAAAAATACCATACAAACCAGAAAATGGGCCTTAAAATATGTATACTTTTTTTTAATATGTGCACTTTTTGACCATGTTGGGAGCAGTCAGGGTTTTTTGTTTCTTCATTCATTTAGGCATGTATGCTAAGTACTTGCTAGAGCCTGGTTTATGGGTAATAGTGCTTTTTTTACTCAGTGAAATACTCAGAACACCAGTCAAGCATGGTTTCCATAAGGAGGAAATAGTCAAATTGTCTAGGATCAAAAAGAAATTGTCTTAGGATCTCTTCAAAGCTTCTACTACTTTGTTTGCCCCACATCATGTCGAATTTATATTGCAATATTTTTCTGCCTCACAGAATATAAGGGCCCAGCTACTAAAAGATGATTAGTATCAATGAAATAGGATCCCCTTCCCTCAAATTATTTCATATCCACTAATCAGTCTGCTTAAGGCTCCAGATTGGGACTCAGATGCAAGCCCTGTGCTTACAGAAATACTGCCAGGACTTGTAGACAGCACAAGTCCCAAGTGAATTTCACCAGTGGCTCCTGTGAGCGTGGACTTCTGCTGCCAGAATCACCTGCAAGGCTTATTTAATTAATATATTGAGTTCCCAGCTGCCACCTTGGAGATTGTGATTCAATTATTCTGTGCAGGTGTGTGTGTGTGTGTGTGTGTGTGTGTGTGTGTGTGTGTGTGTGTGCATTCTGAAGCCACTGATCTGGTTTTTGATGTATTTCAGAAGACCTGAATGCCGTTAGAGTTTATATAATATATATACATATATAATAGAATATTTAGATGTATAAATTTACCTTCGTTACTTAATAAATAGCTTTGCAGTCTTGGGCAGATCATTTCTTTTTCTAAGCATCAGTCTTTTTCACTGGAATATTATCTCTCTGCCCATCTGCTTGTAGCATGTTCCTTTTGTCCTAAGTGACTCATTCGCAGCACGTGTACAATCTTGGGTGTTCTTAGCGCAACAAGGACCCAGTCTGCAGAAACACAGAGCACTACCCAGCTCTCTCAGGAAGAGGGGTTAAGATGGGCATTTGTGACAAGTCCCTGGTGATGCTGACTGTTGACTATGATCTGACTTCTAGTGGGATCACATAGGCAATAGCTTTTAGGAACTCAATAATGCCAGGCAGAAGTAGAGCTATGGCAGAATTCCTTCTGGCCATAATTCTGACTTGTACATAATAGAGTAAATGGTGAATATTTGAATTTTTTTTGCTATATTCCCACCAAAGTCATACAAAGTGCTTCATGGTCTTGCTAAGCAATATGATAATAGCCTGTGTTACTTTTTTTTTTTGCTTATTCGTTTTTAATTTGTGTTTTGTTTAGTTGAACCAAGGAGAAACGACAGAACATCAGAAGGTTACTTGTCCAGACTGTAACAAGGAAATAGATGAAACCCTTAACATTGAGGCAATGGAGCTTGCCAACAGGCGTCTCTTATCAGCACAAATAGTTAGTAATCTAGGTCAATCTTTTAAAACTACTTTGGGAGCTAAAATACTGACTTCTGCTTGTCATCCTAGCCACTCAGGAGGCTAAGATTGGGATGATTTGGTTCAAGTCTAACCTAGACCGGGATGGGGAGGGAGGGAACAGCAACACTTCATTTTAACAGAAAAAGGTAGGTATAGTGATAAGTGTCTGACTTCCCAGCTATGAGGAAAGCATAAACCGAATTTCTGTCCAGGCTGACCTGGGACAAGATGTGAAGGTCTATTTCAAAAATAGCTATAGCAATAATGTGCCTAGTAAGGCCCAAGCTAAGTAAAAATACCAGTATCCCCAAAATGGTGCAAAAAAATGTCTACCATGCCTAATACATATTCATTGTGCTCAACTACATGGCTTAATCGATTATTTCCAAAAACAAAGTTTGTCATTATAACAGAAGGGCGAAGAAGGAAGAGAGCAAGGAAGGAGGGAAGGAAAGAAGGAAGAAAAGGTGAGAACAAGGAAAGGAAGGAAGGAGAAATAGAAAGGAAGAAAGGAAGACAGGCTACTCAGATTAGCTTAAGTGTTTTATTATGAAGATTTGAGAGTTTCACAGATATATGGGGCAGAAATTACACAGCAGCTCATCTTGCAACATGTTATCCAGTCAGTTCCATGGAAAGCTCTCTCTGGTTCCAATTCAGTTTTTCTTTTGAAGAATAACATAAATCCTCTAATAAATGACCTGGAGGACATTCTGCTTTCAATCACGCCTAGAGTAAAGGCTGAGAAATTACTACAGAAACAAGATCCTGTGGGGATTTCCTCATAGCCTTGTTGTCATTTTCTATCCAGGTCCTGTTTACTGAAACTCATCCTCTCCAGATTTTCTTGCTAGGTGTTCTTTGCATGACATATGTTTTTTAGCTATTCCAACCACTCTTATTTGTCCATCTCACTTGGTTGTGGTGAGATCTGTTGAGTGAGGATATTCTCCCTTTAGTACTCATCCTAGCAGTAAGTTGTTTCCAGGTCAGCTTTTTCAGAGATCCAAATAATTCCTCTATGCATCCAATAAAGGATGAAACGTATGCCCACTCAGTGCTGCTTCTGCCAGTGGATTTCCTTCCCACTCACACACCAAATTAGGTATTGCTACTTCAGGGCCATCATTTCCTCCCTCCCCTAAGATAACACTGGGGAAAATATTCTTTGAAGTGCTTCTATCTCTTCTAAATTGGCTGCCCCCGGAGGTTCAATCCCCCCAGGGGTAGCTGTATGAGATAAACAGGCAACATCTGCTCCTCAGGGCATCCTCGGGCACAGCCTCCTGGCCACTTTATAAGGACCGATAAATGGGGGCTGGTTCTACACAGCAAGCCAGAAAAAATTGGGTTGTCAGTTAACAAGAAGGCAATGGAACAGGACTGAAAAGCAACTGGAATTTCAGAGGAGAAATGGATGTAGAAACAGCAGATTAGGACAGCTCCTGGTACAGCACCGGGGCCATCTGGTTAACCATGTTTGACTTCTTAAGCTGTTACAATTATTTCCTTGGGTGGGAAAGCCATGAGGAGAACTTTACAAAATCCGTGAGTGTATCAATAACAAAACACAATACTGTAAAGGGCATGTAATCTGCTGTATAATTTAGGAAACAGAAAGAAGAGCTTCTCTATTTTTCTCTTTTCTCCAGAAGTCCTCACATCCAAGTATTTTCAGTGAGGTGGAAAAGGAAAAGCAAGGAAGCCTTGCAGAAATAACCACCAATAGTCCAATTACATAATCTGCATGTGTCCAAACATACTACTCAGGCTAACTAAGGTTTTAAAGCAGACCTCTTCATGCCCTGCCTCTTCCATTGTATGCAGCGGTCTTCTCACAAACACACACGTTCGTTTCAGCTCATCCTGTGAGAGTTCACAGTGCAGCCCCCACACACGCACCTTGGACTTGGGCCAGGTTCACTACTTGATGCTTATGCTTCACTACTCTGATGCATGAGGATGTCCACGTTGACCTTGCTCACCTCTCACTTGACCTTACCTGTTGTCCACTTCTCTAAGGAATGCACTTTCTGGCCAATTGTTGTGGTAAACCTTCTAGCTAAGCCCATGATCAAAGGCTCTGCTACTGCCACCACTACAACTCACTTCCTACACATACTTTGTACACACACAGACACACACTCCCTGTCTTAGGGGAAAAAATTATGATAATGGTATATCATTTTGCTTACTGACATCTTTTGGTACCTTATGCAATTAGATTCATCTTGTTAATAGCATTCACTTCTCTTCTAAGAAAATTTAGTAAACTTAAATACC
The DNA here is from genome assembly GCF_031878675.1 of Megascapheus bottae. Taxonomy (NCBI): domain Eukaryota; kingdom Metazoa; phylum Chordata; class Mammalia; order Rodentia; family Geomyidae; genus Megascapheus; species Megascapheus bottae. The sequence continues at coordinate 65,517,754 of NC_143509.1, forward strand.
TGAAGATTGTGATTTATTTATTCTGTATAATCTTTCACAAATAACAAAATATGTATACAAATTTGGTGCTTATTGAATTCTTCTAAACCTCCTTTGACAAGGTAAAATTTGTTGTAAGGACAAGTTTCTTCCTTTTAGATAAATAACCTAAACTATACCTGATTTTATTTCATAAACTATTCTAAACTAACCATGTGTGGTGGCACACATCTATAATCCCTGCTTCTTGGGAGGCAGATGCAGAATGATGAGCAGTAAAGTAGTGAGACTCAAAAAGTAAAATAAAAATAAAATAAAATAAAAACAGGGCTGGGACATACCTGGTAGAATGCTTACCTGGTATGTCCAAGCCCCTAGTTTCAACTCTTAGAAACACACACACAAACACACCATCATCATTATGTATTTACAATATTCTCATTTAAAATTTTTAGAGACTAGCTCAAAATATCAAGTTTTCATTTTCATTGTTTCTATCTTTCTAGAATTCCCTGTTTAGAAAGAAAAATAGTGTGGTAGACTCTGTAACAGTGTCCCAGTGTATTTAGTTCAATTTTTCCTAAGCAACTTTGCTACTTTTCTTTTAATTTTCTATTTTCTATTTAAGTTTTATCCTAATGATCAGGCTCGTCAACTACTTTTCATAAATAACAAGCCATTTATTGTTGTGTCTTCCTAAATATACATTCTTCATTAGATGGTCATTATACTTGCCACTGATTATTTCCAATCACATCTCCAGTTGAGAAACAATTATTTTTTATTATCCTTAAGTAGTTGTAGAAAAGGTTTTCAGCATGTCAGCTTGATCACTAGCACCCCTTCCATCATTCTCCCCTGCCTCTCCAAACACTACCTATCTGCTCAGTTTTCTGCTTCCGTTTTCATAGATGCACATTAAATATTACAACTGCATTTACCTGCCTTTTCTCTCTGCCTATAACTGCCCCAAACCCTTGATCTCACATTCTCCTGTGCCTCCCTCCACACTGACAACATTATTTTTCTTTTCCTGTTTTTCTTTCTTTTTTTCTTTTTTTGGTAAATTGGGCCTCTCAGTAAAAAAGCCTGTACCACTTGAGCCAAGCCCCCAGTCCTTTTTGCTGTAGTTATTTTTAGAATGGTTAGCCCACTTTTTTCCTTGACAACTTGGACTGTAATTCTCCTACCTTTCTACCTCCTGGGTTTGAATATATGTACCACCATGCCTAACTTGTCTTTAAGATAGGACTTTGTAAATGTGACACCTATACATGATGGAATTTTACACAACTACTAGAAAGAATAAGATTTATGTTATTTGCAGAAAAATGGGTAGACCTAAAGCAAATCAAGTGAAGGGAGGTAAGCCAAGTTCAGAGAGACAAAATATCTGTGTTTTTTCTCATATGTGGAAGCTAGGTCTAAAATACACCAAGGCATGGTAAATTATACAGGACTCTAGGCATAAACACATAGTTAGACAAAAGGAGGATATACTTAAGAAAAGGACATGAAGGCTAAGTGCCTATGTATGTGCACCAGATAATATAAAATATTATTTATCAAAACAAAAGGATCTTTTCTTTGTTTTTTGTTTGTTTTCTTTTTGTTTTGCTAGTTCATTTATCTGTCTTTGGGAGACCAAGAAGAATCACAGAAATGCACGGACAAAGGGTGAACAAATATAGCAGTGGTATTCAATAGATACTATGTTGAAAACGAACTATATAAATTGTAGGTGGGGAAGGGAAGGAAAAGCTGGGGGAGAGAGGGAAGGAAAAGTGACATTGTCCAAAAAGAAATGTACTCTTTCTCTGACTTATGTAACTGCAATTCTTCTGTACATCACCTTTATAATAACAAAAAAATTCTTTTGAAGATAGGGCTTTGCTAACTGTTTTGCCTTGGCTAGCCTTGAACCATTATCCTTTTATCTCCACCTCCCATGTAGTTGGGATTAAAAGTGTGAGCCACCATGCAAGGCCCAAGTTGAGACTTAACTTTGAAATTCACCTTCTAATGGTTTGCCTAGGACTTCTAGCCTACTCACATAGAAAAAGTTACCTTAACGGGATAACACTGCTCAAAAAGAAATGTACGTATTACCTTATATAACATATAACCCCTTTGTACATCACCTTTACAATAAAATTTTAAAAAGTAAAAAGTGACATTAGTAAACACCTAAAGATGTACCAGTTATAAAAAATATCAGAGCTGCATCCTGCTAATGATATATTCATTTGTGGACATTAGGTTGAAATGTACAAAATATCTTAATATTTATGTAATTAAGCGTAGTCTCTTTCTGCTTGAATATGTGTACATTTATTATGATTCCATTTTAGCTTTAAAATTTATGAGATCAGGTGGGCCAGGAGTTTGGACTAGTGGTAGAGTGCTTGCCTGGTTTCATTCCTCAGTACCACATACATAGAAAAAGCCAGAAATGGTGTTGTGCCTCAAGTGGCAGAATGCTAGCCTTGGGGAAAAAGCCCAAGGACAGTGCTCAGGCCCTGAGTTCAAACCCCAGGACTGACAAAAAAAAAATCTTATGAGATCAGGGCCATGAGTATGGACTAGTGGTAGAGTGCTTGCCTATTGCGCATGAAGCCCTGGGTTTGATTCCTTAGTACCACATACATAGAAAAAGCCTGAAGTGGCACTATGGCTTAAATGTTAGAACACCAATCTTAAGCAAACGTGTCCAAAGACAGTGCCTAGACCTTGAGTTCAAGCCCCAGGACTGGTAAATAAACATATACATAAATAAATAAATAAAATTTATGAGATTATGTCTGTTGATAACTTTCAGATTTTCACTTAATTTCACAAATCTGTAGTATTAGAGACCTATCAGAATAAATGCAGAAACTTCCATATTAGAGACTTGATTTCACTATTAATATGATATGACTCACAATATTTAGTTAATTCATAATGAAGAATTTGATTTTCTTTACTGATTATTTTCCCCATTAGAAGAATATGATGCCCAAATGATGTCAACTCTTTCCACTTCACCAATCTGTATTTTCTTTTTTTTTTTTTTTGCCAGTCCTGGCCTTGAACTCAGGCCTGAACACTGTTCTTGGGCTTTCTCAGGGCTAGCGCTCTACCACTTGAACCACAGCACCACTTCCAGATTTTTCTAAGTATGTGGAACCGAGGAATCGAACCCTGGTCTTTGTGTATGCTAGGCAAGCACTCTACCACTAGGCCAAACTCCCGGCCCCACCAATCTGTATTTTCTGCAATAAATACTCCATGTTATTTTCTTTATTTCTCCATCAACTACCTAGTTTGCTATTACATTTCTAACTGCTGATTTTTACTTTTATTTATTGATTTTTTTTCTTCTGTGCTGGCAATTATGTCTTCCTCAGAGAACCCTAATTTTCAAAGCAGTGGGTATCTCTGCTGATTTCCAGATCCATGGATCACATCTTCAGTCCATCTTCATCCCAGCTGTAACTCCTGTTCATATTCATTTGTTGATTTGCTTTCTGTGATTTCAATTTTAATGCTCTCAAGAGTCACAGGAATTGGTCTACACACAGTTTTCAAATCTTTGAGCATTTCTTTAAATCTAATCTTAGCCAGTTCCTGTTCACTGAAACAGCGTCTTCTCCATATACTGAGACCACATCATTTCTGTGTTAACAGCACAGCAGGGCAGGAGAGTCACATAGAGTAGGGGACATACCACTTTTGGGAGGTAGGAGCTAAGCTTCAAATTGAGAGAAATCTGAGTCGCTAAATATCATCTTGAGAAAACTACTCGCCCACCAACCCTCAATTTTTACCTCCATGCAATGTAGGGTACATTCCTTCTTCAGAAAGTTGTCGTAAGAACTTAATCGTTCCCTCCATCTTGCATTGTTATAGAAATGATCACTTAAATTTTTCCTGGTATCTAACTGCTTGGTCATTTATGTTTCTAAGTTTGAGACTCATATTCTCAACTTTTCATTTTTACATAAACTATCATTTTTACTTTCAAATAGAATGAAAACATTGTAATCTTATTCTGCTTTGACAATACTTTCACACTGTTTGAGAAGGACGATGGAACTATATGAAATTAAATACAGAAAATGAGTTGTTTCACTTTGGTTGTACTGGTGATGGCTGCGGTAAACCAGAGCCTCGTGCAAGGAAAGCCCCTTGAATTACACTCCCCAAGTCCATCAAGTAATTTTTTGGATCACAATCCTTGAGTTTAGTTGATAGTTTCTTCTAGCAAAGCAGAAGTGTGTGTGCCCCCTTAAATGATTGTATAGTAAGAATGCCTGCTATAGATCCAAGGAATCTTTGATTGTAACATAGATCCCAGTTTAGGATCCCATTGTAGTTCTCATCAGTTTGAGCATTTATACAACACAGAGCTCAACAACTGTGTCCATGGTATCAGACGTTTCCCCCCAGTCTAAGTGTATTCTTCATATTGGTACTGAAGAAAATAGTTACTGTATTGTGCAGAATAGTGGCAATTCCTTTTCTTCTTTTCCGTTTTTAGTTTGAGTAGTCCTGGGGCTTGAGCCCAGAATGTTCCACCTGTTCTACTATTTAATTCACACCTAGAGCTCTTTTTTTGTGTGAGCTTGTTTATAACTAGAGTCTTACGTTTTCCCCACAGCCATCTTGAGATTTAAGTCCCTCCTACCAATGCCTCCTGAGTAGCTGGGCCCAGTTTATTGGTTGAGGTGGGATTTTGCTGACTTGGTGCCTGGAATAGTCTTCAACTGTCATCCTCCTGGTTGAGATCCCTTTATCACAATAAAAATGATGTTTTGGGGGGCTGGGAGTTTGGCCTAGTGGTTAAAGTGCTTGCCTAGCATGCGTGAAGACCTGGGTTCGATTCCTTGGCACCACATACATAGAAAAAAGCCGGAAGTGGTGCTGAGGCTCAAGTGGTAGAGCTCTAGCCTTGAGAAAGTCCAAGGACAGTGCTCAGGCCCTGAGCTCAAGCCCAGGACTGGTAAAAAAATAAAAATAAAAAAAATAAATAAAAATGATGTTTTGTTACAGAAATATTAGGAAATAGGGATTTAAATAAAGATGCAAATCTGGATCTTTAAAATCCTTCAGTATTTCAGAACTCCATTTTTTGTTTAAAATTTGCTTGACAACCAGAAACCAGCACCCTAGTTTCTTACAAAATTAGCTTCTTCCACCCAAAACCTAGATCCATTTTCTGCACTTATTGGTGGTCTAGACACTTTCTGAAAGCATACTAGATGATTGAGGACTTTTTCTTTTTCTTTTTCTTTTTTTTTTTTTTTTTTTTTTTGCTAGTCCTTGGCTTAAACTCAGGGCCTGAGCACTGTCGTTGGACTTTCTTCAAGACTAGAGCTCTACCACTTGAGCCACAGCACCACTTCTGGCTTTTTTTTTTTTCCTATGTAAGTGGTACCGAGGAATCATGCATGCTAAGCAAGCACTCTACCACTAGGCTAAACTCCCAGCCCCTTCTTCTTCTTTTATTTTTATTTTTGAAGCTGCTGTAAGGAAGATAATAAATTTCCATTGTTGTCCATGCTACATAATGATTTGAATCTACCGTTCTTTTAGGCAAGCTACCAAAGACAATACAGGAATGAGACTCTGTCCCAGAATGCAGTGCAGGTGCTGGTAGGGGCAGCAGGAAGCTTCGGTGAGAAGAAAGGAGAGTAAGTATGTTGTCAGGATAAGCCTTCTATCCTAAGCCACTGCATGTAGGAAAGTATGCAAATGAGTTTCCTGGCTTTTGTCTGATTGCTTAGCTTCGCCTAGTGTTATATGTGTAAGCTACTTCCTGCTCTATACCCCAAGCTCAGGCCAAATCACCCACTTGCAGCTTCCCAAACTTGCTGTACCTTATTCACACCAATGTGCAGTGGTGCAAGCTGCTCTTTATGACATAAAGGATCTGTTATTGCTTTTCTCAACCTCCACCTGCCAAGCTAACCTATAGCAAGCAATTTTTTTGAGAAGAAGAAAAGGGATACCTTTGAATATGTAAGAACAGTTTTCCTTAATCTCTGCCAATGTATCTCAGGTCACAGGCAATATTGCACACTCTCAATACTCAGCACACTTAGAATCTAACACTCATTCTCTAAGCTAGAGGACAGGCCTTCACAGTAAATACTGAGGTACAGGCCGGGAGTATGGCCTAGTGGTAGCATACTTGCCTAGCATGCACAAAGTCCTGGGTTCGATTCCCCAGAACCACCTACACAGGAAAAAGCTGGAAGTGGCTCTGTGGCTCAAGTGGCAGAGTGCTAGTCTTGAACAAAAGTGTCCAAGGACAGTGCCCAGGCCTTGAGTTCAATCCCCAAGACTAGTTAAAAAAAAAATAGAGTCCCTCAAGAGAGCACATTGGAGATCATCCTCAAGCCACTTCTGGAGCATATGTGATTGGACAGAGGGAGGAGTTAAATTGTGATGCAATTGGATCAATGTCCACTGAAAGCTAGTCCCAGACCCCGTTCCACTTGTCAAAGACCTCCACATCCCCAGCTATCATGTCCCTAAACTTATTTCCAGATTCTTCTTGGCTCTTTGATATACACATACCTAAATGTGCCATCCTATGTCCACTTTCATGAGCCAGCTTGTGCAGTGAAGGGCGCAGCTGAATGAGAGAAGCAGCCTGAAGCTGTAGCCTTGCTGTATTTCTAAAAATAATGCAAGAGCTCTCATTCCAAGCCACACAAATCAATCTGAGGTTTGTGTCAAGGATGAAATAAGAAATATATAATACGTATAATTTCATTTTTAAAATGTATAACATTGAAATATTTCTCTATATCTTATAAGTATCTGCATTTGTTTAAAACTTTCAAATGCTTAAGTAGACTGAATGGAATTGAAGAACTTGGGAGAAATGAGTGTGTGAATGTGTTCAACTTAAACCAATATATTGCCTTCCTAAAAGTAACATTTGAAATATCTGCTTTATTTTTATTACTGAGTTCCACACTTGGTACTTTTATTTTTTGGCAGTCCTGGGTCTTGAACTCTGGGCCTGGGCACTGTCCCTGAGCTGCTTTTGCCCAAGGCCAGCACTCTACCACCTGAATCACAGAGCCGCTTCTGGCTTCTTCTGAGTAGTTTTTATGGGAGATAAGACTCTCACGGACTTTCCTGCCTAAGCTGGCTTCCAACCACAATTCTCAGATCTCGACCTCCTGAATGGCTAGGATTACAGGCACCAGCCCTCTGTGCCTGGTCAGACGTGATACATTTTTTTTCTTTCTTTCTTTCTTTTTTTTTTTTTGCCAGTCCTGGGCTTGAGCTCAACGCCTGAGCACTGTTCTTGGGCTTTTCTCAAGGTTAGCACTCTGCCACTTGAGCCACGGCACCACTTCCAGCCTTTTTCTATGTATGTGGTACCGAGGAATCGAACTTGGGTCTTCGTGCATGCTAGGCAGGCACTCTACCACTAGGCCAAACTCCTGGCCCCAAGACTTGATACATTTTGATAAACTTTACATGTACCTATTTTCTTTTTCTCTGATAAAATTCCATGAGAGAAATGGTCTTGTTATCTTTAAGGTAGGAAAGTAACACACGGAGAGATGATTCATTTATCAATGTTATTTGTCTAATAAATTTCAGAGAGCTAGATTTCAAATCCAAGCTGCCTCCCAATGACAGAGATTGATCTGTTTTCCTAAGTCAGTTGCAAACTGTCTACATGTTACTGTTGAAAAGGAATTGGAGAGCCTGAATGACTTAGCAATCTCAGCTCTGAATGATCACACCCTTGCACTCATAAATAAGTCTGTAGGAGCCTGCAAAATTGCCATAGCTTAGACAGCAAGTAAGGCTTCCTGATTCCCCATGTCTACTCCATGCTTTCTTTGTGGGTAGAGTATGGCCTATTATTATCTCTTTGATAACACTCTTTACACTTCAGCACAATTGTTATTTGCATGAGTTTTTCACTTTGCTGGAGCCCTGAGGACAGACAGTCTTATTTATTTATGACATATCCGTGGCATTTAGCAAATATAACTTTCGGTAATCACATCAACTTTATGAATAAGTCAAACCACACACACACACACACACACACACACACAGACACACACACATTGAAGACTGTCCCTGTAGTTATATTATTATACTAAAACTTCAAGAACAAATTGGTTTCATTGTTTTCAACTGATGGAGAAACTGCAAAAGTTGCATACGATGATCAACAGGGAAGACAAAGTCCATTTCTTCCTTGGGCTCCAAATATATTAATGATGGTCTAGTAAGCCATATAGCAAGCTAGAGTCTAAGATCTAGAGAGAGAGAGAGAGAGAGAGACAGAGACAGAGACAGAGACAGAGACAGAGACAGAGAGACAGAGAGAGACAGAGACAGAGAGAACAGAAAGAGAGACAGAGAGAGAAACACAGAGAGAGAGACAGAGAGAGACACAGAGAGAGAGACAGAGAGAGAGACAGAGAGACACAAAGAGAGAGAGAGGTCCCTACTGTCTTTCTGATGAAGAAAATGGAAGTATCTGTTCAACAGTAGTAAATTGCTTACAAAAATCAGGAGAATTGGCTAAGCAAGACCAAATCACAGCACCAAATTTGAGTTAGCTCATTACAAAAATGAACAAACCAAGCATAAATATCACCAGACCCCTGGCAAGTGATACCAAAATGTCTTTGAGATTATTTGACACTGAATTCTCCAAGTTAACACTTTAACCCTTGTTGTCATCTAAACACATGACTGCTGGTCATGTGTGAAACTGCAGCTGGGAAGATGTATGAGGCAAGTTAGACACTTCACATGACTTTCTCACTTAACTATCCCAGCCTTCAGTACATATTTCCACCCCATCTGGAAGCACCTTAGCAAGAACATTTGTTTACTACCACACTAGACAACGGAAATCAAGAATGCAAACTTGGATGTCTCAGAACCTCAAATATTTGAATCATGCTTTGCTTTACCTCTCTGAATGTTAACTACCTTTATTTAGAAGTGAACTAGCTATATTTCAAAATGAGTATCCCAAATTTTTTGGAGCCTCTCTCAAATGAATGAATCTTAAAACCTCACTATTGTCTGACTATTCGTGTCTGAAGCACCATGAGTTGGAAATAAACTATTCAACAAAATATCCAAGTTACAGTCATTGAGGCATAAAATATTTCTTTTGCCTTTCCCCAACATTGTATGGAATTTACCTCAACATGCTTAGCGATCTCTCCTTTTCTTAGGCATATGAGTCCTGAGACAATAAAGACTTACTCTGAGAGCAGAAAATTGTTTGCCTTCATTAGAAAAGTACTTCTCAACTGGGTATATAATACCAAAAAAGAGAAAGGAACACCATCCAGGTAAGCAATGTTGAAATGAAAAACGGAGGTCACGTTTCAAATCCCTTTTATTTCTTTTTTAATTCTAACCTAAGCACTTTGCAAAATATTTTGAAGTTGCTTTAAACTATAGAAGTATCTGTCCATATGCCTATATATGTATATATAAATATGTATATATACATGTGTGTGCATATGTACATGTATATATACATATGTACATATATACGCATAAGAGAATTACTTAAAGAAATAGTAATGTTCTATTTTTAAGTTAGGTGTCAGGGTTCTTTAGTACCTTCTCCATGTTGGGCAAACATCAACACTTGCATTGGTCCCTAAAGTAAACCATTTGGTAGCATCTCCTCACTCCCTTCCTCCTGCAGCTCTTCCCAAGCACTAGCCTGTTTCCTTCTCCTTATTCTGAATTTTCAATAAGTGGAAACATCAGTATATTATCCTCGCATTGCTCATTTTCATTAGGCTTCATGAGTGAGCTGAATGAACCTTGTAGGCCTCTGTTTCTCTGTTTAGGAACTGGGTATTGTAACTATCTATGTAATCTTCCATGACTAAACTATATACGCCAATAATTGACATGTCCAAGGTACTAAAATATGCTAACTGGGCCTTTCTTGGTTAACTTCAGGCAATTGCTATAAAAATTATATAAGAACAAGCACTAGATATATACATATTGTTTAATGCTGAACAGTAATCCACTAAGGGTGGATAAAATCACTAGCACTATTACCAAACAAAGGAGGAATAAAATTGCTGTGAAAGGGGCTGGGCGTTTGGCCTAGTGGTAGAGTGCTTGCCTAACATGCACGAAGATCCAGGTTCGATTCCTCGGTACCACATATGTAGAAAAAAATGCCAGAAGTGGTGCTGTGGCTCAAGTGGTAGAGCTCTAGCCTTGAGAAAATGCAAGGACAAAGCTTAGGCGTTGAGCCCAAGCCCACGATGGGCCAAAAAAAAAAAAATAGCCGTGAAAGAGAATAAGAAAAACTAATAACACATTTATGTTCTCAGTCTTTAATTATTAGACTTATCCAATATTATCTGTAAGATAACTAGGCTAACATGTTGAAATTTGACAACGGAATCGCTATAATATATGAAATTTTGAGTATATTCAGCGAAAGCTGTGCAAAGCAAAATAAATGTAGAACACTGGAGAGGCCTTTCTCTCCATCCCAGGGCGCTGAGGGAAAAAGTGTAGCACCTGAGCTGCTAACACAAGGGTGGACAAACCCCAAGGCTTTGAGCCCCGAATTCTCATGAACACACTTGTATGTGGCAGAAGCAGTCCCTCTCACAATTTGGAGATGCAGTTTCCTGTCACCCTGAGAAGCTGCAAAGACATCAAGAAATGAATTTATCTTTTTCTCAAGTTTAGTCTTGATCGCCTTTCATCACTTCCAGGGAAATTATATGTTAGGTCTCAGCACAGCTGGAAGGAGAAACACAGGACCTGCAAACTACTGAAGTAATGGTAGGCTTGATCTACACAAAAAGGAAATTAATCCCAAGGACACTGGGCCAGAGCTTACAGCATAGGGAGAGGTCAGTCAGAACCGAATGGCCTGTGTGGGCCTTTCAGAGCCCCTGATCACCCAGGGCTCATCAATCTTTCAGAACAATGGGAGCTGGAACTGTTACACTACTGGGTTGGTTCTTTGAAATCTGAAAAAATAAAATAATCCACGGGCGGGGGGAAGCATAAATGGAATGTGTGGCTAAAATTGTTATGTGAGAATGAGCAACCAATCCCATTACCATTGTCTCTGAGGTCCCAAGAATCAAGGCAGCAAGTGAAGCTTGCTGAGAAAATGGATGAAGGTGCTGGAGATACCATCTACATTAGATGGGTCTTTGTAGATTGATCTAGCAAAAGGCTGGATTAAATTCTGGACTGGCCAAAAGAGATGGCAGCACTTAAAAGCTAAGGAAGGCAGGAATATGTTCTGTTTTAGACAGATACCTGGAGCAAAGACCAATGTGTCACAAAGTGTCATGACTTTCAAGGTTCTTATATCTGGAAATGAGTAGGATATGATATATATATATATACATAAACATATATATAATCAAAGATGATTACAGATGAATACCTAATTATAATAACACTTTTTGAAGAATCTAATCATAAAAAGGATGAGATCAGTTACTAGAAGGAAAGTGATGGTCTCAGGCCTCTCCCCTTTGATGTATCCAAGTCAAGTTCTCACAATCGTAGCCAATGAGAAAGGATCTGCAACTCCACAAGAATGTTAAATGTTTCCTTAGTATTTTCTGAAATGTATATTAACCACTGTTTACCAGAGTTATTGCATGTGGGAGAAAAATAGATACAGCATTTTCAAAGCAGTGTCAGTGTTCTTATGGGCTTTTAAGTTTGAACAGAGCTTTTTAGATTGCATGATATGTAGAGTTTCTGGCCTATTTTGTCTCAGTCAAAGTCCAACAAGGTCATACATTCACATTGCCTTGTTAGCATATAGAATAAAACTCATTATGCAGGAATAGCCCAGAAGAAAGCAATAAAGCATTCTAAGAGAAATTAATAAGTTAACAAATACTGGAACAATTTTAAAAGTGTGGCCCTCTTCATATCTTTTTTTTCTTTTTCTGTGGGCCATGGGGCTTGAACTTGGCCCTGGGCACTGTCCCTGAGCTCTTCAGCTCAAGGCTACCCCATTTCCCATTTTCTAAAAGTTAACTGGAGATAAGTCTCTCAGGTTCCTTTGTGCTTTGAACCTTGATCCTCAGATCTCAGCTCTCTGAGTAGCAAGGATTACAGGCGTGAGCCACCATGCCTAGCTTTCATAACTTTTTTAATTCAGTCATTCTACAGAAACAAGACAAATTATAGCCAGCCATAAACTTAACCCAGAGATATCTCAAGTGCAGTGCTATGCCAAATAGGGTTTTGCTGCCAGGAAATGTAATCAGGCAAGACAAGGAAATGAATATGGTTCATGACTCCTTTCACACCCATGCACTACCTGAGGTTTGGTGGGACTTGGTCATGTGACCATATGACCATATGACCACATATTCATAATTCTATCCTTTTTCTGAAATGAGACCTAAAATTATGAAAATGCTTCTCACCCATAATAGACTGGGACTGGGAAAATAATCAAGCTATTCAATTAATAATAACTAATTCAGTTAATAACTATCAATAATATGATTTGAGTAGTAGTGATAATGCATACTATATGAATAAATAATAGTAATAAGAGATAGGGTTGAAGCTCAGTGGTAGTATAATTGAACAGCATGCCCAAGGCCATGAGTTTAATCCTAGTACTTAAAAATGTGTAACATTAAGTATATAAAATGTGAATCTTCTCATTCACAATTCCAGTGTATGTATGTGTCTATACTGATGCCGGAACCTGAGTCCTGTAAGGTCCTTGTGCTCTCACTTGACTTTCCTGCTCACCACTTGCTGGTTAATTGGAGATGGAGTCTCTCAGACTTTTCTGTCTAGGCTAGCTGTGAATTTTGATTCTCCAGGTCTCAGCCTCAGTTGTTTCTATGATTATAGGCATGATCCACAGAAGCCAGGCTCACAATTCCATTCATTATTAATTCTTGGTATGAAAACTTTTTTATGATACAGAAATCTGTTTATTTTTAATAAAAATTTTACATAGTGTACCAGTACCTTACCTGGGCTTTCCAATGTATTCCTGGACAAAGGAAGACATTCACACTGTAATGCTAAAATGAAGTAAGTTACAGTTCTTTTTATTTTATTATCGGTCGTAGGGTTTGAACTCTGGGCCTGGACATTGTCCCTGAGCTTTTCAACTCAAGGCTACTGCCCTACCCCTTAAGCCACAGCACTGCTTCTGGTTTTCTGGTGGTTAATTGGAGATGAGTCTCACAGAGTTTAGTGCTCATACTGGTTTTGAACTACAGTCCTCAGATCTTAGCTTCCTGAGTAGCTAGGATTACAGGCATGAGCCACTGCATCCGGATTTACATTTCTTTTTAAAGATAAGTATTTTTGAAATATCAGGACAATATTGAAAATGTTCCCAAAAGAATCTGAGAAGTGGAATTATGGGAAAGTGGGAGGGATTCTCATTGCATAATATTTGCAGTTTAAACTATCTCTTAGACCAAAAGTATTTCTGATAAAAAGGAAGAGTGAATGAAAAGAGAAAAGTAGACTTAAGATATTTAGAAAAAGAAGACATGTAAATGGCAATATCCAAATTAAGATGCCAGGCAGAGTTGGCTGGTAAGGCTGTTTGCTAAGATTAATAGTGCTAAATAGAATTGAGCATATGTGAAAAGTACTTAATATAACATCTAAAACTGCCTTTTTTAAAACAGATATGTCCCTCTTCGTTTATGCCATAAAATAGTGTTTGCTGAAGAGTTTGAGTATATTGGCTACCTGGTAGTGGTTATGAATACGTATCCAATGGCCCTGTCTTGGCTCTCCCAACTGAAGGACATCTATGACATTGAAATAAGACATGCGAATTACTATTTTCTTGCCTATTACATTCTAGAGAGTCTACTTAAGGTAATCTAAAATGTGTATCTGCGAATATGTTATTTGTGAATGTAAATGTGTTACATCCTCTCCACATTAGTTATAGTTTTCTGAAAGAGTATGTGAAGCTCTTCTCAGCACCACACACACACAAAAATCATCCACTTTTTAAGATGCTGCTTAAGATGAACTTATAGATTTTAGTCATTCAGTCTGTATTTGCAATATATGACAGGAGTTGGGTGCTTTTGGCTCACGCCTGTCCTAGCTACTCAGGAGGCTGAGGCTGGAGGATTATGGTTCAAAGCCAGACTGGGCACAGAAGTTTCTGAGACTCTTATCTCCAATTAACTAACAGGAAACTGGAAGTGGCACTGTGGCTCAAGGGGTAGGCCAGTAGCCTTGACCTGAAGAGCTCAGGGATAGCACCCAAGCCCAGAGTTCAAGCCCCACAATCAACCAAAAAAAAAAAAAAAAAAAGACATGAGTCAGAGACATAGAGCGAATTTAAGCAGAATTAGAAATGTACTTAAACTCAGCCAGGCAGTAAGCACAGAAATTCACATTATTACTTTTATATTAGATTGGTAGATAAGTGGTGAAAATTCACTCCCAGATTTTTTTTTGCTTTAATTTATTTTTTAAATAGCACATTATGCTTGGATTGTGATCTTCCTTCAATCCCCTACCTCCATCTCATACTTATCTGTTTTGTTTTGTGATAACTCACAATCTTAAATATCAATCATATACCATTAAAATGGAATTCTTTGAGGCAGTTCGTAAAATTTAAAATACCTTGACATATTACGTATTGTTTAGATTGGTCTGTCTTTGACTGCTACATGTTTCCTGAGACAATTTTACAAATGTTTCACATCTATATCTGTACTTGAAGGTAATTCTAAATCAGTACTCCCATTCCTTCACTAAAAGGTTGAGCTAATAAACTTACCCTTTGTTTGTTTCTCCTGATGGTATTTCAGAGATAGAGCAGAGAAAAATGTAATTGGTAATGTTTAAGCTATTATGGAAAATGGTATAGGAAAAGCAAAATTATGACGATGTGATTTCTTTTTAAATCAACAGATGGCCGCAATAAGGAAGGAATATTTTTCACAGGCCTGGAACCTATTTGAGTTAGGAATTACATTAGTTGGCATATTAGATATAATACTTATTGAGACAGGAACCATTAATTATACTTTTGAAGTAGGTGAAACAGTCATCTTTATGAAAATTACTCGATTCCTTCGCATTCTACGCCTTTTAAAGGTAAAGTAAATCCTGCAATTCCAAATTCCTTCTGATGGCTTCATGAAAGCTAGCACTGTACCTCTTGAGCCACAGCACCAATTCCGGCTGTTTCTGTGTATGGTGGTACCAAGGAATCAAACCCAGGGCTTTGTACATGCTAGGTGAGCGCTCTTACTCTACCACTAAGCTACGCTCCTGGCTCTGGAAGAAGTTGTTCTTGTTTTCTTTCTTTTTTTAAATATTTTTATTGTAATTAATAAATGGGTTACATGATATTTGCCAGATAGAAGGTGCATTAATTCACATACATTGATACCCTTTCACATGTCTTGGTCCCCATTACCCTCCCCTCCACCCCCCCCGTCTTGGTTTTTTCCCCCCTTCCCTATCCAGTTTCAAATAACCAAATACAAATAAAACCAATATATCAGATAACAAAGTGAGATACTGGAACAATATTAGATAACCAAGGGACAGCAAAAGAGATGAGAGATAACATAGTACATTAAGGACAACAATCATTCATTATATGGCTTTTGTTTCAATATCCTGGAGGTCTTTTCAATTAGCTTCATACTATATGGCCTTATGTATCAAGGTTTTTCTCTATTGCAGATCTCTGCTAGTAGAGACCAAGGTTTCTACTGATTATGACAAATGAGGGAAACCATTGAGCCTAAGTTCCTTTGAGTCTGGCTTACTTCACTTAATATGATTTTTTCTAAGACTTTCCATTTCCTAACAAATGGGGCGATGTCATTTTTTCTGACAGCAGCATAGAATTCCATTGTGTACAAATACCACCACTTGTTGATCCACTCTTCAACTGAGGGACATCTAGGTTGGTTCCATATTTTTGCTATGGTGAATAATGCTGCATTGAACATTGTTGTGGTAGTGGATTTAGTATGCCCTAGTTTCTGGATGGTTGGGTAAATGCCAAGTAGTGGAATTGCTGGGTCAAAGGGGAGCTCTATGTTTAGCCTTTTGAGGCACTGCCATACTGCTTTCCATAGTGGTTAAACGAGTTTGCACTCCCACCAACAGTGTAGTAGTGACCCCTCCTGGCCACATCCCTTCCAGCATCTGTTGTTATTCATTTTCCTGATCCTGGCCATTCTAACTGGAGTGAGGTGGAATCTTAGAGTTGTTTTGATTTGCATTTCTTTTATGACCAGAGATATTGAGCATTTCTTTATGTGTCTATAGGCCATTTTTGTTTCTTCTTCAGAGAAGACTCTCTTTAAGTCTTTGGCCCATTTTTTAATGGGATGGTTGTTACTTTGGAGATTAGCTTTGGAGTGATTCAATTTTTTGAGTTGTTGATATATTTTAGATATGAGGCCTTTGTCCGTTGTTTAGTTGGTGAAGATCTTCTCCCACTCTGTAGGCTTCCTAATTAATTTACTAGCTATGTCCTTTGCCATATAAAAGCTCGGCAGTTTAATGCAGTCCCACTTATCCAGCCTTTCTCTTATTTGCTGTGATTCTTGGTCCTTATTAAGAAAGTTTTGACCCGCCAAGAAGGCCTAGTATATCTCCTATTCCTTCTTGTGCAGTTTTCAGTGTGTCAGCTTTTACCTCCAGGTCTTTGATCCATTTGAGTTAATTCTAGTGCTGGGTGACAAAGAAGGATCCAACTTCAGTTTTCTGCAGGTGCTTAGCCAGTTCTGGCAGCACAACTTGTTGAAGAGGCTGTCTTGCTTCCATTCTATTTTTTTGGCTCCCTTGTCAAAGATTAGGTGGCCATAGCTCTTTATCTGTCTTTCTATTCATATACAACAAAGATAAAAACACTTGTAAGTGGAGTTGGCATTATAAAGCTACATGAACATAGTTTATCTAGAGTTTAATCTAACAGTGTAGAATATGTACAATTAT
This sequence comes from Megascapheus bottae, assembly GCF_031878675.1. Classification (NCBI taxonomy): domain Eukaryota; kingdom Metazoa; phylum Chordata; class Mammalia; order Rodentia; family Geomyidae; genus Megascapheus; species Megascapheus bottae. The sequence goes on from NC_143509.1 coordinate 65,534,713, forward strand.
ATTTTCCTTATATATGTTTAGAAATACTTTTCCTACTAAGAAACATGACTCAACATACCATACAATCAGTAGTCTCTCTTGCTAGTCTTCTCTGGAACAGTAATGTAGTGTATAGTCTAACCTGAGAAAGGCAAGTCTAATGTATTCTAAGGTCTAATTAATTCTTTCTGATGGGAGGATATAAAAAGATTGCAGAGTAGTTTAAATAAATAGATATCTCAGGGGGCCGGGAGTTTGGCCTAGTGGTTAAAGTGCTTGCCTAGCATGCATGAAGACCCGGGTTCGATTCCTCGGTACCACATACATAGGAAAAAAAAGCCAGAAGTGGTGCTGAGGCTCAAGTGGTAGAGCTCTAGCCTTGAGAAAGTCCAAGGACAGTGCTCAGGCCCTGAGCTCAAGCCCAGGACTGGCAAAAAAAAATAAATAAATATCTCAGTTCCTAAGGACTTTTTCAAAGAAAGAACTAAGGAAACGCTATCTAGATTTTCTTGTGTTATATGATAGAAATGGATAGGAATGGGAGAATGATGGTAGAAGAAGAGACTTTACTTGGTGATACTTGAGCTGAAAGAGAATTCACTAACAGGAATTGCAGGTTGTAAAGCACAGGTAAGAAAGAGAAAGGAATTGCCAAACTGCAGAAGTTAAGGGACTTCTTAATAATTACAGATAGCTTGGGAACATAAACCCTCAGCAAGGGAGTCTGGAGCACAGTGGTTAATTGTGGGATCTGTCTGGGAGTGTGGTAGCTGAAATTTTCCTTTCAAACAACACTTGGGACTAAGTTTTGCAGAAGAATTGTCATGGGAAAGAGATAATGCTTTATAGACAATCATTAGGATTTATGCCAACAAGATAAATACATTAATTTCCAAGAATTTAAGCTCTTTTATTTTTTATTGTAATGTATAGAGGGGTTACAGTTATATTCGCCAGACAGAGGGTGCAGTACTCCTCACACATTGATAATCCTTCTCATGTTTTTGTTCTCATTTCCCCACCACCACCTCCCAATCATCTTGTTTTCCCCCCTCCCTTTCCTATTTCAAATAAACAAATAGACGTATATACAATATACCAGGTAACAAAGTCAGATACTGTAACAATGTGAGCTTTTAAAATAATATCATCTTCTCTATAAGGGAAATACAAACAATAAACTTTAAGTTGTGCAAAATCCCCAAAATTGGTCATTATAAATAGCCATAGTCATGAAGCTGTGAAGAAACCATGAACAAAATAACCAAGAGCTTGAATGGGTTTCTGCAATAATGTGTGTGTGTGTGTGTGTGTGTGTGTGTGTGTGTGTGTGTGTGTGTGTGTTGCACGTGTACACTAGTCCTGTGGCTTAAACTCAGGGCTTGGAATCTAATCTGTCCATTAACTTTTTTTTGCGCAAGGCTGGCACTCTACTACTCGAGCCACGGCTCCACTTCTGGCTTTTTGGTATTGAAAATAAGAGTCCCTCGGGCTGTCTTGTCTGGGCTGACTCTGAACCAAGATCCTCAGGCCTCAAGCCTCCTGAGTAGCTAAAACTGTAGACCAACTGGGCCACCAATGCCCAGCCTTTGCATTATTTTTTCAAGTCCCTTAATTCCCTATTCTTAATAGCTTTGTTTAACTAATGAGCACATAAACCAAAGCTGCATAGTGTGTAGCAAATGATAATCCTGGCTTGTATGTTTACTTCTCAGCTTGTAACACCAAAATTACTACAGTTCATTGATAAAAGAATGAGTCACCAGCTGTCTTTTCACTACGCTATATTAAAAGGCTATGTTCAAGGGGAGGCAGATGTACTGAATATAATCGACCAGATTGCAAGTTCCAAGCAGGTTAAGGAGGTGAGGAAACCCCGAATTCTGGGGAAAGACGTGGCTTCTCTCACCCTTTGATTATCTTGGGCCATCTTTAATTCCATCTCTATGTTCAGGTGTGGTCTGTCTTTAACTCCTGGGTAATTACTGTAAAAACTTAAAATACTTTCCATTTCAATCGCTCAAAAAATCTCCTTGCTGAAGTATCTGTATCACATGAAGAAGTATTGAGGTTCTTAAAGCTACAGGAATCAGGTTCTTCTGAGTACCAGCTCCGTATTTGGCAGGAAACCATGGAGGTGAAAAGTGATGCTAGCGTTGTATCTTCCTACTGCACAAGCGCTCCTTCCATCTCGTTCCATCTTTCTTTCTTCCACAATAAACAGCAAAGGAAATAAAAGCAAGTGGCCTAGCAAGGAAAGAAATAAAGAAAACAACCCGCCTTCCGGGAAGCCTTGTCAGAGTATCTCATTATGCAGATAGAAAACTGTGAATCCAAAAAGGATGAAATAACTATATTCAGAATGTAAGGGCTAGTGAGTAGGGAAGATATTTGAAGGCTTAAATTCTATATTTTTTAATTTTCTAATTTGAGGCAGACTAACACTGATCTGTGCCCATCTGTTTGTGGTCTGGGCAGAATTCAATATTTGCCTTCCATGCCAATTTAGAACATTTCAATGTTAGATTTTATTCTCTCAGTTGAGAAAATAGTACACTTAGTATGTGCTAGAACACAAAAATAATGCCTTCACCACCTGCAACTTTGAATTGCATTGCCTTTTCTAACCATAGATATTTAGCGCTAGAATCCAAGGGTACCAAGGAGAGAATACAAAAGGACTTGGATGTTTAAATTACATCCAAATTTGTCCGCAATTTGGTCCTTACATGTCACTTGTAGATGAAAAACATTCTTGTGTCCCCAAATTGAAGAGTCCCATAGAGCTGCATGGGAAAGTATCTGCCATGCCATTCAGAATCAACAGTATTCTATCTCAAGTTACCTTAAGGAAAAATGTATGTGATGACTTTAGGGTTCTTGAAATCAGTCTGGATGATGTTCTTTCCTTAGCACTATTGCTCCCAAATCTTCCTTATCACACTTCTCTATAAGTTAGTAGTTTGGTTACAAATCCATCCATTGTCAGTGTGTAATGCCCAAGTCTCAGGACGACCACCGAGAGACCACCGAGAGTCAGACATTCCGAAATGCAAAAGCAAGGCTTTATTCAGGGGGGCTAGCTCTGGCCTGGTCCTACACTCCCATATAGTGGGAGCTAGGAGGAGGCCCTGAACTGCAATATTACAGGGCTTTTAAAGGCAAAGACCACAGATTTACATCAACACAGCAATCAGCTATTGGAGTGAGATAAGGTAGGGGTTAGGGACACTTCAGGGCAGTGGAAGCCAGTAGAGTCCTAATTAGCTGTCTGAGGGTAGTTTTATGGCTTTAGAAAACAAATGCCATCCCTTGAATTTACACGAGTTCTGCTTTAGAAAACAAATGCCATCCTCTCGAATTCTGGTTATTTTTTTTTTTTTTGCCAGTCCTAGGCTTGAGCTCAGGGCCTGAGCACTGTCCTTGGATTTTCTCAAGGCTAGAGCTCTACCAGTTGAGCCTCAGCACCACTTCCGGCTTTTTTCTATGTATGTGGTGCCGAGGAATCGAACCCGGGTCTTCGTGCATGCTAGGCAGGCACTCTACCACTAGGCCAAACTCCCGGCCCTGAATTCTGGTTAATTTTTAACACAGACAGGTCAGTTCCTGGGACTTAATGGCACCACAATTCTGTTTCTTAATTTATGTGCACTTTTGGGTCACTCACAGTTTACATAAACAACAAGATGGTGGCTGCTTCAGAACGGGGGCGCTGTTTTAGCTCCTCAAGTGTAAAGACATTTCATAATCATTTGATGGAACTAATATAACTTTTGTTCTTCAGATTTTATTAAATCGGGTAACAAGGAATATGGAACTTGCCAGGAGAGAGCTGGGTAGGTACCACCATCCTAAGTATGCAATAGAACCAACTTTTATCATCACAGCTTTAGAAAATCATTTGTAACTAGTAATCATTGAGGAAAGCTACCCACTAAAAATAACCAAGTGGATAACAGTCTGCATGACTGTGCTTTTTAGTAGAGATGTACATGATGTACGATGACTTCTCTGCCCTTTTCCTGATATAAATAGCTTTTTAATTTCTATTCCAATAATCCACACCAACGTGCCATCGTTTTGGATGTCATTCTATGACCTTATTCTGTTTTCGTCTAAACCAGGAAATGTGTGAGCCCTTAAAAGAGGACTTTTGGTCACAATACTTGCCATAACACTGACATTCAAGTGTTTAGACCTTTGAACGAGACAGAACCTTGGTAGCTCTAGCATGACTGCTAAAAGATTCTATGTCCACAGCTGGCTACAGACTATTCTCTGAGTTATACTACATTATGGCCCTGGTGCAGGACAAATACTGAGAATACAATGAGCATCTTGAGCCAGTGCTGTTCGTATGTAAACAGGAAAAGGGGGTTTGGTACCAAAATAGTCGCAAAAGAATACCACAAGCCTGTGAATAAAAGCCAAGCTTGAGAGATCTTGTATGACAAATAGTTACCAAAACAGACAAGAGATCATGACCAAGGAAAAGCATTCAGGTAGAATCTGAAGGTATAAAATTTTCGTGGGTATTCAGGAATCCCTTGGCAGGGTGAGGAGAAAATGATACAGGATGAGAAAGCCAACTAAACTATAAGCCACGTCTGAGCCCATAGAGTCGAGTCAAAACTCCTGACTCAAATGGAACAGGAAAATGGATCATGAGCGCTAGAGTTCAAAACCCAAAGTAGCCTCACAGTATGCAGAGCAGGTGGGTCCGTGTAATGGTCAATCTCAGGACCAGAGCTGTCTGTCTTTTTCCATGGGTTTAGGCACAAGTGTGAGGGTTGAGAGAACTCACACCACTGATGAGTAATGATTTACCAAAGTGGACCTATCCGAGGGAGATACATTTCCCCTTGTTAAAAGCTGTAGTCCACGAGTTCAGAAAAACTAGCTAGGATTTCTTACAACTATGTTGCATTTCACCTGAAAATATTTTATTACCTTTCAGGATACTTTGAGTATGATCATCCAGAAATTGCTATTACTATGAAGACCAAGGAGGAGATTAATGTCATGCTTAATATGGCTCTAGAAATTGTCAAGGTTTTCAAGTCAAAAGGAATTCTTCATAAAATTGAAAGCTCTGAAATCAATAAAGTAAGGTGGAATATTTTTAGAATACATTTATTTAGTATGTTGTGATCTGGATGACTATTTTTGATTCTTTGCAATGAAAAGTATTCTTGAAAGATGAACATTTTACTTAAAATGATTGTTTGGAGACAAATATCTACTATAGTTTTCTTAATGAATTCCCAGGGGTCAACTTTTTTTTGCCATAGGGGGAGGTATTATATCTTTCTACCAAACCAAGGATCTAGTGAACCTACTCCATTCTAAGCTAGAATGGGTACAAGTATGCTCTTGGGAACTATCTCTGGTGCCTAAATATCATTTCTACTGTAAACTATAAAAGCAGTCAGTTGTAGAGCTGGGAAAAACTACATTATCTAAGTTATGAAAATAATATCATAATATGCTCATTGTATGAACTCCAATTATATATATTGCTTATTCAATTAAAATCTTAATGGATTCATTTAGGAACTTTAGAATTAATCAGATTTCAGCAGAGTGCTCAAAACAAGATAATGGAGAAAAATATACTCTTGGCAATTGAAATTAAGAACTATAAACCTTGAAGCATGGGACCAATATAAAATACAAAACATACCTTGTAAGAACTGAAATTCCCTACCAAATTCATGTTTCTATGGAGCAAGAGTGGAAACCATGTTCTATAAGGGACAACGTAATAAATATATTATGTGAGCCTGTGTGGCTTGTTGGGGGCCGAGTGTGGGGTCAGAGTGACCTTGGACCTGCACAACTGAGTACACAAGGAAGTACGCTATTATCATGATGACTTTGGGCTGTGTCAATCGCTTCTCACTTAACTTATCTGAGACTTGATTGCTGTTTTGTACGAATGGCAGTTTCCTGGTTTTAAGAAAAGTATTTAAGATTGGAACTTGTTGCTACTGTGGAGCAACACGGGTATGGGGAGGGACACCCAGGGCCAGCCTGATGTCCCCCGGAGCCAAGCAGATGGTAAGTATCCATGATCCAGCCCTCCTCCAATTACCGGGGAAGAAACCACACTGAACCAGGAGCTGTGTCAGCCATGAAAGCACAGCAGGCAAAGCGTCAGGCAATTAGTTATATACTGTTGGGGAAAGAGAAGGTGGGAACTGGGAAGCTAGCCAATAGGAAGAGAGCCATCCTGCTATCACTAAGGTTCCAGGGCAAACTTTTAGGTACTGGGCAGGACCAGTGCAGGATTGCGCAGGGGACCTGCGCTGCAAGGCCCCCATTCCCCCCAGTCGAATCATGAGCAGAGAGATAAGAGAGGTAGGCAAGGAACACAAGGAATGCCTGGCCAAAGCCCTTTCCGCTGAGCTGGACTGATGAACAGGCCGCAGAGATGGAGATAAGGCCCCAACAGGAACTTGAAATAAACGGGCTGCAGTCTTAAGCTCACAGCGTTCTTGGGCTGCTGACTTGGGCTGTAGTCCTCCCAAGGCCGTCTTTTTCTTGTCTTCTTCTTTTCCAAGTCCTCACCCCCTAAATCAGGAATTCTGGTTCACTGCCGGCTGGCTCCAGCAGTGGCTACTCTTTCATCAACTCAATTCTGCAATGATAGCAGCTCTATAGTTATAGGAAATATGTAGTGAATAAACATGCAAGTACAGATGAATGGATACAAAAAAAGTGATATATGTATATATATACACACACACACACACACACACACACACACATACATACGTACATACATACATACATACATACACACACAATGGAATTCTACATAGCCAACAGACAAGGTAAGATAATGTCAGTTGCTGGGAAGTGGATGAAACTAGAGCAAATCATGTTGTGAGATAAGCCAAGACCGAACAAAAGGGGCATGATCTCCTCGATATGTGGATATTAGATCCAAACAGTACAAGAGCAATGACTTAATCCTCGGGTACTCAAGGTCATTGACACAATCTTGGAGCTATAAATATAACTGCATAGACATAAAAATCTATGATTGGATATATACCCTATAGACATAATGTTATATAGATCAATATGTATCTATGACTTACAAACTCTCAGCTTAATTTTAATTTTGTTCTTAAATTTATGTGCCAGTGATTGCATATAGAGATCCCATTCTTGAATACTTATTTGTTAAACTTGACATTTGAAATATAATGTAAAAAATCAATGCTAATAAAATCTTTTTTTTTTTTGCCAGTCCTGGGCTTGAGCTCAGGGCCTAAGCACTGTCCTTGGACTTTCTCAAGGCTAGAGCTCTACCACTTGAGCCTCAGCACCACTTCCGGCTTTTTTCTATGTATGTGGTACCGAGGAATTGAACCCGGGTCTTCATGCATGCTAGGCAAGCACTTTAACCACTAGGCCAAACTCCCGGCCCTGTTAATAAAATCTTTTTAAAAAATGGAACACAAGTGACAGAAATAGGTCTCTCATATCAGTAAGTACTTCAATTACAATTGAACCAACTATCCAATTGAAAATCAAAGATGAGCAAAATGGATAACATAACATGATCTAACTTCATAGTCCACTTGGGAAACTGTCTAGACTAGCTTTGTGCCTCCTGCCATCTCAGCCTCCTGAGTAGCTAGGATTACAGCAGGTGTGAGCCATCAGTACCGAGCCAAATCATAATAGTCATGATTTGGATGCATTTTGTGCATCTGTACCTCAGAGAAAAGATGTGCTTTATGCAGCTTAATATAGGTCTTCACAATATTGATCAGAGATTAAGTTTTCATGAAAACTCAAGATCAGGAATAGAAAATAGTATATGTTGTGACCTAGATTGGAAATATTCCCAAAAATTCATGTACTAAAAGTGTGGTCACCAGTTTGTGATACAAGAGGAAGGTCCTACAAACTTAAAAGAGTAGGGCGGGGAGCTTGGCCTAGTGATTAAAGTGCTTGCCTAATATTCATGAAGACCCGGGTTAAATTCCTCAGTACCACATATGTAGCAAAAAGCCAGAAGTGGTGCTGTGGCTCAAGTGGGAGAGCCCTAGCCTTGAGAAAATCCAGGGACAGTGCTCAGGCCCTAAGCCCAAGACCAGGACTGGCAAAAAAAAAAAAAAAAAAAAAAAAAAAAAAAAAAAAAAAAGAGTAGGGAGGAAGTTGAAGGGGGAGTAGTCACTGTGGGTGTGCCCTTCAATGGGCTAGGGCCCTGGCTCCCTTCTCTTGCTGCTTCCCCAAGCCCTCATGGGAGAGGCCAGCTCTAACATGTGACACTCACCATGTGCTACTTACTATGGCCCTGAAATAATAGAGCTAAATGATCATGGGCTGAAAGCTTAGGAACCATGAGTCAAAATAAAATTTTGTTCCTCAAACTTGACTCTCTCAGTGTCTTGTCACAGGAGACAACAGTTTATTGACACAGTTAATTACACAGCTTTTATTTCTTTTTTAACATTCTGTGAACAACAACTGAGTCCATTTTCTTTCTTAAATTGTATCATTTTTAGTTAATAATGGCCAAAAAGAGAGAAGTGCTTGATTTTCAATCTGTTGTCAACCCTCTAACAGTTGAAGAAACTTTGTATCATATTCCATGGCTTGCTAAAGATAACAAGAGTATTCAATATATTCAGGTGAGATTTGTATTTTCTGGCTATATCATCCTCAATGAACCCAAACATCTTGAAAAAGTTAGGATTTGGGGTGGGAATAGAAGGGAAAAATTAGAAGAGAGAGAAGGAAAGGGTGGCATTGTTTAGCAAGAAAAGTATTATCTGAATTAAGTAAATATAATCCCTCTGTACATCAACTTTAAAATAACACTAATTTTTAATCTAAGGATTTAACCAGAGTATTTGCTTGTTATAAGCTCTCTTACTGTACTTTGCTAGTTATAGAAAAAAAATTCAAAATCCCTTTGGAAACACAGAAAACCCCTTTCCAGTCTGTTCCTGCCACCTCTCCACCTTCCTTTTCTGTTTCACATTTACCCAGGTACCTGTCTTAACACAATCATTCCCCTGCTGGTTTCTAGTGCTCCACCCCCTTTCTAGAGGACCTCAGAGAACAGGATGTGTGGCCTGCCTGCTGACCACCTACTAGCCTGTGTCCCTCTTGAACTTGGCAGAGCAAAGCTGCCACCATCGTATGAAATACCTGCTTTTATTGTAGCTCAACTACGCCACATTGCAATTAGTTATACATTTCTGCTAACTACTATATTTTCTAGCTCATTCAAACTGTTGGATACCCAGCTCTTATCATGTTGCACAATGCATAACGGGTACTCAATTAGTGTTGGTGGAATGAACAACATAGGAGTCTAACTTCAGTGTGGGGTGGTGGTGGTTGTTTGTTTGGTGCTGCTACTCAGGCTTGAACTCAGGGCCAGAGCACTGTGCTTGAGTGGGATTTTTTTTGCTCAATGCCAGCACTCTACCACTTGAGCCACAGCTCCACTTCCAGCATTTTGGTACTTAATTAGAGATAAGAGTCTCACAGACATTCTTGCCTGGGTTCACTTTGAAATCCTCAGGTCTCATCTTCCTGGGTAGCTGGGATTACAGGTGTGAGCCACCAGTACCCAGCCTACTTTGTTTTAATAGTATTATTTCTCTGTCTATTTGATACCAAAAGATCAGTTATATTTTCCCACCAAATATTTATAGTGAATGGTTAATATTGACCAAATTTAACTATTTTGAGTGTGAGGATATGTGACATATATGTGCCACTAGCCAACATTTAAAAAAAAAAACAACTATGAATTCTACCGTTACATTCTTGTACATAGGAAAGAAGGCCATACACCCCCTCATCCATGCACAAATACTCCATCTGAAATTTACTATGAACATGCACTTCTTCTCTTTGCTAGTCATAATTCCTGCTTCCCCTGTCAAATTTATTACCAGCAAAGTATTTTAGATATTATTGAATATATACTTGGAAAGGTAAAATATATTAAAATGTTATTATTCACAATCACTGCCAACAAACTGTTTATAAGTGATGTATTTGCTGTCATTTCTTCTTTTAGGAAAAAGCCAAAATTTTAACTTATGATTGTGGAAATGATATGTTTGAAGAAGGGGATGAGGCTCAAGGAATCTATATAATTATTTCAGGCATGGTAAAGGTAAAGCAAAGATATATTCAAGTTGACGTCTAAGTATTAGTTTAGAAAACCTTTATAAAATTGAGAATTTCTATCTTCCCATTATGAGAAATGCACTGTTCCTTTTTTCAGCTACCATAGAAATGATCATTTTCACAATCAGAGACAATAGCCAATTATTTTTTAAAGCCATAGTCTCTTGTAGGTTCATAACTTTTTCTTATCTTTTAAGATGGAAAATTGTATTGTACACTTATTTCCTTCTGTTTATTATGAGTGGAGAATTTGGCATTTTGCAGTGGGTATAGATTAAACAAGAGAATTCGGAAAGTTTAGAGTATTTAAGAATGCTTTGGGTTTGGGTCATATTTAAACATTTCAATACATTTACTTGAAAAGGAGAAATAAGTATATCTCCAAATAGGTGCACATTATAGTTGTTAAATCAAAAGTGGGGAAATCATAAATTAGATGCTTTTGATAATAGAAATTAATTGGCATTTTTTTTATCTCTTTCTTGGTTCGTAAATAGCTTAAAAGATCAAAGCCAGATGCAGAGGCTGATGCAAAACACTTAGAGAAGAAAGCTGGACCCATACTCTACAAAGACTATGTGCTCAGTGGGGAAATCATAGGAGAATTGAACTGTTTAATTAATCATCCTATGGAATATTCTGCCACCTGCAAAACTGTTGTGGAGGTCAGACAGCGCCACCTTTGTCATATATTGTGTCTCATTCAGCATCTAATGTCCAATTTAAGGTCTTTACCATGTGTCTACAAACTAGTAGCAATTTATCTTATTTCATTGTTGTTGTTTCTTAAGAAAAGTATAAGAACTTTGTTAAAAAATTATTTACCCACCTACCACAATATTCTGACCAAATGCCTTGTAGAAATGAACCTACCTTAGTGAAAGAAGCATGTAACAAGATTAACTGATTATATGAGCAGTTCTGAAGTAAACTTTGGTGGGATATGTTGACTATCAATAGTGTAATTTGGAAGATAAGGAAGAAAAAAAGTCAGAGGTAGATGTGACTAATAGATTAAAATGAAGTAAATCTTTTTCTAGACATAGGGTCAGGCATGTTGGATCACACCTGTAATCCTGTAAACCATCAAGAGGGTAACAGTGGTTTGAGGCTAGTTTAGACAAAAGGTTACTAGATATGGTACCTCACATCTGCAGTCCTAGCTATGTAGGAGAATAAATAGGAGACAGTCCAAGGCCAGCCTTGGGCAAAAAAATAAATGACCAAAAGGGCTTACGGGCATACCTCAAGTGGTAGAGCACCAGATTAGCAAGCACTAGGCCTTGAGTTCAAACACTGCTTGGGGGCTGGGGAAGAGAGAGAGAAACAGAGTCAGAGACAGGGATTATTATTTACTTTTTAATCACCTTTAAGTAGTTGTACTAAGCAGATGCCATATAACAAAGCAGTTTGTACATACAATAAATCTTTTTGTCATTTTGATTAGAACAGTAGCTTTTCTTTTAAGATTTTATTAACACTGCTTTTTATATCATCTTTCAAGTGTCATCTTTACAAACAAGTATTCAAGAAGGGAATTTCTATATGCAATCACTGACACATAGATTTTAGGACCTAATTAAAATTAAGCTAGGGGTTGGTATGTCATAGACACTTATTAATATATGTAAGAAAATATGTTTATAGAGTATATAGCCCATCATAGATTTTTATGTCTATGTAGTTATGTTTATATCTCCAAGACCATGTCCATAACCTTGGGCACCCAAATACTGAGTTATCGCTCTTGTACTGTTTGGATCTAATATCCACATATCAAGGAAACCATGCTCCTTTTGTTCCTTTGGTCTTGACTTATCCCACTCAACATGATTTGCTCTAGTTTCATCCACTTCCCAGCAACTGACATTATTTTATCTTGTCTGTTGGCTATGTAGAATTCATATATATATATATATATATATCACATTTTTGTATCATTAATCTGTAGTGGGACATATGGGTTGTTTTTAATCACTTGGCTATTGTGAATAGTATAGAGATAAATATGGCTGAGCAGGTGTCCTTATCATATCCTGAGTTATGATGCTCAGGGTAGATGCTCAGGAGTGATGAAATAATGAATACTCAAATTAGCTTGTAAAATCCACAATAAAAGAATAAGATTATATACAGATAAATACACACAACTGTAAATAGATTAGTAAAAAGTACAAGAGACCATTAACATGCTATGAGCTTAACATAATTTCACAAAGTAGATGTATATCAAAATAATATATATATATATTCCATTAAATATATGTAATTTTGAAAATGAATACTAGAGAATCTCTCATGGGATCACAGGGTCTTTTATAATTTAATATATGCCCAAATCAAAAGGTATTTATCAATACACACATTTTACTACATTTTTCAGATCATAGTACATATCTTATATAACTTAAATTGTTAGTGTTAAGGTATAGCCTGATTTTGAAATACCAAATTTATACCTTCCTTTTTCCAGACATGTTTTATTCCCAAGCAGCATTTATATGAAGGATTTAAAGACTCCTTTCCTGACATGCAAGATAAAATGTGGCAAAAAATTGGGCTTGGCATTACTGCCCAAAAAATAAGGGAAAATTTATCCTATGAGGTAAGAGGAATTTCTGAGTGAAATTGCATTGAAATGCAGTCAGAAAATGACTATAAACTTAAATCAAGCTCTTCCTGAACAAATATTAGAAGTTGCGTTTGCCTTACAGGAATGGAACTACAAGATGCAATTAAAGCTCTGTAACATTTATGTACAAAATATACCAAAGACCACCAAAACAGATATCTATGATGAAACTGTAACCCATGTTATCCTCATACATGGAGCTGTAGAGGACTGTCAGTTACGCAAAGCATATAAGGCACCATTTTTAATTCCTATAACATGCCATCAGGTAAAGAAACATTTATTCCTGTCTTCAGGTCAGTATATCCATTTGAAGAAAAAAAAAATGTCATTATGATCAGTCTTTCTTAGCCAGGCACTGGTGGCTCATGCCTGTAATCATAGCTCCCCAAAGGCTTAAATGTATGGACTGTAGTTCAAAGCCTGTTGGGGCAGAAAAGTCTCTGAGTCTTCTCTACAATTAGCCAGCAAAAAGCCAGAAATGAAAGTGTGGTTCAAATAGTAGAGTGCCAAACTAAGCTGTAACAAAATGTTACTTCTTTTGTTCTCTGTAGAGCGGCTGGCTTTAAATGAACAGAACCTGAAATGTTGTGGAATTTTTAAAGTCTAAAATAAAAGTATTGATATGCAGGGCAGGCCATGGGGAAGGAGGTAGAAGAATGAAGTGTGGGTAGAGGGAATCCTACAAGACAATTAAGAGGAGATTGAAGCACTGGTGTTATACCCTTTAGAGGAAATAGAAGGTACCTTACTCTGTGTTCCTTTCATGTGTGCATGTGTGTGTGGGGGGGAAGACTTTGCCCTTGCTTGGCAAGCCATCTCTTCAGCTGCATACTTCTATTTTTGAAGTAGAGTAGCAGAGCTCTGGTAGAGAGTGACTAATCATGTAGACAGGCAAGAGATTCTCAAAGTAGCATGAAACCTACCCAACTACATCAATAACTCTACACAACTATGTGGATAACCCTGCTCTGTGAATTTGGGTACCAATGTTTTTCAAGACTGTTGCATTCTTCAAGTGGAAACAAAGGACAACAATATCTAACTGAAGTCCATTAGATTTTTAAACTTTCTGCCATAGTCTTTATTTGATTTTTTTAAATTTAGCTTTTAAAAGCTCATAGATAATTAAGTCCTATCATCTGTTCATTTGGAAGAGAACCAAAATAATTTTTAAAGTCCATGAAAGTACACATAACAGTGACCTCCATAAAATCAACTCACTCCGGCATTTCGAGATCTTCATTTTGTTTGTACTGATTTATTCATCTTTTCAATTTTCTCTCAAATGTTTTTTAGAAAGGGCCTGAAATAGCAGCCTTATCAGAGAAACATTTAATTTTGTGACATTTGCTCAGAAATAAATTTGCATTCTATCAACTTTCAGATACAAGGCACTGAGAATTTTACAAAAGTAATGATTATTCAAACATCAATTGATATGAAAAAATCCAGACTGAACCCTAGAAAGTATAGGGCTCCACAGAAAATTTCTCTGGAATCATCATTAATAGGTGAGTGAGATTTAGTTGGGCAATGTGAAAACTTTCTCTCCCTTGAATAGTCAAATATATATTGGGTATATGCATTCTGTAGAGTATTGAGAAATTCTTTATAATGCCACTTTGCTGTGTTAGAGTTTCATTGTTGTAACAAATACCTAGTAGAAACAACTTCAAGGAAAATATTGTATTTGGGGCCATGATTTCAAGGGTTTGAAAGGGTTTACTTGCTTGTCTCTTTTTTTTGTTTGTTTTTGTTTTTTGTTTTTTTTGCCAGTCCTGGGCTTGGGCTCAGGGCCTGAGCACTGTCTTTGGACTTTCTCAAGGCTAGCACTCTACCACTTGGGCCTCAGCACCACTTCTGGTGTTTTGCTATGTATGTGGTACAGAGGAATCGAACCCAGGTCTTTGTGCATGCTAGGCAAGCACTGTACCACTAGGCCAAACTCCCAGCCCCTGTTTTTGTTTTTTTTGTTGTTGTTTTTTTTGCCAGTCCTGGGTTTGAGCTCAGGGCCTGAGCACTGTCCTTGGACTTTCTCAAGGCTAGAGCTGTACCACTTGAGCTTCAACACCACTTCCGGCTTTTTTCTATGTATGTGGTACCGAGGAATCAAACCCGGGCCTTCATGCATGCTAGGCAAGCACTTTAACCACTAGGCCAGTCTCTTAGCCATAGGCTCTGCAGAGCAGCACAATGTTAGAAGCCCATGGTGGAAAATGGTGCCTGCTTTATGGTGGCTGGTAATCAGAGTAAGGAAGGAAGAGGTCAAGGCAAGGTATACCCTTCAAAGACAGTGACCTACACTAGGACCAGAGTTCAAGTTCCACAACCAACAACAACAACAACAACAAAGGAAGGAAGGAAGGAAGGAAGGAAGGAAGGAAGGAAGGAAGGAAGGAAGGAAGGAAGGAAGGAAGGGAAAAAATACCCCCAAAGTTCTCTGAATTCTTATTTTTACTGTTGTTCTTTTTTCTCCTTCCCACTTTGGTTAGACATGGTTGACAAGAATGCTGAAGATTGAAGCCATTGTTGGTGCAGCTGTTGGCAGAGCAGTCCTGGAGGAGAAACACACATCCACAAATGAACGGGAAGAAATCTCTACCGCTACCCTAAGATGCTCTCGAAGCACAGAAAAAAAATTGGACTTTTTAAACAGCCAGTTCAAAACATGTCTCTTTCTCTAAAAATGCCTTTGACTTAAGCAACTATTTTCGAATACGCAAACATCTCGAAGAATCCTGAGTCAGTTTTAGTTGTAGAAGGCAACAAATAAGTCTGTGTCATCCAGCTAGTTTGCACATTGCTCTTGGAGCAATAGTGGTTTGATTCATCTCATGAATAATAAAAATGCTATTAAAATGCAGTTTAAACATGCCCTTGACCCACGCATTGATTCTTTTGCCACACATCTCACTTCATTCATCTTGGAAGCTCTCTAGAGAGTCACGATTGTCAAGAATGGAAATAGTCACAGACGGAAACCACAGAAACCAACCCTAAATGGAATATTCAGCTCCTGCTCTGTGCATCACTGTTTTCATTACAATCAACACAATACCTGCTATAAAGCAATCTTCACAGTTAACAACTAGAGCATGCTTTCTGTAGATAAGGGATATGACACACTGCCTACTACACAACTCTGTACTTACTAAATCATAACAACCATAAAAGTTAGTTAATTTATGAATGAAGAAATCAGTGAATTTGAGTAATTTGTGGAAAATCTCACAGCCAGCAGATTCCAGAGCACAGATTTGTAAATAAATGATCACACTATATATTCTCCAGGGTGACAAACTGTAAATATGTGAAGAATGAATAGAAAGTAAAATAGATGACTTCAAAATCAGGCTTTCCTTGGGAGATGTAAATTCTGGATGCTGTGTCAAGTGACTGGTTGTAGATATAGATTTTAAGAACCAAATAGAGACTTCAGTCACTGAGTTGTCCTTGTGGAAAACACAATGTGGTAATTTGTTTTTTTTTTAGGAAAAGTCACTACCAATTCTTTTCAGTTAATCTCAATCATTTTTTTCCAATGTCAATGGGTGTGAATGATCTGAAATCCCTTTCATGAGTCGCCCTCTCCTGAGATCTGAATCAAGTGAGAAGCAAGACAAAAGAGGTGTTTAGAGAGTAACACATACACAACACACACACCTTTTTTACTGAGCAAGCTACTATACATTAGAAATAGCTCAGGATATTGAGATATCACATAGGAATAAAAACACCAACTGCAAAGGAACTCAGCAAGGTAAAATTTACTTCTGCAGAAAGGTGCACCACCAGCCAAAAATCTGACAAGCAAGTACAGGGAACCGGCAGAATGCGCCCTTGTGATCCTTAGCTCAGCACGCCCTGCCCTTCTGTTCACATTGGCTGAGCTCAGGTTCACAATCTGCAGAAGGATGTGGCTTGAGAATCAGGATGTCATTAAAATCCAAGGAGCTTCTAACAGGATGTCTTAAAGTGCTCAGAAGACGCACGTATGTAACTAAGATACAATCAACAAGAACCAAACCAGATGGCCAAAGCGGGAACACTTCAGGAAAATCATTCAAGATTAACAGAAAGGAAGTAAACTAAGTTGATAGAAAAGACACTTTTTCTCACACATGTAAGAGAACAGGTTGCCTTCTTTACCCTCCAATCAGAAAGACAAAATAATGCAGGCCTTTACCATTAAGTTAAATGCCTAGCTGAAAAATCAGGTAAAATGCAGGACTTCTAAGGGTACATTCACTACCCAAAATATTGGGAAGAAGGAACTGCCCAAATAACATCCAATGCTGTGGCTCTAACTTTATTAAGCAGATGAACAATGTCCCAGAGAATGCAGGAGGTGGAGACAGATAAGCAATGCAAGCTCATTGGCGAACTCAGCAAGAGAAGGGGGAAGTGACTTCCAGAAATAGCACTTGTCATTTTCAGGGAGCATGTCACATGTCAAGAACTCATCTGAAAGTTTTGCTCTCACTGGCTTTTGTAGACAAAGTAATGAAGCTTAGAGAACTGAGATAAAGTCACCAGTCACTGATAGGATGACATTGGAGCTCCAAACCTCTGAAGATTCAGAATAAGTTTTTGATGCCTTTTAGATTGTCTAGATTTCCTTTTGGAATATATGCCAATGAAGCAAAGTACTCATTCCACAGTGTTTAGTTTTTGTCAGTGTCTAGCCTAGATTGTAGTGTGTCAATTATCTCCCTGCACAAATTAACAAAGTATTAAATAATCCTGGGATTGTGCATGGTGAATATACCCAGCTCATGGTAGAAAAGGGAGCTGTGATCAGTGCATTTGATCTCCCATTGGACTTCCAGAGATAACCCATTTATTTGTTGTTGATGCCTAATGCACAGTCCACTGTGTTAGTCCTGGGTTTTGAACTCAGATACGGGTGCCATCCCTGAGCAGCTTTTGCTCAAAGTTAGTGCTCTAACATTTGAGCAGAGTGCCACTTCTGACTTTTTCTGAGTAGTTTATTGAAAATAAGAGTCTCATTGACTTTCATGCGTGGGCTGGCTTTGAACTCTGATCCTCAGATCTTTGCTTCCTGAGTAGCAGCTAGGATTACTGGCATGAGTCCCCTAATTCCTGGCTTGCTTTTAAATGTTTTCTAACAAAGGTTTTCTTTAATCCTTTGACTCTGAAACATTTTTACGTTTAGCTTAAAATTTAGTGTTTGCCTATTTTTCTTTCTTTTTTTCTGAAATATTTAACATCTAACTTTCGTAGGAAAGTCTGTACATTTCATTCTTCTGAAGGGAGCAGCATCCACAACGAGACCTGGGTTTCCCCCCTGCCAGTTCCATTTACAAGAATATCTTAGAGAACTGAGCAAGGTTCTGATCTGTTGCCAGATACTAATGAGAATAACCTTCTAGCTTGTCATGTTCCTTGGCAAACTATGCTAAAATCCCTTCATTTGGGTATTCAAAGTTCATCCACAGGCCGGGAGTTTGGCCTAGTGGTAGAGTGCTTGCCTAGCATGCTAAAGACCCGTATTCGATTTCTTGGTACCACATACATGGAAAAAAAACCAGAAGTGGTGCTGAGGTTCAACTGGTAGAGCTCTAGCCGAGAAAGTCCAAGAACAGTGCTCAGGCCCTGAGCTCAAGCCCAGGACTGGCAAAAAAAAAAAAAAAATCATCCACAGAGTTGCTGGAGCTCAGTTGTAATGTCCTATTTAAAAATTATTTTAAAATTATGTCCTTTTAACTTAAAGAGAGTCTTCTCTGAAGAAGAAACAAAAATGGCCTATAGACACATGAAGAAATGCTCAACATCTCTGGTCATAAAAGAAATGCAAATCAAAACAACTCTAAGATTCCACCTCACTCCAGTTAGAATGGCCAGGATCAGGAAAACGAATAATAACAGATGCTGGAGGGGATGTGGCCAGGAGGGATCACTACTACACTGTTGGTGGGAGTGCAAACTCGTTCAACCACTATGGAAAGCAGTGTGGCAGTGCCTCAAAAGGCTAAACATAGAACTCCCCTATGACCCAGCAATTCCACTACTTGGCATTTACCCAATCATCCAGAAACAAGGGCATACTAAATCCACTAGCACAACAATGTTCATTGCAGCACTATTCACCATAGCAAAGATATGGAACCAACCTAGATGTCCCTCAGTTGATGAATGGATCGACAAGTTGTGGTATTTGTACACAATGGAATTCTATGCTGCTGTCAGAAAAAACAACATCGCCCCATTTGTTAGGAAATGGAAAGTCTTAGAAAAAATCATATTAAGTGAAGTAAGCCAGACTCAAAGGAACATAGGCTCAATGGTTTCCCTCATTCGTCATAATCAGTAGAAACCTTGGGCTCTACTAGCAGAGATCTGCAATAGAGCAAAATCTAGATACATAAGGCCATATAGTATGAAGCTAATTGAAAGGACCTCCAGGATACTGAAACAAAAGCCATATAACGAATGATTGTTGTCCTTAATGTACTATGTTATCTCTCATCTCCTTTGCTGTCCCTTGGGTATCTCATATTGTTATAGTATCTCACTTTGTTATCTGATATATTGAATTTATTTGTATTTGGTTATTTGAAATTTGATAGTGTGGGGGGTGTGGGGGGAGGGTAATGGGTACCAAGACATGTGAAAGGGTATCAATGTATGTGAATTAATGCACCATCTATCTGGCAAATATCATGTAACCCTTTTATTAATTACAATAAAAAATTATGTCCTTTTAAAAAACGATTAGCAGTCGTCAGGACTCTCCGACGCAAACCTCTGACGTTAGTAGGACTTTCAGTAGCTCATCTTCTGCGTCATGAATTAACTGTACTCACCCCAGACCTCACAAGCCGCTCCCCTAGTCATAGCTATTGTGTGAGCTCTTTCTTCCAGAAAATTTCACATCCCAGTCCTTTTGTTATCCACAAAATGTTCCAACATGGGTTTTCAGGAGTGCAAAAATAATTGAGAGCAAATGACCATATTTAGGTCTTGGAAACCAAAGTTGCTTCCTAGAATTACTCTTACACAAAAAGATTTTCATCTGCCTTGGTAGCCGATGCCAGCCCAGAATCTCAAAACCCCATCAGATATGGGAAGCCATGACAGCCTATAAACATACCTGTCTACAACATCTTGCTAACACAGTATCAAGACATAGACAAGGGTTCAAGGTCAAGTTGGTTTTTAAACAAGCTCTTGTTAAATAGGACAATAAATAGAAAAAGCCCATCACTTATTGAATGTATATCTTAGCTCTGTCACTTAGTATTGAGATGTCAATGAGCAAGTCTATGAATCTGGGACTCCCATCTTTATAATTTTTACATGAAAAAAAAGAACTTTCATCTAAGGCATTTGGCAGTGAGCCTTAATTATTAGAAAGCTTGTTAACAAATGGTTATGATAACTCAATGTATCTTCTAATAGTAGAAGTACAGAAAATTAGTCTTCACAATGGTTATTAACTCCCCCCACAATAATGACAAACAGTAGGAAAGTAAATTCAAATATCCCAACCCAAATAGTTGTGAATTCACCAGCATCTGCTCATAAAAGCCCAAGGCTTTTCAATTCAAGCCACGTAAAACTCTAATTTCCACCATAATTTAAAGATTTGTTATTCTAGCCCCTTTGTGGGTGTGTGTTAAGATACATTCATCTGTGAAGAGATGGGAGTTTATTTAGCCCATATACCGTTTCACAGTAATAAATTGCATAATAAATGTCTTCAGTGACCTTGTGAAATCATTGTTCATGACAGTAGCTCACATTTCCACAGCTCATCTGCGCCATCTAGTGGTCTGAGTAGAACTGCAGCCTGAAAAGAAAGAAGCAATACCCCAAATGACTATGGGCTGACTGACTTGTTATCTATTATATCTCCTACATAGCCTTAGGGGCTCGGTGTGCCAGTGCACACTTACAATCCTAGCTAATTAGGCGGTAGATATTGGGTTTGAGTCAAAAATTAGTGAGTCTCCATCTCAACAAAAAAACTGAACGTGGTGGTTTGTACCTGACATTCCATCTGTGTGGGAAGCTGTAATGGAAGGGTTATGGTGCAAGGTTAGTCCTATCCAAAAAATAACTACAGCAAAAAGAACAAGTGGGTCAAATGATAGAGTGGCTGTGAGCAAGTGCAAGTCGAGAGGAAGAGAGAGAGAGAGAGAGAGAGAGAGAGAGAGAGAGAGAGAGAGAGAGAGAGAGAGAGAGAGGGGAGTTGATAGCTTGAGGAAGTGCTACCTGAGGTTTATAAAATATGACCCTTATAAACCCAGCTCAGTTCTACCAACTAGGCTTCAGACTGACAATGAATGAGCATTCAGTAGTGGTACACACTAGACACTATATTGGAAATTAAATATATAACTTATGGACATAGGAGGAAAAAGCTGGGAGAAGGAGAGGGAAGGGATGACTTTGTCCAAAAAGAAATGTACTCCACCTGACTTACATAATCTAACCTCTCTCTATATCACCTTTATACTAACAATGAAACCTTTCTTTAACGTGGATGTTGGAGAAATATCAATGTGACAGAATACACTAGGCAAAGAGGAGCATGTTTAAGATAAGGCTAATGACATAGCAAGGGTCAATTCATGCGGAGATTTGTGGACTGGAATAAGAAAGTTCTGTATTCCGCTGGGTACCAGTTGGCTCATACCTGTAATCTGAACTACTCAAAAGGTTGAGATCTGAGGGTTTGGGGGAGAGAAGTCCATGAAACTCTTACGTCCAACTGACCACCAAAGAGCTAAAAATGGAACTGTAGCTCAAGTGTTAAAGTGCCAACCTTGAGCCAAAAAGATAAGGGACAGAGCCCAGGCCATGAAGTTAAGCCCCAATACTAGCACACACGCACACAAAAGAGAAAGGGGAAGAGGGGGAGGGGGGGAAGACAGAAAGAGGGAGAGAGGGATACGTAGAGGGTGGGAGGAAGGGAGAGAGAGAAGAATGCGAGGGAAGGGGCAAAGATATTGAACAAATGAGTGACCAAACATCAAATAATGATCACAAAAGCAATCCATGATTCTTGTCTCTAGATTCATTTCATTTTAACCACTTCCCTATTGAAATACAATTAATGTATTCTAAAGCTCTATGGTTGGTTGAGGAAGGTGTGATGATAGGTAATCACTACTACAACCAAGGGGGGAAAAACCCCACAAATTCCTTTCTTCCCTTTGAAAGTCTGGTCCTCCCCCACAACTTACTTCTGCCAAACACTCATGTGTTTACTCTCTTTATGATTTAGCTTTGTCCAAAATGTCACAAAAGGTTAGTTTTAAGTCTAGCTTTCACCTGGCAGAATGCACTTGAAATTCATCCAAATTGCGGTATGCATTCACTGACCGTTATTGCTGGTCAGGATGGATGTGATGTGGCTTGTTCACCAGTGGAAGAGCACTTGAGCTCCAAGCTTAAGGGGCATAGAGGCCCAAATCTAAATGTAGACATTTAGAAAAAATAAGCTTTAGTTGAATAAATGCCTTCAAGTGGGATAGCTGGCCTCTGTGGGAAGCTTATCTCTGCACAATAAACCACCATATTGGTTTCCCAAAAGACTGGGTCATTGGACATTACAACATCAATGCATAGTCTCTAGCTTTCTGCATTCCTTGCAAGCAGTTGGTACTTGCAGTCTGTTTTCGCTGTGAATGTTAGCCATTCTACATAAAGGTATTTAGTGACACTCTTTCATGCCATACCCTACCTGCCATACAGTGGCCTTGGTAAAGAGTCAGTTGATATATTTTAGCATTTCTTTGTTAGATGTGTGTTTTGTCACAAGATTCTTTGAAAGTCCTTCCTACATTATATGTTCTACTACACTGTGGCTTCACTCTCTGCTATCATCTTTTCTCTCTGAAACCAAGTTCTCCTTGGGACTTTTCAAAAAGCAAAGTGACTTAATTAGTGGAGGTATGTGATGTGGAAGAACTCCCATGGGCTATTTGGATTCTCGCCTGGGGTTTCCCAGAGGCTTAGCGCTCTCCTGTGGGTGGCCAGCAGGCTCACTGTAATGGCTAAATAGCCCAGAGCCCAAAGGCTTTGACCTCAAGGGCATCCTTCACGTGTGTGCCTCCAACGCTCCTCCCCAGTCTCTTCTTCCTTCTGCTGATGCTCTTCTCCTTTCAGCTCTGGGCACACAAGGCCAGAGCCACACAGCTGCTTCTTCAGGTCTGGAGCTGCCTGTCTGAGGCGAAAGCGCTAAGAAGGAAGTGGCAGAAGGACTGGGAAGGTGTAAGGAGAGGACTGCCAGGATGGGGAATGGCCTGCAGAGAATGGGCAGGTGAGTCTGCACTTCCTGCTGGGAGCAGGGGAGGGGGCAAAGGATACTCAAAGCGGGTGGGGAGGGGGACGTGGAGAAGGGAACGTGTAAGAATGTAGTGCCTTCTACATGACAGACACTCCACACAATTCCATGTAGGCTTTGCCTTTCGCCTAGAATCTGTGAGAGCTTGTGGAGAGAAGCCGAGGTGTAGGAAGACCCCTCTATTAAGTGTATGTAAGAGGGAGTGTCTGTGAACTAACCTGAAAATGGATCCACATGCCCAGCCTGGGGAGGGGCTGTTCTCCCACGCTCTTAATGCTCAAAAGTACTCAGCCTTAAGTTTCAAAATGAAGTGCACGGGGCCTGCCTGTGCAAAGCTTCATTCCATGTGCCCTCCCGAGCAGTTAAAAGCAGGTAGGAAGGGGTCTGAAGAGGCAGAGACTCACTTTCATGTTCCTTAAAGTGAGGGAGCTTTGTTTTCCCACTTTCAATGGGAATAAGAGAAAAATACCTACCTCACAGTATCCAAGATTACATGGAGCTTGCATAGTGCCTGACACATAGAAGGCATCAGTAATTAGCAGATACTCTCATTTTCTTGGACCGCCCTTTTCACTGATAGCAAAGCCATCATAATTAAAATAAGAACCATCAAAACCAAGGGAGTGGCTAGAGTATGAATGAATGACCTAGGGAGAATGGGCTAGTCAGAGGTCTTTGCAAGATTTTGTTTGATTCCCAGTGTCTCAGATCATACCACTCGAAAGTGGAACTGATAGTTTACCCAAGATGTCACTTACCAAAAGAAGACCTGAGGATGATAAGGCTTATTTCCTGTTCCTTTCTGGGAACTGGCATTGTTTGAGAGTTCTGGGGCTTCACAACTTATTGCTGATTTATTCTGGCATTCTTCTGTAAAATTATAAAATCACCATTTTAAATCCTGATGGGAGTTTTTCAAATGTAGGGACTGTTTCTTACTGTTTGTCCACTGTGTCACGAGTCCCTGGTTTCTGTTGCTGTTTCTGGTAGACCGCAGGCACTTGATAAGCATTAGTTGATTGGAAACTAAGAAAGAACCATCTAAAGATGAAAAATACAATGTAAGCACAGTGCAAATGAGAAAATAGTGATGGATATCATGTATGCAGTTTTGTTTTTCAGAACTTTGCTGTGAAGGGAAAGGTTGCAGCACTAGTGTATTCACTATAAAAATAGAAGGAATAAACATAAGATAATGATCTAAACTGGTAGTTTTATTTTCTGTATTTATCAACCATTTATCTTTCTTCATCTGTGAACTGCCAGTAATATCTTCTGCCCATTTTTGTATTAAACATTAGTCTAAACTTCAGCCTCATAAATGTTTTAAAAATCAAATTTCTAGTTTGTGTACCTCATGCCATCTAGGTATTTATAGGTTTTTGTTTTATTATATTTTAAAGACAAATTAAATCTAGAAAGCATTTATGGTTGTGTCATTGCATTTATGAAATTCTTTCCTCATCCTAAGACAAACCCGTACTTTTCGGGGGGGCAGTGCTGGGGCTTGAACTCAGAGCCTGAGCACTGTCCTTGGGCTTTTTCAAGGCTAGAGCTCTACCACTTAAGCCACAGGACCACTTCTGGCTTTTTCCATGTATGTGGTACCAAGGAATCGGATCTGGGTCTTCATGCATGCTGGACAAGCACTCTACCATAGGCCAAACTCCTGGCCACACCCATTTTTATGGTTTTTATTCTCTCTTATTTTTGATCCTACATATTCTATGTCTAGTACCAGATAGAACTTTTTTTCCAAATAATCTGTCAGTGGTTCAGCCCCATTATATTCATCTTAATTTAAAATGTTTCTCTCGATATGTTCAAAAGGCTTGTATTGACTTTGATATGATTGTCAGCTTTACCTCGTCATCAACCCATCAGCCCACTCACTTCCAATTCTCTCAACACAAAAGCTGGGGAAATACCTCCATAGAACAGAAGGACCTTCTCCTGCTCGGAAGTGTGTTCTGTTTTCCAAGGAAGAATCTGCCTGAGGAAAATGCAGACTCCCCCTTCATAGTTGTGCATTCTCAAAAACCTTGTCTTGTAATTCTGCCCTCAGTTTCCTAATTGGTAAAAAAAAAAAAAGGAAAATAATATCAACTTCAGAATTTTATTGTAGGATTAAAAGAAATATAACACATAAAATGCCTAGCCCAGAGTAAGCAGTGTTTGTTAGGGCTTTTTCTTTATACCCCCAACATCCAGTAAATGAAAAGATGGCTGTATAGAAATCCTACCTACCCAAACAAAAAATTAATGTATCTCTTTTAATTCATTGCTTTCTTCCTATTTATTTCTATGTTCTCTGTTTCTGGGTTTTCTGTATCTATTGCTTCCTGTAGCACACAGGAAATGCCAGTGGAGGATTTTAGGCCTCTCCTTACCTGTAACTATCCTTAGAGTTATGGTATGAATTCCTGAATATTTGGGATCATATTGGAGATCAGGGGGTACGGTCTGGAGAGGAAACCTTGGCCTATTATGATATGTTGAATTTCAGGTGTCAGCAGAACACTCAAGAGACATCATGGCATCTGAGATTCCAAAACAAGAAATGGAGAACACCCAGGTAAGACAATATTCAGCCCCATTGTTCAGGAATCTGTCAGGGGCTAGATTTCACACATCCCACAGCTAATAACCTATTGAAATTCAGTGTAGGTTGTAATTGAAGTTAATGTGAGGGTAGGACAAAAGACAACACAACCTTCAAACTTTGGACAGAAGATGTTTAACATTGCCAGAAGCCTAATGTATAACCTCTGGCGACTAAAAAATAAGATACATGAGTCCTGATGGACCCTTTATAAAATAACAGTCTTAAATATGCTTGTGTTTTTGTTTGCCTACATTAAGTTCCACCCAGCCATGTCATTTTTATACTGGGGTTTCTATTTCTGATGTGGTCGTAATACCAGTGTCACAATTACCTGAAGGTTTGTGGAAAAGCCCTTAAATTTACGCTGATATATTATCAAACTAATGCAGACTCATCAGTCCTTTCTGATTTGCCCTTCTGACTTTCAAGTCTTAAAGACTTCCCTCTAAGAAAAGCATCATATAATTTAGAACTAATGTATTAGAGTCTAAGAATCCTAAAATGTGGCAATGCTGGTAGTCCTGTGGCCTGTACAGTTAATTGAATTTTTACCTTCTTTCAGAAGAAGCTTTTGGGGGGAAAAAAAAACCAAAACAAAGCAAAACAAAACAAAATACCAAAGCTATGTTATGAATTGGAGCTAAGTGATTCTCTCCAACTGGAATAATTTCTTGAGCATGAGCTGAAAATCATATATTGTACAAAGTAAGACTGATCATCTATAACTTATTATCTAATTTATTTTTTAATGATCGCAAGGGTATCATAACAAGGCAGCCAAGGAGTGCAATGTGGAATTGTTTTGTGGGCTGAAGTCATAGGGTTCATCTAATCTGATTCATGGAATGCATCTAAACTCATCCCAAACCAGAACATCCAGAGTGAAATGCAAGATGAGTCACAGGCAAGTTATCTGGAAGAAATGATCAGCTTAAAAATAGCTTTTGCTGGGGCTGGGAGTTTGGCCTAGTGGTAGAGTGCTTTCCTAGGATGCAAGAAGATTCCTCAGTACCACATACATAGAAAAAAGCTGGAAGTGGTGCTGTGACTCAAGTGGTAGAGCTCTAGCCTTGAGAAAAGTTCAAGGACAGTGCTCAGGCCGTGAGTTCAAGCCCCATGACTGGCAAAAACAAAAACAAAATAGCTTTTTCCAGTCAGACACCCGTGTCACGCCTATAATCCTAGCTACTCAGGAGACGGAGATTTGAGGATGGCGGTTGGAAGCCAGCCCAGACAAGACAGTCCTCGAGACTCTTATCGCCAATAAACTACTCAGAAGAGGCTCGAGATGGTGAGATGGCTCAAGTGGTAGAGTGCTACCTTTGAGCCAAAAGAGGCTCCACAGTGCTCAGACCCTGAGTTAAAGCCCAAAAACCAGCAAAATAAAAAAAGCTTTTACCCAAAGCTTTATACAAGATAAGCAGTTTATATATCTCCTCATTTTGTAAAATAAGTTGTGACTCAATTTGCTTAGCGTTATGGATCCAGTAATTCAGAATCTACCATCTCCTTTCATCTCACTCTCATATCCTCTTAGAGAACCTAGTTTCTTAGCATTGGTCAAACTCAGTAGTTTCCTTCTGATGTTGTTTAATAGCAGAAGTGGGGAATATAAGCAAATGGCTTAAAGAGCACTGAAGGTGGCCTGAAGAAGAGGGAGAACTGTAATCACGCTCTCGGCCTTAAGGCTCTGATGGTGCACAGATTGCATGCTGATAGAACTCCTGCAATCAAACCAATAGTGAAAGCCATGTTCACATGTTCAGTCCTTTCCTCTTTCTATTCTTCTCAGGAGTTCCAGAGGAAAGCTCACTGACAGGGCCATTTTTGAGTGGTGCTTTCCACATGCTTTTATGTAATGTAACTGGTACATATAGAGGTTTATAAACGGCTTTCCTATTCAATCATAGAGAAAGTTGACTAGGCCTGATTCAGAAAGAATGAGACTTTAGCCCAGCTATCTGACTGCTGAGAAATTCCAAGCCTATCTACCATAAAATGTGGAAGTCCAAGACTTAGCTACACTGTTGGAATCAAGGTGATAGATCTAATGATCATCCGTTCCAGCTAGGCTGGCTTTGTTCTTGGCTACTTGTTCTTTTGTTTATATCTTCCTCAAACATTTATAGGAAACCTGCTTACTGAATTTCAGATGGTATCACCTATGCTAGTGGGTACATACTGCCATGGTAGTTAAATCTGGTCCTCGAGTTCTAAAACAGGATGTAGTTGAGTGAACAGAAAATCATAAGGCAGTACAATAGAGTTCAACAAATAGTGAAATCTTGAATTAAGTGACTTCTCAAGTGTCCACACATTTATGCCTTGATTTCCTAGGGACAAGTATTGGGCTCTTTGTCACGAATGAATGATGTAAATACCTGGAACTAGGAGTGAGAAGAGGGAAGTCATTTTTTTTCCCTAAGTAAAAACAGTATCAGCTTCATCCCAGGAAGGAGGTGACCAGGTCACATACAATAAGTGCTTACTCAGGAAACAAAACGTTTCACCTAGAAGTGGCAAAATGGCTACCTGAAGAAAGCTGCAGATGCCAGGCTTGTGACTTTGTGTCATTTCTTCTGTGTGTTTTAGATGCGGGTGTTTCTGCATCCTGTGGTAAGTGGAGAGTTTTCTCTTAGGAGACCTTTTCCTCTGTATGGTTTCAACATGCTATCTGCCCTTGACAGCCAGCTTTCCATGCCACAGCTGAAGCTGAAGCCTGGCACGAAGCCCCAGATATAGTCAGTGACAGTCAATGGGGGAGCGACCTTGTGTATCTGCTGAGAATCAGGAACCATTACCTCATGGGTGGTAGACTCCCCTCACGTGGGTGAAACTCAGACACGTCCGTGTCCTTTGCACAGAGAGCAAACAGTCCAAATAACACCTTGTCTAAATGGAGACACCATTTTTAAGAGATGCTTAATGTAAATAGTTAATGACTATGTGACCGGTAGTGACATGAACCTGACAGCAAAGCAGAACCTATCCTTATAGCAAATATGTCTTTTATCGCATGAGATATACAGAGTTTTTCCAGGGGTCTTCTGCAAAGTATTCCTAATGGATGGTATTTTTTTGTTGTTGTGGGGGGGGAAGGAGAGATTATACAGTAAGACTGAGATTAAAGATAATCCTGGTTCATCAAATTATATTCTGTAACTCAAACTGGTAGTTTTCCAGAAACTTTCTCCAAAAATGCAACTTATTATGACAGTATATTTCTCCTTCTATAAGTATTATCCATATTAGACTTATAAAAGGAAGGGGAAGGAGAGAGAGAAAACATTTAGGATATATTTCTACTTGGCCACCTATCATATTTTCAGGTTTTTGTTCTGCTATTTTATATGCTGAAAGGGGGATTTTAAAAGGCATATAATCCAGGTACTGGTAGCTCATTCTGTTATACTGAACTCAGAAAGCTGAGTTCTGAGGATCACAGTTCAAAGCCAGATGGACAGGAAAGTTCCTGAGACTTGTATCTCCAATTAACCACCAAAAACCTGCAAGTGGAGGTATGACACAAGTGGTAGATTGCCAGCTTTGACCAGAAACAAACAAACAACAAAAAAACCTAAGGGATAATGCCCTAGTACTGCACAAAAAGGAGGAGGAAAGGAAAGATCAGAGTGGAAAAGAAAAGCATGTAATTTTAACAATTAGAATTGAGTTTCCCCTGGTGTGGCAGGTGGTAGACACCTGTAATCCCAGCACTAAGAAAGCCAAGCAGAAGGATCCCAAGTCCTAGACTTGGGTTACCTAGTGAGCAACTCAAAAGAACAATAGGCAATTTTTGACTAAGATACATTTTCATAGGTTAGTATCATTTCTTTTAAGAGTCTATGGGTAGTTATATAAGCAATTTACTTTCCTCTTTCATTTTACAGGAAAAAAGTATACACTTTGAAATCAAGACAAAGCTCCCCAAAGGGAAGTAAGTCTGCTTCCCTATCATTGTCACTCATGGTGGACATATATCTCCACACTGTCTCTGCTCTCTACTTCTAAGCCCTGTGGGCAGACTTATGCACTTATGGCATCCAATTGCACAGCTCTTATCCCACTCTCCTGTGAGCTCAGCGGGGTGGTGAGGTTGGCTGATGATACCCACATCCCCCAGTCGGAACCCATCTGGTCAGGAGACGGAGGAATTAACTAGAGCCAACAAATGTGAAAGATGAAGATGAAAGGCACTGCTAAGGGACTGCAATAAAATTGGGCAGGGGAAGGGAAGTAAGATTTGGGTTCTTCCCTTGGGAGTAAGGAAAGGTGCTGAGGGGTTTCTCACTGGGAAAGATAGGATCACATCTGCACTAGGAGATCACGGATTGCTGTGTGGAGACATGGTGGCTGGAGTGTCAGAATCCTTTGGGAGGCACATCGCGAGAGACCGATCTCTCCTTGAAGTTAAGAAGGGGAAAACAATCAAGGAGAGGATGGTAAAGAGCAAGCATCCCAAGGAAGAGAGTACTTACTGAAGTGTAGGACCGACGACAGGCCACAGCATTTCTAAAGAAGAGAAGGAAGAAATCTTGTCTTTGCCTTCCTGGATGTAAAGACTAAGTTGTTGTTCATTATTTCATACACTGAATTTATTGTCAAAACCTCAAAGAAAGGAGATAAGAAAGGGCTTGAAATGAAAAGGGTTCTTATCTTGTAGTGATGATCTCTTTTTGAAAATACAGACTTCCAGGACAGATCACTAGTGCAGGTCAAGGCAGAAAGCTTTTAAGTCTTCGAAGACAACACAGTCACTCTCTGTACCCACAGGGGATTGATTCCAGGAGTCCTGGTGGATACCCAACTCCACACAGGCTCAAGTTCCTATCAAAATGATGGAATCTTCATTTGCATATAATCTATACAGTCATTCTATGTGCTTTATTTTTAATTGTGATAGTTCCATACATACATTTAATATATTTTATTGTATCTACTACTCTGTCTTAGCTCCTTTTTTGCACTCTCCTTTTTAAAAAAAAATCTAACAACTCTTAAATGGGTTTTATTATAACCAAGTATATACTTAGATCCTATATTTTATCTCACCTTCTGCTTTCTCCATTTCCTCTGTTGCTAGTTCCTCCTACTGTATAGTTCTACATATTGTTTGTGTCTGCTTTTTTTTTAATCTGCTTTCCATGTATGAGAAAACACATTCAGTATTTGTCTCTTAGAGCCAGTCTTATTTCACTTAATATTACAATTTCTAGATCCATATATTTTCCTGCACATGACATGCTTTCCTTCTTTATGATTGAATAATACTGCATTGGATAAGGGCATGCATGAATCACATTTTCTTTCTATGCTCATCTACTGATGAGTATGTAATGTGGCAATTATGAATAGTGCCAAGATAAATATGGGTACCTCTATTATTACACAGTAGATTTTAAAAACTAACAAAACAGCTGGGTTGGGCCAAGAGTTTGGCCTAGTGGTAGAGGGCTTGCCTAGCATGCATGAAGACCTAAGTTTGATTCCTCGGTATCACATACATAGAAAAAAGCCAGAAGTGGTACTGTGGCTCAAGTGATAGAGCTCTAGCCTTGAGAAAGCCCAAGGACAGTGCTCAGGCCCTGAGTTCAAGCCCCAGAACTGGCAAAAAAAAAAAAAAGCTAGATACTATACATCGATAAGTAATCTAACTCTCTCAGCTGGAACCATTGTAATCCAGGAACAGTGAACAGCAACAGCAAGAAACCCTCATCTCTATCAGAAAGAAAAGTGATAAAAGACCCTGGGTGCCAAAACCCAGAGA
The DNA here is from genome assembly GCF_031878675.1 of Megascapheus bottae. Classification (NCBI taxonomy): domain Eukaryota; kingdom Metazoa; phylum Chordata; class Mammalia; order Rodentia; family Geomyidae; genus Megascapheus; species Megascapheus bottae. The sequence continues at coordinate 65,566,184 of NC_143509.1, forward strand.
CCATGTTCTTGTCATGTAATTAGAGAAGTCTTGCTTGGCCATGACATTTATGAAGCTGTGAGAATGAGAAGAAATGTATATCCATATGTGTTATGGGAATCTCCATGAATACATCTGCCTTTTTTTGTGTGTCATGGGGCTTAAATTCGGCCTGGGCACTGTCCCTGAGCTCTTCAGCTCAAGGCTACTGACCTATCCTTGAGCCAAGCCTCACTTCCCATTTTCTAGAGGTGAATTGGAGATAAGTCTCTGGACCTTTTGTGCCCCGGCTGGCTTTGAACCTTGATCCTCAGATCTCAGGCTCTCGAGTAGCCAGGATTGCAGGCATGAGCCACCGCGCCAGGCTACATCTCTCTACATCTGTCTTCTATAAGGGACACATGCTTACTTATGCAGTGAGCGGGCCACTTTGAAAAAGCCAGCAAATATGTTCATGTGCCTCACTGCTGTATCAACGGAGCAAATTTTTGGAGTAAATTGAAAACTTGGCCTGCTGTGTTGCCTCTGCCAGCAGCTTTAAAAGGAAGGAGCTCCTCTCCTAAATTCCCTTGAGCTCCAAGCTCCACACCACACACGATTTCCTGTTGCCTACAGCCCAAACCACGCCCTCTACTGCATGGTCCCTCCCAGGCGCTGGTCCTATCTGTGCGGGCCTGTATGCCTCTGGAGGACAGGATTGTTTCTGATGCTTTTTTCTCTCCAGTGGCTTATGAGGAGTAGGAATGTGGTGTACAATGGTTAAAGAAAGAGAAGAGAAGCCAGGAGCTGTGGCTCATGCCTGTTATCCTAGCTACTCAGGAGGCTGAGATTTTAGGATTGTGGTTCAAAGCCAGCCTGGGCACTAAAGACTGTGAGACTCTTATCTCCAATGAACCACTAGAAAACAGGAAGTGGCTCTGTGGCTCAAGGGGTGAGGCGGTAGCCTTGAGCTGAAGAGCTCAGGGACAATGCCCAGGGCCAGACCCCAAGCCCCACGACCAACAAAAAAAGAAAAAAAGAAAGAGAAGGAAGGAGTAGGATTTCTTACCTGATAATTCATGAAGTTCTGACTGAGCAAGTTCTATTTCTTCTTGAAATGACCTTGTTACTCCCCAAATAACTGTTGTCTATCTGAAAATGCTCGAAGGGTTGCCCAGCTTTCTCCAGACGCTCTTGTTGCTCAGACTTTAGTCCCTACTCCCTGTCTAATCTCTCCATGACTTGAAATTCATTCACTGTATTTTCTTTCTGCAGATGAAAGAGTGACTTCTGCGCCCATCCAGGTAATAAGATCCTTTCTGACCCTAATATGGAAGAAAGGTCTAACATGCCAGGGCTGCATGACCAGTACACAGGGCCTGGTGGCAGATTCAGAAGCATCTCTGCTGTACAGCCTATCTAAAAAAGTGAACACAGTATCTATTTATGAAAGACAACATGCTGTGTGTTTGACACAAATCATTTCATGGGAAAACTAAGACATCAGGAGATGTACTCCAAAGCTAGACAAATGTAAAGCTAAAATTCAAATCCTAGGCTCACGACAGACACAAGTTTATTCCTTTGCTCCTTCCTGCCTCTGCTTTTAGGTCTCCAGTCCACCATTGACCTTCCCTTGATTTGTTTCCTTTTAAAAAATATTGTGATGATAATCTCTGCATTGAGTAGTTATATCTCTTTTAAGAAAGGGCTGCCCCCCCCATTTGTAAGGAAATGGAAAGACTTAGAAAAAAATCATATTAAGCTGACTCAAAGGAACATAGGCTAAATGGATTCTCTCATTTGTCATAATCAGTAGAAACCTTGGGTTCTCCTAGCAGAGATTTACAATAGAGCAAAACCTAGATACATAAGGTCATATAGGATGATGCTAAATGAAAGGACCTCCAGGATATAGAAACAAAAGCCACATAATGAGTGATTGTTGTCCTTGATATACTGTTATCTCTCATCTCTTTTGCTGTCCCTTGGTTATTTCATATTGTTACCGGATTTTACCTTGTTATCTGATATATTGTATATATGCTTATTTGGTTATTTGAAATCGGATAGGGTAGGGGGGAAAACAAGATGAGGGGTGGGGGTGGGGAAGGAAAATGGGGACCAAGACATGAGAAAGGTTATCAAGGTTTGTGCAGTAATGCACCTTCTATCTAGTGAATATAATGTAACCTTCTATGAATTACAATAAAAATATATGAAAAAAACTGAAGGGCTGCCCCCAGGATGTTGGGACACTAAGAAGCATCTTGAGTGGTCAGGGGCCATACTCTCAAAACTCAGTGTGAAGACAAGGGCAAGAGGCTACCTCTTGATGATGCATTTCCTTCGACCTTTCTATTTGCAGAGTATTGCTCACCAGACCCCGGAAGAAGAGCTCTGCTACATCTTTATCAACCACAGGGCATTAAGGAGGCAGCCATCAAGGAATTGTGTTGAGGAATACTACGAGAACGTTTCCTACAAAACTGAGAGGGTCAGGGAGTCTTTGGGAGTGACTGAGACTGAATATTCACTTGTCCGTGTGCCTTCCAGCCCCAGGCATCCAGCACACCCAGAAAGTGACTATGAGCTTCTCATGCCTAGCAAAATCTCTCGCTCTCCACACCAGTCATGGCCACGCCCAGCCTCTTATGAGACTCAACACTCCCAATTCCCAGTGAAATGACTGGACTAGAATTCACTAGACACCAGCAAATAAAAGTAAAGGACGGTAAATACAGGCAGGAAACACGAACCTCTCCATCTTGCTTCTTCTACAAGAACTCTTCAGAGAAAGGGCTGCCATCCACTGAACTGTTTAGATCCTGCTCAGTGTCTAACATCTGCAAATCCACCACTGTTTGAGAAAGAAGGTGCCATCTTTGGATTGAAGTGGTATTGCAAGTTCTTTGTAGTGGAAGAGGCTTCCCAATCTGTTACAGCTGGGCCCTCCTCCAAAGGCTGGTTTTCTGCCTGTGCTCTTATAAAATATACCCATAATTGTCCTCTGAAGTTGGAGGAAGCATATATATCAACTTAAATATCCCTAAGGGGGAACTCATCACAGTGACCTTCTAGCTCAGCCCAATTCCCCACAGGAGCCTGTGATGTCCCTCTTACTCTAGAAGCAGGTCCTTCAAACAGGGTTTGTGGACTCCCTAGCCCCCCTAGGCTGGCTAATTATGAGCTGAGTCAAGGGATTCAAGTACAAGTTTTTAATATGATTTTCTATTGTAATGTAGAGATTGAAACTCACGGCTCTATGAATGCTAAGCAAATGATCTGACACTAAGACACAACCCCTACGCCTCTCAAAAATCTTAGTAAGACAATCATAACACCAGAGAATGATGTAGCAGAAAGAATTTTAAAGATACTTTAAGTCTGGTGAGTTGTTTTGTTTTGCTGAGAGGGGAGTTCTCGAAGATAATAATTTGCTCAATGATACATTGCACTAAACGAGCTTGATTTTATTTTCTTTTTATTGTAAAGGTGACTTACAGAGCGGTTACAGTTACATAAGACAGGAAATGAATATACATCATTACCCCTCCCTCATTTTCTCCTGCTATCTCTCCCTTCCCCCGATTCCCCTCCCCACCAAGTTTTAAAGTTAATTCCCAACAGGGTCTTGTGTTGCACTGGTTTACCCTTTGTCCAGTCTAGTACCAATTCTATATACTAAAAGAGCCTCTAGCGTTCAGAAGATGTCTCAACATTATGCTGTGTATCATATATGAATAAAATATCTACATGGGGAAAATACCACCTGCATACTCTTTCTTTAATGAACATTCTTGTGTATGCTGGTTTGGGGAGGAGGGTGTTAACTCAAGACCTGAACACTATTCCTGAGCTTTTTTGCTCAAGGCTACTGCTCTACCACTTGAGCCACAGCCTCACCTTTACATTTTTGGTGGTTGATGAAGAGTCTCACAGACTTGCCTGCCAGGGTGGCTTTGATGCACAATCCTCAGATCTCAGCCTCCTGAGTAGCTACATTATATGCATGAGCCGCCAGTCGCTAGCCCTCTATGTATTCTATCATTCGTTTTCCCTCATATTTTCTTTAGAATTTCTAGAATTATATCTAGTCCTAAGTCCCACAAATTATAGCCCATTATCCACTTTGTAAATCAATATACTATACTTATAACTGTACAATATAACTACACTTATTTGTTGTTCAAACACAGTAGACTATTTCTGTATTCTGTCCTCTACTTGCCATTTTTATTTAACTCACAACACTCTCCCAGTCCTAGAGGCATTAAAATAGCAAGTGGATCACTGCCACAAGCATCAAATTCATTATGTAGTTGATTACTACTTTGTTCTCAGAGCTAAATAACTTTACTATTTAAATTTTTCTGGGACTAGAGATATAGTTTAGTGTTAAATCCCTTGCCTAAAATGCACAAAAAATTACACATACATACATGCATACATGTATATTACTATATATTTATGTATACACATTTATATTTATACATGTACTATATATAGGCATACTATATAGAGTGAATGTATACTCTGCATACTATATAGAGTATGCATCATGCATGTAGTACATATACATATATAAACATATGTATGTATAAGTGTGTGTGTGTATATATATGTATATATATATATATATATGGAGAGAGAGAGAAAGAGAGAGAGAGAGTAAATGCCCAATGAGAAATCCAGTGGCTTGAAGTTGACTGAGTCAACCAGATTGTTGAGTCCTCAGCCAGTTGATGGTAAGAGCTGATCACATCTCATTATGTTGCTAATTACCTATTTATAGTAGATCCCCCCCCCCCCGCCTACAAACACACACACACACACACACACACACACACACACACGCAGGAAATCTTTAACCAGAATTTACTCTGGTTCAAGGAGAGGTGTTTTGGGTAGCCGGGAATATTGTTTAAGACATAACATGGCCTATGAAAAATAGTGTTGGACCCAAAATAGTTATCAGGAATTAAATCCTCTTTCTCCCTCTGTTCTGTATCCTTGAATTGATTTTTGCAAGGTCTGTTTTCCAACCATAAATGAGAACATAATCTTATACCTGCAAATGATCTGTCATAGATCCTGAATATAAATAAGCAAATCAAAGAGTAAAGAGAAACTAAAATATTTTATCATATATGGAGACAAACATGCTGATACATTTGATGATTCAAAAGCTAGAAACAACAATCCAGTATGTTTATCTTAAAATTTTTAACATGGGTGCTAAACCACTATATAAGTTATTTGGTGAAATATTCCTAGTAGAGTATAAGCTAGATTTGAATCTTATCCTGTGAAAACTACCTATACCAGATGGGGTAACTTATCACAATCATATTAAGTACAAAATACTTAGCCAAGATCAAATTAAGTATAAATTCTTGGACAAAGAATCAATCATCTTATACTGAAATTAGGAAGATTATAAAAGGGCATTATTTTTTAACAAGAAAGGTATTTGAGAGGGCTTCAAAATACTTACCCCAGTATGTACATAATTTATTAGTCAAAAATAATAATTTGAGAGAAAAATGAAAAATATATAGTAAGTACCATATAGACTCCTGTTTCTTATAGATGGATGACTCTTAAGATTAAGGGGAAGTTTTCTGCTCTTTTAAAAAATATTACATATGTCTTTAGTTTGTACCTCTTCTCCTTCCTCTATTCTCATGAGTCATAGATTGGGTTTTTTGATAGTCTTAGAGATCTCCCATGTTGTATTCAAATTCTTTCGTATTTTCCCTGTGTCTTTGATTAATTAGTCTACTACTTCTGACCTATCTTCAGTCCTTGATGCTTTGTTTTCCACTTGTTCCATCCTGTTAGTAGGTATCTGAGCTGAGTTTTTTATATGAGTAAATGAGTTTTTCATTAGTTTGCAGATACTTGTTGAAATCATACAATACACCAGGTTTTAGTCTTACTATACGGTTACTAAAAACTCATCTCCTGTAACCAAATAAGTGTATTTTTTTTCTTTTTTTCTTTTTTTTTTTTTTTACCAGATCCCGTCTCAGGTTTATTGGTAGAAATGACACCGGCCACTGGCCCCCTGAAGACGGAGGCCAGGGAGCCACAGCAGTCCTTTCCTCACCAGCAGACGGAGGGCTTCATTGTGAGGCCTTCGCAGGGCCCTTGGCACCCTTAGGTGCTGCGGCCTGGGCACCCTTAGGTGCTGCAGCCTGGGCACCCTTAGAAGCTGGGGCCTGGACACCCTTAGGAGATGCGGCCTGGGCCTGGGCCTGGGCTGGAGTGGCAGCTGGAGCCTGGGCTTTGGCTTGTGCCTTGGCCTGCGCCTTGGCCTGCACCTTGGCTTTGGCCTTGGCCCTGGCCTTGGGCCCGGTGAGCCTGCTGCCCTTGGCAATGTAAGCCTGGATGCGCTTGCCCAGCTTGGGGTGGGCGATGTAGGCAAGTCGCTGGAGCTTGTGCATGGCCTGCTTGGGGAGCTTGTGTTTGTTGCTCACTATTTTGGGCTTCACCAGGGTCTTGACGGCCTCGGCCCTCGCGCTCAGGGCCTTGGAGTTGTTGGCCTGCATCTTCTTAAAGCCCTTCTTGTTGTGCTTCTTAGCAAAACGCAGGTTCCTCAGGAACTTGGGGTCCACCCCCTTCAGAGACTCATATCTTTGTGATCTGGGTTTCTTAATGCCATTTCTGGGACTGGTTGTGCATAGTGTAGTTCTTGGACTTGGCCATGTCGGAAGCGTCAACTCTCAGGAGCCGCTCGTGTGTTTTTTTTCAAACACCTCAAAATGTTTATGTCATGCAGGTTAATTCTTTCCATACTAATCAGGCCAAAAATTCCATCCCTAGAAAGTCCCATGACTTGTAAGTGGTCAAAACCAAAGGTAGAAGTACCTTCTATCTTGGTGCTTTCCAGAGGAGAAGAGAAGAGCAAGAAAACCATATTCCACTCTCCAAACCTGACCAACCTCATCCTTCCAGCTCTGACCCTGGTCCTGCCAGAGAGGAACTTACTTGAGGAAGAAGTGGTGGCTGGGCCTCTTCCTTCTCCCCCTGGAACGCAGTGATGGACCCTGAACAGATTAGCTCAACCTGCTCTATTTGACTTAGAAGATGAAGCTGCGGCGGAAGATGGCGGTGGTTCAGTGTGAGATGTACTGAGCTCCTGCCAAGATTCATGTTCTGGCAGTGCAGGAGACAGTCCTCTAACAGAAATTGATCCTAAGTAAGCTTTAGCACTACAGAGATTTCAGGCAGAGATAAGCATCACTTCTAAGACCATGTTCTACAAGAAAATGCTTGCCCAAAGCATCCTGAAGTGTGAACACCTGGCAGGCAAGTGTGCATGTAAGAAAAACACAGAAACCATTTGCTGTGTATGTTTTTGGATGTAACAGCATATACACATTTAAAAATATTCTTTATTAAAACGTCATTATTTTTAAAATGTACACATATAATAAGGTTCACATTTGAAATGTAAAAAAATAAAGAGGAGGAAGATAAATTCACTAGTTTCATTTCTTTAAGGAACTATCCTTATAATGAGACAATGAGTTAAAACAGAAGCATATTCTCGTTAAGTGCAAAAAAAACACACAATGTAAAACACTGAACCTGATCTGCATCCTAAGGTGCTAAAGTCAAATCTATGATGCACTAACAGTGTGCTTTCTCACATTAACTTCCATTGACAGCTAACTTAACTGAGCTATGAGGGGCTAGAGAATCTCTCATTATATGATCATAAAATCCTGAAAAATTTACAGCAAGGCAAATTTCCCAAAAAATGAATATTGTGTTCTCTCCTGATACGCAATTCTATATTCAGAGATGACAGATACAGTCATTGATACCCTATCTGCTAATGATGGGCACAAGTTCCAAACTATTTATTTTTCAAAGACAGGACTCTATTTCACAACCATCTGCAGTAAGTCAGAGCCATAAGTGTCCTGAAGACACTGAGATCTGCAGATAGGTGGTGATGCTAGGTAGCCAGAGCCAAAGAGACTTATGTGTAGCGGAGGTTAACTAGGCTTGTGGATTCGCTGATGAGACTTTTGTAAACATGTATCTGGAATTACAATTCAAAATGATGGCAGGCTCAAAACTCACAGGGACCCATGCTCAAAAGAGTTCAGGAGTCCCAATAACAATGAGGAGATGTAAAAATAATTAAGAAGTATCAATCTTGTGTATATGTGTCTATATAATATACACATACATATATATAAAAACACAGTAACAGCCTCGGGCTGGTTGCTAAGACACCCAGGTCCAAGACGCAGAAGACGATACAGCTACATCGCATACGCTTTACAAAGGGACTTCTTTTTCTTCATATCTTGGCTTAGAGGCAGATCAAAGACATTAGTGGGAGGAGAGAAGAACGATTTCAGTTCTGCTTCCCACAACCACTTGCTCGTTTCTGCTCCATCAGCACACACCAACAGGATCGTACTTAAACCAAGATAGTGTCACCTTGCAGCCATATGTGCATACAGACAGACAGCCCATCACACTGGGGAGCTGCCCCCACCCAGAGTCACTTCCCATCTGTGCAGAATTAGGAGGAAGGACAGACTCCACCTTGTAGCCATTGCCTGGTACTTCTATGAGAATGCACAGAATCTGTGCAAAATGGAACAAATTCTCTTCATTCCAAAAACTCAACGGAGTGCTGACTTCTGACCTAGACTTCATCCCAGATTACTTCATTCTGAAAGGAAAATGCAGACGAACAGGAAAAAAAAAACCATTAATTTAAAAAACTGAAATTGCATCGCACGTTTACATTTTTATATGGGCTCACTGAGTTTGAACAGAAAGTCTAAGGTACTATAGCAATGCTTGTTAGTTCTGAACAGAGGAGGTCTATTCCAATCAATGCACATGCACAAGCACAGACACATACACAAACACTGCACACCCTTCAAAGGGTAAATAACATTTATTTCTTGCTTACTTTTTTGCTATAACTCATGATAAATAATACTTAATGTGGCCGTTTGGAGACTAAATACTTTTTAACATTTAACCCTGTTCTGTAGCTTAACCATAGCAATACTTCAAAAGCTTTAATGTTTAAAACAGTATGCTAAAGAAGTTCTATAAGGGAACTAGCATGAGGTGCCTGACTAAGATGGAGGTGTGGCAGAAGGCTTGACAGAACTAACAAGGAAAGAGCCCTGTTATTAAGCAGAGGCTCTCATAGTAGAGTTTTACCAAATTTTTATCGACTATTCTGACTGCATGCCTCCACAGAACACAGAACAAAACAACATAGACTGTGTGGATGAAGACACAGGTAAACAATTCATCACAGTACAAGCCACCATAGCTGCCCAACGAAAACATCTATACCTAGTCTGTCCATTTGTTTATCAACTCAGCTCTGGCTTCTTTGCTGTCTCTACTTACCATATAAGAAGGGAGATTCCAGATCAAGCCCCAGATTCTCACATCCAGGAACCTTCTGATCATGGAAATTCTGTAGCAAAATTCCCAGTATTAACTCCTCATTCATCATATACATCATAAAACTGTCCTCTTCCTTTGGAATCATAAATCGCAGGTGATAGGTTATGGTGGCATTTTCACCACTGAAAGCCAAACCAAACAGACACATTTGAAAACTCAAAAATACAAAAAAAGAATTAAGAAAACAAAATTGCACTGAAACTCAGGAAATCAATTTTAACAATAAAATAACATTTGTTTCATTCCAAATCTCCCAGTAAACAATTATAAAAGTTTACTGCCTTCCTCCACAGGTCACATGTAACTTCTACCTCCTTAGACCTTAGGAGTTCACTAAGGCCATCGAAGAGTAAGGTCCAACCCAGCTGTCTCTGAAGAAGGCAGTGTGACCCTGGTATTCATCCTGTTCCCATCCTCCACTATAGTCCCAACTCCCTGCTATCAATGCTGTCCCCAAATGTATATGGAAGAGACAACTAGTTCGGGGTTTACTCTATGGAAATGGTGATGGAAAGGCTTACCTATTATTGGGTGAGCCAAGAGCTTCCACAGTCACAGAGATGCCATAAAAGAAATGCAAATCAAAATGACACTGAGATTCCACCTTACCTCAGTTAGAATGGCTATTATCAAGAAATCGAGTAACAGGAGTACAAACTTGTTCAGTCCCTCTGGAAAGCAGTAGGGAGGTTCCGCAAAAGACTAAACATAGAGCTCTCCTATGACCTGGCAATCCCATTCCTGGACATTTACCCAAATGACCACAAACAAGGCCATACTAAAGCTACCAGCACAACCATGTTCATTACAGCATTAATTACCATAGCTAAGATATGGAACCAATCTAAATGCCCCTCAGTAGATGACCAGATCAAGAAGATATGGTATACATACACAATAGAGTTCTATTGCCCCATTTATAAAGAAATGGACAGATTTAGAAATTATATTAAGCAAATTAATCCAACTAAAAGAAATGTAGGTTGCTTTGTTTCCCTTATTTGTAATAACTAAAATATATCTATGATATTCTTAACAGGGGTCTCAATAACCCAATTGCTATGAATATAGGACACTAATGAAGTGTATCAACATGAACTCCAAGAAATGGAAACAAGAGGTCCTTATTATGTTCTATTTGTAATTAGGTTTTCTTTTAGTTTCATTTCTCATCATTTTCTGTACCTTGTACCTCGTATATAAGTTTATTTGATCTGTGAAAAGGAATCACAGAAGCAGCAGGACAAAGGATGAAGAAATGAAACATAAACTCGCACTTGACACTATACTGGAAATGAACTCTACACTGGGAAGGGGGAACTGAGGAAGGGAAAGTGGGAGAAAATGAGGGATGGGGTAACAGTGTTTAAAAACAAATGTACTCATCTTACTTATGTAACTATAACACCCTGCTCATCAACTTTTCAATAAAGTTTTTTTTAAGTCCCAGAGATGGTCCTCTGCACATTGGCAAATCAGAGCTCCTACGGCTATCTCCAAAATGAGAAACCATTTCCACTCCAGAGACCAACCCTCCCCAAGGTAAATGGGCAAGATTTTTGGCTATCCCTCTTGGGATTGGAGGAAATTGAACCCTTTCATCCTCTTAGAATAAGTTCCTCCCCTCCCCCCAACCCTACACCTCATTTTCAGGGTACAAGTAACCACAGCCCTTCCCTTAGTAATGAGTAGTTTAAACTACTCTATAAATGCTACCTCATCCTCATTTTGGTTTTTCATGGTTATTCTATTGTTTTGTCCAGTTGGCCTAGATTAAGAACCACTAATAAAATAATTAACAAGCAGACATCTGAGAGTATTCCCCAGAGGGGAAGTTTTACAGCAACTCCAGTGCCAACATTCATCAAGCCCTGCTCAACACAGACAATGAGCTCCATCTTGTGGCCAGAGGTCACATCAGCCAACAATATTAAACTTAATCTGCTGACAATTCCATTTGAAAAACCCCACGAAAGCCAAGACTCTTGGGAAAAAAATGAGTAAGAAAGTTTGGACTCACAGTTTCAAGGATTTTATCAAAGTCATTCTGAAAAAATATTCTTTCCAACTCCAATCCAGTGACCACAGTATTCAGGTGTCACTGTTGTCCTCTGGCTTCTGCTCTTTAATTACAATTAATGATGGTCAACATGAAGACAGGCAATCAGCCAGTATAGTCATTAGGAAGCATTCAGGCTGACTCATGGGAGAAGCCCACGGCCAGGTTAGAAGCAGAATGAGAAGCTCATTCCAGCAAGTCCACCCAATCCTCCATGTCACATTAATAGGTGGAAATTTTACTAAAGGCTGAGGGCAGTAGAAAGCCTTGTGGATTTCTCTTTTATAGTGCATCACTGGAGTGGGTCTACAAGCAAAGGGCATTTTTCTGTTGGCTATCTCTGGACCAAGGTCAGAATCTCAATATAAGCATAAATATACACACCAGGGATGAGACTCATTTTTCTTTTTTGGCTTGAACTCTGGGCCTGAGCATTGTCCTTGAGCTCTTCCACTCAAGGCTAGCACTCTATCTCTTGAGCCACCATGCCACTTCTGGTTTTCTGGCAGTTTAATTGGAGACAAGAGTCCCATGGACTTTCATGCCCAGGCTGGCTTTGAACTGTGATCCTCAGATCTCAGCCTCTTGAGTAGCTAGGATTACTGGTGTGAGCCACTGGCACCCAGCCTGAGGCTATCTCTTGCTCACCTGCAAAAGCAGCCTTTGGAAAGTAATGGCTTTTGACTCTCAATTCAACCATTTAGAAACTTTCTGCACTCTCAAATGAAAATGCTTTCTAGGAAGATCTTCTTTATTTAAAATATTAAAGTCCTTAAGTATTTGTTTAAAATAGCCTAAAGGTAGGTTCTGTCATGTTAACTTACAGCCTGATTTCTAGCCCAGTTTCATTCTGTCTTCTGATAGGCTTTCTCAATGTCAATCCCACTGCTGTTCTATAATTACAGTTCCTATAGATTCACAACCTAGGCCTGGATACACATAGGCTCTAAGAGTCTTTCCTCTCTCAGCTCTGTCACAATCTTGAAATATAAGTTGTGCTTGGAGAAACACATAGGATCTACAGTTATTTTTATAGCAATGATTTATGATTTAAAAATGCCAAGGATGGCCCCATTATTAAGAATGTGCATTGCAGGCCTTATGAATTCAATACTCTAAAATTTCTCAAATTTTCCTACAATGTATGTGTAGTTAAGTCTGAACATTTAGAACTTGCGTCTATTAAACATAGATTATTTTTTTCCTGCAGAGAGTACCTACTGCTTTCTTTTTTATTCTGTAAGTAGTTGTACAAAGAACTTATGGATCATTCCACAAAGTTTATGAATGCAGTGTCCCTGAATCATCGTTACCCTTTCAACAATCTCCCCATCACTCCCAACGTACCCTTCCCTTCCCTCCATTTTCTTAATTTTGTACGACATGCATTGAATTTTATGACTGCATTTCTCCCCAGTCTCTCTTTATTAGTCTTCCTCTTCCCTTTCCTTTGGTCTCATTCTACCCCTTTAGAGTACCCACTTGCTGGTGTTTATTTTGATAGACTGTGAGTTAGCCTCTCTAAATAGTCACCCCTTTGAGTTCTTCCCTGAATCTACTATAATTTGGGTAAAACACATATGTGCACTTGGATTCTACCCTGAACTAACTATTTGTATATTTCAAAATTAATTCTAGGTTCCACATATGAGAGAAAATATGCATCCTCTGTCTCCCTGGGTTTAACTTACTTCACTGAATCTGAGTTTTTCCAGATCTTTCCATTTCTTTACCAATGATGCAATATCATTCCTTCTAATTGATGAGTAAAATTCTACTATGTATATACATCACATTTTCTTGACTCGTTTGTCCGGTGAAGGATATCTGGGCTGACTCCATACCTTTGCTGTGGTGAAAAGTGCTGCAATGATCATTTCTTATTGGTAAAAGAAAGTTGAGCAAGGTGATCCCAAAGGACAGTTCAACATTGGTGCGTCCAAATTCTATAATTGTTTCGTTCCTTCTCTGAGTCATAGGGGAGTCCTCATGTATAAATGGTGTGGGGTAGACAGACTGGTGGGTATGGGTGGGTGTTCTTTCCAGAGAAGAGTAAAATGTAATGTTCCACACTCTTACCTGAAGTTCGCTATTCCAACCGAGGAGAAATATCGACTCAGAGATGGTGATTTACTGTACACGTCTGTGAGCTAAATAGGAAGAAAATAACCATATTATTTACCAGCATCTTACATATCACCTGGAAAAGCAAAAACTACTTTTGGACAAGAAAGATCTCTCTAGCTAGGAGTTTACCTTTCTAAGGCTCTGGACTAAGAAGAGGATGGTGTGGAGCTTACTACAAACCAAACCTCAAATTACTACTGATTATAAAGCACCTATTGACAAGGTCTAAGTGATTGGCTGGGAATTCTGAGTTTGTCTTCTGAGTTATGCAGACACCTCATGGCCTTGGTTCTGAGCATGGTTAGTGGTCAGCACCTGGAACCCACACAGGGCCAATATGTGAAGAAGGGGGAAAAAAGCTTAAAGTGGCTATGAGGATGGGACATAAGGACAGGCCACTCAGCATGAAGATCATCACTAGCCAGGGGGTCTTTCTTTCTTCTCTTAGAGTTTCACTGGAAATAGAAGCAGCCATGTTGGGCCACAGTTGCCGCTCTGCCCTTGAAAAAGGGACAAAGATATGCTGCAAAGGGCTGCAAAGATAGGAGACTTTGTTTTAATGCATGGAATATTACAATACTCATACAAATAGAAGAACATGTTAGCAGCATGCCTTTACATTTTACTATACAGATGCTCTGTAATTTATGGTATAGTGATTTCCCAGAAAGCCTACTATAAGCTGAAAATACGAAAAACTGAAAATGCATTTAATACACCTAACTTATCCAACATTATAGCTTAGTCTAGCTTACATCAAGCATGCTCAGAACATTTATAGTTTCCTAAAGTAGGTCAGAATCACCTTACAGAGCATATTACCATAAAGTATTGAATATGTTATGTCATGTATTGACTACTTTCCCAAAGAGAAAACAGGATGGCTATATAAGTATGCTTTCATACTATCATAAAGACAGGAAAACCACAAGCCAAGAGTCAGAGGCAGCCGTCATTAAGTTTTGACTTTATTTTAGAAAAAGAAACAAAACTAAGTGACTCCAACACATAATTTGATTTTTTTTTCCCTCTCTGCCTATCATCTAGGAGTAACTGCTATCCTTTCTTAAGCATCCACTTATAAATTACTACTTCTTTGTATAGACATGACACTATATTATTTTCCTTTCTGATTTTATTGAAATAAAAGGGACTTTATACTAAGACCTTTTGTTATTGTTGTTGAGATGAGGTCTGATTATGTTGCTCAGGCACATCTCAACTCAAGCGATTCTCCTGCCTCAGTCCCTTGAATAGCCTGGACCAAAAGCACGTGCCACTTTGCCCAACAGAAGATTTTCTTCCCCTTCTTTGCTCAGATTCATTTATAAGATACATCTCAATGGAGGAGGGGGCAGTCAAACTCCTGCACAGATTCCATTAAACCATTACTGCAGCTCATTCCACCTCTACTCATGGATGGCTTCCAAGTTTTTCCTAATATAAACTTTGCTGAAGCAATCATCTTTGAATACCTGTCTGCACCTTTCATTGTCAGTGTAAGAGTCTCCTGGGAGTAACATCCAAAAAGGGGTTGCTGGCTCCAAGGCAAGAATATCAGCAGCTCAACCAAGCCACGCCATGCCCTTCCTTGTCCCTTGCTCCCAGTAACGTAGACATGTTCTTAGCCAGGGCCAGTTGCACCATGAAAGTGTATGCCATCATTTTATCCAATAGCAAGCACTGAAACACATCAACAGTAGGAGTGTTCTACTTTGTCTCTTACTTGGTCTCTTTCCCAGATCCACAAGGAATCTGTCATGCACTCTCACCTCATTTAGCAATTTGCCAGGTGACAGACTCAGTCTCTTAAAGGTAAAGAAGAAGGGCCAATAGTCAGAAACTCCAGAACTAGGAAAGTGCAGAATGAAAGGTGAAGAGGATAAAAGATGTGATTAAAAAAAAAAAGATGGGCCGGGAGCGTGGCCTAGTGGTAGAGTGCTTGCCTAGCATGCACGAAGACCCGGGTTCGATTCCTCGGTACCACATACATAGAAAAAAAGCCAGAAGTGGTGCTGAGGCTCAAGTGGTGGAGCTCTAACCTTGAGAAAGTTCAAGGACAGTTCTCAGGCCCTGAGTTCAAGCCCAAGACTGGCAAAAAAATAAATAAAATAAAATAAATAAAAGATGAGAATGAAAGATACTCTAAGGAGAGTAAGCAAACTTTGCTTACTTTCTTCATGTTTGCACTGCTGAGCAGAAGTGAGGAAAGTTGCCTAGAGACTTGTTCTGGAAGATAGTTAAAGGAAAGATGGAAATAAGGAGGAGAAAGAGAAAGTTAAGCTTGGACTAGCCATCACAGGATACAGGAGAGGAGAAGGAGAGAGAAGTGAAGGAAGATGAGGAAGACAAAGGAGGAGAAAGAGGAAGAGGAGGAGAGGAGGAAGAAGAGGGAGGAGGGAGACGAGGGGGAGAAGGAAGAGGAGAGAAGAGGAAGAAGAAAAGGAAGGGGGGGTTATCAATTAAACCTTAAGTAAGCCTTTGGCAAAATGGTCAGACTTTCCCTAACCAGCCACCCTCATGCTCTGGCTGCAGCACCACCATCTTGTATCAAATCTCATTCTCCTGCACTTCCCACCCCATATATGATGTTCTTATCCATCTACCTAACCTCCCACCTGGAGCCTGGAATATTCTCTCCCTCACCCACCCAACAAACCATTGAGTGCCTCTGCATGGCACTTGAATCCTCCGCATTCCTCTCCACCCTGCCTTACCTCACGCCTCCCTCATGTTTCACCTGGACAGTCGTAAGGCAGTCTCTTCCTCAAGACTTCCCCATCATCACACAGAAAGGCTAAAAGCAATTAACCAGCAAAAAGCTGGAAACAGGCATGTGGCTCAAGTGGTATAGCATCAGTCTTGCGCAAAAAACCCAAGTGAGAAAGTGGGGCCTTGAGATCAATCCCTTGTATTGGCATCGTCATCATCATCATCAACATCACGATAACAATACACACTACATACAACTACATGGTTGAATCCGTGAGGGTAAAGACTGCTCTGGCGCTTGATGTGATGCCTAGCACATTATAGATTCTCAACGAACACTACAGGTGGGATCAGCATGAGAAAGCATAACACTGACTTGTAGGAGGCAGAGGGTTGGAGGCCAGGGCTCTTTCCTCAGACTTTATTTCTACTAAAATCTAGGAAAAGAAAGGAAGCGGTTCTGCAGGTATATGCAATCATTCTCGTAGAATTCATAGCATATGGCTAGGAATGCTGCAAACGGCATGGAAGGCACAGTTACCCTTTCTTGGAGCAGGTGAGGCAACGTCTCTTCAGGAACACACTCCTCTGGAATCTTTAGCATCATGAAGAATGTTTTGTTTGATGACAATTCGAGTATTTCATCTTCATCTTCATCTATATAAGTTACTAAAGAGTAAGAGTGAGAAAAAAAGTAAAAGTAAACACTTGCACAAGATTAATACATGTATTTACCTGGCTGGCTTCTATTCGGAAGCCTAATGAACAGCATTCATCATTAACCCAATAAGCAAGTATACACAGAAATGTGTTTTTCACAATATAAGATGTAACAAAAATAAATGCCTCCATTATGATAAAAAAAATGCTAGTTTTATGCAAAGGGGTTTCAGATGCTGTGGTATACAAAATGAAAAAAAAATCCAGAAGGAACGATGAGAAAGAATAAAAACTTCCTTGTTAAAATGAGCCTGTACCTTAGCTATGTACACAAGTGTCAGGACAAATGCTAAAAGACAGCAGAGACCACGGACGCTGCCAGTCACAGGAAATGATTGCAAACGATGTCACGGACAGGCCTTCCGGCTCTGCATAATCGAAGACCATGATAAAAAAATTTAAAAAGTGGTTTCTTCAACTAGAAAAGAAACATGGGAGTGCTTGCCATGAAGTCTCCCTAGGAGACAGGGTCTGGGCATGAGGTGTTCCAGTGGAGTAGAATGTTGACTCATTCTGTGTGCAGAAAGGAAGCCAAACTGAACTGACAGCCCCAGGGCCTGCGAGAATGACGTTCCTGGGACATGGCTTCCATGTTCCATGTGCTCAGATGACTACTAGCTAACTGATTTTTAAGCAGTGAGTGTTGAAAGAAATCACGTTATAACAGAAGCTGGCACTGGTACACTCATTGCTCTCCCCTGGCTTCACGCCAGCCTCATGGGCTAAGGGGCCACCTCGTCACACTGAGAAAGGCGTGGGTGAGAGCCACAGGCTACCCACAGCCTTTCCCCTCAAGTTCCATGATTTAAACCTAGCAAAACCAGCCTCTTTCTGTTGATTATGAAAAACCATCATGGAATAAATTTAGTGTTTGTAATGGCAAAATGAAGAAGCAGGGGGAAGAGGGGGAGGAGGGGGAGGGGGGGAGTGAGACAAGGTGGGGGGGGAAGGCAGAAGGAAGAGGAAGAGAAGAAAAAGAAGGACAACATACAAATTTCTGTTGTTTCTACGCTACTAGATTTATAGTCTTTTGTCCTAATAGCCTGAGAAGATTAAGATGAGATACACAGGAATGATAGTTTCATATAGCTAATGTTTAAGATGATCACAGTTATTCCTAGCAGAGATTTAATAAAGAGTATGTATCATGAAAACTGAGGAAAATTATAGTTTTTTTATTTTTTTATTAAAGAATTTATTAACGGTGATTTTTACATCACATTTTAAATGACAAGTTTAACAAACAAGTGTTCAAGGAGGGAATCTCTACAATCACTGGGACTTAGTATTTAGAACTTAATCAAAATTAGTCTAAGGGTTTGTATGTCATACAAACATATTAATTTATGAAATAAAACATTATGTCTATAGAGTCATAGGTTTTTATGACTATATAGTTATGTTTATATTTCCATTACCATGTCCATAGCATTGGGTATGCAGTTATTGAGTCCTTGGGAAAATTATAGTTTTATAAAATTATTGAGGAGTTCCCTCTTAGAGGGTATACACCTTAGTGAATAAGCTTGCCAAGGGAAAAAATGAAGAATATGAAAAGTGAAAAAACGGAGATCATGGCTCATGCACCTATCAGGTAGTGACCAAAAAGCAAGAATGACAACAAAAAAGATCTGTACTCCGGGAGTGAAGTACAATACAGCAAAAAGAGAGAAGGTTTGAATTCATGATCAATAATTGCTAGAGTGCTAATGAGCTTGATAAGAACAAAGTGGAAGCCAGGCATCTGTGCCTTGTGCTTGTAATCCTAGATACTCAGGATTAGAGATCTGAGGATTGTGACTCAAAGCCAGCCTCGGCAGGAAAGTTTGAGAAATTCTCATCTCCAGTTGACCATCAAAACTCAGAAATGGAGCTGTGAGTTAAGTGGCAGAGTGCCAGCCTTTGGCAGACCCTGAATCCGAGCCCTAGGACCAGCACAGCACAAACCAGCACCAACAAAAAGAACAATGCAGGGCTAACGGAGCAAGAGATTTAGGAGTAAGCAGGAGGCATGATCCAAACACTGATCTCACTTTCTAGAAGTCTGCTAATGAACGGAGTGAGAGAAAACCAACCAAAGGAAGTAGCAAGAGTCCTGTGGAAGGCTTCTTTGAAGGAGAGATGACAGCAAAGTCTTAAGACCTGAGAATAACCTACAGATGTCTAAAGAGGGGTGGAGACAGCTGAAGGCCTCGGCACCTGAAGCTGGAAGAGACAACAGGGAAGGACTTCAACCTTAGAGATGGGGAAACACACTTCAGATAAGTAAAAGAAAATCCCCCTTGTAAACATGGGAAGGTCGTAAAAGAAAAACCCCCTTGTGAACATGTGATGGTCATTCAATGTGGTACGTCTACATTAGGTCATCATTACATCTGTGCCCTGAAGGACCTGATAGGCTAAAGCCTGTTCAAGCAAGACTGCTAGGTTTTCCCATGAGTCATCCTGCACCAGAAAACATTGCCTCATGAAAACTGTCTGTGTATCAAAACTTATGCTCTGAGAGGATGTAGCTCTTCTTCTCACTGAAAGGGAAAACAAATCCATTCAACAAACATTACCTAGACAGGACTCAAATCCAGGGCTTTGTGCATGCTAGGCAAGCATGCTATCACTAGGCTATGCTCCTGTCCCCAACGTCCCTACTTACACATCAACACTATGGCATCCTTTTTCATGACAACACCATAAATTTATCAAATAAGAGAGTCAGGCAGGAATCTGCCATGTCAGAACTTCCTATAATTTGATATATTTTTAAGTATCTGCTTATTTGTTACAACACTTTCTTTAGAAAGATATTACACCTACAATGTCTTTACATCCAGGCTGAGCTAAGATGATAAAGCAAGCAGAGCCCTGAAGGAAGCTTCACTAGGTCTCCAAATTATCCAAAAAAGAACACACACACACACACACACACACACACACACACACACACACACACACACTTCAAGTGTCAAGCTAGTCATCTGTTGCCACAACTCCCCCTGAGTTTGTAGTAATTTGTCAAAATGATCTCAATATAACCTCAAAACCACAGAAGTAAGCCATGTTATGTGAACACTGTTGTGGTTTCAAAATGAAAAGTTATGTACACAGGCTCATGTTGTAGAATGCTTGGTCCCTAGCAAATGACACTTATTTGGGGAGGTTCTGGAAACTTTAGGACATGGGACTAAACAGAGGAAGAAGGCCACAGGATACAGGATCTTTGGGGTATCTTGTGCTTGGCCTCTTCCTGATTCTTTCCTCTGCTTCCATCTCTCATGGGGTGAACAGCTTCTTGCTGCCGCAAGCTCTGATCATCATCGTGATGTGACCAAGCACACGAGGCCAAGAGAATATGAACTGGTTCCTCAGAAGTTGGCAATCAAAACAATCATTCTTCCTTTAAGTTGTGTGTGGCAGAGATTATGCCACAGCAATACAAATGTAATTTTAAATGACTATTCAAAAATCTGATGTCAAATTATTTTTAAAATGTAAGAAAGAAATGAAAAGACAACACAACAAAAGACTGAATGCTAGATGAGTCATAGGTAATTGCACATGCACTCCTTTTAAGTCCAAATCTGCTCAGTTGACAATGTTCATTCTACCAGAACAACTTAAGGCTGAAATGCCAAGTAAAAACATTTTCCTGATTGGACTGGGAGCATAGCCTAGTGGTAGAGTGCTTCTCTTGTATTCACGAAGCCCTGGGTTCCATTCCTCAGGACCACATCCACAGAAAAAGCCAGAAATGGTGCTGTGGCTCAAGTGGTAGAGTAGTAGCCTTGAGAAAGCCCAAGGACAGTGCCCAAGTGCTGACTGAGTTTACACTCCAAGATTGGCAAAAAGAAAAAAATGAAAAAAGAAAAAGTATTTTCCTGATTAAAAGAAAACAACCACTCTGTTACATAAATTTACAATCAAAGTAAAAGAGAAATTGCACTGTATTAAAAATTTGTTCCCTGCTTGGTTCTGGTGGTGGCTCACACCTGTAATCCTAGCTACACTGGAGGCTGAGATCTGAGGATCACAGTTTAAAGCTAGCCTGCGCAGGAAAGTCTGTGAGACTCTTATTTCCAATTAACCACCAGAACACCAAAGAAGTGGTGCTGTGGCTCAAAGTGGCAGAGCGCTAGCCTTGAGCAAAAAGAACCCAGAGGCAGCAACTAGGCCGAGTTCAGTCCCCATGACCAACAAAAAAAACTGTTCCCTGAATACTACTCCATGACTTTTCATGTATCAGGAAAAACAGCCAAAGAGAATATAGTTCACATCTGTAAAATGCTCTTTGTGAGCTGATGGAATGGGATGAATTTTTAAAAATGGAAGACACATCCTGGTTCTCGAGCTTTAGATGCTGAATACAAAACTATCTCGATCTGTTTTGTGAGATATATCAGCCAGCATTGCGGATTTTCCCCACTAATTGTGCTAGGACAAGAATACATGGCGAGTCAACCTGTTTCAACAACCCCATGCAGGAGGTGATGTAAAGAAGGAGTACCCCTGACCATAATAATACACTGTCTTCAACATGATAGAAGGTAAAGCATGTTTTATTAGCTCTGCCCAACAGATTCTCCAACCTACTCAAGCAATGACTTAGAAACTAAGTAAGCATAGGGCCTGCCTACAAAATAGATGGATGTCATGGACATGTTTATGGTCCTTTAGAAAGAAGTACAAAAATCCCGGGCACTACTGGTGGCAAATGCTAAAATTCTAGCTACTCGGAAGGCTGAGATCTGAGGATTGTGTTCAAAACCAGCCCAGGCAGAAAAGTCCCCATGAGATTATCTCCAATTAGCCACACACACACACACACACACACACACACACACACACACACACACACAAATATATATATATATAGCCAGGTGCAGGTGGCTCATGCTTGGAATTCTAGCTATTCAGGAGGCTGAAATCTGGGGATTAGAGTTCAAGTCCAGCCTGGGCAGGAAAGTCCATGAGACTCTCATCTTGAATTAACCACACACAAAAAAAAGCCAAAGGAGAGCTGTATCAAGCCCCAGGACTGTCCCCAAAATCAATCCATCAATAATCAAACTTTGGATTTTTTTAATTTAAGAAAAACATAATTTTTTAAGAATAATTCAAGAGAAACAAGAGATTTTTTTGTTGGTCGTGGGACTTGAACTTTGGGCCTGGGATTGGTCCTAAGCTCTTCAGCTCAAGGCTACTGCCCTAATCCCTTGGGCCACAGTGCCACCTCCAACTCTTTCTTTTCCTCTTTTTCTTTTTTTATCATCTGTTAATGCTGTATCTGACTTTGGTACCTGGTGTATTGTATATACATTTATTTATTTATTTGAATCAGGGAAGGGAAAGAGAAAAACAAGATGATGAGACAAAGCACAAAAGATGAACCAGTGTAACCGTGATATTCACAAGACAATATGTTGGAAACGAACTTTACAACTTGGGAGGGGAGGGAAGTAGGAGAAAAACATGGGAAGGGGTAACACTGTTCAAGAAGTAATGTACTCATCACCTTTTCAATAAAAATAAAACAAAGAAACAAAAGAAAAGGAATAGAGGGAAAGAACAATGACAAAATTACTGGCAGTCTTATTGGTAACTGAAGATGTGTTGTATTTAAATTCAAAATAAATGGCAAAATGAGAAAATATGTAAAATATATCCCTAGCAAGATATAATTTTGTTTCATACACATATAATATACAATACAAATACAATTATTTCTAAAAATAAGCTAAAATAATAGCAGTTTACAGACAGAATTTTTAAAACTCAATGAATTGCTCATTACTGCATCGAATACCTTACATGAGTATCATAATCTTTTTTCCCCAGTTACACTAGGGTTTGAACCTATGGCTTTATACTTGGTAGGAAGGTGCTCTACTGCTTGGGCCAGGCCTCTAGCCTGTTTTGTTCTGGTTATTACTGGGAAAGGACCCCATTTTCTGTCCAGGACAGACAGGATCATTGTAGTGTAAATCTGGGACAACTGGTGCCTCGCATCACATGGAGATGAAATCTCACCAACTCTTTTCCCTGAACTGGCCTGGAACCTGGGTCTTCTCAGATCTCTATGTCTTTGGCATAGATGGGAAGACATGCACCACGACAACCACCTGCGATAGGTTCTCATAGACTTTCTCTTCAAGGCTAACCCAGTCTCTACTTTTGAGGCAGCCAGGAATACAGGCATGAGACACTGCCACCTAGTGAAAGTTATTTAGACTGAACAAATTAGAAGAAGAAGAAGAAGAAGAAAATCAAATAAGCAAGTACTAAAATATAGTAATTCAAGCCAAAACAAAATAATATAAATAAGTTCATAAATATATAAATCAATAGAGATAAATATATATACATAGATATACACATACACATATATGTGTTCTACCACAGAACATATTCAAAGCCAGTTTTCAACTCATGGTATGAAGAGAGGCCATTTTCATTGCAGTATAAGGTGCAAGCATGAACCAAGTTCTTTAAATATGGCAACTTAGACAAAATGAAGTTCTCTTACCACCAGTGAGAATTAGGCCCAGGATGATCACTAGAATGAAGCCTACAAAAACGGAGACGACAGCCATCCACAGTTTACACCTTCCAATCAGGTTCCTGTTGCAGGAGCTCCAGGGGCTCTCCTTGCTAGCCTAGAAACCAAAGACAGAGAGTAAGGCAGGTACTTAGTTCCAACAAACATTCTCAAATACTTTACCAGGGGATAGCAACACAGAAATAAAAACAGCCAGGTCTTGACCTCCAGGGGTTATATGCTACTGAATCAATGTTATGAAAAGATACATGGGGGGCAAAATGGAACCTCACAAAGAAATTAGCAGGAAAATGACTCGAGGGCTCTGAGGTAGGAAGAAGGGGGAGAGAGAGAAGTTTTTTGTTTTGTTTTGGTTTGGTTTGCTTTTTTTTGCCAGTCCTGGGCTTGGGCTCTAGGGGCCTGAGCTCTACCACTTGAGCCACAGCACCACTTCTGGCATTTTTTCTATGTATGTGGTACAAGGAATTGAACCTGGGTCTTTGTGCATGCTAGGCAAGCAGTCTACCACTAGGCCAAATCCTGGCCCCAAAAAGTTTTTTGTTTGTTTGTTTTGTTTTTGCCAGTCCTGGGCTTAAGCTCAGGGCCTGCGCATTGTCTCTGGGCTTTCCTGAAGGCTAGAGCTCTACCACTTGATCCTCAGCACCACTTCCGATTCTTTTAATATATGTGGTACCAAGGAATTGAACCGGGTCTTTGTGCATGCTAGGCAAGCACTCTACCCCTAGGCCAAACTCCTGGCCCTATGTCCATCACTTTTTATATTTATCCTTTCTATTAGCTATTTTGAAATAAACTCAACTGTTGTCAATCACAGTTATCCTATGGCGATGGCTACTATTCTTTATTCTTATTCTTATTCTTATTTTGCCAATCTCAGGACTTGACCTCAGGGCCTAAGCACTGTCTTTGGGTTCTCAAGGATAGAGCTCTAAAACCTGAGCCACAGCACCATTTTTGGATTTTTTTTTCTATGTATGTGGTACCAAGGAATCGAACCGGGGTCTCTGTGCATGCTAGGCAAGCACTCTACCATTAGGCCAAACTCCCAGCCCTCCTCTCTTATTTCTATGAAACCAAAAGATTTTACCTCCCATGTATGAGACCTTGCAATATTTGTATTTTGTGTGTGCATAAAAAATAAATTTAGAGACATGCCAAAGTCAGAAAACAGAGTCCTTAGTGATGGTTTATAATGGAACTGGCCAAAAGACTCGTGTGAGAACTGGAATGCGGAACAAGGAATGAAAAATAAGATTCGTGAGTGGAAGGCTGGGACATACTCCAGAAGGTTTGTGTGTATAATTCAATTTTCCTTCACTGTGACAAAATATGCAAGAAAATCAGCCTAAAGGAAGAAAGGTTTAGAGCTCTGATTCCATGGCCAGCGGACTCCAGTCTCGTGGATCTGTGGTAAGAAAGAGCCTCACGGCGGCTAGAGTGTGCTAAAGAAGCGGATGCTTTCCTCGTGGTGGCCAAGGAAGCAATGGCAGAAGGAAGACGGAGCCAGGACTACAGACCCTTTCAGGGTAAACCCTAGCAACCTACTCCCTACAACCAGGATCTACCTATCACTAAAGCTTCAACACCTCGCAATAATGCCAGGAAATTATGAATCCATCAATGAACCAACACAACAACAAGGTTGCAGTCATCATACTCCAATCACTGCACCAAAGCTCCCGTCTGAACGTTGAAGATGGAGCCCTCAACACAAACCTTTGGGAGACACTGAGATCCAAGCCATAGAGGTATGACTGTGGCCAGAGAAAGTTGGACTTCATTTCTGATGACCCACTGAAGGTTTCAGAACACAAGAGCTGTGTTCAGAAGCAGAAGCAGAAGAGGAGGAGGAGGAGGAGGAGAAGGAGGAGGAGGAGGAGGAGGAGGAGGAGGAGGAGGAGGAGGAGGAGGAGGAGGAGGAAGAGGAAGAAGAAATGATGGGTTCCTTAAATTGAACTCACTAAGAAAAAGCTAGAAGGTACTGTGGCCAAAGTTCTATGTAAAACAAGGACTGGAAAGGAATTCAAGGGACAGTAGGAAATAGTGAGGCAATATCTGGTCAAAAAGAAAATAATGATAGTGGCTAGTTCACTGAGTACCATGTCAATTAATCCTCACAGCCCTTTCAGGTCTGCACCAGCCCACCTCAAACAGACAGTAGAGACAGATTAGTCAGGATCAACCCCTGTGGTGTTATTACCACAAATTTTTAATACATTCCCTTTTGCTCACAGCCTTCTGGCATCACAGGGTAGATGACCCAGGTGGTGAGTTCCAGGTCACGAGTGTGTCTGGATGCTTTGAAAAGGCCAGACTCTCAGTGGCTTCTAAATGGTTCTAGGACTCCCCTACTTCCTACTAAGCCATTAGGTGGTTCCTACAGAGTAACCATAGGAAACAGGAGGGAGGGTTTTTGTATCTGCAACACCTGGATTCTGACTTAAGGCATACCACTTAAAGGTAGGGAGACTTAGGGCAAGATATGAAGACTTGCAAGCCCTACTGTCTTTGTCTTTAAAATACAGAAGCTTCTGAGTGGGATAATATCCCACTAAACCCACCATAAATTGTAAAACAATATATTGTAGATGAAAATACATTAAATGTAGCTACCTAGTGGACATCATAGCTTGACCACACGGTATGATGTACAATATCAGTTGTTCATCTTCACCACTGGACGGGGTGCCTGGCTGAGGTGACCACCATCTCGATACACTACCATGCTCGAAGACGCCCAGCAGAGCCTAGATCAGAATTCTAAGTTCAATGTGCCGTTGCTATGGCACCATTACCACCCTGTTGAAAATGTATCACTGAAAACTATGCAGTAATCTATATAAATACTGAAACAGGTTCCCATGTCTGTTGTAAAAGCTACAGGTAATGCACATAAAACAGCATCTGCTAAGCAAATATGAGGTGCTCACCCCGGGGATGGAGGAGCAATTGCTTTGCCTGCATTCTTGGGAGGGGGCTCCCCTGTCCCACAAAGCAGCAAGCACATCAGGAGGCTCACTATTGAACTGACACTTTGCTTCTCGTCTCCCATCTTTGCTTCGGTGGACACCATCAGGAAAGAAAACTATTAGGCTCTTTTAAACCTCCAAAGTGAAGCAACTACTTTTGCAGAGCCAAGCCCCCTGACTCCCCATACTTTCTGACCCAGGTCAAGCTTCCTCCATTCCCACCCCCACTCCACAGCTCACCCAGTGCTGCCATTCACATTCCTGTCTGCTTACATGTTCAAATACAAACCCAGACTAGCCTTATCTTCCAGTATAAACTGAAACCACTTAAGAGAGGAGTGTTCTTGAACTTGCCTGTTTTATATCCCACAGCCAGGCCACTTACTGGAAACAGGCCCTTGAAAAATATGTTGCTTCAAGGCAAAACACTGAAAAATTCTAGAGGAGAGATGGAATTACTAAGGTTGGACTTTCAGATCCAGCAGGTCACAGTGTGCACAGAGACAGAGGAAAAACCCTCTCAAGTGCTTTTCTAGGTTCTAGGAATAGAGCCACCATTCACCTCCACTCAAGACTGTAGAACTATAAGCCAAGGGCTTATAAAGGCCTACAGGAAGCCAGTGGTGGTGGTGATTATGCCTGTAATCCTACCTACTCAAGAGGCTGAAATCTGAGGATCACAGTTAAGAGCGGACACAAGAACCAAGAATGAATGTCATTGTCACAGGTATCTTCAATTGGGGCCATCTCAGACACCAAAGAATGGGACTCTGATGGTGTGAGAAGTAAGAAGATCACTAAACACTCCGAGATAGCTTGAAGCAACTCAGCTCAGGATTCTATAAACCTTGCCTGAAAGAAACGCCTCTTCCTGCCCAGCCCCCAAACACCCTCCTATATCCTAGCACTCTTTCATGTTCTGTTCCCAGCTCTAACGAAAAGATCACTGCCCTTCTCCCTCCCACAATTAATTTTCACAGATTTAAAGTCATCATAAAACAGTCCATGCGCCATTCCCAAACAAACAACAGAGCATAGCATTGGTTGGCTGTATGCCTATTTGAATCAACTGAGAAGACAAAAGCCTCAGGAGATGCCACGGGCTCTGTGAAGGAAACAAAATCCTGAAGCTATACAGTAGACGTATGCTACCTGTGCTGAGTGCCCCTTCAGGATCACACCACACAGCCTTACCACCTCTGTTACCGCCTTCCTCCTTTGCCCAGATTCTAGGTCCTAAGAGGACAGCGTCAGGTTCTTCCAGAGCTACTACCCAGCTAGCTGCACCTTACCTCCTAGAACTGCATTAGATGGAGCGGGAATTTTCAAGGCTTTCTGCCAAACACTCTCCTCCCAGATGTTCACATCCCCTTTAGGGAAAGGCCTAAATCCATGACATACACCATCTATCCCTATTGCTAGCATCTGAAAAGTTTCCCACTGAGGCTCAATCAGAAGCAGGTTTATGAAGACAAAGACAATATTTCTTAGAACATAGGAAAATCTCTATGTTTTAGTCTTCCTTATGGCAATTAATCCATTTCACTCAAATACCAAAGACGCAAAGAACCAGTTGATCTTTGTCCTGGGCAACCAGTACTGCAGTTAGCCAACAGGGATTTTAACTGGCTTATTCAATAAGTCTTGCTTGCTTCAAGACTAATAGTTTGCTGGTTGGGTTATTCTAAGGATGGTCCACCATCATTTAAAGTGTCTCTGGGAATGTTATGGCTCATAAAGAGCCATATAAAGACCAGTCTCTCGGGTTTAGAAACATGGCTCAGTTGGTAGAGCACTAGTTAATGAGCAAAAGTCTCAGGTATGTGCTTGAGTTCTTGTTTTGGGCCAAGAAAAAAGAAAAGAAAAGGGAAGGAAAAGAGAGAAGGAATGAAGAAGAGAGAGAGAGAGAGAGAGAGAGAGAGACAGAGACAGAGACAGAGACAGAGAGACAGAGACAGAGAGAGAGACAGAAAGAGAGAGAGAGAGAGAGAGAGAGAGAGAGAGAGAGAGAGAGAGAGAGAGAGAGAGAGAGACAGACAGACAGACAGACAGACAGAGACAGAGAGAGAGACAGAGACAGAGAGAAGAGGGGGGAGAGGGAGAGAGGGAGAGAGGGAGAGAGCGTGCCTTCCTCCCTTTCAGGTTTTTGAACTAACAATACTGATGTGTTCGATATGGAAATTGGGTAGGAAATTAGAAAACCTGGTGAGTGTAAGCCATGACTTACAGTTGCTTCTGGATTGCTAGCGCTAACAGAATGGCTTGTAACATATAGCAAGGGCTTATTGAACTTCAGTCTCTGGAGACCACAGAAAACAGCAGCCCCCAGTCTGACAATCTAACACCAATTCTCACACCAAGCCTGCCTTGTGGGAGGAATTAATGACAGACACAGCCCAGTCCCTGAAGGTTAATGACACATAACTCAGTTTTCTGAAGCAATCATCCCCATCTTTGAAGACCCCAATAAAAGCTTGAGATCCCAGGACTTGCAAGCCAGGGTTCCTTCTTTCATCTGCCCACCCTCCAAAGAGAAGGCACACTGCAGTTTTGTATCCATAAACTTGCCCCACACAACCTTCATCTCAGCCTGGCAGAAACAGTGCCTTGGGCTTATCCTAGCAGTATCCTATAAACAGGCTGCTTCTAGTTGACTATCTTGGTAAATGTCTTCCCCAAAACCACAATGCTGAAGTCTATAACCACGTCTGTAGTGACAGCAAGATCCATAGAGTTTAGTTCCCTTTTCTCCTAAGCCCTAAAGACAGATCAAGAAGGAAGAAAACTTCCTTCAAATGACATCATGCACACCCCAAGTCCAGCACTTCCAAGTAGAATGAAGCCTCCAATGGAGGTATCTTTTTTCCAGCAACTTTAGGACTGTCCTTTCGCCCTCATCCAGCCATCTCTCCATCAGCCAGCGGTGCCATTTAACTCTTCATATTTCTCTTAAACTATACAGCTATGAGATACTTCAAATAAATTAGTAATATATAATTTATAATTTGTAATACAGGCAACTATACTGATATATCCATATATAGATAAGTAGATAAGAGGTAGACAAAAATCAATAGAAGGAACTCAGGCCGGAGCCCTCAGAAACCTGAGTTAACCATCAGAGATAGTACTGGGAGAACCTGAGCATCACAGTAGCTTGTCTGAGGTTGTTTCTTTCTCCTCTATCCATCGAATAATTAAATGTATTTTCTTATTACACATGTTTTATGCACAGTATGTAGAAAACATGGTAAAGGAAAACACATGGACTTAAGCTACATCTCAAAACTAGAAGTCACATGTTTACAAAGTTTAAAGATCATCACACTAAATCCTCAAGTTTCCAACTGGAAGTATCTCCAAGTTTCCAGTCTCAAATTTAAAAAATAAAAAAAAGTTTTTCAAGTTACTGATTCTTGGGTTTATGCTGAATGGGCTTATGTTAATTTAGTATCAAGTTGAAATATACTTAATTTATAATCTAGAACCAGAGAATGACTAAAGCATTGGGGGAGGAGAGTTTGTTTTGGTTTTTTGTATTTCTTCTCCCTTTTAAAGTTCCCCTGTTCATGTATTCCTAGAATTTCTTTTAAGTTCTCCTGTATTCCTTCTCTTTGCTCCACTCTACCAGTCTCCATAGCTTTCCTATTTGGTGAGCTATAATCAGAGGGAAATCTAGACTATCTGTACATATCTGACTAATGAGAATGCAATTAGTGCATGAAAGAATAATCTTCATGAGGCAGATGCTGAACAATAATAAAAATCCTGGTACTCAACGTGAATTTGACATGTTTCCTCAGAAGTTTCCCAGGAACACCTGGATCTCACAAGAACCTGAGATGGGTACGTGACACTGCCACCTTAGGAACAGTCCTCCGCATTCAGCCTCAAGTCAAGGAGCCTTTGCATTATGCTGGGTCTAGCTAGTTAACCCTGAGGCAAGAATTCCCAGTTGCACTTGGTATTTACCCAAATGTCCAGAAACAAGGACATACTAAATCCACTTGCACAACAATGTTCATTGCAGCACTAGTTACCATAGCAAAGATATGGAACCAATCCAGATGTCCCTCAGTTGATGAGTGGATCAACAAGATGTGGTATTCATACACAATGGAATTCTATGCTACCATCACAAAGAACAACACTGCCCTAATTGTAAGGAAACGGAAAGACTTGGAAAAAGTCGTATTAAGTGAAGTAAGCCAGACTTAAAGGAACATAGGCTCAATGGTTTCCCTCATTTGTCATAATTAGTATAAACCTTAGACTCTCCTAGCAGAGGTTTTCAATAGGGCAAAACCTAGATACATAAGGCCACATAGGATGAGGCTAAATGAAAGGACCTCCAAAATACAGAAAACAAGAGCCATATAATGTGTGACTGTTGTTCTTATTGGCCATATAATGTGTGACTGTTGTTCTTATTGTACTATGTTATTTCTCATCTCTTTTGTTGTCTCTTGGTTAAGGTATCTTACCTTGTTATCTGATATATTGTTTATATGTTTATTTATTTGAAATAGGATAGGGAAGAAGGAAAACAAGATGAGGGGAGGGATGGGGAGGGAAATGGGGACAAAAACATGAGAAGGGATAGCAATGTTAAGTAATGCACCTTCTATCTGGAGAATATAAGGTAACCCTTCTATTAATTACAATAAAAATATATTTTAAAAAAGAATTCCCAGGTGCCATGACCAGACCACGCCCCGAAGGATCTATCCAGAAAGTCCCTGGCTGTGTTGACTGCTGATCAGCCATGGTTTACAACTTCCTTCTCCCGTGGTCCTGTTTCACTCAAACACGAGGTGCTAACTTACGTTCTAGATACCCAAGAAAGCTGCCTTTCTCCACAGCATTTCAAGGTATTGGCATATGGCGAAAGCAATGCTTTTTCAACTTTTGAATTCATTGCTTATCCCCACGTTATTGTAAGTTGGTAGCCAATGCAGCGAAAGAAATAGAAAGCTCAAGGGTATCCTTGTAAGTGTCTAAACCCCAGGCTAATCTCAGGAGTTGATCAGGAGATGGACGGTTCACCCTTCAAACCCTCTTGTGGTTTTACAAGGATCTGATGGGAGTGAATAATATTCCAACTCTGCCAAGGCTGAATCAGAAACAGGTCAGTCTGAAAACTGCCAGAAACTTCCTTTTCCAGGTACAAAGAAAGCAAAAGCAAACGAGGCTAGTTAGGACAATAACTTAGAAATTTCTTCCCCTCAGCCCAGCTGACAAGTTTACCTCTACCCGAGGGGCAGGCCAGCCCTAACCCACTCCACTCCTATCAGTCTTCCCGCAGGGCCACACGTCGTCAAGTAAGGAGAGTTTGGGGCGGGAGCGTCGGATGGGGGAAAGGCTAGGAGGGGGAGGAGTGAGAGGCCAGTGAATGCAGTAAAGGTAAATAAACACGATAAATGTAAGTCGGGGGAGGAAGGGGGGAGGGAAGAAGAGGAGAGAGAGCATGAGAGTGAGATTGCTATCACTCTCTTCTGGAGAAAGAAAAAGAAAAGCCTCAATGTTACAGAACTTGTAAGAGTCACCTCAACGCTGGAGATGACAATTGCAGTGCCTCCCGGTGGGCTGGGTGGAGGGCGTCGTCCCAGCCCTGCGTTCCGGGGAACACTCCCGCGCCCGGCCAGCGGCTGAGAGCCCGAGCCCCGGCGTGGAAAGGAGGGAGGGCGGAGGGCAGGGGGAGGGGACTCACCTGGCTTAGGCCGGGGTCCTGGGCAGAAGAAGGCAGGACCTGGACGGCTCCATTGAGGGGCGTCTGCTCCCCTGGCTGCTCCGCTAGCACCGACAGTTCTAGCTCATCCGAAGGCGCTGGGGCGATGGCTTCTTCCATGGAGCGGCTCAAGACTGAGAGGCTGGAGTGGGAGTCGGACCCAGACACCTGAGAGGGCAGAGTCCAGGGTGCCTTCCGGGGCTGACCGCTCCCACCCCCGAGGGGCGTGGCGAGGAGGGGGGGTACGGGGAGGGGCGTGGCGAGGGGCGAGGCGTGCCGCGAGGGGCGTGGCGTGGCGAGGGGCGTGGCGAGGGGCGTGGTGTGCCGGGAGGGGCGTGGCGAGAGGGGGTACGGGGCGAGGCAAGTCGAGAGGGGCGTGGCGGAGGCGGGAACAACGTGGGGGCGTGGCGATGGGCGGGGCCGGTGAATGGCAGAGCAGGTAGACAGTGTCGGTGCTGGCTGGGTGGTTTTTCTGGTTTGTTCAGGGCCAGGGCGGTACCTGCCAATGCCTTTCCCCGCTGCTGCCCACGCAAACCAGTTCAATTATGAGCCTGGCTGTTATATGTTTCCTGATCACTGATAATTGCTGACACCCAATATTACCTGAACTACTTAAAGTCTTCCTTATAACCTGCTCTTGTTTCTGGTAACCAGAAATTTCATCATCTCCAGACAGCTGACCTAAAATGCAAAAGAATATCCCAAACCTACCTGAAGATTTTTCCTATCCTGCCAATTTGACTCCAGACTAAAGATTTAGAACGAGTTAGAAACGCTGCCCCTTGAAGAAACAATAAAAATACTCAAAATTAAACATTTGCAAGTGAGGAGCTAAACTCTACCTAGACTGTCTTTGCCATTTCTGCAGTATTTAGTCGTACAGGTGTAGCTTCTTACTTTAAAAGTGTATGGTTAATGCACAAATGGTTCTCTTTATTACAGCTAAAATTAATATTAATGTAATTGTTTTAGGTTACTTAAAGCGTCAAATCCAAGTAAAATTAAAAAGTTAAAATATATTTGTCAAGGCTTGCTGACCACCGTTGAGATAACCATCTAAAACTTCTTGTCATGGTACTTGATCTTCATTCTTCATCTTCTTAGGAGCAAAAATTTCTCAAATAGTTATATAAGCCAAAAAAGTAACATCAGCAAAGCAATATTACCAATGCTCTAAAGTATTTCATTGTCATTAAATAGGTTGACACCTCTTGAAAACAAAGTTTGTATCTGTATATTACAAGACAATAAAAAGTATTATTCTGAACATGACAATCAGGTCAGCTATTCAAACTAAAGAATCAGAAAATAATTGAGAAAGTGACACTGTGGCTCAAGGGGTAGGGTGGTAGCCTTGAGCTGAAGAGCTCAAGGACAACACCCAGGCCCAGTGTTCAAGCTCCATGACCCACAGAAAGAGAGAGGAGAGAGAGAGAGAGGAAAGAGAGAGAGGAGAGAGAAAGAGAGAGAAAGAAAGAGGAATGAAAGAGGATATTGAATATATTCTACTAATAGCTAAGTTTCACTTTATTTTTATTTGTGAATGTGTGTGCGTGTGTGTGTGTGTGTGTGTGTGTGTGTGTGTGTGTACATTGAATTTTATGGGAATCCTAATAGTGAGATGCACTTTCTTATTTCAGTAAGTTAAGTTTGCCTCAATCCTTATAAATGTCTGCATTTAGCATAAACATACATAAAATAAAAATACCTGAATATGTCCCTGATTTCTCATTTTATTTTATTTTATGAACTTATTTTTATTTATTTATTGTGCGTGTGTGTGTCTGCCAGTAGTGGGGCTTGAAGTCAGGGCCTCATGCTCTTGCCTGACTTTCTTTTCCCCCTCAGGGTGAAGCCAAGGTGTGACTCTGGAGCCACACCTTAACTTTGGGCCTTTTAGTGGTATATGGAAGTAAGAGTCTCTCAGATTTGTCCCTGGACTGACTTCAGACCACAATCCTCAGATCTCATCCCCCTGAGTATCTAGGATTGCAGGTGTGAGCCATCAGTGCCTAGCTTGATTCCTTGGGGTTTTTTGTTTGTTTGTTTGTTTTGGGTTTTTTGGAGGGTTTGGTTCATGGCATTACTTAAGATTTCTTCCGCTGCTAAACCAATGACATTTTGATGCATTAGAACAAAAATTTTCTTCCTTGGAGTAGTGTTTATGGAATACATATTATTCTGCATGTTTTCCAACAAATATAAAATGTTGACAATCTCACATTTCCAGTGGAAAAAGTGATTCGTTTTATTGGTAACTGTTGCACTTAAAGAATCTATCACATAAATCATAGTTTAAAATGTACCTATCAAATTATGAAAGAGAAGGAACATACTTATGAATCCAGGGAACAAAGTTTGACACCCTTGTGTAAACACCAGGGAAGTTGGGCCTTCCACATCCATGTCCCCAGCTGACAATGCCAGTCAGAACCCACTTCCCATCACTTTGTCTTCGACATGACAAAGGTCCACCTGAGTCTCCCTGCATGAAAAGATAAGGTCAAGTGTGACCACGTTTGCCTTCTGATCATGAGTTTATTATCTTTAATGCGTCTAATACATTGTGTTCAAAAGTCCCTTTCTGACATGTTTCTGAATGACTAAATGACTATTCAGTTCAAGAAGTGCTGGGAGGGGGCTGGGAAAGTGGCCTAGTGGTAGAGTGTTTGCCTAGTATGCATGAAGCCCTGGGCTTGATTCCTCAGTGCCACATACACAGAAAAAGTCAGAAGTGATGCTGTGATTCAAGTGGTAGAGTGCCACCCTGGAGAAAGCTCAATTTCGGAGCCCAGGCCCTGAGTTTAAGCCCCAAGACTGAAAAAGTGATTTTCTAGATGAAAAATAATGTTAGGAGATTTTTGCAGGAGAAAATAACTCTCACATACTGTTAATCTGTAGTCTCAGTAGCTGCAATAGCAGCAGCAGCAGCAGCGCAGCAACCAGGCGGTGTAACATGTATTTAGAGCTGGCTACATGCCTAGCTCTGTTTTTGAATCACAACAACCTTCTGGTTATCTTGAAAGGTAGGCTTTTATGACTGACCCAAGCAACTTCATCATAAACCCAAGACGGGAAGAAAATACTCTGCTAAGTGTTCTGGGTCCAATGATGCAAGGTTAATATTCATTGACTGAGAGTTCTCACAAAGAAATTCCTTTTAGTTGAGAGCCCTTTCAGATAGTTCAACTTCCCAAAGCAAAGGCTACAATAATTTAAAGTTTAAACATAATTCAGCCACGCTTTGTTGGTTCAGGCTTTGTTGGTCCTAGCTGCAGGAGGCTGAAATCTGAGAATTACAGTTCAAAGCCATCCTGGGCAAGAAAGTCCGTGAGATTTTTTATGTCCAGTTAATTACTAAAAAGTGATGCTGTGGCTCAAGTGGAAGAGTGCTAACCTTGAGCAAAAATGTCCAAAGACAGTGTCCAGGCACTCAGTTCAAGCTTAAGGACAGGCACAAAATAAATTCAATAGTAATCTTTTAAATATACTGGCTAAATTTTATTTTCCTTTTTACAGGATAGATAAAGTTACAAGCCAGAGGCCAAGACAAGAAAGCAATCCAAATTCGCTTTTCTATCCACTCCCATAAATTCTTACTAGAAGAGAAACACAACTCTTGATTTTAATTGTCACTATGCTACTAAGTCTAATTTAATGATTAACTAGGTGGCTGTGTAGAACAGAGCTATTTAGATGAACAGAAGTCACTAAAAACATAGTAGCTTTAATGTTCAAGGAAACAGTTTGAATCCCATCCAGATGTTTGAACTAGCTGTATGACTATCTCACTCCATCGTTCCCATTTCCCTTCTGTAACATGGAGACAAAAGAACAGTTTGAATGAATTTATGTAAGTGAACTAGTACAGTGAACTAGTATCTCCAACAATAAAAGTCACTATTATAATGAAATAAGTTTGGGGGATAACAAAGATAAGATTAGAGACGATATGGAAATAGCTCTTGCTGTCTCCTTATCCTCTGAATCTTATCTATTCTTTGGTGATCAAGCAGGTACCTGCTCAGAGAAAAACGTCTCACACAAGGTGACTTCCATCTGTACAATATAGAGACTCTCCTACGAGTATTCTCTGTCTCTTCTCCTATTCATCTTTCTTTTGCTCCACTCTGTCCTTCAGAGATGTGAATAAATGAACCCCTTAGAATCTCAGAAATTTAGTGGCTGCTGCTAAGGAAACGGGGTACAATTCTGAAGTACAGTGTATATAAAGGGTTGCTTTATTTCTAAGCTTTGGTTTATAAGCATCTGGACAGAGTAATGAATGCTGATCTCATGCTGCTGCAAATGTAGGAAATGAAATGGGTACCAGAAAACTGATTCTGTGGAACCCATCGTTTCATTACCTTTCCCTGATCTTAGGCAACTGGGTTGTGATTTAACACTTGGAAATACAAATAAGGTAAGGGAATTACTTGCTCTAGTTTTTCCAGCATCATGTTCATTACATGCAAACGTATCCATGGGAAGTGCATGTTGGGTGAAGGACAGGAAGATGACTTACTCTGCAGGCGTCTCTCTTCCCTGACATTAGTCCTGCACACAGCATCCGGGAAGTGATGATCCCATAGGTGGAAACACAGAGGGTTTGATCAATGAGCTCTACTTCCGCTTGCTGCAAGACAGGAGAGCCTTTGTTGTCTGAAAAACACAGGAGAGGTGGAGGTCATGTAAAACAGTGA
The DNA here is from genome assembly GCF_031878675.1 of Megascapheus bottae. NCBI lineage: Eukaryota > Metazoa > Chordata > Mammalia > Rodentia > Geomyidae > Megascapheus > Megascapheus bottae. The sequence goes on from NC_143509.1 coordinate 65,603,172, forward strand.
CTACACTTCAAGATTTGCTCCCACAACCAATTCAGATTCTCTCCCATTCTCTCCAGAGCAATTGTTAGAGATAAATTCTATTATCTCTAGTTTCTAGTATCTCTGTTTTGCTGATGAAGAAGCAGAGGCTTAAGCAATTAGAAGACTTGCCCAACTGTACACAACTAGCATGTAACAGCAGGATTCAGACCAAAGTCTACCTCCATCACCTGAGCCACTGTGCCAGCTTTCACCAGGACTGTGAGTTAAGGTGTAGTTCACATCAGTGTTTGCTATGCTAGAAGTCTCCAAGATACCATAAAAACTTAATCATTTTTTATAGGGGTCTTTAACTTGCTTTATAATTTGGCTCAAATAATTTAGAAACAAACAAACACACACATATATACTCATGCCACACACACATAGCTACATATATATATATATGAAAGTTTCTTATGATAAGTTGGTTGGGTAGCTTCTTTCTCTTGTGGCATCCAACAATGTAATTCAAACAGTGAGCACAGTAACTTATCATAACAAGTGTTCAGTTAGTTGGGTTGTCTTCTCTCACTGGAACCTCAAGACTTTTGCTACAGATGAATATTATTAATTTCCATAATCAACTGAGAGCTTCGAGCACTTGAGAGGCTGCCCACAGTAAATCAAGGGAGAGTATAAAAGCAAGGTTATGGAGTAAATGCTACAATCACAGACACTGAGGCTGTCCTAACCCCTTGGAAAGGACTGCCAAGGGATGTGTGATAGTAAGAGGTAGAGGTGAAACATTAGCACTAATCTTTGAAGAGACATTCATGAAACATCCAATTCTTGTCCCCACTATGTATTCAAATCTGGATACAAATTCTAGATTATGGAACACTTTGACAGGATGGATTAGGAGTGTCTCCAAAATAGAATGTGACCCTATGCATACTAAAATGCTTACATTATTATATATGCCTGCCTGCTTGCTTTTCTCTCTTCCTTTCTTCCTTTCTTTCTTTCTTTCTTTCTTTCTTTCTTTCTTTCTTTCTTTCTTTCTTTCTTTTTTCTTTTGTCATGGGGCTTGAGCTCTGGGCCTGAGCGCTGTCCCTGAGCTCTTCAGCTCAAGGCTATATAGCCCTTCCCTTGAGCCAAGCCCCACTTCCCATTTTCCAGAGGTTAACTGGAGATAAGAGTCTCAGGTCCTTTTGTGCCCAGGCTGGCTTTGAACCTCCATCCTTAGATCTCAGCCTCCATCCTTAGATCTCAGCCTGCTGAGTAGCTAGGATTACAGGCATGAACCACTGTGCCCGGCCCTCTCTCTTTATCAGGTGATTCCTGCTTCTTTTGGTGCAGGTAGAAAAGATCGAAGAAGAAGAAAAAACAAACAAATGGGGTTAAACCATCCCCCACAGCCCCACAGTTGTCAGGGGGCCCAAAGGAGAGAACTATACAACCCTACTCTGGGAACTGCAAGACAAGGCAGTGCTACCACGGCAAGCATGAAGTGGCCTGTGGTAGGGAGATGCCACACACCTGCTTCATGCCTTCGTCCCCAGCCAGTCACCCAGCACTTTTCCCCACTGCGGACTTTCTGGCCAGCGGGAGGTATGCATATTGGCTGAATAAACTGCTTCAGGGTCTCGGGCCAGGCGATACTGAGCTGTAGTAAAGCGATGTCGTAGTCAAACGTTTGACTGTTATAGTATTCATGGACAACGATTCTTCTCACAGGGGAGACAAACTTGGCATTCCCTTGCACGTACATCCCTAGGTGAGCAGTCCATGGTGTAGGGTCTGACATCCTGATAGAAAAGACATGAAGCACAAAGTCAGTAACCAAAGAGCCACACACGGGTTAGGATACACACACTCTAGAGAAACGAGGCTGAGGAAAAGAGGGGCTGACTTTCAGTGGCCCCAACTTTGCCCCCCTGCCTGGCTCTACCTTAGCCCCTGGTTCTACTCAAGGACATAGCAAGAAGCCTAACTCTGAGCCTCTCTTATCACCTCACTAAAACCAGAAATGAAACAAGATCTAGAGAAGTTCCAGAAAATTCCATCAATGAAATCCTAAGGAAAGGCCTGTTTGGCCTACAACTGACACCTCCAACAAAAGGAATGAATACACGAAAGCCCAACAAACTTAATTGCCGCTGACAAGAATTGCTTGTTGGCACAACTTGAGGGTCTGCAGGCCCAGTGTGTGGCCTGAGGATAAGGATTGAACTGCCCTACCTGTTTCCATGGAAACAGTGGGCTGCAGAGAGAAGCCATTCCCTGGAGATGACAGAAGCCCCACAGTAGGCTGATCCGACAAAATAGAGGCTGGCCTGCCATGGCCAGGCCCCTTCCTGGGAGTCAGAGCCCCCAATGATTCGCTGGAGGGAGGAGGAACTCCTGGAGCAGCCTGTAGTAGAGGAACAATCACGTGATTTAAAGGCAGGCTTAGAAGAAAACCGGGAAATTAGGTCAGGTTTGTTGCTGGACTGGGAACTGACTCACTAAGTACACAATTGAAAATCTGCAGCTTCTCTAGATGAGAGGAAATCTATGGTTTATCTGAGACCAGCTCCAACAGAACACTCCTTCCCTCTTAAGAGCACACCCTCACATGGACACAGTAATGATGAGGAGGTGGAGAGATCTGGGAAGTGACAGCTGGTGTGGCATAAATGGCAGCCTGAAAAATGAGGTTGCTACAATATGTCCCCGATGTAACCGAACTGAGAATGTCAATGAAGTTGTAATTTGAGAGAGACCAAGTGGGAGAGAATTTGTGGATATAAAACAAATGAAAACCTACTAACAGCAGCTAGCCATGAGAGAAATTACTCCCTGCTATAAACAAGATTGGTAAAGACGTACAATTAACATGTAGCCATCTGGCAAATTTAGAGGCCACCTCACTAAAACAAGCCTGTGACAGATTACAGTCACTGAGGCTTGGCTACAGGAAAAACTAGTGCTTGATATTGTTCCTAACAGCACATACTTTTTCATCTATCAAGTTACATTCTTTTGTGGTGTGTGTGTGTGTGTGTGTGTGTGTGTGTGTATGCGCGTGCGTGGGTGTACTGGTTTGAAATTCTTTCTAGAGCCTCTGGCACCTAGCTCACTATTTCTTTTCTTACAGGTTATTTTATCTAAAATCATCTTCCTTGTTCAATTGGGAGGGAAAAAGTCCTCAGTATAGATGTCTAGAGCATTGATGCTTGCAGTAGAGAAAGAATAGAACTCTAGAAAGAATTTCTGTGATTCCCAGCATCTGTAGTCCTCATTAGAGGCATTACACAAGAAAGGATAAGGCTAGAGAGTGGGAAGATATGGAATGGAAAGGGAGGGGTATAAGAGTCAAGAACAAAGTTCTCCTCACTGCAGCCGTCTTCATCGCTTCCATCTGGACAATCCAGGATGCCGTCACATTTGGCATTTTGCTTCCTAAAGCAAACATCATCGCTGCACTTAAATGTTCTGTTGGTACATGGGATACCTAAAAATGCACAGAAGATCCTAATCTGAGCAAATCATATTGATGTGGACGGATAGAGGGTAGGAGGAACAGTGAAGTTGTTATTAGCTGCTATAGGAAAACCTTAAGTCTCAAAGGCTCTCTTTTTCCACTAAGCTGGGTCACTGGAGGCGTCAAGCAAAGGAAGTGGCCATATAGGTAGCTTTTGGCCTTAGCCTCTTTGTCATTACTTTATCTTATTCTCCAAGAAAAAGAAAATAGTGCTATTGGGAATCAAGCTAGGGCTTCCTACTTTCTAAGCAGGCATTCTCCCAGTTGGATCATGTTATTAGTCCCTTTTGCTTTGTTATTTTTTAGATAGAGTATTGTGGGTTTTTTGTCTGGAGCCAGGCTTCGACTAACTCCTCCTACCTGTGTTTCCCATGTATTTGGGATTAGCGATGAACCACAATGCCTGGCTTGTTCTTTGAGATGATCTTTCTAACTTTTCTTTTCCTGGGCTATCTTCAAACAATTGTTCTCCTATTTCTGTCTCCCAAGTAGCTAGGATTATGGGTAAAAGCCATCACACCTGGCTGTCTAGAAAAACTCTGGGGAAAAAAATTCACTGCCACATTCAGATCTTTTGTATCAATTGGACAAAGAAAAATACAGAGATATAATGGATTATAGCACATGTAGATTTTCATTTCTTCAGGGTTTAAATTAGGAGGCATCATTCCACTGTATCTGGCAAATTTCTCTGTCAGGTTCTCAATATGCTACAGAAGGTTAATTATGCTTAGGAATTTAAAGCAAGTAAGCAATGAAATGTCAGTATTCACAGAGGAACACACACACACACACACACACACACACACACACACACACACACACACACACCACCGCTGTGGCTAGTAGACTGACTGAGGGGGACTCTAAAGGCTAAAATCAGAGAAGGTTCTTTTTTATTTTACCCAAACCCAGCAAAAGTGTTTGGGCTGTGCTTTAGGAGTTCTTGGGGAAGGTCAGAGTTGCTGGGCCCTTCCTCACTCTGTGTGCAGTTCTGCTCATCCTGGCCGTTCTCGCAGTCCTGGAAGCCATCACACATCAGTGTACCATGCTGCCAGAAAGAGCTACTGTTGCAGGCCAGCTTCATGTTCACTACAATGAAGAAAGGCAAAATTCGTAAGCCTCCATAGCCAACAGTGCCTTCTAAAGTGAACACCATCAAGGGGACAAGATAAAGAGCTCAATGTCCTGGAAACTGTTACTTCTAAGAAGAAGTTTTACGTATTATTAGTGGCACTTGAGTTCGTCAGATCTTACTTTTGTGACTGGATGTGCAATAAAATCTGGTGGCTTTGTTTAATTGAAATTAAATACATTATACAAAACTCTTTAAAGTAAACAAGTATTATAAGTGATTATCTAAGCTGAATGTGTCTACCTCCCAAAGTAAGCGGAAGTACATGCCTGAAATTTTTCTGAAATTATTTAATCTTGAAAGATCATTTTCCCAAGTTAGGAATGTTAGTCTACCACATTTTTTCTTCTTTGGGATCTTTTATTTAGTTTTCTTTAAAATGCATGGCAGGCACATGTATTGGTAAGCACTTTCTGAAGGTGTGATTCCTTAAGCAGAGCTAGTTTGGTGAGAAGTTACTGGTTTTATCATGTTTTCTTTTTTCTTCCATCTATTTTAAAAGTGTCTTATTCTGCCACTCTCAGCAGTGAAGGGAGAATGCTATGACTTTGTAATAATTCATTAGCTCCCCAAGAATGTCAAGCTGATGTCACAAATGACACCTTGAGGAATAGCAGTTACAAAAAAAAGAATAGTCCTTGTTATAAATTAATGGCAATTGCTTTTATTGGTAGAATCTGAGAAAGGAATCATGTTTTTAAAAATTTAGTCACTGTTATGATGATCAGCAATTATTTTCTTAAGAAATAGATAACTCTATAGATTTAGATCATCAATGACCCATAAGTTAGGAGAATTTTTACTTTGTTTTGTCAACAAAAAGATCATGTTGGGCCAGGAGTGTGGCCTAGTGGTAAGAATGTTTGCCTCTCATGCACAAAGCTGGGTTCGATTTCTTGAAATCACATACACAGAAAAGACTGGAAGTGGCCAGGCACGGTGGCTCATACCTGTAATCCTAGTGTCTCAGGAGGCTGACATCTAGTATCAAGGTTCAAAGCCAGTCCAGGCACAAAAGGACCGGAGACTCATCTCCAATTAACATCTAGAAAATGGGAAGTGGGGCTTGGCTCAAGGGTAGGGTGTTAGCCTTGAGCTGTAGAGCTCAGGGACAATGACCAGCAAGTTCAAGCCCCATGACCCACAAAAAAAAAAAAGGCTGGAAGTGTTAGTGTGGCTCAAGTAGTAGAGTGCTAGCCTTGAGAAAGCCCAACGACAGTGGTCAGGCCCTGAGCTCAAGCCACAGGACTGGCAAAAAAACAAACAAACAAACAACAGATCATGTTGCATGAGTAATATTTTTTCATAGCCATCTGAAGTAAACAGTTTGGATAAAATGAAGTCTATGATGTGACATTGTCTAATAATGTGTCTCCCCTATATTTTTCCCCCAAACTGGAGATAGCTTCAAGTATGAGCTACAAATAATAATGAAAAATTGAGACACAGATTCTCTACCCAAAATAGGCCCTGCTGATACTAAACTTCTGAGTTATTAGCAATGTGAGGTCAGTGTACTGGTTAAAAACTCAACAACTAAACCAACTCTTTTATTCACAAACACCCATGATCCACAAATAAGCATGCCGATCTTTCTTCTCAGGATCCAAGCGCCTCTCTAGATGAAGAGTCAGTGTTTTCAGGGGGGATTGGTGAAGATGGTGATGGGTTGAGTTAGCGTCCACAGTTCTTGCCTCCTTACGATCATATTACAAAACCTTACCCTTCCCAAGATCACAGGATGCCCACAGTGACTGTCCTGCACCTTGGTTTTGGCCTCCGCTGTGTAACTCATCTTGGGCAATGGGATGCAACAGGAGCAATGACATGCCAGTCCCGAGCCCAGGTGTAGGAGGAGTGCTATGTTTCTCCTCGCTTCTCCTGTGCTTCTGTAGCTGCCAAGCGGCCACTGCACTGGTTCAGTGAAGGAATGGGCCACAAACAATAGTCCAGACATCATCTAGGAAGAATCAAGCTCTGGAGAGCCAGTGCTTGAAGTGGAGCCTCCCAATCATGCTAAGCCTTAATCACTAATTCACTGCTGCAGGATCAAGAATAAATGATGCTTGACACTTCGTTAGGCAGCGATGGGTAACAGCTACACAAATTATAGACAGATCAGGTGCTGCCTTTAAGCCTAGTACTCCAGAGAATGAGGCAGATGGACTGTGAATTTGAGTCCAGCCTTAGCTACATAATGAAACCCTGTCTCAAAAACAAAACAAAACAGATACTACACATATCCACCAACCAAAACAGCTCTGAGAACTTTCTTAGTCATAAGGAAATGGTGTTGAAAGCTTGAATACCCACCACAGAAGAGCTCATCGCTTTCATCAAAGCAGTCATTCACTCCATCACAGCGCTGGGCTGGAGGGACACACAGACCCGAGGAGCATCTAAAAGATCCAGCAGGACAAGCTACAAGCAAGAAGAGATAGAAAATCTTGGGTGGGTCCCTAAGAGTCACCAGATCATATCAGCAAAGACATACGAAGTGGTTTGGAATATGGCAAAGGAGCAAGAATAATTATACAGTTTCTACATCCAATTAAAGTTATGGGTCATTGGAAGCATACACACACACACACACACACACACACACATACACACACACACACACACACAAAACATACAACTTTAAGTGGGCAAAGAAGATAGCAAATTAGTCACATAGAAGTTCTTAAGTAAATGTTGCACCCACATCCTGCACAATCAAATTTCTATAGCCACCCGTGATGGTTCATCAAACGCTGACAGATAAGTAAGAGGTGCTGGCATGTTCAATGGTGGCATGTCTATAATCTGGTCTAGATTTAGATCTTTAGTTCCTTAGGGAATAGTAGATGGACTTGTGGTATCTGAGTTCTCTGAAAGCAGATACATTATTTCATAGGCCTTTCATGCATTTTTAAGGGATCTCTGTTCTAAACTATTAGGACCTACAAATTGAATACGCAGAAATTTAGATAAATGCCTGGCGTCAGAACCAACCGTTTCTACTTTCTGTCTCACTGCCTGTCATTTTTTCTACTTCAACCGGGCTCTTCATCCAAGATCTATCATCTGTGTGGCCTACATCATTAGGAGAACTCTTCTCTTCCTCCATGCAGAAGAATGGAAGAGAGAGAAGGTCAAGTCAACCACCGTCTCAGTGCCATGCTATGGAGTGGATGCTCTGCTGGAAAATCATCATAAAAAAATAGGAATAGGGGCCGGGAGTTTGGCCTAGTGGTTAAAGTGCTTGCCTACCATGCACGAAGACCCGGGTTCGATTCCTCAGTACCACATACATAGAAAAAAGCCAGAAATGGTGCTGAGGCTCAAGTGGTAGGGCTCTAGCCTTGAGAAAATTCCAAGGACAGGGCTCAGGCCCTGAGCTCAAGCCCAGGACTGGCAAAAAAAAAAAAAAATAGGAATAGGGGCTGGGAGTTTGGCCTAGTGGTAGGTGCTTGTCTAGCATGCACGAAGACCCGGGTTCAATTCCTAAGTACCCCACATACATAACAAAAAGCCGGAAGTGGTGCTGAGGCTCAAGTGGTAGAGTGCTAGCCTTGAGAAAGTCCAAGGACAATGCTCAAGCCCTGAGCCCAAGCCCAGGACTGGCAAAAAAAAAAAAAATAGGAATAAAATGTCTCCAGATTCCTAAGTCCCTGTCTGGAAATCATAGCATTCTATTATTCAGTAGCCAACATTGGAATATCCAGATCCAGATGCAGGTAGGTTAAGATTAGAAGGATGTCATCCGAAAAAAGCGCATTATCTCAAGTCATATCCTCTAGGGCATCTTGGTGAGTGACCTTACTCCCCTCCTCTCCACTTCAAACAGGCATAGCAGTTTCTATAGCCTACAGCTCCATTCACTTCCCCAAAACATTACTTTTTCTGCAAACCACTTTCTAGGCCACTGTTGCAAGAACTTTTTATGTGAGCTTCCAGCTCAGTTTTCTGGGGGTTGCTATTTGAACTCTCTCAATCAATCAGCTTTCTCTCATCATCACAGGACATAGAGGATCAAGACTTTTTTGTCTTGATTCCATTATATGTTAATGTAAACATCATCTTGGCTAGCTAGACGAACAACAAAAAGAAATGTACTTGTCCATGCAAACTTGGTCAAACTTTTTCCAGAGCATGGAATCAAAGACAAAAGAAACTTACCAACTGATATTTTATATGCAAACAACCTGAATCATTTTTTATATAAATATATTTTTCTCAAATAGATTTTTGATTCAGCACATTATGGAAAACATCCCAAAACTTTAAAAATGTGAATTTGATCGATGTGAAGACCAGACAGCTTCTGTTTCTTCTCTTATTGATGAAATAATAAAATGCAAATTAATCATTGTTAAAAAAAAGAAATGTGCTTGTCTTGCATTTTAGGAATGATGTGAATAGTTATATCTGAACTAGGAATCAATAAGGTCAAATTATTTCTTTTTTTTTTTTTGCCAGTCCTGGGCTTGAGCTCAGGGCCTGAGCACTGTCCTTGGACTTTCTCAAGGCTAGAGCTCTACCACTAGAGCCTCAGCACCACTTCCGGCTTTTTTCTATGTATGTGGTACCGAGGAATCGAACCCGGGTCTTCGTGCATGCTAGGCAAGCACTTTAACCACTAGGTCAAACTCCCAGCCTCAAATTATTTCTTGAGCATGAACTATGAATCAATAAGTTAACATTGTTTCTTCTGTAACTTAAAATATAACAATAATATATATATTTATATACCATTTGTCTGTGTTATACATCTAAGTGTTGCCAGTTTAAAAATACATACATAGGCCGGGAGTTTGGACTAGTGGTAGAGTGCTTGCCTCGCATGCATGAAGACCTGGGTTCGATTCCTCAGTACCATGTACATTAAAAAAAATGCCAGAAGTGGTGCTGTGGCTCAAGAGGTAGAGCTCTAGCCTTGAGAAAACCCAAGGACAAAGCTCAGGCCCTGAGCCCAAGCCCAGGACTGGCAAAAAAAAATACATACATAATAGAAAATAACATAGGGTAGTGTTCAAACTTTTTTTTTTGCTCTGTAGCAGCACCTTGTATAGTCTGGATCTAAGATGTCATATATGTACATTTTATATTTCTCCCAGATGACAGCTTGCGTTTCCAATTTCTTTTTCTTTATTAAAGAATTTATTAACATTGATTTTTACACCATATTTCAAATGATATATTTAACAAGTGTTCATTCTTTAAGTGCCCAAAGAATGGAGATATAAAGGGTTGATTTCCATTTCACCACTGATCAAGTTTTTCAAAGGAGTAGATCCCAGACTTACGTTGACTGATGTTATAACTGCCATATTCCACCACAAGTGGCTTGTCTGATAGCCTTGAGCTGCACTGGAGCTGAATGTGAACCAGAGGACTGGGCACTCGGAATATTGTCTGGTGATCTATATAGGAGCCGCAGTACCTGAAGAGAAGAACCAGGGAGGACACCAGCTTCAGGTCCCACAGACTACATTCCCACTTGGGCTTCTTAAGACATGCTTAGGTGAGAGCTAGTCGTAGTTTATTAGCCTATCATCAATGGCTGTGGTCCAGCATTCTCTGCTCTCTCCTTTGTGAAACAGAACGATCATAGTTTGACTAACCTGTCTGCTTTCCTCACCAACCCTGGAATCTGAACTGTTGATTGAATTCTTCCAGCACTTTCTCCTCTTTCAGGATCAAGAAAACAAAATGACTAACAAGAATAGCTCTGCTTTTATGTATACTCCTCTGGAATCTTTGGGTTCAAGTTGAAAAATTAGCAAAGCATTCTATCAACACTTGAAGAAAAGACAGCAATATGAACTCAGATTGAAATTGGACATGCATTATAGGACTGGTCCTTGGCAAAATTTCAAAGAAGTTGTGCATATTTATGATTTTTCTAGATATTGCCTTTCTTTATATGCATGTGTTGGGGGTGTGCATACCTGCACTCTTATCACCTAACACCAGCAGAGTTTTCAGTATTCTGCCAAGTAAATGGCAGTCAGGTTAATAATTCTCAATACATCGCATCCAGGAGCCCAATCTATGGTTTAAAGGGGAACAGTATTTACATGTTATTCAAGAAAAGGTTTTTGCAGTTGGTTGAAGTTCAAGTACTGATGGGCTGATAGCCCAGCTGTGTGGAGGTAGAGGTAGTTACCTGATCAAGTAGAAGCAGCACCTGAGAGACACCTGACATGAATCCTGTGCCCTGAAGACATGATGATATGATCTTATAGTGTGTGTACGTGTGTGTACAATCTCCATTAACACTGACTGTTTTCTTGCAAAGTTGAGCCCCAGTCAAGTTTGTGAAAGGGGAATCATGAAAGAGAAGAAAGGGATCTTTGCATCTGTATCTATGCATGACGGGGGTTTATGAAATTAAGACTAAAAATTGAGATTGGAGAAACCCAGCAAAACTCCATTCATATTGCATATACAGTCTTAAGGGAACTAATGAAAGTAAGAGATGAAGAAGTAAAGTAACTGGCAGAAGTTCAAATGATGGGGCCAGAAGTTTGGCCTAGCAGTAAAGTGCTTACCTAGCATGCACAAAGACCTGGGTTCAATTCCTCAGTACTACATACATAGAAAAAGCCGGAAGTGGTGCTGTGGCTCAAGTGGTAGAGCTCGGGTCTTGAGAAAGCCCAAGGACAGTGCTCAGGCTGAGTTCAAGCTCCAGAATTGGCAAAAAAAAAAAAAGGAAAGTTCAAGTGATAAGTATATTGTACCAAGATTTGGATACATGTTGGCCTAGTGTTAAACTCTAACATTTCTGGCACATGAAAGTCCTACCTTTCTTACATGCTTTGTTATAGCTGTGGAAAGGCCATTATTTCTTGAGAACTTGTATTCTGCATCACAGCTTCCCTGCATGCATACATACACACATACACACACACACACACACACACACACACACACACACACACACACACACACACACACACCTCATTCCATGTGCTCTGCACTCTGCTTCAAGGAGACCTGTGGACTCTTCATTACCATTACTTTCTCTTCTGCCCAATGCAGCCCAATTTCCTTATGTGGACTTGTGGGCAAAGGGTCTCATCATTCAATTAGAACTTTTTTTTTAGAGGAGAGGTCTGGTGAGGTAAAAGCTGGTAGTTTTTGTCCTGAGTGCAGCAGTAGCATCCAGTGGACTTCAGCCAGCCTGTAAGAATGCAGGTAGAGCAAGAGAGCTTTCCTGGTGTTGCCTGCAAACAGACTCTGCTCCTTTGTTCAGAAACACGTTCCCACATTCTGCATATAGAAATACCTTTTGTTCTTTCTCAAGCACCTTTCAACCCTAGTTTTACAACTTCACAAAGGATTTATTTTGAAAAGACTGTATTAAATTGTAAAATACAACATATTTAAAGCCCTGGACACATTCTATATCATTTATCCATCCAATGCCATTTTTAAAAATTATATTAATAGCTGATTTTTTAATGTACATCTTATTTTATTGAATGTTTACCCAAATAAACCAAATTAATGCTAAGTAAGAATTATTACCTCATTTTCAGCCTGTAAAACAAAGAGGTGACATCTATTATCCTACTTAATGTAGGCACTAAATGTCAGGAATGGAATCTGAGCCCAGTCCTTCTGACTCCTTTACAAGAGACCTTTGATTCATTAACATTCCCCAAAGGAGTACAGACTGCACTTGAACAATGTATCCAGAACACCTTTAACTCTGATTGTTCTTTTCCAGTGAAGACAGAATAGGAACAAGGACTGCTTTGCAATTAGTCTGCCTAAAAGAACTGAAAGAAGATTGCAGAGTCACAGAAGTACTCAGAGGGGAAGATTTCATTCATGGAATGACAACAAGGAAAGAATTACCAGGAAAGTCCTGTAACCTCTCAGGATGGTGCTTTGAAGACTGATCTGTTTAAATGTGTTGAAACTATTCTATAGTTTTTAGAAGAAAATCAACAATGACATCAAAAGAGAAAATTACAAATGAAAATGAAGGAAGCTCAGTGGTTTCGCACAAGTTTAGCATGTCCAAGGCCCTAGATTCGATCCTGGAGGAAATAAAGATAGTGAGCTTGAGGCCTTACTAGCTTGATTCAGGAAGCCCAAGTATCTACAGCTTAATACTATCCAGCTTTAGGATCTAGCAAGTTCCATTAGCACAAAAAACTAGCTAATGCAACACCAGTCCCTCTTTCTTTTTTACCCCAAATGGCTCCAGCTTTTCTCTTGTAGATACTTTTGTGAAACACAAAGTATACCTGGAGAGCAGAGCAACCCAGAACAGAGGTGAGGCAGATGCTCCAAGACACAGATTCAAATCTTTCCTCCTCCACTCAATTGCTGAATGACCTAACTCAGCTTTCTTTCTCAGCTTCCCTCTGTGAATAATGAAGTGCAGACTGTTTGGGAAAATAGCATCTAAGACTATAAACTTTCCATCAGATTCCTCACAAATGCAAATCACTTACATCTGCTCGTTAATTTCCCACCATCCATGCTCACAGCCTTTCATAGTCTTCTTAGTTATTGAATAGTTGTGGAATTTTAGTGCAATGCCAAATGTCGACAGGGGACTCTGAAAAACAAATCTGAAGTCAGAATAATGCACCTCTAAAGAGGTGTTTTAGAGTATAATTCCCTTACTCTTTCGTAATTTGTGGTTTTAACAGTGATCTCTACTCTTTGTATCCCATGGCTCCTTTATGAGAGAGACCAGTTCTCCTAAACAAGTTAAAGGGAGGAGAAAAGCAGGAAGGATAATGGAGTGGGCAGCTGAGTACTCAGAAAGAAGTTGTGGAGTGCCAGAGCTATGGCATAGGTGTGTCTCTGCATGCTACTTTCTTCCTGTTAGACGAGTCTCATTTTCAAAACACTCCTTTCGCAATAAGTATAAGCAATTTCCTCCGCTGATGAGAAAAATGACATTACTCAGATTCTTTAGATAAAGGGGAAATGAATCAACATATTACACCCGAGTATCTCTGAGGGGATTGCAGATTCATGTCTGGGTCTCCTCAGAAGAGGTCAAAGTAGTGAGAGGTACTTATATGAGCAAACACATGCAAATGCACACACACACACACACACACACACACACACACACACACACACACAGTGCACCTGACCGTTATATTGTATAGTGTAATATGGGTACATATTACATCAGTTATGCAAAGTTTAATTCATTTTCACTTTGATTCAGACATGACCTAATGACCTAAGAGAGATTTTTTTTTTGCTTGTCCTGGGGTTTGAACTCAGGGCCTGGGCATTTTCCTTAGACACATTTTGCTCAAGGCTAGTGCTGTGCCACTTGAGCTATACAGCTCCACTTCCAGCTTTTTCTGTATATGTGGTACCCAGGAGTTGAACCCAGGGCTTTGTGCATGTTAAGTGAGCACTCTACCACTAGGCTATGCTCCTGGCCCTTAAGAGAATCTTTATGTCAGGCTTTTCTAATTTCAAGTTTTCTTATTCCATTTTAATGGAATAAAAGACCATGGCACATAACCTTTTTTTTTTCTTCCATCTCCTCTTTACACCTTACATCCCCTAACCTCAGACTTGTCATCTGAGACCTCAAAGCCTGAAAACCTGGGAGATAGCAAGGACCCGGCACCTTTATCTGCTAATGGGAGATGATTCTCATAATGCTAAGAAAGATGTGTGTTGTCAGCACTCTACCATCAAATGCAGGTTGGGTAACGTAATGATATAATTAGATTATTTCACTGGTATGACTGAGCACAAATAACTGCATGTACACCAGAGTCCTCAGCCTGAGTATCTTGGCCTCAGCTCTTCTCTTGTGTGACATTCTTATCCCTAGATGCCTGCGAAGTTCTCCCAGCTCTCCAGTTCTCCTCATAGGTTCCCTGGTCAACAAGGCTGTCTCTGATCATACTAGTGAAGAGAACAGGGCCCTCCTTCCCTTCACACTTCCCGTTCAAGATACAGAGTCCACTTCCTGCTTCATGTTTTTCAATAGCATTGTATCATCATGCGATGAGCAAGACACAATTGTCCCTCAGAATCTTAGGAGTTTTGTTCCTGGAACCCCACAGAGATCCATACTGATGGATGCTCAAATGTGTTATAGAAAAATGATACGGTATCTGCATATGAAATAGCCAAGTCCTCCTAGCCTCCTTAAATTGTCTGCAGACAATGCTCACTATCTTGTAAATGTCTATTGTTTCAGAAGTAAGGTCAGCAAACAAGTGTGTGTGTGTGTGTGTGTGTGTGTGTGTGTGTGTGTGTGTGTGTGTGTGTTCAGTACAGATACAGATCCACAGTGAGCTCAGTCTGCATGTCTATACCTGCTGGACACATCTGTAAATGTGGAATGCACTGGTATGGAGGGCTCTCTCTGTGTGTAATCTGCTTCCTGCTTGGTCACCTGTCTCTCCACACTGGAAAGCAAGCTCCACAGGAGGAGAGCTTTCTAAAATTCCTGTCCAATCTCAGATGCTCAGAGTTTAAGACAGAGCCTATTTACTTCGTCCACCATAGCCTGCAAACTGCATATACTTGCCACTTACATCCAATTCCATAATTGTTACAAAATGATGACTTCCTGTGTAGGCACCTATGTACACAATGATGACTTCCTATGCGAGTGAAGAAGACATTTTCCTATCTTACTATGACATAATAGGAGGAGGAAAAGACACAATGTTCAGAGGAGGATTCTTTTGGTTTTTAAAAAGAAGAGCAAGGGATGGGCCGGGAGTTTGGCCTAGTGGTTAAAGTGCTTGCCTAGCATGCACAAAGACCTGGGTTCGATTCCTTGGAACCACGTATATACAAAAAAGCCAGAAGTGGTGCTGAGGCTCAAGTGGTAGAGCTCTAGCCTTGAGAAAGTTCAAGAACAGCGCTCAGGCCCTGAGCTCAAGCCCAGGACTGGCAAAAAAAAAAAAAAAGAAGAAGACCAAGGGAAAGGGGACAAACAAGATGATTGGAGGGGGTAGCAGGAGGTAAATGGGGACAAAAACATGAGAAGGGGTATCAATGCGTGAGAAGTAATGTATCTACTATCAGGCGAATGTAACTGTAATCCCTCCATACATTACATTAAAAAATAAATAAATATTTTTTTAAAAGAAGAGCAATGTCCCATGCAGCACTGAGAGACATGTATGTATCTCTTATAAACTTTCACAGTGCCTTACTTATACAGCTAAAATACATATCGCCTAACCCAATTTATTGTTTTTAGTCATTACTATTATGATGCAAATTAATAAAGGAGATCTATAATAACAAAAGTATTGAGTCTACAATAATGCTTTTGCATTAAAAAAATACAAGTAAAAATTAATTGGAAAACCATGGTCAAATTTGCCAGTAGAGAATCAAAATTAATAAGAACACCAAGTTTAGTTGATTTGTAGAGAGTTAAAACTAAAATTTTACTATCTACATACTTTATTCAATAAGGTTGAAATTTTGCAAAATTAAGTAACATTACCTTTCTAACTTAAGAATCAAAAGCAATTAAATTCAAAACTAAAGTTCTACCAGAAGTAGGATAATGTAATAAGGTACTGGTAAATCAGGCTACCTGAAATCTCCAGGTACACTTGCATTTTGGAGGATAGTAGCTTGGGTAATATGGACTTAAGATTTTTCCTTCAAAGCCAGTGGTTTCTTTGACCAACACTGTTCTTTCACACTCTGAAAAAGATATTCACACACAAGGAAAACTAGGTTCCCATTTCTCCAGTTACAAATGCACACTTCCTTGATTCACTATCTGGAATACCTTTTGAACTTTGATTTTTTTTAAAGAAATAACAGGTCATTAGCTAAAATATTTGTTCTAAAGTTCTTTATTTTCTGTATTTTCACTACAGATCTATAGGATTCCTTTACTTCCTTTAAAAACATAGTTCTAGTCAGGCGCCAGTGGCTCACTGGTTGTAATCCTAGTTACTCAGGAGGCTAAGATCTTAGTAGAGTTCAAAGCCAGCCTGGGCACAAAAGTCCTGAGACTCTTATTTCCAATGAACCTCCAAACACCTGGCAGTGGTGCTGTGGCTCAACATAGTAGAGCAGTAGCCTTGAAAGAACTCAGCAACAGGACCCAGGCTCAGAGGTCAAGTCCCACAACTAACAAAAAACCCAACCAAGCAAAAAAACATAGTTCTAAACATCACTAGTAACAGCTGAACAACAGCCCCTTTGGAAAAAAAAAAAAAAACAGAGCCCATTCTATAGCTCCATGCTCTAAATAACTACAATTTCTTCTTATCACTCTCCACATCTAGAGAATTCCTAGGGGGTTACATTCTCTTTCTCTTTTGTCTTTTTGACAACTGCACTGTTACTGCTCTCTAGCCCCCCCCCCTCACCCTTTCTCTCTTTCTCTCTCCTTCTCCCTCTGTGCTAGTTGTGGGCACTGAACTCAGGGCTTGAGGGCTGACCCTGAACTTTTGTGCTTACTGCTAGAATTCAAGCATTTGGAGCCACAACTTGACATCTGGCCTTGTGGTGACTAATTGGAGAAAATGGTCTCAGGGACTTTCCTATCAAGGTGGCTTCGAAGCTCCATCCTCAGATCTCAACCTCCTGAGTAGACAGGATTATAAGTGTGAACTACCAGCACCTAAAAATGGCTATTATTATTATTAATAATAATTTTTTATTAAATTCATTCTGTTATCTCTCTTCTGACTGGACCTGGAGTCAAGATCCCTCTCTAATACAACTAGTATTCCAGTGAAGCCTTAGAGAAAGTAAAACCACAATATTATAATAAATAGTTACCAACAGGATTTTGTTTTTTAGACAAGCCTTACTTTGCTCTGGAATGACCTCAAAATATGCCCGGATTCCTGAAAGCCTCCGTATATAAGGAGACTTAAGAGTCACCAACATGAGGTTGTTTGTAGAAACAAATGATATTAGTGCTCTTGTAGGTTCACAAATTCTGAAAACAGATAAGAAAACAAAAGTTAGTTGAGGCACGGCCACATCCTGCCTCAAATCCACACATTTTCAGATTCTTCCACTCGATTCTGCATCAGCTGCAAGGGGACTACAGACGGCAGGAGGTGGGAAGCTAAGAAATGTTTGTCACCAAGTACTGCTCTGGCTGGATGTTCTTGGACCCTGGTTGAGGGCAAACCAGGTAGGAAAGTGGTGTGCCCAAGGCTCTGTACCAAAGGAAACTGGACTCTGAACTCAGCTCCATCAATTCACTGGACAAGAGCTGCTGGACAGTGACCTATGAACTCCTTCGATGCTGGCATCATCTAATGATGAGACTACTCTCATCATGAGGAAATGCTGTACTTGTGATTCCGGGGATTAGATCCCTTCCTTGTGCAGGTTAGACTAGCACTGTCAACCTGTCCTGCAGGGAGGATACACATTCATCTCCAAAATATCAGTGCATACGTTTACAAATAAAGCAATGCGGTTTCTGTAAGTATTGCTAAAGGTAAAGTAATTTGTATAATTTTTAACATGGTAAATAACAAATAAATAACATAGTGATAAAGCCTAGCGTCATTATTAGATTGTTGCATATTGGGCACTCATAAACAGATACCTACTAGTAAGTAAATTAAAAAAGAAAACATGTGACTGGTGTTGGTGGCTCATAACCTGTATGTCTAGTTACAAGTTCAAAGCCAGATCCAGTAGGAAAGTCCGTGTGACTGTTGTCTCCAATTAATCACCAAAAGGTTGGAAGCAGAGCTGTGGCTTAAGTGGCAGAGTTCTAGCCTTGAGAAAAGCTCAGGGACAGAATCTAGGCCCACAGTTCGAGCCCCAGGACGCCCCCTCCACACACACGTATACAACAGTGTATGAATAAATGTGTATAACTGCACATATATAGATGAAAAGATTTATGCTAAAATGTAACAAATTTTCTCTGGATAATGAAAATGTAAAGTAATTTCTTTTATTTCCTTTGACCTCAATTTCTACATGAACATCAGTTATCTTCATAATGAAACAAATTGCTTTACTAACGTTATGTTATCACCACAGAATAATTATTGTCACATTACTAAAACAGTAAAAATTGTTCTTACTATAATAAAAGTAAAATAGAGTGTCTATCCTGTTTTATATATAACAGTCAAAGTCCTTGCTGGACTGAATTTGAGGGCCTTGTGTGCGACAAGTAAAACACAAGTCTGAATCTGACAGTCACTCACTGAGGTTGTAAGGAGTAAGGGTATGGATTGGTCTTTGGTTCCATGAGTGTGCATAACACATAATGCTTTTTAATCCAATGGGGACCCACATACGGTAAAGCAGAGATCATAAAAGGTCCTTTTATCAGCCAGTAAGAAAGCCTGTAAGATACCTGTACAAGATGGTGCTGCGGATTGGCAAGAGAGAGTCGTAAATGGTCAGGGAGTCGGTGACACAGTTGTCTGCTTCGAGTTCGATGGACTCAATGGAGAGACGAATCAGATAACCCACGAGGGCCACCAGCTTGAAGTGACACATCAGCCGCCCGGAGGTAGCAGAAATTTCCAGAGGGTAACGGAGAGACAAGTGATCGGCATAGAAGTACTGAGAGCAGCCTGCTTCTGTGGAGACAAGGCTTGGCTTTCACCTTTCCTCCTTCCCCGCCCTTTTCCTTTTTCTTTCTTTTCATTTTCCTTTCTTTCTTCTTTCAGAACGATTTCTCTATGAGTGTTTACAACAGAGTAAAGAGCACAAGAGGAAATGGATGCGAACTTCAACTTTGGCCTGCAATCTTCAAGTAACAGCATCTAGCTATTTCCTTGAGAAATACTTAGCCTAAATAGTTCCATGGGGTAAAAATAAATACCAGTTTCAGAGGTGAACAAATGACATGGACTGGCCAATGAGAGTCCAAAGAGTTTATTCTGGAATGACAAAACAGGATTTCAAAAAAAAAAAAAGATTTCAGCCCCAGGACTTCTATAAGAACTATCAGGATTAATGCACCTTCTATCTGGCAAATATCATGTAACCCTTTTATTAAATACAATAAAAATATTAAAAAAATAAAAATAAAAACAAAAAAAGAACTATCAGGAAAATGTATATGAATTTTTTTTCACCATGATAAATTGTATGCATGAATCTGCTGGTGGCCATTTTTATTACCACGATGAAAGAATATGGTTAGTTGGGAATGAAGGCTTGACAGAGGAAAGATAGAGTTGTAGAGCCCTGATAATATTTATTTTAGAACCTGTGTCTTCTCCTGTTTGAAACAAACCTCCCAGTTACATAAGCCACTCAAGTTCCTTTGGGCATGAGCCAATTTGAATATGTTTTTGTCACTTTGCAACTAAACTGCGCGCATGCGTGCATGTGCGCAAACACACACACACACACACACACACACACTAGAGAAAACAACCATTAAAAAAACTAAAATCATGACCAATGAAGATACTAATGAGAAATAAGAGAACCACATTAAAGAATTTACCAGATCCTATGGTTGAAGAATAATCTGACCGAAGTCCAGCTGCATTGAAATACAGGAAAAGAGAATATTCGGCTCAGCATTTCTTATAGTTAGCATTTCACTTTGTAAAATTTATTTTCAAGCTGGGCACAGGTGGCTCATGCCCATAATCCTAGCTACTTAGGAGGCTGAGATCTAAGGATCATGGTTCAAAGCCATCCCAGGCATGAAAGTCCATGATACTCCAATCTCCATTGAACCACCAGAAAACGGGAAGTGACACTGTGGCCCAAAGAGTTAGTGTACTCCCCTTTTGCAAAAGAGCTCAGGGACAGTGCCTAGGCCCTGAGTTCAAGTCCTAGGACCTACCAAAAATACTGTTTTCAAGCCTACTTTACTTTTTTTTTTCTTTTTTGCCAGTTCTGGGGCTTTAACTCAGGAACTTTCTCAAGGCTAACACTCTGTCCTTGAGCCACAGCACCACTTCCAGCTTTTTCTGTGTATGTGGTACCAAAGAATCAAACCCAGGACTTGATGCATTATAGGCAAGCATTCTACCTCTAGAGGGCTTTTATCACTCCTGGCCTTCTACCTACTTGAATACAAAGTATTGCACAACCTGAAGTTGTGCTGTTCAGTGATTCAATAAAAACAGAAGAATTTTTATTATGCTATTCTTTCTACATCTTTTTTTTCTTAAACTCATCCAGAGTTACAATCTTTAAACATTTTACAAAGATAGGAGAGTAATTACTATTATTATCCCTATTATATATGTAGCTATTATTTTACCTAGCTATTATTATAGTCATACAACTGCAATAGTGAAGCTGGTGTGGTTCTTTCCACCAGAGATAATTTATTACTTCATTAATTAATACATTTAGCAAGTATTTATCAGTGACCTATCATAGATTTAGCATATATCTATATATGTGCATATATAAAATGTATATGAATTTAGATGTATACTAATGTAAACTTCATCCCAAAAGAGAAAGCTGCATAAGGTTTGAACTCTGCCATTTACTTCCCTATCATGACATGGGACATTTTCCCTTCCACAGGGAACAGGGTGCTTTCTCTTGGCAGCCGTGTACAATATCAGGGTAGCTCTGTGTGGACTACTAATGAAAGGATAAAAGAAATGCAGCAAAGTTCTTCCTTTGCTTGGATTTCATCTCTTGGAGGCTTAGAAGATACGTGAGCTGAATAAATGTAGAGAGGGATAGACTTGAGTGAATTCAGCTTTGTATCTACTGACTCCCAATGTTTTGTTTTGTTGCTTTTTCTAGTCATGACACTGCATGTCATTTGGGCAGTTTCCTTAACCACCTTTAGTGTCTTCTCCATTGTGGGAGACAAAATGTCACCACTATGTGAACTGCAATCAGTGGCTGCAGGAAGGAAGGCTTGGAAGAGAATTACCAGACACTCACCATTTAGCACCACAGAGTCCATGTCCACGGCCAGGCCCTGCAGGCTGCCCACGGAGGTCCGGTTGATGATGTTGGTCTGGATGGAGTCTTTCAAGATGGCTGCCACGCAGTCCTCACAGAAGAGGTGGCCCTTGGCATGGGGCATGACAAACACAATCCAAAAGTGAACCAGGAGGCCGCCTTTGTTGTTGCTGCTACAGTGGGAAGAGAGATGTTCAAGGCTACCTCCCAGGAAGCCCACTTTCACAGAAGGCAGAGACCAGCTGGAAGACTCAGGGGCAGAGAGCAAATCCTTCCCCTAAACTGCCTTCTGAAGGAGCCACTGGCTTCTGTTATGGGATTGGAGAAAGCATCTTCATACATGTATTTTGAGCGTTATGTTGGGTTTAATCCACCCATTTCTCCATAGCTGTAACTCCATGGATGATATGCTAACTGTCATTGAAAAGAAATGACACTTCTTTTTTTTTTTTTTTTTGTGGGTCATGGGGCTTGAACTCAGCCTGGTTACTGTCCCTGAGCTCTTCAGCTCAAGGCTACCGCCCTACCCTTGAGCCACAGCCCCACTTCCCATTTTCTAGAGGTTAATTGGAGATAAGAGTTCAGGTCCTTTTGTGCCCAGGCTGGCTTTGAACCTTGATCCTCAGATCTCAGCCTCCTAAGTAGCTAGGATTCCAGGCATGCGCCACCACACAGGCATGACACTTCTATCTATAATTGCTGCCCATGTCCAAACACGTGGTAAATGCTTTACCCTTCATCCCATTTAATCTTATGAGAAGATCCTATTACTGTTTCAATTTCACAGATGAAAAAATGGCGGCCCATACACCTCAAACTCCCACAGTTGGATGTGGCAGATCCAGGAAGCAAATTTTCTGTGATTTTCAAATTGCCCTCAAAGCCCGATCACCTGACTTTATATCTTACCAAAACCTTAGCTATGAAAATAAACAAGTTGCATACTCTAAGACTTCTTAGTATCTTTAATAAACCTTGAATAAATGGACCCTCTGCAGATATAAATTCTGACCCTCTGCAGATATATTAGAGATTAAAAGATGGAAAGATAGAATATGGCACTTACTATATAATCTTATAACTATAAATTGTTTTTACATGAATCTTTTTTTTTCCAGTCCTGGTACTTTAGTTCAGGGACTGAGCACTGTCCTTGGACTTTTCCCTCAAGGCTAGAGCTCTACCACTTGAGCCACAGCACCATTTCCGGCTTTTTCTATGTATGTGGTACCAAGGAATTGAACCCGAGTCTTCATGCATGCTAGGCAAGTATTCTACCACTAGGCCAAACTCCTGGCCCCATGAAATCTTTTTTATTCAGGAGATCTCCAGTGGCGTGTTTTTTTGAGACATGTTCTCTTTACTTCATTAAGGCTCACCCTTACCTTACCATCGTTCTGGTTCAGTCTCCCAAGTACGAGGATTACAGGCATGCACCCCCATACCAGTAGTGACTAGCTTTTCACTAAAAGCATTTTGAGCAACAGTGGTCTTAGCTTTATTCTCATCTCCACCATCTACCTAGTCTGGTAGATGGGACCCAGTCCATCCCTGATACGAGCTTGCAGCTGGTGTGAAAGTCAGGGGCCAAGTGGGGGGAGATGTGTGATGCCCAGGCCTTCTACAGCTAGAAGGGGAGTTTGCAGTAGTGCAGGCAGAAACCCCACAGAAGGCGCTTAGATTACCTGATATCTGCAACGACAGACTGCTTATAAAATTTGGAGAAGGCAGATGTTGTATAAACAAGGTTTACCTGAAGGATAAAAAAAAATAAGGCATTTGAATTCTC
This sequence comes from Megascapheus bottae, assembly GCF_031878675.1. Lineage (NCBI taxonomy): Eukaryota > Metazoa > Chordata > Mammalia > Rodentia > Geomyidae > Megascapheus > Megascapheus bottae. The sequence goes on from NC_143509.1 coordinate 65,626,437, forward strand.
TAAATGTGGTTTTGGTTGACAATCTTTTGCATGCCACAGGACTCTGAAGCTAGCAGGGAGAAAAGAAAGCCACAAATTCACCCATTTTTTTTGTACTGGTATTGGGGTTTGAATTGAGGGCCTCATACTCTCACTTCGCTTTTTCTGCTCAAGGTTAGTGCTTTACCACTTAAGTCACACCTCCACTTCCAGTTTTTTTCTGGTTACTTAGAGATAATGTCTCTCAGATTTGTCTGTCCAGGCTGGCATTGAATTGTGATCCTTAGATCTCAGCTTCCTAAGTAACTAGGATTAAACACATGAGCCACCAGCACGTGTGCTTGTCCTCTCTCTCTCTCTCTCTCTCTCTCTCTCTCTCTCTCTCTCTCTCTCTCTCTCTCTCTCTCTCTCTCTCCTTCTTTCTTTTTTTTCCTTCTTTCTTTTATTTGCCAGTCCTGGGGCTTGAGCTTTCTCGAGACTAGCACTCTACCACTTGAGCCACATCACCACTTCTGAATTTTTCTGTGTATGTGGTGCCGAGGAATCAAACCCAGGGCTTCATGTAGGCAACACACTACCACTAGATCCCACTCCTGGACCCTCATACATTATTTCTTGCATTCACATAAATACAGTTCCTACAGCAATTCTTTGGGTTGCTTCCTTTTACTCTGCTGTCTGACCAGTCATCAGTTACCCCATCCATTTTTTTCTCTCCTTAAAGACTTTAGGAAGTTTAACTTCTGTGCTCTGCCTACTCCTGAAGTTAATTCTCTCCGTTACTAACAAACCACTTTCACAGATTTGACTCAACCTCTGTCAGCACATCACCATCATCTTTTAGTATTTTTAACTTGCATTCTTTACTGATATGAGGGGCTTCCTTGTGATAATTGTGTAGATGCTCAGTGTGCTTGAGCAAGTTCACCTCTTTCCATTCTATTTCCACATTCCCTTCCCCTTTCCAACAATGTTTGGTGTGTTTCATGAGGCTCTGGTCATACAAGTAGTTTCTTAAATTCATGTTCTCCTATTGGCCACAAGGGGGCGACAGGTGTTCACAGCCAGCTCTATCATTGTTCAGTTCTTAGCCCTTTAAAAACCCCAAGATTGAATCTTAAAAAAAATCTTATTTACCTTCTCTGTCTTCACTTAGCCTACTGCAAGACAAATTCATTCAGCTTCTCCTCTTGTGTTCCCTTCCCTGCTTTACATAACAAAACTATCTACAAATGACCCAGAATGAGAAAGGTAAATGCCTGAAAAATTACATAGTATCATGGGAAAAAATTGCTCCAAAGTTTGGACTCATTGGGCAGCACAGAACATATCACCTAAGCCTCATGAGCCTCTGTTAACGCTTTCTTTTCTTCTTTAAAATGGCAGTGGAGACCCAGCTCCCTGAGATAAGCTGAGGGTGGTTGATGTACAGCCACTGGTAGAGTAAAGGGTTTGGTAATGCACCAAGTTCTTAGAGGCAGCCAGTGAGAGCCGTCTGAGGGCTTCTGTCTCTCGCCAGTCCTTCCTTCTGCTACCTTCTACTCCAGGACACTGCCAGCAACTCTCTCCCATACCAGGAAAATGGAAACAAATGTTCTATTTGTTACTCTGCACCACATGTCACATGGCTACAGAACCTTCCCTTAATTAGGAAATGGACTGAGGAAGCCGTCCAAGTGTCACTCGGTGCTCCAGCCTCCTTGTCTTTTTAGATTATTTTTCAGATAGAATGTTGCATTCCTTTCCCAAATCCCAACCTCTCCCTCTGCTGGCCTGGAACAGTGTGTGTGTGTGTGTGTGTGTGTGTGTGTGTGTGTGTGTGTGTGTGTGTGTGTGTGTGTGTGTGTGTGCACGCGTGCGCACACGTGCACATGCCTTGGGCATTCTCAAAGCTAGTGCTCTACCACTTGAGCCACAGCACCACTTCTGTGTAAGTGGTACCAAGCAATTAAACCCGGGTTTTCGTGCATGCTAGGCCAGGACTTTACCACTAGACCACACTCCCAGCCCATGAGGACCATTTGGATGCTGTAGTTTCCACAGTAGCAAAAATACATGTGGTTAAATATCCAATAAAAAATAAAACACTCAATTAAATTCTGATGCTATCAGAAATTATGTTTTAGGGGCCGGGAGTGTGGCCTAGTGGTAGAGTGCTTGCCTAGCATGCACGAAGACCCGGGTTCAATTCCTCGGTACCACATACATAGAAAAAAGAGCCGGAAGTGGTGCTGAGGCTCAAGTGGTAGAGCTCTAGCCTTGAGAAAGACCAAGGACAGTGCTCAGGCCCTGAGCTCAAGCCCAGGACTGGCAAAAAAAAAAATATGTTTTAAAAGCTCAGGCCTATAATCCTAGCTATCCAGAAGCCTGAGCTCAGAGGATCATGGTCCATAAACATCCCAGGCAGAAAACACTTTGAAACTCTTGCAGCACCTCCAATTAACCAGGAAAAAAAAATACAAAAAGGAAGTGACTGACGTAAAAGGACAATGTAAAGCCAAGAGAAGAAAATACCCAGTGTTTTGTTATTCTGTTGCCTGGGCAGCCCAGAATAAAGAGAGGCTTTAACTCTCTGATGTCATTAAAGGTTTTAATGTTTATTTTTATGGTTTTCAAAGTTTTATTGACTTTTATTATAAATATTTATTATTTATATATTAAAGTGTTTTTTCCTTTTCTTTTTTTCCCCCAGAACCCAGGATTGAATGTAGGCCCTTGTATGGGAGGGTAATGTTCTACGACTTGAGCTGTGCCTCCAGTTCAGCTATTTGTTGGTTAGAAATAAAAAATCTTTTTGGGGGGAGGGCAGTCCCAGGGTTTTAGCTCAGAGCCTAGGCACTGTCCTTGAGCTTTCTCAAGGCTGGCAGCACTCTACCACCTGAGCCACAGCACCATTTCAAGCTTTTCCTGTGTTAAGTGGTACTGAGGAATCGAACACAAGGCTTCATGAATGCTGGGCAAGCACTCTACCACCAGGCCACACTCCAGGCCCAAGTATCTTCTGTATGTTTTTACTGGGCTGGTTTCTAATCTTGACCCTCCAGCTTTTATCCTTAATAGCTAAGATTATAGGTATGACTTACCAGTGCCTAGTGAGATTTGTTTAAGTGCAGAAGTTTCAAGTGCATCAAGATCATAATAAATATGTATAATCCCAAAACTAATCACAGTCATAGAACCTAAGAACTGGAGAGCTTTTTAAAAGTTCCTTGGTCCAGTGTATTTTACAGAATATAAAAACAGATGATGAGAGGGCTATTCCTTTTCATTAAAAATATGGGAGGGCATGATACTGGCATTTGAACTCAGGACCTCCTGGGCTTTACTACTTGAGCTAAACTGTTAGCCTATTTTGCTTTAGTTTGTCTTTAGATAGGGTCTTAGTCTTCCACTTTGCCCATTTCATTCTGAGACCATGATCTTCCTAACTCTGCCTCCTATTTAGCTGGGATTACAAGTGCAAACTACTGTGTTATGATTTCTTTTCCTTCCTCCCTTCCTTCCTTCCTTCCTTCCTTCCTTCCTTCCTTCCTTCCTTCCTTCCTTCCTTTTTCTCTTTCTTCTTTTTCCTTTTCTCTTTGAAACAGGAACTCACTATGTAGTACAGGCTAATTGTATGTCCCTAGCTCCCAGTGTTCTGAAATTACAGGTTTGTGTCACTGCCTAGTTCTCTTTACATTAAGAAAGGGGGGGGGGATTGTATTGTATAGCACAGATAAGCTAAATCTCTTTGATGGCCTCCTCCTATACCCTGTTCTTTACTTTCCTAAATCCTGCTTACTGTGAGCCACCCCTCTCCCCATCCCTCTGGACCTCCCTCCCTCTTCTCCCAGCCTCACTCTCCAGGCCTCACCTTCCCATCTCCTTACCACTTGTTGCACAGTTCTGGCCACTGAAAGAAATTCCCTGGACTCCTTCTGCCGGTACTCAGGAAGAAACTCAATGTTGGTGATTCGAAACACCCCAACAAAATAAAATGCATCTCTGCTTTCAGTCTTACCTGCAAGACAGAGGAAAAGCTGACTGGGGAGGGCGTGGTCTGACTGTGTCCATATGGAGCTCCTTAAGTGATTTTATTTCAGGCAGCTGTATCTTGTATTGAATGTTGGCCTTGTATGCGTTAAATGCGCTTAAAGACATTTCTTTCTTACTGTATCTCCTTGAATATTCTATCAACTTCTAGAAAATGTTTAAAAGCAGTTTTTAAAGGGAAAAGCTGTACTTCTCAGCCTTTAGCGTCTCTAGAGGGTTAAATAGCCAAAGGCATTTTTGACAAGTCCTAAATGCCCCCTGACATTGACTGTCATCAAGTTAGTGTAGAAGGGACATAGAGAAGAAACTCAATGGCTGTCACTGAGATGTTGGTGAGAGGCTGTCCTTTGTCCCTCTTTGCTTGTTTCTAGAGTTGTTCTCCTCTTTGACACCTTCTCAACTCCATTGCCAATCTCCTTTACATCTACATAGCTCAGGCTTATCTCCAACTCCTGACTCTTTTGTCAATCTCCCAAATGGCTGGGATTACTGGCACCTCACCTTTTGTGGTCTATTTCCTCCCCCCTCTCCTGTGGCCATCTTCTCTGCACTGTAATTACCATGGTGCTTTTGTCTGCACATAGCCAATGCCTGCCTCAATAAATGTTTGGAGGGGAGGGAGCTTTGGGGGAGAGAGTGGATGGAGGAGAAGGGGAGGAAGGGATGGAGGGAAGGAAAGAGGGGCAGGCAGGCCCACCCAAGGGTACCTGGAATAAGGCATGAGACCTGAATGATTCATCTAGTTTTGTTTTTTTGAGCTATGACCTTGGTTATTCACCCTATCAAATAGTTGTTTTCAGTCTTGTTTTGGTGAAAGAAGGAAAGACAGTGTTTCTTAGATTTTTCTTATTAAGTTGTAGATTCAAAATTTGAATAAAGACTGCAGCTCATTTCTAGATGCTCACACATCCTTCTCAGGTCAGCTTGTACTCAGTGTAATACAAGGCCAATTTACCACTGAATCTCTTTACATTTACCTAATTTTTATTGTTTTATGTTTTGGTAGTACTGGAATTGGAATTCAGGAGTTTGTGCTTGTTAAGTATATGTTCTATCACTTGAGTCATGCTCCCAGCCCTTTTTGCTTTTATTTTTCCAATAGGATCCCAGATTTTCTTTTTAAATTTCCCCATGTCAAATGGTTGGTTTCACCGTATTCCCAGAGGCATTCAGCCACCAGTCATCATCTTCTTAATATGTATATAAAGAAAATATTCTCAGAAGCTCGGGGGTAAGAATTGGTATCAAGATTATTAAAACAAAAGATGTTTGTGTCACACCTGTCCCTTCGGAAGCTACAAAAATGTTAGAAGTCCTAAGCCACAAACCATGGGCAGAGACCAAATATTGTTTCATATTATATGATAGTACAGGTATCAAACATATTAGCATGTCAGGGATGGGAGCTGCAATATGCCAACAAATGTTCCTGTTACTGGATTGTGAATAAGTACTCCATATGAAAGAGCTTAGTGATTACATTTGTCCAAAAGGATCAATCAGATTGACAGAAATATAATCAAATTGAGGGGGAAAAACATTCGCTAGAGAGCAAGATGTTTGTGTAAAATGGAATTCAGGGCTCCGGAAATTTCTGGTTGCCTAGAAACAGGCAGTGGGTGGAATGAGGAAGTGAAACACTTAGCATTCCATTCAGCTTTTAAGCTACAAATACATGACATTTCCTACCTTGTCAAGAATCCCCACTCTCTTTCTCTCTCCCCCCTCTCCCTCTCCCCCCTCCTCTCCCTCAACCCCCCCCCCCAGCATCTTCCTCATCTCTCCATCCATCCATCTCCTCCTCTGCTTGCCTTGGGTAGTCCTGGGAACAGACAAAAGGAGAAAGACAATTTCTGGTTTCTTTCTCCTTCAAGTCTCAAACAGGACTTTTAGGGGAGCTACTGTGTCAGTGTGGGAAAGAGGAAAATTCCATCAGGAATGCCCAGGATGAGAATGGTGAGGCGCCTGCGCCCTGCGCTGACCGCCGGGAAGACGGGATGGGACTTACTGATGTAGAGCCACAGAAGCGTCCAGGCGACGACCGCTAGGATGGATAAAAACACCGTGAAGACAATGATCTTATTCTGGACGTTCCAACAGGGACTTCTCTTCTTGGGCTGCTTGTTGGGTTTGGCTTTGCCAGTGGGTTGGCGAGGGGGTCGTGGTGGTCGAGGGGGTCGTGGTGGTCGAGGAAGCCGTGGGGGTCGTGGGGGACGTGGGGGTCGAGGTGGTCGTCTCCCGGGCAGCTTCGCTGGGGTATTGACCACCTGAACGGAGATATTGGAGATCTTTGATTGGAAAGAGAAAAGAAAGGCATGGTAGTGATTAGAAGTAGACTAATGCTCAAATGGATGTCCCAGCGACAGGAGCACGGTGTGCTAAAAAAATGGGTCTGGCTCTATCAGTAACGTTATGTAAGCCACTCACTTGGCTTCTGCGCCAGCCCCAGGGAAATGGCTTCCAGGTCCTTTCCCCGTCTCCTCATCCACTCTGGTGAGCGGATGCTGTGGAACACAGGCGCAAATTTCATCAGAGCCAAGTGGACTAGGAACTGAAGGTCAGAGGATGAATGCACACGTAGATCTGTGTACACACACAGCTCCCTGCTCTTTTTGTATTTTTTTGTTTGTTTTCTCTTGCCTTCTTTCGTTTTGTGTGTTGAAACATAGTCTCACTAATGTAGCCAGGCTGCCCTTGAACTTACAATCATACTGCTTCTCTAGTAAGTCCTTGGAATGCAGTCATAAGCCACCATACCCCCGATGGCTATTGTTTTCTCTCCTAATGGATTCTTTTCTGGACAGAGGCAGGATTGAAAGTAAGGATGTGAGTTCCCCTTGCAGAAATGTATTGATTTTCTCGTGAAGGCTTTCAGACTGAGTGGGTAGGGAGAAAAAGCTAAGAGCTTGTGATGATTCGAAGGACAGGAATCCAACCTGATTTTTTCATCATTGCCAGCCACAAAATGAGTAACTAAGCTTCTCAGTCATACATGAAAAGATAATTTATAACTAGAACAAAGAAGCTGGGCTCTCGTGGCTCATGCCTGTACTCCCAGCTTCTCGGGAAGCTGAGATCTGAAGATCAAGGTTCAAAGCCAGCCTGAGCAGGAAAGTCTGAAGGCTCTAAGGGCCAATTAACCACCAGAAAACCAGAATTGGAGCTGTGGCTCAAAATGATAGAGCACTAGCCTTGAAAAAAATTGCTCAGGGACACTGCTCAGGCCCCTAGTTTGAGTCCTATGACTGACAAAAGAAAAATAGAGCAAAGAATAAACCAGTAGACTCAATAGATAGGAACATTTTTGGTTTATGTGTATTGATGTACAAAATGTTAGTTGCAAGAAGAAAAATACATGGTTTAACTTTCCCCTCCTCCTCCTTCCTTTTATTTTTTCCTTCTGTCATTTGATCTTGTGAATTATTTAATAATGTATGTGATAGTTTAGCTTCCTTAACAAAGAGATTTATACATGTCAGGGTAACTAAACTCCAGTGAAGAAATGACTTTTAACCACACATTCTTTTAAGGCAGCAGCCTAGCATACCACTTCTGAAGAAATCATCTCCTGTGTTGAGTTCTCATACCTTCCTTTCTCTTCCTCACTCTTCAAAATTTATATCACCTAGTCTTTAATCCTGAGAATTAATGGGATAATATGTGGCAAAGTGCTTTTGAATTATTCATCACTCCTTTATTCTTCTTGCCAAATACCTTTGTCAATCCATAGAATGAAATATAGGTCTTATCGCTCCGGATGAAATTGAATTAGATTAGACTTCATGTAAGGTTGTTTCCTGCAGGAATGAGGTGGTGATTCTAGAGAGAAAGCTATTCCATTTCAGGATAAGTTGACTGTGATGTCATGCTACTTTCAAACATTTCTCCACAGTACTAAAAGAAACACCCAGAAATACCAAACATATAGATTTGACAAGACCCACATTGCAAGAACACATTCTAAGCAGTCTCAGATAGTACTGATTAAATTTTAAAGTGGAGTTTGTGTCAATACAATCTCCTTGGGGTTTTAGAAAAACAGTTGCTAAATACTTGCCGAGGACACTACTGTATAACAAACTCATATTTGTAACCTCCATTAAGCACCATTTTTTTAAAAAAAAAGTATTTTTCTTTTGTCTCCTTTTTTTATAAAGTCACACCATCCTGTTTTACTTAGCAGAATAAACAACAAATAGCTTTGAATAGAGAGAGAAGGCCTTCCACCCTTGCTTACCTTCAGGTCAGCAGGTTTAGAGGAGGGATCACTGTTTCTGTTCTCCATTTTAAGGTATTTCTGGGTGTGAGCCTTTGGGGTTGTGTACAAGTCTGTTTTTACCCCTTACATGCTTTCTGGGAAGAATGGAGAGGAGAGTCAGAACATTCAAGCTAGCTGCCAGAGGACTGGAATCAACTTACCTCCACCGGGTCCAGTTCAGAAACTGAAGATGCCTCATCTCTCTACTGTGAGAGTTAAAGGGCCCTCACAGTCAGAACTAAAGGAGACGCTTCCCAAGGTAAGGGAGATGAGTGAGGACCCTCTGAGTCCAGACCCAAGGTAAAGTTTCCTACAGGAAACCCAGTCCAACAATCCAAAAAAAAATGTTAGCAAAAGATCATTAAACTTATTGCTTGCATCTCCTGAAGAAAGGGAGAAGATCTAATTTTCAGCACTACTTTATAGACACCGTCACTCTCCACTTCTCTTGCCTGTGTCTCTTGCGTACATTCTAGGCTACCTTCCGTAGAATACTCAAGCTTTATGTCATTCAAAACACAAGCTGACCCCAGCAGAATCACACAGTCACTATAAAGATAAATGAGCAAACTGTCAATTATTTCATGTCTGTCTTCTAGCTGACTATTCAGTGTTGCACTTAAATTTTAGTATAATGACATACAGTGACCAGGTTTTGTTTTATGTTTTCTATATATCACATATTGTATTTAGTATCTATTTTTGTTAATTTTATTTTACCTGCTTAATCATATATACAAACCACTAAAATTTTGCATTATATATTTCCCTAGCCATTATATTTGTTTTATTATATGTCTTACTGAAAATAGTTTCACTGCGTAAAGAATGAACAGAAATACCATCAAGAATGTACCACAAAATGTTAATGACAGAATCTAAATTCATTAACAATGCAAAATTCTTTTAATATTGTTCGACATTTCTCCAAATAATGTATTTTTAAGCCATGATAGCAAAGAAAAAAATCTGTAGGTTGAGGCAAACTGAGAGAAAGCTTGGTGAGCATGTATGTTTCATCCCCTTGTTGTTTTTACTGTTATGGAAACTCCGATGAAGAACCCTTCTAGTCATAGAACATAGGACCAGAAATATATACTATGACGAGCAAGCAATTGGCTGGCTATTTCCATTTAAGCATCTTGAGTGCTGGTGGGGAGATCTCTGCTCCCTTCTCAGCATCCAGGGCTACGATGCTGAGGAAAGCAGGGGCGATATCTGCGAGCAGCTGCACAGGAAGACAGTGTGCAATGACCTGGATCAAAGAAGGAAAAAAAAAACCACTTATCTCTCCATAGGATGCAGCCATGATCTTGGAGAACACATGCTTAACCAAGATGTGAACTCAAGTTGTGAAACCATGTTAAAAATGTTAACCTTCTACATTAAACTTAGCTCATTGTGAAGACCTAGATGAATGTCCAAGTCATACATTCCATTTGGGTCAAATTCCTGGCCCCTGGCATAGAAAACACCTAGCAATGGCGGGGGGAGGGGGATACTTCCATCTGTGCCAGCTGGTAAGAGCATTTCTGCCACTTAGGATCCACTTCTCTTTAGTATGATGAATGGCCACACACAAAGCTGCCATCTGACTACCACTCCCCTCAGAGCTCCCTGTGGAGGGAGAGGAGCATCCTGAGGCAGCACAAGGTTAGCTGGGTCATCCTTAATGTGACGGACTAAACTGACTCAGCAGCGAGCCTTGCTTCCCTTTCTCCGGTGACTCAGAGGCCCATCATAATAATGGTTTGTGTCACATCACAGGGAGCCTTTTCAAAGGTGAAATGATAAGAGGATAGCGAAGATCTTCTAATAGCCCCGTAATGTCTTTGGAGACCAGTCCTCACAAAGAAAAGACCCGTGTATTCATTACTGCTAACTCAACCTTCCTGAAGTAATTACCATCATCTCTGTCCTCTGCAAACAGTGGCCATGGCCTGGTATTCAAGGTCCCTTGCAGTGTCACTAGGCCACCTACTGCCTTTCCTCCTGTCACATTACACTAGCTGCTACATCCACTTACATGTTCCCTTAGTATTCCTGCATAGATTCATTCATCCATCCATTTATTGTATGCCTATTATGTGATAAGGAATAAACATTGTGCTTCATTTAAATAGCTCTCAATAGAGGGGGCAGGCATTTGAGGCCCTGGTTTTAGTATTATGCAATCGTACACTCACAGAGCTGAGAACAGATGACTTAGAAATAGAGAGCAGACTACCAGGCCCTGGTGACTCATGCCTGATATCCTAGCTACTCAGGAGGCTGAGATTTGAGGATCATGTTTCAAAGATAGTCTGGGCAAGAAAGTCTGTGAAACCTGAGCATCTCCAATGAGACACTAAAAAAGCCAGAAATGGTGCTGTGGCTCAAATGATAAGTGCTAGTCTTGAGCACAAAAGCTCAGGGACAGAACCTAGGTCTTAAGTTCAAGCTCGGTCTGGCACACACACACACACACACACACACACACACACACACTATATGTATGTATATATTATATAATATGTATGATCCATATGTGTGCATATATACACATACATGTACACTCATATATGTGTGTATGTAATATATATACATACATACACATTCATATATGTGTTTATATATATTATATCGAAAGGGAGAAAGAGAGCAGGCCAACAATAACCACCCTCTCCACTGATCTTGTGCCTGTAGTCCATACTGTGATTCAGTATACTTTTACTCACTACTTGCAGCTTTTCTGAAAGCTTTTGCACCCAAACACACAAAGCTCTCTTCTTTTTCCTCAGTCAAAACGTCTATGGTGCATCCTAGTGCTGTGGACTTAAATAATCATAATAATATTGCGAAGATGACATTATTTTGCACTTAAATAATACCCACTAGAATGTTTTCATCTCTTGTGCTGTATCAGTCATTTAGCTCATCCTCTGATACAGCCAGTCTTCAACCAAACTCAAGCACTTTGAAGACCAGGTTCTTGGTCTTTTCCCCTTCGGTAGAACAGATTCAATGAGAAGGCAGGAGATGAGAGCTGTTTTCAAGAATTACTGAGGACTGGCTCCATCCTATTTACAATCTTTCAATCTTAGCCTCTTACTATTCTGGTGGCAGAAGAAAATGAGCATCATGGCAGAAATCAGCCTTTGTGTCTGCGCTCTTTCCCATTAAGTTTCATGGGAGTGAAACAATATGATCCAGCTAGATACCATATATACAGTGAGTTCACATCATAGGAGTCATGAACTCATGCGTGGATCATCCACTGCTTTCATAACAAAGAATAAGAACACCTGATCTTGTCCAGTGGAAACTGTACCTCATCCCCTCCAAAGTGCCTACAGACACATCGTGAAACAAGAATGAGATAGAGAAAAATCAGGACAGTTCAGACTTCACACACACAGTGTACCAGTTTCTCAGGAGAAACCTTGAGAAAAGGCAGTATAGATTATGGGGTCTAAATGAGTAGGAATCTAGAGGATAGAAGTCTAAAGTCAAAATGTTAGCAGGCCTGGTCATGCCTCCCCCCAAATCTCTGAATTTTTTTCCCCTTGTTCTTTGTTGGCATACCAGCTATCATTGGTATTCCATTGCTCACACTTTGCTCTGTCTCCACCCTCACATGGCATGGCCTCTCAGGAGTTCATATATCTTCTCTTTTTATAAAGAAACAAGCCATACTGAATGAAGTGCCCACCCAACGTCAGTAGACTTGACCTAACTAATTACATCTGCAATCACTCTATATTCAAATAAGGTCACACTTTGAGGCAGTGGGAGTTAGGAATCCAAGGTATCACTTTTGGAAGACACATTTCAACCCACAACACCCAGAAAGCCCTCTAAGAATGAGAGACATGTGAAGGATTGCCTTTCTCAGTGGAGTATAAACTAGCTTCCAATGGAGTGCATTGAAAAATTATCTAGATTTTATTCTAATACATCTTTCTGATTATCCTTTTCTCAGTGATGAGTAAGGGAAGATAAATGGCGTAGTATGAGTCCAGCCTGGCCCAAGACTAGCCATCATTTTCAATCCTAAAGGAATGGGTTCAGACAAAATGGTGCCAGTAGACTAATGGGAGAATAAAGGGTAGACAGCTAATAGCCATTTTCTTTCTAGTTCAGTAGACCCACCACAAAACTCAGTTGTTTTCAGTTTTAGTTGCTTGGTATGAAAATCAAGTAAGGGGTGGGGTAAGGAGCAGTGTGGTAGACAGGTCCAGAAGCATCCTACCTACATTCTAAACCAGGGAAGTCTAGGAAGCCCACAGGGCCTGTGGCAAAGAGCAGGCACACAGAAAGCCAGCATCATTCTGAGCTAGTGTAGCATCTGGTTCCCAGTAGGAGCTGAATTGGCTTAATGTTTGGTAAAGGATGTACTTGCTGCACTAGGAAGTATTGACTTTGGAAATTACACAAAGGTCATAAGATCACAAGGAAATATTTTTTTAAATCAGCATGAACAATCAGATGAGTCAAAAGGTGACAGATGACAGGATAGGAATGGAGAACAACAGAATAATGAATGATGAGACTAGTTATCTTAGGATGAAACAAAACAGAAGAATGAAAATGAACTTTATACAGTGAGATATGGAGAAAAACTGATAAAACGGAGAGAGCACTCCCAGACAATGGTGGCTTATGCCTGTAATCCTAGTAGCTCAGTAGACTGAGATCTGAGGATTGTGGTTTGAATCTAGTCCAGGCAGAAAAGTGACCCTAATCTCCAATAAACTACTCAGAAAATCCAGAAGTGGGGCTGTGATGAAAGTAGTCAAGCACTAGCCTTGAGCAAAAGAGGGCAAGGACAGCATCCAGGCACTGAGTTCAAGTCTCAGGACTGGCAAAAACAAAACAAAACAAGAGAGCACATAGAAAACAACAGACAACTGCAACATTGTAGGCATATGTTTGGGGCTTACATTGGCCCAGGGACCATAAGAAGAGTCATGTCTGTTGTGATCTACAGTGGGTATCTACGGTGAACATCTCCATAAATTCATCTGTCACGCTGTTCAGTGCTCTGAGGTTCTGGAGAGTTTAGACATTATTGGATCAACTTCTCAGTAGATGGTGCATATTATGAAATCTGGAGTAAATGCTTTTCCACTATTAGCTTATTATCCCAGGTGACTCTGCATTGCTATGTAAATTAGCACCTCAATAGTCTTGATGTAAATGACAGATGGTAAACAAATAAATGCCTGGGTATATATTCTGGTTCTTCCTTTCTTCCTCCCTTCTTCTATCCCACAATCTATCATTTTTTCTTTCTTTTTTTCCTTCTTTCTTTCCTTCTTTCTTTCTTTCTTTTTTGCTTCTCTTCACAAACTCTTTTTATTATATAGGTGCTATTCTTTATGCAAATTAAAACAAACTTGTATTAACTTCCAACAAATACAGTAGAAAACACAATTATTTTTTTAAATCTCATAAACAATTACAATAGAAAATGGAAAATGTCATGGATGACTGTGAAAGCCATCTCTCTTTCTTTCTTCCTTTCTTTCTTTTTTTCTTTCTCTCTTCCTTCCTCTCTCCCTCCCTCCCTTCCTCCCCCCCTTCCTCTATTCCACTCTGTACCTTTCTCCCTCTCTTTCTCCCTCTCTCTCTCTTTCTTTCTTTCTTTCTTTCTTTCTTTCTTTCTTTCTTTCTTTCTTTCTTTCTTTCTTTCTTTCTTTCGTGCTGGGCTCAGGACCTTGTACTTGCCTGGTAGGCATTCTACAACTTGAGCTATGCTTCCAGCTGTCCTAGTTATTTCTATCAAAAGCTCAGATATTTAAAAGTGTTGAGATGAAACAGGACTCTAACCCCATTCGACTTCTCCCTTTGGAAGATGGAAGCATTTCTAAATAAAATTACTGTACATTTTCTACTTAAAAACACATTTGGTTTTCCCACATCACCTATCTTAATTGGAGAGTTGTGTACTGCTAGGCAGTTGGCTCTTTTCTCTTCCCCTTTTAACAATAAGTTCAGCTTTGTTTCAACTGACTCATACAAAGCCTGTGCAGATTGTGTAACATTAGCTACTAATTTATTTTTTATTTATTTCCACTGCGATCTCTTTGTAATTAGGCTTACCTCAAACTTCAGGGCATCTAGTAGCTACTTACCGGCAGAGGATCTCCTGGCTGTCAAGTGGTTGCTAATCTCATAAGAAATACAAAATATAGTCAGTTAAGTCCACGGGCCTGGGGGTGGAGAAAGTCAGTAGTGGAATTTTGCTCTTTCTCTAACAGGCCTCTAACTTCTTAATGGCACTTGCAGGCATCCTCGTAGTCTCTTCAGGCACAAAGGCATATGAATGCTATGAGGGGACCGTTCATAAATGAGCTCTCAGCACATCAGTTTGTTCCAATGGACTGGAAAGAATTCTATCTTCATAATCTGAATCTAGAAATCTTTGGTAGCTGCCAGTTGTCTGCCCTCAGAGACAGGGCTCCTGAGACTTCTGACCAGATGCATGGTGGTTCAGCAACCTGGTGGAGGATGGAAGCTGCCTACCAGAAGGGTGTCAGCCTGAGAGGCATTTTCTACTGTAAGTCAGTCTCCAAGTATGACTAATCAGAGGCTTTGCTTCCTGACTCTTTTTATTTTATATATATTTTTTTGCTAGTCCTGGGGCTTGAACTTAGGGCCTGGGCATTCCCCTTGGGCACTTTTTGCTCAAACCTAGCACTCTGCCACTTCAGCCACAGAGCCACTTACAGCTTTTTCTGAGTGTGTTGTACCGAGGAATTGAACCCAGGGCTTCATGCATGCTAGGTGAGCACTCTACCACTAGGCCAAACTTCTGGCCCTCCTGACTCTTTTTATACTGTACCTACATCATCAAGGGGGCTCCATCCTTTCCAATACCTCAAAAGACTGACACAGAGCCTGAAATACAGTAAATGGTCAGTAAATTTTGGCATATTGTTTAAAAAATAACTTCTATCAACTACCAATTTTTAATTCATACAGCATATCTAGTTTCATGATTTTTGTTCCTTTTGCTTAAATGGAGATGTTATACACTGACTGGCCTTATTCAAGGAGACTGCCTCCATCATTTTACCTAACTTAGGGCTAGTAAAAATTGTCAAAGGAGGGGCCAGGAGCATGGCCTAAATGGTAGAGTTCTTGCCTAACATGCATAAAGCATGTTTGGGTTCGCTTACTCAGTACTTACATACCCCAAAAAAGCTGGAAGCCTTGCTGTGGCTCAGGTGGTAGAACACTGGCCTTGAGAAAACTCAAGGACAATGCCCAGGCCCTGAGTTCAAGCCCCAGGAGTGGCAAAAAGAAATGTCAAAGGAAATGAAAGACTTAATAGTATCTATGTAACTTTACAGGAATAATTCTAACTCAATATCACTTTGGGGTATTCAAATATAAAGCAAGCTATATTAGATATTGACTGCTTATGTACGTACGGGTGCTCTGAAGTCAAGCAAGAATGAAATGCATCTTTTGAGTTGAGTCCATAGGAATGCACACACATGAACCTTCCTGAACTGTAACCAGGAGAGCTTCTCACACTAAGCTCTTCCTGTGAGATGAAATGGTGGTAGATGTGAGGACTCTGTCTTATCTGTGTCCTCCAGAGTCCTGCACTGAGCATAGTATATAAAAACAGCATTGTGTAGTGGAATTCATAAAGCTGTGAAATCTTAGCATTCAGAGGTCAAATTCTACTTCTCTCTTACAAGATCAGGGACCTTGGATAATACTTGAGCCTCTCTAAATCTCACTTTCTTCTAGCTGGATGATCATTTACATTTACATAGCCTTATGGTAGAGTGTTTGCCTTGCATGCATGAAGCCCTAGGTTCAATTCCTTAGTTACCACATACACAGAAAAAGCCAGACGTGATATTATGGCTTAAGTGACATCAGACATGGAATCTACTGGTATCTTGATCTTAAACCCAATTCCAGACCTGTGAGAAATATATGTCTGCTATTTATGTGTTACTCACACTAATGTACTTTTGTTTTCATAGCCCAAATAAAACAAGACAAGATCCTGTAGGTTATGCTTACCATTCTGTTATTCTGCAATGAGATCCCTTGGCAGACAAAATGTATCATTTTGAAATCTATGTGAGCTGAGTCAACCCCGTTATTGGGCTGATGCAATGTTCTCTCAAAGAATTATTGATCCAAGAATGTGAAATAAGAATAGAACTTTAACTCTGTCTCACAGAACACCATTCCATATCTGCTTCGTTAAAATAAAGGTCAGTAGGATACTGCTTGCTTTAAACCCATTCGAACCATCGTGAGATTTATCTTTGCCCTTCAGCATAGCATTATTTTCTCAGCTTGGGGCTATAAAAGTTAGCATGTTTATTTTGAGGGTACATTACCGAATCACAGCTACATTGGGAGCTTGGATTCTGCTGATGGATAAATCAATGAACTTCATTTTACACTAGCTTTCTTGCCTAAAATATTCAATTGGAATTCTGGAAACAATCGTTTCCTTTCTGGTGCCATATTTTGGCAGCATTTTTTAAACTAGTCAACCTGTGCCTTTACCAGTGTTGTCTACTTCGTAGGCTTGATCTCAAGCACACGGTCATAGATTTAATGTATTCTGGGGCACACATAAAACATTTGGCTTTGTGACGGAACACTCAGACATTGGAAAACATTTTTTGCACATGCTCAAGAGCAGCAAGTTTCTACTACTATGTTAGCATGCACGTGTTGTAACTTTTTAAAAAGTAGTGTAGTTTGCAGGAAAGCCTGGAAAGTAGTGGTATAAATGGTAATTTGATGATATTAACCAAAATAGATATTTAGCACCTAGAAAATCATTGCAAGCTAATTATATAGCATTAAATAAAGATATTCAGCAATTTTAATGGTGACATTTGAAAACATTCTCCCACCCAATAATAGGGCTTAAAGAAGTGAGAGAAGATACATCCATTCAATGGACTTCCAGTGAAAAATAATTTGGTTCTTCCTATGCAGACCTTTCTATGTTGAGAGGATCAGTTTTCTTCTTCTCATTGTATTGAGATTATGAGACATAGCTTCCCATTTTCCAAGAAAATACCTGCCTTCTCCCTGTCTGAGAATCTCTAATGGTGTGTAACTTGCAGCTGAGAGAATCTAGCATGTTACAAAGGGATCATAAAGATGGAGTTCTATGCATCCCACTGTACCTTAATATGATAGGATGGCAGGCACTAAATTATAGATAGTAGTTATCCTGGAGGACTTTATTTGGATAAAAGGCCAGTTGGTTGTTTTTACTACTGCATTGTTATTTTTTATTGTTTTAGTTTGTTTTGTTTTGCTTTACGGGTATGGGGTTTGAACCAGAGGGTTTCGTACTTGCTAAGAAGGTCTTCAACAATTGCCTTCATCCTTTGTTTTTCTTATAAAATTAGTTTTTATTCTGTCTTATAAGAACTAAGAGGATGAGTTGATATTTTCTAGGCTTTTTAAAATTTTTTGTGGTGCATGGGACTTGAACTCAGCTTGGGCACTGTCCCTGAGTGAACTGGCTGATTTATTCCTCAACCTGTCCACTCATCACTCATCAAAACCATCCATCTACTCATCCATTCATCTATCCGTCCATCACTGTCCAAAAAAACCATCCGCCAGATACTCCCTGCACACCTACATGAGCTTCTTAAGAACTGGTGCTTTGCTCATTACTGTGTGCCACACACTGTCTCACACAATCAACACAAAGTAGACACTAAAAGAAATCTGAGACCAAACTTGGTCTTGAACTCAGAGATCTAAGCTTTCTAGGGTAAAAGTATCTATATATTTGTTAATACACTTGCCAAAATAAAAATAATCTTGCAAAAGTTTTTTCTTACTGTGTGCGTGTGCGTGTGCGTGTGCGTGTGTGTGTGTGTGTGTGTGTGTGTGTGTGTGTTTCCATCATAGGGCTTTGAATTGAACTCAGGGCCTGGGAACTGTCCCTGAGCTTTTTCCACTGCTTTGAGCCACAGTTCCACTTCTGGTTTTCTGATAGTTAAGGTAAGAGTTTCATGGACTTTCCTGTCTGAGCTGGCTTCAAATTGTGATCCTTAGATTTCAGACTCCTGAATAGCTAGGATTACAGGTGTGAGTCACAAGTTCCTGGTACAATTTCTATTTCTTTATCTGTAGGTGAAGCCTAACTTCATTTTGTGGGCCTCTTGAATGAAGGAAAAACCCTCCTGGCTTGCAAAGTCCCTAAGACAAAGAACAAACTTTATGTCTTAAGACACAAGACTAATTGTTTATTTGGGTGTGTTCTATAAGTTGAAGAGGGGATTTTTTTTTGGCAAATAAATAAATAAATAAACGAATAGACACCTTAGAAGGAGAACAGGAAGTGGGAGACGCGGAGTCTTTGCATAGTTCTAAATGAACAGGAGGTGGTAGCATAGGCAACGTGGATTCTCAGCAGAAGTGCAGCACTTGCAAAAACCAAGGACAGGAGGCTTTGAGAAAGAGGAGAAGGTCAGGTGACTAGCTATTTCTTTTGCACAGAGACCGTGGTGTGGACCAGCCGTCCTCGTCTCACATGATCTGCCTGGGCATCCCGTAGCCGGTCATGCCCGCCTGAGAGGCTCCCTTGTTACTCCCCATCTGCAGCCCTATGACGTTCTGTCCCTGGCGAAGCTGCTCCTCAGAAAATCCTCTCCGATTCTGCTGGGCTTTCCTGGACAGAGACAGCAAAGAGGAATCATCCCATAGAACAGTTTTTAAAATGCTTTTCAAGATAAACATTCAGACAGGCTGACACTGAAGTCATCAAACACACTACCCTGACCTCTGATCTCACCCTGAGCTCTGGTCTTACACGGATCTGTAACCCTACCCTCAGATACAGCCTACCCTATGACCCTGGGCTGTGGCCTACCCTGACCTATGACTCCACTCAAGGTGGTGCCTACTCTAAGCTGATACTTAGCCTATACAGAGCCTACCGTGATGTATGTGCGCGCTCTCTCTCTCCCTCTCTCTCTCTCCCTCTCTCTCTCTCTCTCTCTCTCTCTCTCTCTCTCTCTCTCTCTCTCTCTCTCTCTCTCTCTCTCTCTGCCTTCCTGCTTTTATGCTGTCCTCACTCTCCCCTCTCCCTCCCCCACGTTAGGCCAGCTTCGTCTGTACTTTCTCTCTGTCTCTCTCACAGTTACCTAAAGCTCTTGTGAAAATGAAGCTGAACTCTTTATGGACCATGTTATCAGGCTTGTTCTTCACCTCCTGAAAGGGCTGAGGATTCATTCCCACTTTAAGACTGAGGGACCTAGGTGTTCTTCAGGGTTAACCTCTGGATCAGATCAGAGGTTGGCAAGCTGGCAAATGTCCAGGGAATCAGTAATTTTGTGTTTGAAACCAAATAAACCAATAGCAGATCACTAATGCTGCTGGCACTAACACCAGCATTTCAACCGGCCAATATGGCAGAGGACTGCAGACTAAACTAACTGAAAACACATAAACGAATACTCAAGGACAAGCGAAGAGGAACAGGGACATGAATGGACCATTACTTGCTCTGCTGTGCTCTTTGGTCTTCATGTTAGCTACCCAGTATGAACTTCCTGCCTTCTCTGTTCACCCTCTCTTCCAGTCACTTCAGCAAAGGCCATTGAAGACCCTTAGTAAAGTGAGATGGTCATAAAATCGAAATCACTATGCAACTGCCAGCGGGAGAGTTATTAGTCAATATGGTGGAACAATGTATTAACCAGGACTGTACCTGGTAAATGCAAGGTACTTAACCTCCATTAAGTACAAAAAGAATTAAAATAGGAAAAAGGAGGGAGAGAGGAAGGAGGAAGGAAGAATATTCAGAACTGCTTGGATGTTAATAAAACTAAGTCTCCATATCAACTCACCTCCTACAAAAGCCTCAGAAGAAACAGAATACAGAACCTTTCACTTGTGTCACATTGAGTGCTTTCAGTGATTTGCTGTTCTCCATTTGCCAGCCCTCTGGACCAAAGAGCCAAGTGAATACTCAGTTTAATGAACATGGATGACTTCAGATCCTTTTAACCCAGGTGGAGAGAATACAGGTACTGAATAAGAAAAGCCCAATATTTTCCTTAGTGTGATATTAGCCAGAACAGCATCAGGTTTAGACTGAGGAGCGAGTGTGTGTGTGTGTGTGTCTGTGTCTGTGTGTCTGTGTCTGTGTGTGTGTCTGTGTAGTGGAAGGGGGTCGGGGTGCTTGCTTGCAGCTCTTTGTATATTAACAGCCTCTGGGGATCCAAAGTCCTCAGACTCCTCCCTCCAGGTCTCCCTCCTGAGGATGGGAAGGAAGGTACTCACCTGTGGAACCAGGATGGCTCTCCCCGGTAGCAGCCATCATCCTTGGTGACTGCAACACTGCCTAGAGCCATCAGTGTCCTCTGCACAGCTGCCATGTCCTTCCCTGAAAGCCAACGGAGAGATCAAAGCCAAGTGAGCATCAGGACCCCAGCACTTTGGGAAGAGTCGCTGCTTACCTATAAAAGAAGCTCTGAGAGGAGGCTGTCGTGGGCCACATTCAAAGAGGACCCATCTCACACGTCCCAAAGTAGCCCTAAGATGACCATGCCAAAGCTGCTCAGAAAATATCACAACCTGACCCTGTTATCTGCACTTTATCCACATCAGAGTTATCTTCCCATCCATCCACAGTGACCCTATGAATAAACATTCCCAACATGTCAGCCTAGATACATATAAGGCCCTGTCCTAGGCAGAGGACCTAGCCTTGGAGGCTTCTGCAGGCTGTGTGAAGTTTTATGGAGGGGGGGCCAGCATGGTGGTCTGCAGAAAAGCAAACTATAGGACTAAAAGAGAAAAAAAAGACATTAGAAAGAAATTGATTAGACAGTGTCACTCTGTGCCAAACCCCAAGTGGTCCCTCAGTTTCACTTTATCTGGGTTAAAAGGGTCTGAAGTCGTCCGTATTCGTTAAACTGAGTATTCACTTGGCTCTTTGGTCCAGAGGCCCAGCAAATGGAGAACAGCAAATCACTGAAAGCACTCAATGTGACACAAGTGAAAGGTTCTGTATTCTGTGCTGCAGGAAAGGAGCTAAATGGAGACAATAAATCACCGCTTGTGTGAGAGAGAAATTCAAGGTGTAGCCCTGCAAGTGAAGGGATACCACTGTCACAGGGATACCACTGCCTGGGCCTGCTCCTGCCATTTTTCTCCTCTCTTCTCTTCCAGGTGACTGGCCTGAATGAGAAAAGATGCTAATGTATAAGTAGCGAGCAATTTAGAGGCAGGTTGAAAGCCTGTACCAGGCATCCATGTGGAATGCAAAAGCTGCAAGTTAAAGAGTTATAAAAGGAAAGGACTCTTCAGCTCAGCAGGGAGCTGGGAAAGCTAAGAGAAAATATTCACAGGCTCTCTTTGGAAGTCCTGGCAAGCCATCTGTGGTGTCTTTGGACCTGCTGCTGCAGCTCACTCATGGGGGAATACAGAATTACAGGGGAAAGACAGATGGAGAGGGAGAATGGAATATGGACTGGAATAAAATAAACAATGAAGGCTCTCAGAGGAAGTCAGTATCAGGGCATTCAGAGATTCAAAGAAAGAGGATAGAGCAGGCTCTTTCCTCCACTCAGCTCTTGCTTTTTTTTTTTTTTTTTTTTTGCCAGTCCTGGGCTTGAGCTCAGGGCCTGAGCTTTGTCCTTGGACTTTCTCAAGGCTAGAGCTCTACCACTTGAGCCTCAGCACCACTTCCGGCTTTTTTTTTCTCCCATGTATGTGGTACTGAGGAATCGATCCTAGGCCTTTGTGCATGCTAGGCAAGCACTCTACCACTAGGCCAGACTCCCGGCCCTCAGGCTCTTGCTTTAACCACAGGCTGGTGCTCAGATCCTGGGCTTTGTGCAACTGGCTGATAGATACAAAAGCAAAAGCCTGCCACACTGGGGCATCCCTCAAGCTGATGGAGAATGGGGTATCTGGACAGATGGAAGAGGAAGAGTGTAGGGAATACTAAGAATTAGGAGAGCAGAAATGCAGAAACAAAAAGCACTGTCACTGTGAAAAAAGGCTCATTAAAAAAAAGAAGTAGGGCTGTAGTAATAATGTTCTGAAGATAGGGATGGACTTACTCGTAAGTGGTATGCCCACAGGAGAACCGAGAACAATGATTAAGCATAGGAAGTTCCAGGCTAGGGTGTATCAATCAGGACTCTACTGTACACTGTATGCATAACACACAGGAAGACTGTTTTTGAATCTGGGCCGTGATTTCTCATTGGAGAAATAGATGAAATGCAAGCTTTGAAGAATCACAGACCAAGCATCTGTCCCTAATAGGCACACTGAAATAAAGAAACAACAGCAACAAAAATCAGAGAAAGGGAGGAAGGAACCAAGTGAAGCCAGGATGAGATATCTAGCAATCTAGATTAATCAGCACTCGCCCTCACTCTAACCCCACCAGAGAGAAAAGGAAGTAACAGCAGGATTGAAGCGGAAGAAGTTAGGGAAGGAGGTATTATTTTACAAGAACAAAAATTGGAAGATTTCTTAAGAAAAATCCTCAAGCAAGAGATTTAATGGAAATGATGGGCCAAATATTTTGGTACCTTAATGGTACCAATGGGAATCTTAACCCCATGCATCTAGGATTTTTTTCCTCTCCCCATTTATGGATGGGAAAACAAATTCTGGGAAGTTAGCAGTCCCAGTGTCACCCAACAAGTAAAACAAAGGCCAACTCCAGCTTGGATGAGACGGCATGCAAAATCTACATTAGTCCATTCTGCTTGATGGCACAATACGTGGGCTGGATGAAGAAGTGTGATTCTCAGCCAGATTCGGCGATCAGGACTGATCCAATGCATTGGTTTCAAGGACCAGGCCAGAAGGAATGCTAAGGGAAAAAAAGTGGGTTTCTGGTGTGGGATGACAGAGGGTCCAGGACACTCACCCTAAATGGCCATGGGTCTTTGAAGACCTTTGTCTGAAAAATGTTGCTGTATCTTTATCCAAATAAAACCTAAGAAAACCAAAGCCGTTGAGGTCTGTATGTTGACCAAATTAATTATCATCAATTATTCCAAGTAATGCTATCACCAAAAGATATGTCATCTATAACAAGTTCATGTCTAGCTTCTTTTCTTGTCATATGTAGTAGGTGTTCTAATTGAGCCTTTGTGGAAAAACTCCTGAAATCTCAGGCTGATAAGCTGGGAAGCAGGCCGTTCTCTGGGCTGGCATCTTACCAGTTTGGATGTGCAGATCCATATGGAGTGTTGGAAAGAAATGGCATACAAGAACAAAAGGGACCACATACAGAGCCTGTTTTCTGTAACAAGGGGTCAAAAATTCAAGTGGATAAAGAAGCAGGGGATTAAGCAAGATCTGTGAGGTGTTCTGGGTAGAAAACAATGAAAGTTAAATTGCTACACTATAACATGCCTTTTTATGAAACCTTCATAACTGTACAAAAATGGCCATACACAGACTGCTGGAAGGCATACCCTCAGCTCCTTGATGTATTTATGGGATCCAGGGAGGATGAAAGCATCTCTTCAAAAGCAGGAAGTTCAAGCTCATTCCCCAAAGACTGATTTGGCAAGTCCTCCGAGTTTACATTACAATTACAATCAGCTTATTAAAATAAGCTCTCCAGGGCAATTCAAAATCAGTTTGAGAAACAGACATTTCACTAGGGGACTTCTAAACGAACCCAAATCACCAATATTGCCTGGAAGCTTAAAGACAGAGATTATGTGTTGATGTTCTGAGATGATTCTCTTACAGGCAATAAACAGGCAAGCACTGCTCTAAGGCTTTGGGTTCCATTATTTTTTTAAATCACAATGTCTGGTGGCAAGTATTAAGTGATATTTATTATGCAATAACTCCTTCTTTCAGAGATACCTTCCCTAATGTCAGAAATGTTTTTTTTCTTTTTTTTAAAGATTTAATTGGGGAATCCGCCCAGAGGTCTGGCATCTTGGAATGGCTTTGCTCCTGAGAGCCACCCTTTAATACTTTGGCAGATGCTTATGGCTCTTCACCTCAGCTTAAATACCACTGTTTCTTATAAAAACCAAGAAGAAATACATCTAAAAGAAAGATCAACCAGGTGTTGACAATTTTCCAAATGCAAAGATAGCAGAAATGAGATCGTGTCCTTGTGGCAATCCAAGAATAGACCACTGGCCATGAGAAGGAAAGGGACATAGGAAAGAGCCAATTTACACAAACCATCCAGAATTTTAATGTGCTTCCTGCACTCTTTAAATCTCTGTCATGAAAGGAAGCTAATAATGGACTTGGAAGTTTTAGAATCTGAAAAGG
Source organism: Megascapheus bottae (assembly GCF_031878675.1). NCBI lineage: Eukaryota > Metazoa > Chordata > Mammalia > Rodentia > Geomyidae > Megascapheus > Megascapheus bottae. The sequence continues at coordinate 65,650,978 of NC_143509.1, forward strand.
ATGAACACAGTATTGTGCCAACTATGCGACGTAATGTAAAGATGAGTGATTGCCAGGCCTGCTGTTGGGGAGAGATAAATAGATGGAATCCAGAGGACTTTACCACAGTAAAGAATACTTTCTGTGATGCCACCGTGACGGACACACATTTTGTTCTAAACCTAGAGAATGTACAACAACAAGAGTAGACCCTGATGGAAATGGTGGGTTCTTGGTAATGACATGTCAATGTAACATTTACAATAGACACTACTCTGGTAGAGGATATCGATAATGGGGAGGGCTATGTATGTGTCAGGACAGAGACAGGTGGGACTAATCTGTGCCTTCCTTTTGATTTTGCGGTGAACCTATAACTGAGTTTTTCTTTTAAAAATCGTAAAAAATTGCTACTGACACTGAGAGTAAGTAGCTTTCTCTGTCATACCTGACAAGTGTTGGCAGAAGTTAAGGTAGCACAGGCCTTTTACTTGACAATATAGTATTCATTGCTGCCTACACTCACACAAAGTAATGTTACCCTGAGTGTAGCCACAAACCCTAAACTACCAAGTTACAGTTTTTAGGAGTGGAGCCAGGATAAATGCTGGGAAAGACTGGTGAAATACAAAGGTACTTCCATGAGGATTTTGTTCTCTTAAATTGTATTACTTCTAAGATATTGTATGCATGTCTTTGAAAAGAGAAAGAAATACTAAATGAAAAAGATCAAGAGAGAAACAAACGTAAGAGAGGTGGGAAATGTTGACCGGACATCCATATTTCTATTTTTAATATTAAACAATTCAGCCTCATAGTCAATGTTCTTTGTTTCAGTCTCAACTAGATTAACCTCTAACTTTCAGAGACTGGAGATTACATACATACATACATACATACATACATACATACATACATCTATACTGTTTGCACTTTACCTGCAAAATTCTGAAAAACACATTTCCCTGAATAATAACATAAGCATATGCAACCCCTAGTTATTCACTTAAGATAGGCACAAATATTGCTATTGTCCAAGGAGAAATATTAATAGGAAGTCTTAAGGATATATGCTTGCCTCTCTGGCCTGAAAGATATAAGAAAATGGGGTGCTTTTTTTTGGTTTTTGGTGTGTCCCCATGCCAATTTGAGGGCTCAGATTCTTTTTACCTTTTTCCTCTTAAGACTAGCATTCTACCACTTGAGCCATAGCTCCACTCAGGCTTTTTGGTGATTAACTGGAGATAAGAGTCTGATGGACTGTGGGCTGGTTGTGAATGCTATCCTCAGAGCTCAGTCTACTGAGCAGCTAGCGCTACAAGTATGCAGCACCGTCACCTGGCTTAGAAAAGTGGTTCTTAAAGTGGGGTTTCTGGGTTAGCAAAAGCACAGCATCACCTGCCAATGAAGAAGACATGCAAATTGTGGGGCCTTGCTCCAGACTTCCTACCTTGAAATTTCTGGAACTGTGATCCAGCTCTTTGTTTTGACAAGTCCACTGGATGAGTCTGAGAACCACTGTGAAAGGACCTCCCTGCCAGTACAGTTGGTGGCAGCCACTTGGGGCAGGTGAAGGGAAGGGTGCGTCAGGCAGCGGCCTCGGCGGGCCTCGGGAGCTGCGCATGCCTCACAATATCCCCAAATAGTCCTCACACTGGGTGAAATGCTTTCCTCGTTCTGCTGTTGAGGAATGGCACATGTAGTGACACTTCCCCAGAGAAGATATTAGAACTTTCCAGGCTCTCCACTTCTGGTGTAAGCCACACCTCTCTAACTCCTAGCCTGCAAAAGAAAGCAGGCATGACTAAACCACTATTTAGTAAGAATAATCAAATGGATTCATCTCTGAGGCTTGTGTGCTCTGACGTTCTTTATAACTAGCCTTTGCTGGTGGTCATACAAATAAACCAAAAAGGTCAGTTGCTGGTGAGTTCATAGGAGGGAAGAGAGGCAGATACATGTTCGATGTGTCGTAGGCTGTCATTGTGCTGGGCATTTCACACATTTATTCCCTGGGAGGTCCCTGTGTGGGAGGGCCCTAGACCTCGAATATGGAGCAGGACACAGAGGCGCTGGGATGCTGAGTCATGCAAACCAAGTGACAAGTTGTATAAGGCTGAAGAGGGTTTTAAGCTGTCACTCTTACTTCAATTCCTATGCTATTTTCATTGTGCCAGAGTCTTCCAGATATAAAATTGGGAAAGGAAAAGACAGTAAAAATGCAATTGCTAATAAGTGTGAGAAAAACAAAACAAAAAGTAATCCAATAAAGTAAAGCTTGTTTTGGAGAACGGTTGAAGATGGGAAGTTTCAACAGATGAGAAGTGGAAGCTCATGCAGGCTACCTCACCAGCTTCTGTGTGTGGTTCTGAGAAGACTGTTCATTTCCAGCCTTCTTCCTTGCACTGACACTTTCTGTTAACCTCAGAAAGGACAGGCTAATGCCAAAGTAATGCTACATTGCCAATATTCATATGTTACTTTTACTAAGCACTGTTCATGTCATTTATAATGTATCACCTCATTTATTCTCTGTATCAGTCTGGGATATTACTATTTCTACTTTAAACCTGGAAAAAATGGAGGCATACAGAGATCAACTGATAAGTGTTGGGGCACAGATTCGAACCCAGCAGCCTCATTTCTGACTCAGAAACCTGCACCCTATGGTACCTTTTAGGATAAGCATTCATTGTAGCCTTTTAGCCCAGATATCAGGCTAATGCACTCCGTCTTTTCATGTACTCTCTCTGTCTCTCTGTCTCTGTCTCTCTGTCTCTCTCTTACACATGCATACATCTCCCTATCTTTTCCTCCCTGCCCTTTTCTGCTCACCTCCTCTAGTAAACTATTCTCTGAGTCATAGATATCCAAGTTCCCGCCACCCTTTCCTGGAACCCACAGAAAATACAACAGTAATCTGCCAGCCGATTCATTTCCTTTCATTCAAGAGAAGGACCTTCAGTCCAGCTTCCACTCTGCTAAGTGGTCTTCACTTGTTCCCCATCACTTAACTGGGCACCCCCAGATTTCCCTAAGGGGCCTTCATTACCTTTACTTAGAATATTCCTGCGGTTTTCTTGTTTGCCAATCTCGTTTTCTGCCTGCATTTCCTCTGTTGCAGTCTTGAATTCCTTTCTTAAAAAAAAAAAATCTTAGCCGGATGCAGTGGCTTATACCTGTAATCCTAGCTACTCAGGAAGCTGAGATCTGAGGATCACGGTTCAAAGCCAGCCCCAGCCCGAGAGACTCTTATCTACAATTAACCACTAGAAAACCAGAAGTGGTGCTGTGGCTCAAGGGGTAGGGATGTAGCCTTGGGCTTAAGAGCTCTGAGACAGCGCCCTGGCCCAGAGTCCAAGCCCCACGATTGACAAAGAAAAAGAAAATCTTGCATGTTGATGGCTGTGAAGTACATTCAAACAGTGGGCCTAAGAGAGGTTTAGGATTGTGGTGATGGGCTGGAAGTTTTGCCTAGTGGTGTGTGCTTGCCTAGCATGCACGAAGACCCAGGTTCAAGTCCTGGGTACCACATACATAGAAAAAGCCGGAAGTAGTGCTGTGGCTCAAGTGGTGGAACACTAGGTCTTGAGAAAGCCCAAGGCCAGTGCTCAGGCCCTGAGTTAACAAGCCGTAGGCCTAGCAAAAAAAAAAGACTGTGGTGGTACCTGGGCCCCTCTTTATGCATATAACAGAATGCTAAACAAGACATTAAGCCAGGGTAGGCCCTGTAGGTTTATTGGTCTGCAACACAGAGGCAGCTTGGATGGGTCCTGGACACTGAGGGCAAGCAGAGCTCTACTCATTAGAAGGTGCCAAATAAGAATAATCAGGTATTTCGCAGACTGCTAAGTACCTGAGGAAGGGAGATGCCCAGAAAAGGTGGGCTGGCCCCACAGTGGCCACCAGCCACCACAACCGTGGTGCAGGAATCTGGAGCTGATGTGAGTAAATGGAAATGTGAGGACAGCATTACAACCTCAGAGAGAGAGAGCAATGGAGGGAGGAAGGGAAGGAGGGAGAGAGAGAGGGAGGGAGGAAGGGAGAGAGAGAGAGAGAGAGAACACAGAATTGTAGGGAGAATGTGGGAGTAAAGTAAATGGCTAGTGTGACAGCTGTGTACACAAACATGTGCACCCTCACACAGATGTGGGCACACAAACACAGGCCAGCCCCGCCTGAGCATCCCTTTGATGCAGTTGAGTCACCCCAAACTCGTGAGTGACAACGTGTAGAACATATGCCAGCCTTGCTTGCCCAGGCTTTCATACCACCAGCCCCACTTTCTCCTCTGCTGTGCTCAAAGCACAGACCTGGCCCCTACTATCCAGTGCAGAGACGTGGGGTGCTTTGAGCCTCAGTGATCCTAGGCAGTCTCACTGTCCCATTCAACAATCCTAAGGCTCAGGGACTGTACCTTTGTCCTCTTGGGGTCGTGTAGAAACTGCTAAACATCTGCCAGCTCTCCTGCTCATCCATACCTATCACATCGTCTGCCTGGGGGTTTTGCTATCTGTCAGTCACAGTCTGCTTGGAGTGAATCTCTTTCATTTTATTTTGCCCTGGACCTGGACACTGTCTCTGAGCTTCTTTTGCTCAAGGCGAGTGCTCTACCACTTAAGCCACAGTGCCACTTTTAGCTTTTTTGAGTAGTTTATTAGAGATAAAGAATCTCACAGTTTCCTGCCTGGGCTGGCTTTAAACTGCCTGCTCTCGGCCTCCTACTCAGCTAAGATTACAGGTGTAAGCCACTGCTGTCTGGCTTCTTTCTTACTTACTTTAAAGCCCTGGCCTCCTTCTATACAGTCCTTTTCTAAAAACATTTGCAAGCTGTGGAGCAGACCTGTCCCCATCTTGAAGCCCCGCTCATGCCTCCTTGCCTTCCTCTGCCTCGGGGCATCCACAGGGCTGGAGCAGGTAGTGTACCCCTACCCCTGCTCTGCTGACTGACCATTGCTTCCCACACCCTGCCCTCTTGCACCCAGTGCCTCCTGGGTGTAAGGCTCCTCCATGTTCTCAGAAGAGAGGGACAAGGAGTAAAGCAACATGGATGGTGAGCAGATAGAGATGTTCCCTTGAGTTCTTTACCTCCTACAAACCTTCTAATTTCTTGCTCCTCTTCCATACTTCCTATACTCGGGGGCTTACTAAGGTTCCTCCCATTCACTCTGACACTCCATTCTTCAGTCCCACAGATGTGGTTCCTCCTCCTCCTCCTCCTCCTCCTCCTCCTCAATGCTGTCATCAGTTAGTCAGTGTTATGATTCACCAGTGCACCCATGGTGCAGGTGAAGGAAACTAAGCCTCCTGGTCAAAGAAGGCAGATTGGTTAAGGTCTTGTTCTTTGGCATCAGACAGACTGAGGTTGAATCCTGGTCCTGCTAATTACTAGCTTTCTGATGGGCACACATCATCCCAGGCAAGCTTCATTGTCTGTGAAGTGAGGATATTAAAAACACCTCAGCATTTTGTCAGGAGAGCTGATGGGATCAGGCAGTAAAGGGCTTTTTCAAGTTTTACTGTTCAAGAGATCAGTGAGCAGTACCTACCTTCACTTAATGGAGAGGATCCTCAGAGGTATTTTATTTCCTGTACTGGGACTTGAACCAATACGCTAAGCACTTTGTCCCTGAGCCATGCTTTCCCTTGGGAGAAGTATCACAGTTTTGATTTAGGAAGCAGGGATCAAGCCTCGACTGTGACCTTGCACAGACAGGTGGAGGTAATGACTCTTAAAGTTCAAGTTTTAGATAACTGAATTCCTAAGTAATGGCCAAGTCTAGGGTAAAACACTCTGGATCTTAGAATTGAAATAGTTATCTATGGGGAAAACAAGAAATGGGAGCTGTGCATGACACCAGGGGATTAAGAAGGTGACTGTGAAGGTAATTGTTTCTTTATGATCAGTTTGGCAAAATGGCGCCCTGCTAGAAACCTGTTTCAACCATCTCTTCTGAAAACCCCTTTAGAAGACTTGGATTGTTGGTCAGAGCACCCTTCCCCCACTCTGTCAGGAGATCCATTTGGGTCACTGCCCTGGGGATTCTATGGGTTAGACATAATGACAGCTGTGACAATGAAGGGGAGAGTCGATCTAGCGGTCCTGCTTAGACCAGCCTGCACCTCTCAGTGCCTCAGGCAAGACAGTTGTATAGAGGGACACATAGGTGTATTTTCACTAAAGGGGACACTAGGCCCTCTGATGACAGACTCTGTAAATGTTCCCATTCCACATCATTTCCTCTCCTGAAGGTAGAAATGAGATTAGATTTGTATGCTTTTGTGACCTTTCCTCACCAAGTCTATTCACCAGTCTCCCAGCTAATTGTTCCCTGAAAGGTTGGAGTGCTACTTCTTTCTCAGACTGAATGACAAAACAGCACCAGAAAGGCTTTGTCTGTAATCTCTGCTGCGGTGAGTCAGATGCATTCAGATGCATTCTCTCCCCAGTCTCCCTTCTATGCGTGTAGCTATGATTTGTCATGGGAGAGGAATGAGAGTAAAAGGCATCTTCTGCCACCATTATACACCTCCTTACGGCTTCGATTTACCAACTAGTTTGCTGAGATCCTTGCCACAACCTCTGCCTAGCAGTGATTCCTGGGAGGAGAGACAAAGAGTGTCCCTAGGACAGCCAACTGAGAACACCCCCCTGAACCCCTAAGCTCACAGATACAGCGAGGTAGCCAGTGGGCAGATTGTACAAAGACATAGAGCAAAGGTGAGAGGTGGGAGGAGGGAGAAGAACAGACTCAAAGGCCGAAGGGCTGTTTACCTTCCCACAGATCCACTGTTTGAAAAATGTCAGTGGTCCTCACGCCATAGATCTCTGCAGCTTTCAGGAACTGGGAGATTTGCTCCATCTGCTTAAAAGCCATCTTCGACTCTGAGATCTTGGGGATGGGCTCTTGTCCTGGTGGATATAAACTGTTTATCAGCTTGCATAGAACCTGAAGGGAGGGAGGGGGGAGAGGCAGAAAAATCAATGTTTCTTTCAGTGTTTTCCTTCACAAGAAATGTCACAAATGACGAGTGAATTCTGTTAATCCACCCCTCCCCACCCCAGACACAAACACCCACAAGACACAGCTAGAGCAGACTTGTGCGGGAGCAAGTCACCGGCTCCAGGAAGGGATGGGTTCAGACTTTCTAGCTAGATTGCCATATTAAACTCCAAAAACCTAGACAACCCTATTTCTATGGCTGCACCCTGTTAGAGTCTTGAAGTGCTGAAAACCCACTCCCTCCTTGTTCTTCCCTTCCCCTCTCCCTTTTTTGAGGATGAGGGAAAGAATCTTTACAGAAAAATGATGGGAGCTGATGTGGATACAATCTCACACTGAGTGGAAGGGCTGCGAGGGGGAATTCTGATCTGTACTCTGTCAGAAAGCAGATCCAAAAGCAGCCTTCATGAAGTCATCTTTCTTGTGTTAATGATGCTTCAAAGAATGGCACTGGGCATTCTCCTCCCAGACACTTAGAATCCAAGCCATGGGCGACCTAATAAATGTGGGGGGTAGTCTTTACATAACAATAAACCACAGCCTGTAGGAAAACACTGCACTTATTTGAAGCAGCCCAGCCTGTGACTCTCAAACCCCCAAACTCATAAGCCTCTGGTCAGAAGAGCAGTTATGAAGTAAGGAGCCCCCCCCCCCCCACTCAGCCTTAGGAGAACCCATCTATCTATTCAACAGACATTCATCCCCCCCTTGAAAGCAAGGCTCCCTAGAAAAAATGGGAAGGTGGCTAGCTCACCACTCCCTCCCCCCCATCTTCCTTTGTTTTACTGTAAAAGCAGCGTTCTCCTGGGGAGAAGAAATGGCCTCAGAAGAGAGCTGTTACACCAAGATAGATGGGGAGGTGGAGAGAAGGGAGAGGTAGATCACTGGGAAATACCTCTATTCTCAATGGAAAACAAACAAACAACAACAGCCACAACAAATCAAAGGGCCTCAAATCTGCGAATAACTCAGAAGGAAGCTGTCGTGCCTCGATGGCTGGACAATCCTCCAAGCTTGCTTAAGGGAATTGTGCAGAGAGCTCAGATCATCCATCCGTCCTGGAGAAATCAAAGACCTCTCCCATCCCTGCCCGATGAGACCGGGCTTGGCAACAGAGGCACCCCTAGGGGCCCTCCAGCTGAAAGAAAGGGCCCTGGGGAGGGCTTCCCGGCCCACCCTCCGCCCGGGCATCGCAGACGGCTCCCCGCCTTACCGTCCCGTCCATTAACCATTTCTGAAAATGAGCCTTGCCGGGGGGCGGATGCTCAATGTCCTCGGCGCACTGCAGGATGATCCAGTCCACCAGTTTGTTCTCCAGGTCCGCGTCGTACTTCTGCTCGATCTTCTCCTGCACTTCTCGGCTTAAGCCGTAGCTGGGGCCGCGGTTAGCCATCTCTGGAAGAGAAGAGAGGCATCCACACACGAGCAGCTGCAGCAGCCGCCACCAGCGTCCCCCAGCCCCAACCCCGGCTTGGCTTCTAGCAAACGGCTGCGGACGAGGCTGGGCGGTCAGGCCCGGCAAGCCGCACAGCCGGGTGAGCCAGCCGGGCGTGGTTTAACTCAAGAAGACGATCTGAAGCCAATGGGGTTGCACCTACACCGGAGAGGACAGCGCAGCCACGCGCCAGCGGCTCTAGAATAAAGCTCCGACCCGCCCTGGAGGGGTAGGGGGCGGGGGCTGGTACCCTCCTTTCTCAGTCCGCCTACCCAGAGATGCCTGGAGCCTGAACACCCCCTCTCCCGCCCCCTAGGCAGCGAGGGAGGGAGGGATGGAAGGGGGATTGATGGGGGTCGTTTTCCTCCCCCCCCCCACGCCATCCCCTCCTGGCTCAGTGGAACCTGAGATCGGAAGGAGCAGGTAATTAACAAGGGAGGCTGCCTTGGATGGCCGTGGCGACGGGAAGAAAGGCACCCTGATTTGATTTTCTCCTGGCCGAAGAGGGTTAGACCCGGGCCGTTGCTAAGAGCCCTCCAGAAGCCAGCCCTCTTGTCAGGCAAGCCCGCCCGCCTCCCTCCCCCCGGGAGCGTGTTTCTCAGCGGCACAATTCTTTCCCCTCTCTGGGGAAGACCAGTGATTGTGTATCCATGGCCCCATCCGGCTGGGAAGGCTGAAGAGGGCTCATGGGAGGGTCCATTCTGCTGTATCCATCTGTTACCAGGGCCCAAAGCCCTCCCCCGCCCTCTGTTCTGAAGAGACAATTGTCTGGTGGGACAGGATAGGGTGGGGGTCGGAGGAATCAAGGCTGCAATTATTCATTTAGCTGTCAGTTCAACTTCATCCAGAAACCCTTGTCTGTGTGTGCCTGCACCTGGGCTTGAACTCAGGGCCTGTATGCTGTCCCTTAGCTTTTATTTTGCTCAAAGCAGGTGTTTTACCACTTAAGGGACACCTCCAGGTTTGGCGTTGGGGTAATTAAATTATGGAGATGAGAATCTCGTATACTTACCTGCCTGGGATCCTTTGTAAATGCAATCCTTCGATCAGCATCTTGAGTATTTAGGATAATAGGTGTGAACACTGGGCCCTGGGATCTGAGTGTTCTTCCTGAGAATTTCCAAGTATTTCTTAGTTCCTTGGTTCAGTCCTTCACTGAAGAAGTATTTACGGGGTGTTTAACTGTGCTAAATACTGGACTGAAGATACATAGATAGCTCTAGATTGGATTGATAACTCAGCTTCAGCACATTGGATAAAGCAGCTCAAGTGCTAGCAAAGGCATCATATCTCCTGTGCAAAACCAAATGGAAGCCATGCAGGGAAAGACTCCCGCCATATAAGGAGAAACATCTTAGCCAGGCCTAAGAAAAACTTTAACAGATACGTGTCTGCCTGAGAAAATACTTGTTAGTCAATAGTTGAAAACCTGAGAGAACTCTGTGAAAGGCACAGGTTGTGAGAGGACAGACTTCAGGAAAAGCTACTTCTTGCACTGCTGACTAATGCAGGTCTTGGATGTTGCATGAAATCCAGTTGACAATCTGAGGACACAGAGACTTGGGGCTTGGAATGAGAGTTGGGAGCAGAGAGATATTCAGCAGAGTCATGGAAGTCTATTGAGTCTTGGGCATCAGCAGTAGGTTAGGTCTGACCTGGGCCTCGAAATAGAAGCTCTTGCCAAAAGCATGCTATCTTTATCTCCAGGGGTAGAGAAAGATGTACATTTGCCTTCCTTCCTATTATAACAGAATAGCTGATATGCTACAAGTAAATAAGTGAGTCAGTGGTTCTGCAGAAGATACAGAGGCAGAGGGGCCACAAAATTTTAGAGGAAGCCTTTAGAGAAACCTAGAGATTGGGAGAGTTGTAACGAAGAAGACTGGCTCAATCTTGAGTTTACTAGGTCTGCTGTGAGATAGGAAAATGAAATGAAACATGGTAATTTGACCTAGTAGAAAAAATTAAACTTATAAACAATACATGCCAATCAGACGGTCTTGATAGGCCTAGAGAAAAAGGTTAAGGAATTCAGAAAAACATTTCTAAGTGAGATTATTTTATTGAAAAAATAAATTGTTGTCTGTCAGGTAGATGGGTGAGGCAGAAACACTGTGGGTTGCTGTTGGCAATAACAGCTTACTTGAATATAGCAGCAAAGCATAGGCCAAAAGGAGAAAGACCCACAAGAAAAGAAATAAAGCTGGAACATCAGGTTCAGATCATAAAGAAGTATGCTTATAAAAATTCATGGCTACATTTTCAAGTTTGAGGATGTTATTACATTCAGCCAGTACTGGTAACTGGATTGCATGAACCATCAAGAAGTCATACTACAAATGATAATACTTATATTACAAAGGTTTAAGACTAAAAGGTTACTCAAGGTTAAATGTAAAGGGCAAATTGCTTTCCATTCTGCTGTTTTTCTATTTACTTACGTTTTGAGGATATTTGTGCTAATGGTCTTAGTAAATACTAAGTTACTTAGTAAAGTAACTGTATAGTGGTGGGCATTTCTTACTAGCTTGGTATTCAGATGTCATGGTGGTAGTTTAAAACTAGCCATGTTGGGAGGTATTTATCCCATGGACACTGGTAAGGACTAATATGGCTAGATAGACATCTTCCAGCCTTACATAGGCAGGAGTCATGGAGAAGAGTTTGAGATTTTCCATAGAACGAGGAAACTTCAGCTCTGATTTGAATAGAGAAGACAGTGACTCACAGTTTGACTTAGTTAACAGAAGTGGTGGTGGTACCATTTATTGTGAAAGGCCTCATAGATGGGGTGGAATGTAAAAGTGAAAGATAGTTGGACACTTGGCAAGTTGAGTTCACTGGACAGTTATGAGTCTGGCACTCAAAAGAGACATCTAGATGTCAGAATGGACTTGAATCATCTACGTGTAGGTACTAGTTAAAACCATAAATTGCGTACATGTTGGTCAAGGTAAATAAATAACATTAGAGGACTGCTAGGGCCCAAACTCAAGGGAATATTATTATTACAAGTTAGGCAAGGAGAAGCCCTCAAAGAAGTTCATAGCATGTCAGGATGTCTGTAGATACTGTGGTCAAAATAAAACCCCTGACCTCAAACACCCTTTGAGAGGAGGATGGAGACAAGCTGAGAATTTCAGTGCTTTTTTTTCTATCAAAACCTATGGATGCAGTGCTGTGCGAACACAGTTTGTGTACAGACTTCTTGGAAAAAGGAAGATGGGGTTCAGTCAGGAAGGGCTGCAGAGAAAACATTTAGAGAACTAGATCTTCATGAATGCAGACCAAAATAAACTACACTTTTTTTTTTTTAGAAAAAATGCCATATTTATGGTTTGACGTTCTCAGGGTCTGGGCACTATCCTTGAGCATTTTTGCTTAAGGATAGCGCTCTACCACTTGAGCCACAGCTACACTTAAGGCTTTTTGCTGGTGAACTGGAGCTAAGAGTCTTACACTCTCCTGCCAGGTCTGGCTTTGAGCTGCAATCTTCAGATCTAAGCCTGCTGGGTAGGTAGGGTGATAGGTGTGAGTCACGAGTGCCAGTCTTGAACTATCTGCAAAAATATGAAAACCCATGGATGAGGAGAAAAGGTAGCTTCCCTAAAATAGAAAATTAGTTTCAAAAGATTTTTTGAGATATTCTAGAAATATACCAAAACATTTCATGTTTTCATCATCGATTTATGCACACTATAAGACTGTTCCTAAGTTACTTTTAGATCAGAGATCTTAAAAAGATCCTCTATATCTACATTCTAAAGCTGAGGGTCCAACTGCAGATAAGATCAGGAAAAACCTGACAGTGCTGAACATGTATGGACTTTCTCCCTAGTCATTGTAAACATTAGGCATTACCCATAACCTCGTGAAGACCTGACGCATAGGAGTGTATGCGCATGGGTTATATGCCAGTACCATGACATTTTACATAAGGAACTTGTGCATCTTTGGATCTGGGTGTTGTCAGGGGACACTGTAATTAATCCTGCTGAAATTATCAAGAGGTACTTATAGTTACATTTCATGTACCTTTTTTCTTCAGAAAATTAAAGTTTTATTTTTATTTTTTAACTGTACCCAGGTTAATGATGATTTGGCACACTTGAGAGTTTGAGAATTAAGTCTCACCAGTTTAATCTCACTTGGAACAAAGTTACCTCTAAAGCAGGTGTTATGAAGGTCTGCTTTTCCTTTTCTTTAACAAAGGAAAAAAATCACTTTGAATATGTGAATGAATGCCATAAAACATATTCCAATTTGGAATTTTCATGTCAGGAAAAAACAAATCTAGTTTAGCTTTGGACGCTCTATCCATTTTCTTGCTTACTCTTCCCCTTCCTATAACACTGAAGATTGTTTCATCCTCTCTCACTGGACTGTGCTCTACATACAATATAATTCAAGCAAAAAAAGTAGTACCTCCCATGTGTTCTAAATGTGTGATGTTGTTTAATGCTTATTCCTAAAATCTAGGTTTATTATAATGCCACCTGACAGATGAGGATTAAGTGAATTGCTTAGTTATAGAGCTAGTAAATGGTGAGGCAGGATTCAATCCCAAACTCCAGTGTCTGCCCTTATCCGCCAGGTCATACTGCCTCTCTGTATACACCATGAATCTCTAATCTTACATTTTACAGTTATACTTAGTTTCAGAACCCTCATGGACAGGGACACTTTGCTCTTCATTTTCCTATAATCTTTATGCCTAGTAATATCTGGCCAAAGCATGTCCCTAAACGTACTCACAGATTTCTCTTTATTTTTCCTCAGGCATTAAGGATAACCTCAAAATTGTAGCTCAATTCTTTTTTGTTGTTGTTGTTGGTCGTGGGGCTTGAACTCATTCTGAGCGCTGTCCCTGAGCTCTTCAGCTCAAGGCTATGGCTCTACCACTTGAGCCGCAGCCCCACTTCCAGTTTTCTGGTGGCTAATTGGAGATGAGAGTCACCCAGACTTTAGCTCGCCAGGCTGGCTTTGAACTGTGATCCTCAAATCTCAGCCTCCTGAATAGCTAGGATTATAGGCGTGAGCCACCAGCACCTGGCTTTGTAGCTTAATTCTATCTATATGCAATTAATCTGCATCATCTAAGATGTCCCACAGAGCCACCCAGGTTCAAAGTTTAGTGAGGACTTGGGATTTGGCACAACATATGGCTCTACTCAATGCCGACTCACTACAGTTCAAGTCCACAAAGTGAAGTCATCAAAGGAAAAGGCAATGTGGGGTAAAATCCAAGGAAACTCAGTGGAAGTTTCCAAGAATCCTCTCCCAATGGAGTCACACAGGCTGAATTCAGTTCCTTCAACAATGGGCTGTAACCACACATCCGAAATGTTGTCTACCAGGGAAGCTTTTTGTCAATGCCAAGGCTTTTTAGAAGGAGCTGGCCAACCCTCAGGGGCCTACCAAAACTTTGAGCTACCAGAAGAAAAGCATGTATTAAGTACAAACTACATTTTATACAATTAGGCACCATTCTGGGGATGGTGGAAGCTCCAAGAAATGCAAGTTCTCAGGTGCTAAGGACTAACAAAATACATCCCTGAGGATAATCAGTCATCCTTCCGTAACATTTTCTGGCATAAAAATTTTAACACCTTTTCTTCAATGCTTATAAACACTTCAGTTCTAAAATTACCCTTTGAACCAGGTTTATTATCCGCTGGCTCTCTCATTAATGAGTTAAGTAAATCTTTGACACATGCTCATTTTAGATGAGTCATGCTGTCAATTTAATTCAAGTTTTACTTTGACATTACCCAAGTAAGATAAAACAAAGTCCAGCTAAAATGAACAGCTAAAAAATACCAGCTTAGTAATATCAAGGCTGGGTACTTAATACTCATTCTAGTCATGGGAAAAAAAGGAAAGAAAAAAATACCTTCAGTGGCATACACCTGTAAATCCTAGATACTTGGGCAGGAAACAGAACAGCAGTTCAAGGTCAGTTTGGGCAAAACAGTGAGACCCTATCTCAAAAAACAAGCTACATGCCTGTAATTCCAGCTATCCAGAAGGCAGACAGGAAGATTGACATCAAGTCTGGTCACAGGTAAGACTTCTCCAAAAACCTACTAAAGCCAAAAATACTCAGGGTATGGCTCAAGTGGCATAGCACGTAACTGGCAAGTGCTGCCTTCAGAGCCAAGTACTGCCAACACACACACATACAGACTACACACACTTTATACACTTAATATTAACCTTTTATTTCCTTACTGACTTTTAATAGTTCAAAAGGCCCTATAATTTAAGTGGCAGTCACTTGGATATTTGTACTTACTTGTAACAATGTAGTTCTGTAAGCAGGCAATAATAAAGAAATGCCGATTTTCTCATTACTCTTACTGATGACATATCACATGTCACATCATTAGGTGAGTTTGTAGCCAGGAGTATATCTGTAATCTCCCCATGTGGGAGGCTGAGGCAGAATGACTGCAAGTTGGAAGTCAGTCTGGTCTATGTAATGAGTTCAAGGTAAACTAGGTCAACACCATGACACTCTACTCAAAGCATGAATGTAACACTTAAACATATGATACACATGTCAAAATTTATATATATATATATATATAATATCCTCCATATTGCTGTAGGAAGTTGTAAGTCTTTAATGAAGTAAACTCCTAATTTTAAGTTTTAATATAACATATCCTTACTGTTTCAACTTTATTAGTCTTCATTTTTTCCTATTTATTTCAAATTTATTTCCAAAAATTTTACTCCATATTTGAACTGCTTTTTAAAGTCAGAAGTGATTCTGTAAATTTCATATACAATAATACCAAACAAAAAGAAAATATTAAAGCTTTATTGTAATAATAAAGAGAACACAGTTAAAAGCTGATGAAAGTTAACATATGTATAAGATAAACATCCTGAATTAAAAAAAAAGGAAATACCTTAATGGAAAAAATATCAAAAATTGCAGGAAGGAGAAAATTTTCTCAAAAGCAGCCACAGTAGCTAATACTGTCATCTCATTTGCATTACCTATGCAAAGACATCATTAAATGAATACTTATATGTACAAAATAGAAGGGAGAGGAAAAAACCTTGTTAGGGTCTTTGTTAGCCCTCTTTCTTCTGGACACATTACATACCAAGTGAGAATGTGCTTTTAGTGTGGCATGGTTGAGAGCTTATCAATTAAGTCATCAATTGTGTAAACAAGAAGCTGAATGTCTGCTTTTTCCTTCATTTCGTGATCACTGTGTTTCCTGAGGATGACATCAACATCTGTGCTAAGTAGTCGGTCAGCAACCTGCATGGACGTATGCCATGGTATGACGTCATCCATCATGCTGTGGAGCAATCTTACAGGACAGTGCACGGGAATAGGGCTGTGTAACAAGCAGTGGTGCTCGGCTTCCTTAATGAAACTGTACTGAACATGATGAAATCCTTCTTCGTTGTATTTTGATGGCATGGACCATACGCCTTTCATCTCAACTTCCTTTTGTACCTGTAGGGAAAATGTGGGTGAAAATTGCAAAGCAAGGACACATTGTAAGCACATGATAATTTTGTTGTTTTCATTTGTCTTTCCTGTACGGGTTCTGAGGATGGAACTCTGGCCCTATACTCTGATAGTCTTTTTTTGTTTTGGTCCTGGAGCTTGACCTCTGGGCCTGGGTGCTGTCCCTGAGCTCTTTAGCTCAACTTCCTGTTTTCTGGTGGTTAAATGCATATAAGAGTCTCATGGACTTTTGTGCCCAGGTTAGTCTTGAACCACAGTCCTCAGATCTCAGCCTCCTGAGTAGCTATAATTACAGGTAAGAGCCACCAGTGCTCTGATCTGATAGACTAAAATAATCACAAAGCAGTCCTTGAATAAAAGGGCAGATATAACAAAAATACTAAAAAAAATTAAATACTATGAGCAAGATATTTAATATATAAAGCTCACAAGAACCTGATAATAATGCTATTATTCCATAAAAACAAGGATATTGAGGTTCAGAAAAGATACATCATGCTATGGCTAGGAACCAAACAGATATGTCTAACATTATTACTTTTATTTTTTATTTTTTGCCAGTCCTGTGCCTTAGACTCAGGGCCTGAGTACTGTCCTTGGGCTTTCTCAAGGCTAGAGTTCTACTACTTGAGCCACAGCACCACTTCCAGCTTTTTTCTATGTAGTGGTCCTGAGGAATTGAACCTGGATTTTGTGCATGCTATGCAAGCATTCTATCACTAGGCCAAACTCCTGGCCCATGTCTAACACTATTGTAGAGTCTCTTAAATCAGTTGTTATTTAACTAAAAGGGAAATGGAGAGAAACCAAATCTTAGAATAAAAGTTAAGATTTTAAAGTAATAAAAAACTAAAGTATCTAAAATGGTCATAGGATAGGGGAAAAATCAAACATAGAAGTGAAAAAAATATGACAAGGGTTATTCATGCACACATTCTTATATATTAACCATGTTATAATTATTACTACCATTTAGGCTCCTAGAAATGACTTAAAAAATTTCAAATACATCCTGAAAATTGAACAGTAGTAACATTTTTACGTTATTCCCTTAAACAGAAACAGGTCCTTTAAGAATTCTGATTATTGGGGGGGCCAGGAGTTTGGCCTAGTGGTAAACTGCTTGCCTACCATGCACAAAGACCCAGGTTTGATTCCTTGGTATTACATACATAGAAAAACAGCTGGAAGTGGTGCTGATGCTCAAGTGGTAGAGCTCTAGCCTTGAGAAAGTCCCAGGACAGTGCTCAGGCCCTGAACTCAAGCCCAGGACTAGCAAAAAAAAAAAAAAAGAAGAGGGGGGAGAGTTTTGGCCTGGTGGTAAAGTGCTTGCCTAGCATGCACAAAGACTGGGGTTCAGTTCCTCTGTACCAAACAAATAGAAAAAGCCGGAATTGGTGCTGTGGCTCAAGTGGTAGAGCGATGGTCTTGAGGAAAAGCCCAAGCACAGTGCTCAGGCCCTGATTTCAAGGCCCAGGATTAGCAAAAAAAAAAAAAAAAAAAAAAAAAAGAACTCTGATTTAGATTAGGATGCTTTTGTTCTCATTTTTCCTATAAAAAATATTTTCTTAGTAACACATAGAGAAAATATGGAAAACACAAAGTATACTAAAATCACCCATATTCCTACCTCATAAATTTAATTATCATCGATAATTTCTCTCTCTCCCTTTCCCCCGCCCCCTCTTTCTTTTTGCAGATCCGGGGGCTTGAACTCTGAACCTGGGTGCTGCTACTCCTGAACTCCTTTTGCTCAAAGCTAGCACACTTCCACTGGAGCCACAGCCAGATTTTTCTGTGATTAACTGAAGATAAAGAGTTTCACACACTTTCCTGCCTAAGCTGATTTTGAATGATGACCCTCAGGTTTCAGCCTCCCGAGTAGCTAGAATTACAAATGTGAGCCCCTGGTGCCCAGCTCATTAATATTCTAACTTCTTTCCTTCTTGTATTGTTTTATATTTTATGTTCACAATATGGAAAATATATCACCTATTACACATTCATTTATAGAGTTTTATGCTCCTCCATGTATTTCTTTATCCTTGTAGACAACTAACATACTTAGAGTTTTAACAGACTAGCTATCTTTAATGTGTTTCAGAAACTTTATTGTGATTAATAATCATAGGTATTTTTTTATAAAGGTAAGAAGAGTACCAAAAAAAAGCCAACTATATAAAGTAGAAATAACAAATTTTATTCTATCCTACATGTTAATTCTGATTAGAAATGTCTACATGAAGGATGTCATGTTACTTTTAGGCTTTAGTTTCACAAATGTTAGTCCACTCTAGCATGGTCATAAGGATAGATACTATTATCTAGATGGCACAAAGTTAGGATGAGGTACCAAAAATAGATCGTGATGCGTGATCCACAAGTAAACGTAATTAATAAAGAGAATCTTGCTAATAAAGCAATTGTGGGGTTAGGAATATAGTCCTGAAGTAGCACACACAAGCCTTTAGGTTTGATCTCCAACACTGTAAAACAAAACAAATAAATAAGTTGCAAAGTATGATTTCATTTATGTGGCTCAAATATGTCAGAGTGATTTGAAGGAATTGTAAAACAAAGGAAACGCTAAAACCAGAAGCCAAGTAAGTTATAACTGAGCAATGAGCCTGTATACAAAAAAGTAGCCAAGAGAAGAGTTAAAACATCGTAACATGTCAAAGTAAAGCCAGAATGATAGGGGATACACATTATGGCTACCAAAGTAATTGTGTCTTACCTCAACAGGAAGCTGACGGAACTGTGTCACTAGAGCATCTGTAGCTGTAGCCACACCAATAAGAGCCACAACTTTTTCTGGCCGTGCAACTGCAGCATGAAGCATAAGCCATCCACCCAGGCTAGAACCAACCAGGATCTACCGAAAAAAAATTCAGTTTCAAAGAAGGATTTTTTTTGGGGGGGGGTCTGTAAAATAATAGGGAAATACAAAAATGTTTATCTATATAGCTCAGAATTCAACTATAATTAATGTTTTATCAAGTCTATAATATATACAAATTATGAAAATAAAATATGTACAAGAGAATGTAAACTGCTGCTTACTTTTTGTTAGAAATGACAGCATTTTAACCAAAAATTGCTTAACAAAATTATTAAAACATGTAAATATTTTCATATCCAAAACAACTAAAATATTTGTAGAGTCAGTGATTATCAACAAAAAGTCACCTGTGGTCCTTTGGCTACATCATCAAGTATAGAAAGCACATCTTTTCTCCATTTCCCCACAGTGCAGTCTTTCAAGTTACCATCTGAATTTCCAACGCCTGAATAGTCAAACCTGAAAATAGGGAAAATATGTTCTTATACATGAATCTTTTTTGTGTGTGTGTGGGTTGAGGGGCTTGAACTCTGGGCCTGCTCGCTATCCCCGAGCTCTTCAGATCAAGGCTACTGCCTTACCCCTAGAGCCACAGTCACTTCTCATTTTCTAGTGGATAAGAGTGGAGATAAGAGTCTCATGGACTTTAGTGCCCGGGCTGCCTTTGAACTGTGATTCTCAGATCTCAGTCTCCTGAGTAGCTAGGATTACAGGTATAAGCCACTGTGCCTTGCTTATCTCTGAATCTTTATACAGATGTCTATGTGTTCACTTAAAAAAAATTTCAGAATAGTACATTCATTCCTATAATATGCTCATTTTTAAAATATAGTAAAACATTAGTCAATGTGTATTTCAGCATTCTCTACTGGTTGGTTTCCCATTCACAAGGACAGTTTTATTCAAGCTTTTCAGAGTTCAGAACACTGCCTGCCCCATTCTATCACCCATTCTATCACTTTTCCATACATCTCTCTCTTGGTATTTTGGTAAGTCCAGGATCCTTTTGTTTTAGAGACCAGGTTGTGCGATGTAGCTCAGGCTGGCTGAAACTATCAATCTCCTAATCTTAGCCCCCAAATTGTAGGATTATAGGCCAATATTTCAATGGAGGTCTTTTGTATGTATGAAGGGGGGTGTGTGGTTGCTGGGAGTCTGGGTCTATGTGCTGTATCCTAGCTTCTCTTGCTCAAGGGGTGCTCTGCCACTGGAGCCACAGCTCCACTTACGGCTTTTGTGGTTAACTGGAGATACATGTCCACAGACTTTTCTGTGTGGGCTGGCAGATTTTGGTTTCCTGAGTAGGTAGGATTAGAGGTATGAGCCACCAGCACCTGGCCATTAGGTCTTTGTCTTAAACCCAGACTATATTATAGGTGTCTAATTGTGTTCTCATGACTCTGATTCCTAATGGATCGTAACTGCTGAGGTTTTCTTGAGCATTTTAATGATACGGCATTACCGTTAACTGTACCTGGCCCATATAACATAAAATTTAATGTGTTAGCCTACTGCTTGAAAACATTTATCTTTTGTGTATCTCACACTGCTATCCCCCCTCCCCACCCTGCCAAGTCCTGGTGCTTGAACTCAGGGCCTGGGCACTGATGGGTTTTCTCAAGGCTAACAGTCTACCACTTGAGCCACAGCATCACTTCTGGCTTTTTCTGTGTATGTGGTACCAAGGACTCAAACCCAGGATTTCATGTAAGTGAGGCAAGCACAATACCACTAGGCCATGCTTCTGGCCCTCACATTGTTTGTTTTTTTTTTCTTTCTTGCCAGTCCTGAGCTTGAGCTCAGGGCCTGAGCACTGTCCCTGGACTTTCTCAAGGCTAGAGCTCTTCCACTTGAGCCTCAGCACCACTTCCGGCTTTTTTCTATGTATATGGTACTTAGGAATCGAACCCGGGTCTTTGTGTATGCTAGGCAAGCACTCTACCACTAGGCCAAACTCCCAGCCCCTCACATTGCTATCTGATCAGAGGAAACAACTACTTCAGCCAAAGTGATTAATTTGCACCTGCTAAAATAAATTCTTTCTTAACTCTTTACTACCTTGTTTCCTTCACCAGACACACCTCATTCTATCAATCTCTTTACTAATATCCTATCTCAGAGCCATGTGCAAATCTTTTTGAGAGAAAGACTACTCAGGAGAGTTGAAAAAATTTTTTCCCTATGAAACCTCCACAGCAATCATTTGTTATCAATCATGGGAAAATCATATTTTGTTAAGACACAATAAAAGAGAGAAGGGGAGAATCAGAAGCGAGAGATAAAGAGAGGAGAGAGAGGATATAGAGGAGAGTAGACTGGGTATGTGTAATCTGGTGAGACTAATATTATCTTATTTTTTGTCTCTACATTCTTCATAGTAGCTAGGCGTGGAGGTTTCACACAGCAAGGATTAACAATATCCAATAAGTAAACAAAATTAGAAGGTAAAAATTAAAAGAATTATTTTATTTAAATATTGTTTTCTTATTTTTTAATATATCCTTAAGTTTTAGGGAATATGAATGCAGTATATGAATATAAATTAACATATTCCAATAAGAACACAGTATATAAATGCTTCTTTAGACTGAGGGATTTTGTATGTTGGAAGGAAGAAATTATTTCCTTTCGGTTAAAGTGAAGTTATCTAAAAATAATAATCACTGCTTCCCTCTCGATCCAGAGTACCTAGAAGACAAAGGGCAAGATGAAGGGCAAGACAAAGGACAAGAGAGGAGAAAGATATCATCTGATTTCCTTTATTCCTCTTTGATGGGCAACTATGTATAACTACTTAATGTAATTGCCCTCCAAACAAAAAAATACTTACAGGACTTCTCCAAGAAGGAAATATATGTATACCTCAACTATACTGTGGGTTCTGTTCTGTAACACTGTAATAAAATAAGTATCACAATAGTCAGAAGAATTTTTTTTTTTTTGCCAGTCCTAGGGCTTGAACTCAGGGCCTAAGCACAGTCCTTGGGCTTTCACAAGGCTACTACTTGAGCCACAGCACCACTTCCGTCTTTTTTGCTTTTTTCTGTGTACCAAGGAATCGAACCCCAGGGCTTCATGCATGTTAGGCCAAACTCCTGGCCCCAGAATAATTTTTTGATTTCAATGAATAGTAAAATTATATTTATACTACACTGAAGTCTACTAAATGTACAACAGCATTATGTCTACAAAAAGTACATACCTTCATTAAAAAAATACGATACTGCCAAAAATGCTAATAATGATCTAAGCTGCTAGAAATACTTTGCTTGACAGACTTTGCTTGATGTTTGATTGCCAATTCACAATTCATTAAAAATTCAGTGTCTGTGTGAGGTACAATAAAATGAGGTATGCCTGTATAAACTTAATGATGCTTATGATTTATAAGTTAAAAAACAGTTCACTCTTGCTAAATCTATTTTAAAGACAAAAGATAAATAATTCAAACATATACAGAGCCTGGTACCAGTGGCTTATGCCTATAATCCTACCTACTCAGGAAGATGAGATCTGAAAGTTTAAAGCCAGACCAGGCAGATAAATTGCAGGTAGACTATTATCTCCAACTAATCCAGCAAAAAGCCATGATTGGAGGTCTGACTTAAGTAGTTTGAAGTGGTACAGTGCCAGCTGTGAGGGGAAAAAGCAAAATCAGACCTCAAGATTCTAAATTCAAATCCCAGTATAAGCACAAAGCACACACACTTTTAAGACTTACCTGGTAACACAATTCTATTCTTACAGCCTTTATCTAGGAACATAGTTCCAAATAAATAATTATGAAAGGACTGTGGCTATCTTTAGGAGCTCTATTTTATTTTAGGCATAGCATCAGGATATTAACAAACTATTTTCATATGACCATACAAACCATTTCTTGTATAATAAACTAGTGATCTCATTGTTAAGCTCTACATTTCATTACGTAAATGAGTACAAAAGTAAAGAGAATGAGACACCAATGTCTCATGCCTATATTTGCTTTTCAGAGGACTAGAGTTTGAAAACAACTAAGGTAGAAAAGTCTGCAAGACTCCACCTCCAATTAACCTACAAAATGTCAGAATGGAGGTATGGTTCAAGTGTAGAGTACTGGCAGTGAGCAGAAAGTTGAATGAGTGTGTGAGGCCCTGAGTTTAGCTCTGATGTAATGTGTGTTCATGCACATATGTTTACATGCACACACACAAATACGTATATACAATTAGATGAATAGATTTTCAAGGCTTTTAGCGCTACAGAAGCTCAGAAATTAAAATTACATTTAGCTCAGTTTCCTTCTACTGGATGACAAATTTCTAGTGTTTTATTAATTTGTCATTACTGAATTTATTCTAGAGTTCATAATTTTTTAATTCCAAGGCCAATTCTTGCTATATACTATCGGTAGTGAGTGAGTGTGTATGTCCTACTACAATACTACTGCTATACCCTACTTTTTTCTGGCAAATTAAGATACTAAATAAATGACACAGATAAACCTACTGGAAAAGTGAAAGAGTGGATTTAGTAAAAACAAACAAAAACTATCAATATAAAAAATTAAGAACTATAAAATGAAGTTTCAAACACAAATCTCTTATCCTGAAGGAGAATTCAGCAGAAATATGAATTATGAAACACTGTCTTTATGCTTTTTAAAAGCACTATTTTATCTTTAAATACTTTTTTTGGCAAGGTTACTGGGCATTGAACCCAAGACCTGTGTAATTGCTAGACATACTCTACCACTGAGCTACACCATCAATCCTAAACACATTTTTAAATGTAATATATAGTGGTTAAATAAATTGTCACAGCTCTAGTGGGAGCCATAATATAAATGCAAGAGATTATAATAGATACAGGTAGTATATTTTTTGTCACATATTTTATGCAAAGAACTTAGTTACTACTTGCTCCCTAACAGTATCATTCACAGTACTAAGAACAGTATTTGTTCCCAGTATTGTCAATGTGGCACATGGACTTTTAAGACATTGTAAAGTTTGTTTTTACAAAGACTCTAAATCATAAGAATATACAGGGGCCGGGAGTTTGGCCTAGTGGTTAAAGTGCTTGCCTAGCATGCATGAAGACCCGGGTTCAATTCCTCGGTACCACATACACAGAAAAAAGCCGGAAGTGGTGCTGAGGCTCAAGTGGTAGAGCTCTAGCCTTGAGAAAGTCCAAGGACAGTGCTCAGTCCCTGAGCTCAAGCCCAGGACTGGCAAAAAAAAAAAAAAAAAAAAGAATATACAGACCATTAAGATAAAAAATGCTGACAATTAATTCACCTGGATAGAGCAGAAGTAATTCTTCATTGCAAGTCTAACTAATAGGGATATTTTCCTACCTTATATAGGCGTGACCTACAGATTTGCAAAATTCCTCAATGGCCAATGCTTTTGTACCATTCATAGTAGAAAGATAACCAGGGATGAAGATAATTCCTGGTGTTTTGCCTTTTAAATTCTTATATGCCAGGTTTGGAAGGTCAGGTCGATTAAGGAAAGAGAGTGATGCCATTTTTCTGCAAGCTAAACAAAGTATACAAAACACAAATTACACTTTGCAAAGAGTTTTTGAAAAGACATACATTTTTAGTCTTAGCTTTCTTAACTCTCTGATGTGAAAAAGTATTTCCAACAGGCTCTAGTGGCTCATGATCATAATCCTAGCTACTCAGGAGACTGAGATCTAAAAACCCAGTCCAGGCAGAAAGACTCGTCACTTCAATTTTCACCAGCCAAAATCTGCAAGTGGGGGTGTAGCTCAAGTGGTAAAGTGCCAGCTGGGAGGGAGCGGGAGAGTAGGGGTAAAAGCTGAGCAAGAGCTCAAAGTCTGGACTTCAATCCCCAGTACCAACACCCATTTTTTTTTTCTTAAAGCCATTTGACAGGAAAACCAAAAACAGACTCTATTAACATTCAGATTTAAGTATACACTATTGTCAACGCTGTTGCCTTGTTCTGTGGGACTGTCTTACGACCTTGGTTTCAGGAATTTCATATCCACTCCTTTGGGAGGGACGCGGGGAAAGGCGTTTGTTCTTCCTTGGGGAAATTATTTCCAAGAACTGCTGGCCCCATTTACTACTGTCTCCCACTCACCTATGACACTACATGCCATGAAAGTAGACTCATTATATCAGCTGGGAGGGATCAATAAGAAATTGCTTTACAAAGTTGTCGGAGTCCAATAAGAAACAAGGTCTCCCAGTATCATTATTCCAAGTACCAAGCCTTTGACAGCTGTGTGCGCAAAAAAAAAAAAAAAAAAACCAAAAAAACCAAAAAAACAAAAAACTGGGATCCAAAGATAAACTGCATCTACTGAGAGAAAACATATTCACAGGGCACATTCTGATTCCGGTCCTCCGGGAGAGTAACGAGGAGAAGTGTCGCTGCTTTCCGGCCTTACATCAGGCCACGGGCACGTTCGGGGGACCGACGTGGACGACCCCGCGAGGGAACGGCGGCATCTTGAGGTTTCTAGGGCGGAGGGTGGGGGGGGGGGCGGCCACTGCTGCGGAGGGCAGAGGACAAAGCGCCCCCAAGGGCCCGGGCTTCCAAGAACCTCCCAAGTCGGGCCTCCTAGAACTCTACAGGAGCACTCGGCCAGAAGTACCGACGAAGAGAGACAGAAAGCAGGGGGAAACACCAACTTCGTGCTTCTGTGAAAGTAGCGCTCCCCCCCCCCCACAAACACACGACCCGGGAACGGACGGCGGGCGGGGATGAATGCCTCTCACTCCCGCCACGCGGCACTAACCTGGGAACCGGGAAGGCGCCCGCTGGGGCTTCCGGGCCAGGGTACCGTGGGGGTCGAGAGAAGCGAAGACCCGGCCCCAGGTCCGACAAGGAACGCAAGCCGCCGCCGCCGCCGCCGCCGAAGCCGCGGACAGGCCCACGCCCGCCATCTTCCCGGCAGCCCTTGCGCCCCTCACTGGGCGACGGAGACGCCGCCGGTCGCAGAGTTCCAAGAATGCGCATGCGTTGCCCGGTGAGAGGCGGAACTTGCCCAACCGCGTCACAGTTCCAGTCGCGTGGAAGTGCGCGTGCGCAGCGCGCTGTCGCAGCTACAAGCCTTGTTCTTGGGTTGTTCTTTTCCCTTATTGTGCTTCTGACAGGTTTGAATCTATATTTTTCAATTATTATTAAGTAGTTGTACAAAAGGAGCAACAATTCCATCAGGCGGGTTGCGCATACAATCCTTCTTGGGCAATGTCACCTTTCCTTTCTTCTCGGGGAGGCACCACATCCCAGGTCCTAGGTTGGAAACCAGCTCCTCCATCAGAAACATGAAATGCCAACCTTGCTCAGTCCCAAGTCCAGTGACTCCCTGTTTTAACCTGTACTGGGAATACTTCCAAGATCTTTGTAAGGTCTGACCTTCATATCTGGAATGGAATCATGTTCTCCGCTCCCTCACCAATTTGTGTTCTGGTTGTTTATGTGTCTGGCCATTGAATTCGGAGACTGTTCTGACATCTCTTCTTGCAATATGCAAAAAGTAAGTTTCAGTAGGTAAATCATCTCAACAGAAGAAGAAAGCTGAGAGGATTATGTAAAATTTAGGAGAATATTATATAACTAGGAATCAGAGACCTAAAAACAAAGGTGAAAAAGAAAAAAATTACATTTGACTAGAAGAATTTAAGCATTTTAATGGAAAAAAAGATACTGTAAGACAAATGAGAGCCTGGGAAAGTGCATGACACAACATAGATGCAGTAATTCTATTCGGCTGACTCTTAGAAACAAGAGAAAAATAATGCCAATAAAACTGACATGAGGGTTGGGAGGGTGGCCTACTGGTAGAGTGCTTGCTTAACATGTATGAAGCTCTGGGTTCTATTCCTTGGTGCCATAAACACAGAAGAAGCTGAAAGTGGCGAAAACCCAAGGACAGTGCTCCAGCCCTGAGTTCAAGCTCCAGGACTAGTAAAAACACGAAGTCTCACTAATTGAAAAAAAACACGAACTAGAAAAATAACATGCCACTTTCTTTTTACTCACTGGACTGGCAAGAATTAAAAAGGGCAACTATTCACCAAAAAACATTGATTTTGCAAGTAATCTGGTCACACTGATTACAAGTTACAGTATACATTTTCCCCAATGCTGTGTAAGCTAATGTCTCCCTGTGTGATTATACATATGTGTGTATATATATATATCAGCTTCATGCATTATCATCTACTGCACTATTTTTAGAGGAAAAGAGAAGAAAAAAATGTAATGACAATAGAAAAATAACAATGAATTGTAACACAAAGGTTTCTTGGCCTTTGCCTTTTATATACTGAAGTATTTGGGGGAGCCTCAAGATTCACCCACTAAACCTTATTTAGTTTTCCTAAAAAGTTGCTACAATTAGTGAAATGTGATAGTTTGTGTAAATCTCTTCATTATTGTGGCAGTGGATTGTTTCCAGAGTTATAGGGGAAAGTTGGAAATGGTAGCATTTTATGAAGCATGCATTTGGAGTTGTGAAAATCTGTTCTTTTTGATATATTGGACGAGTGGGAGACATTTTCCCTTCAGTGGGAAAAGATTGAACAGATCTTTCTTGAGATCTATACTGCCTTGTATATAGGAAGAACATAAAGTAACTGAAGCTGATGAGTGGGTTAGCGTACTCCTAAGAACTAGAAAGTCTTCCTTCACTTCTTTATCCTTGCTCTCCAATGAATTAACCAATTCACCTTCCCCTGGTGGAGGGGATACATTAAAAAACAAAAACACACTACAGGGCCTTTAAGGAATGCTTGGTGATCTATCTGGAAACTACACTGAAATCATATCAAAAGAATTGATTAAGAACTCATGATCTGCTGGGTTCCTGTGCCTTGCAACTGTCATCCTAGCTACTGAGAAGGCTGAGATCTGACGACGGCAGTTCAAAACCAGCCGAGGCAGGAAAGTCTGCGAAACTCCAATTAAACACCAGAAAATCAGAGTAGTGGTTGAAAGTGGTACAGTACTAGCCTTGAGCAGAAAAAGCTCAAGGACAGTGCCCAGGCCCCTGGTTCAAGCCCTACCTCCAGCAACAAAGGGGAAAATGACCTTTTAGCAAACCCATGAATAATTTCCTCTTTCATTTTTTTTTCTCCTTTGGGGGGTGGAGTGGCTGGTACTGGGGCCACTCTCTCCATTTTTAAGATGTTTTTACTGAGGGTTAATGTGCAGGCAGTAGACCAACAGATCAATTTGTTTCTATTCTGGGAACCCAATGTCCATTTTTCTTGCACAAACTTACAAGGTTTTTTTTAAAAAAAAAAACATCTGCTGGACTATGAAGTTACTTATGAGGCAGACAAATATCACTTTGCAGAAAGAGCTGCTTCTTCTGATACTTTAAAAAGGATTCTGTGAAGTGTTTTTGTAGCACCCCAAACTGAATGTTATTATTATTCTGTACTTTGTTTGCACATTAAATTCTTACAAACAACAACAAAAAACAAAAACCACATAATGATGCAATCAGTTTCTCGTTTTGAATTCTACCAACAAGAAGTTTAGGGAGAGAAATGGGGTTCCCATACATAGAGGCTGAGTTCACATTTGCATTATTTTCTCCTTTCTGATATAAAAAACAAAAACATAGTCCTTCCCATCCTTAGTAATAACTATCACTACAAAAAGGCAAAAAGATGGCAAGTGGTTTTTGTTTTGTTTTTAAGCTTAAATTTGGTTTCTGACGCTTTTGTTCATTGTCTAGACTCTGCCAACTAAGCCACACCTCCAACCCACATACACATTTCACCTCATTTCTTTTTTTCTTTTCTTTTCTTTTGCCAGTCCTGCACTTGAACTCAGGGCCTGAACACTGTCCTTGGACTTTCTTAAGGCTAGAGCTCTGCCATTTGAGCCTGAGCACCACTTCCGGCTTTTTTTCTATATATATGGTACTGAGGAATTGAACCCTGGTCTTCATGCATGCTAGGCAAGCACTCTACCACTAGGCCACACTCTCTGCCCTTCACCTCATTTTTTTTTCTTATAATTTTTATTGTAATTAACAGAAGGGTTCCATTGTATTCACCAGATAGAAGGTGCATTACTTCACATTGATACCCTTTCTCATATTCTGTCCCCATTTCCCTCCCCCCACCCTTCACCTCATTTCTAAGCAATAGGAATGGTTCCAGAAATAACTTATAACTATTTTAGCATATAAAGTGAAAATCGTGATGTGAATATATGACAGCCTGTATGTGGATTTGACAACTGATATTGTTGTAGATTAATCCATGTCCCATCCTCTTTCAGATATGTAACTTCCAAGTGAGGGAAGTCTATTTTCAAGTATGAAATCAGGTTCAAATTCAATGTATTTTATTTATTTATTTATTTAGTCAGTGGTGGGACTTGAACTCTGGGCCTGGGCATTGTCCCTGAGCTCTTCAGCTCAAGGCTACCACCCTACCCCTGGAGACACAGCATCACTTCCCATTTTCTGGAGATTAACTGGAGATCAGAGTCTCATGGGCTTTGTAGTGCCCAGTTGGCTTTGAACCTCGATCCTCAAATCTCAGCCTCCCGAGTAGCTAGGATTACAAGCGTGAGCCACCTCACCCAGCTCAAATTCAATGCATTTTAATTCAAACTCAATATGTTTCATACACACACTTAAAAGGTTTATAACATGCAAATTAATTAGAATACCCTTACAATCCTATAGAAAAAGTACAGTACAGAAAAGTTTGTGTTTTTACATCAATCAACAAAATCTTGACATTTCATTTTCTTAGGTCAATATAAGCATTAAGGGTCATCTCTTGCAAAACCAGATTTTAAGAATACCTTCTACAATCATGACTTTTATCCTTCATTGTTCAAGTAAACTCTTATGTTATCCAGTTGCAAAATCTTATTATTGGTGATGTGTATACATATATAAAATTACACAGCAATTAAAAAAAATAGATTGTACCCAGTCAGGCCTCACAACATTTTATAGACACATCCAATCATTTCACCTTGAACTAGTAAGGAAAGCATCAGGTTTTTACTTCCATTCATTTGCCATGTTTTCACAAAGAGTACATTCATACTTACAAACACACAAAACATGAAATCTTGAGTATGTGACATTTGAAAAACCACTGTAAAAAAGAAGACTTTCCAGAAGTCATTTGTTCAACAGAAATTAATTTAACTCTTAAAAACAAAGATTAATTGTAAAGAAATACATAATAAGATATAACAGATAATATTGTTTGATGTTACTTGCTTTTCATAGGCTACACCATTTCTGAGAACACATATTTTAATGGCTGTTCTTTGATGAAAACAGACATGTGATTTCATAGTGTTGTATGTGAGAGTGTGATTAGGAGGTGTGCTTCATAGCAAAGAGAAATCAGACAATTGAAAGAACACTAGCTATGTCTGCCTTCTTTCTCAGCACCAGAAATAAAGTATTTAGCAAAACTTCCTAAGACTAAATATTTAAAAATTGCACAGTGTGACAGGATGTTGTCTAAGATGGCTTTCCCCTACCACCCACAACCCGCCCCCCCCAACAACAACCCCCAAACAGCAACAGCAACAACAACCCAACTACCTTGAACTCAGGGCCCCACACTCTGAGTGATTAGCTTTCTCATTCATGGCTATCACTTTCCCACTTGAGCTACACTTCCACATCTGGCTTTTTGAACAGTGATTTCAGCCTCTTGAGTTGGCAGGCTTTCAGGCATGACCCACAGGTGTCTGATTATTATTCTTATACAGAAGTGGTTTACAATACAGGCACAGTAGTAGCTTATGCTGGAGATGACAGAGCAGAGCTTCTACAGGGGCACTTAATAAAATCATCATTTTAAAATGCAGTCCATTACTTGAAACTGATATTGCTAAACAGAAATCATACCAAGTCTTTTAGTTTTTGGTGAAATATTTGAAAATTAAGGCAAAATTCCTAAAACAATCTCCTTCGAGTCCTTATTATATTTATAAAATACTACCTTCTAAGTGGGGAAAATGACAACAAATGATTACTAATATTGTCAATTCAATGATGTAGGTGTTAACATATTCTCACATTTCCAAATATATATATATATATATGCAGACATTTTGTAAACTATTTAATCACAATCTATTGGTAAAAAATAGGTTACAAAAATGTTTATAAAAGTGATGTAGTTTTTCAAAATAGTGTTTCTCATAGGAGCTTTAATTCATTTGCTGCTTAAGCTTTGAATTACATGTCCTTTCCTTTTCTTTTTAATAAAAGCCTTCTCAATATGAAGAGAGTTCTGAGTGTATATCGTTAAAGGGACGGGGTTTTTGGATCTTCTACTTGGGATTGAATATGGCTTCACTTTTTTAAGAGTTATTGCAGTCTGCCCTGAAGTGGGACTATTGCTTCATTTCACTACAATAAGAAGTGAGTGTAACCTTCTGCCCCAGTAACGATAACGTCCATCCAGATCCGCATGGCTTCCGGGGATGGAGCCACCATGTAATAGATTCTGTCATGAGTCTTGACACTAAAGGTGAGTAATGGATTAGGACTCTGAAATGCAAAGAGGGAACAAATGTCAAATATCTTGAAATCAGAACATCAAATAACATAGACATGTTAAAGTTTCTTTTTTAATTAGTAGTTCTTCACTGATACTTATATAAATATTATTTTTTACTACTGTAAGTCCTTACCCCCTCCCAACACTTTTCTCAAGATTGGCCATCTTTCTGACCTTTTAGAACAAGAAATCTCACCCAGAGCTCCTTAATTCTCTTACTGACTAGTCTGAGAGTATAGTACCTAATACCTAGTTGATAAACAGCATTTAATAAATTGCAGCTGCTACTTTTTGCCTTATAATTATCTTCCTATGGGTACTGAAGGCTCACACTTGGAATCCTCGCTAATAAAGAGACAGAGATTTCAGAATCCTGGGTTGCCAGTTCACAAATTAAAGATCTTTTTTTTTTTTTCGCCAGTTCTGGGGCTTGAACTCAGGGCCTAGGCACTGTCCTTGGACAAATTTTTTGCTCAAGGCTAGTACTCTGCCACTTGAGCCACAGTGCCACTTCCAGCTTTTTCTGTGTATGTGGCACCGAGGAATCAAACCAGAGCTTTATACATGCTAGGCAAGCACTCTACCTCTACACTATGCTCCCAGCCCCCCAAGAGAATCTTATTTCCAATTTGCAGTGGAATGCTTGAAGTGGAGGCATTATTCAAGTGGCCGAATGCCAGCTGTGATCAGAGAAAGCCAAGTGAGAGTGACAGGCCCTGAGTTCAAGCCCACAGTACCAGCACAAAAAATAAATTCATAACTACAAATAGCTTCTTTTGCAAACAATGGCAGAGTCATTTTGTAGCATCTTCCAAACTTATAGATCCAGATTATTTTCTTATTTCACTAGGACCTTTTTCTTTTGGCCTCAGAAAATCAACTGGACTTATTTCCCAGCACCATTCTGATTAAACCTGTTATGCCAGAACACATCGAAATTGCTTAACATGCCCAACTAACGTTTCCCTAACTTAACCATGCCTTCCACTTGCAGATATGTAGGAAACTGATGTTTACCTTATTAGCATTCTTGAGGTGGTCATAATATACTTCTTCGATGGCTTGAAAATAAATCACTCCTTTTAATTTAGCTTCATGCTTGTCTGCAAAGATAGATGAATGCTAAATACTTGGTCAACACTGGCAGGCAGGAGACTATAATTTCATGCTCATCGTCATCATTAAAATATTTACAATTAAAATTATCTAACAGTTAATAAAAAAAGTAGCCTAATGATTAGTCCTGTCCTATTTTTTTCTTAAAGAGAGAAACTAAAAAAATATGGCATTTCTGTCTCCAAACCCGAGAGTAGATGACTTTGTTCAAGACTCTTTGGTGAAGTGTAACAGTTGAAAGAAAGAGAGCCAGTTCTGAAAAGAGCAACAGCAGAGGGCCTTGAATTTAAGCCTTAGCACAGGTACAAAAACCCCCACAAAACCCCCAAAATAAACAACAAAAAGGGCCACCCAAACTTCAGATTGTCCAATTAACTTTCTTTTTTTTTTTTTTTTTGCCAGTCCTGGGCTTGAGCTCAGGGCCTGAGCACTGTCCTTGGATTTTCTCAAGGCTAGAGCTCTACCACTTGAGCCTCAGCACCACTTCTGGCTTTTTTCTATGTATGTGGTACCGAGGAATCGAACCCGGGTCTCCATGCATGCTAGGCACACATTTTAACCACTAGGCCAAACTCCCGGCCCATGTCCAATTAAATTTCAAAATACAAATATTTTTGGTACCTGTCCAAATTATCTCTACACATTCTCCAATACTGTCTTTTTCACAAAACTATTATAATACTCAGGTCTGATACAGTATTTTCAAGTGTGTTTTTTGTGATCTATAATTTATATTTTACTTGTATTTCTTTCCTGTAAAACTTGTCTAACATGTTTGATTTCTCCCATAAAATTGAAAAAGAGCTTTGAAATGTCAGTAATTATGTCTTTAAACACTGTATTTTCTATTCCATTTCCAAACATTTTATTCAGCATACCAAATGAATAAAGCATAAACCAAAAAACCCCCAAAATTTAACCAAGCATAACTATATGGTGATCCTCTTAGTTTTTTAAATACTTTATAATTTAAATTTTGCAAAGATCACAAATAAATAATTGAGAATTGCAAAAGTACAGGGAAGAGACAGCCAGAGACTATTGTAACAGCAAATAACAGCCCTTTTTGGAAGGCAACTGGTCAAACAAGACAATTTGAAAGTACACATATCCTTCACTTAATGATTCTATTTCAGAATTTCATTGTATAAAATTACTCATGCAGCCCAGCAATGGTGACTGTGTAATCTTAGCTACTTAATGGTGTGTGTAATCCTAGCTACTCAAGAGGCTGAGCTGCATGGATCTGATTTCAAAGCCAGGCTGGGCAGGAAAGTCCATGAGACTCTTATCTCCAGTGAGTCACTAAAAAGCCAGAAGTGGACCTGTGGCTCAAGTGGTAGAGCACTAGCCTTGAGCATAAAAATTCAGAAACACCATAGAATCGGCATGATCGCTAAAACGGAGGTTTCCCTTCATATTCGCATAAGGAAATAATCTTAGACTGGGCAGGGTGGTGTAAAGCTACAATTTCAGCACTAAGGAGGCTGAGGCAGAGAGGATCTTAGGCTGGAAACTATCCTGGGACACATACTATGAAACCTCTTTCAAAAAGATAAAGAGCAAAACAATCAGAATGGGGTTATGTAAAATAGGGTATGAGCAGATTGAATAATTTTGGCCTCAAGTTGTATACAAAATATAAATATGTAATATGTACTGTACATATGCACACATTTTAATTATTCATTGCATTTATGAAATATAATTATATAGAATATATAACATATACATTGTCTTATTCAAAACAATACGATTAAACGTGAAAAACATAAAAATGAATATAGAAAATCTGAAAGTATATTTCAGTCTTAATGAGGGAATCAAGTCAGAATTTCTGTGATAGGAAAGAGATGTGACTTTTTTTTTGACTTTCATTATATACACTTTTTCATGTTTTGAATTTTTTATTTGTGGAGGTTCTGGGACTTGAACTCAGGCCCTAGATGATAATCCCTATGCTTCTTTTGCTCAAGGATAGAGCTCTATCATTTGAGCCACTTCTGACTTTTTTTGGTAGTTCAGTGGAGGTAAATGTCTCACAGACTAACCTGCCCAGGCTGGCTTCCTAGGATTAGAGACATGAGCAACTAGTTCCCGGCTACATTTTAAATTTTTTTAACTAAGTGAATTTCCTTACTTTTCCCTTTTCCTTACTTTGAGGCCAGGAGTTTGGCCTACTGGTAGAGTGCTTGCCTAGCATGCATGAAGACCAGGGTTCAATTCCTCAGTACCACATACATAGAAAAAAGCCAGAAGTGGTGCTGAGGCTCAAGTGGTAGAGCTCTTGCCTTGAGAAAGTCCAAGGACAGTGCATAGGCCCTGAGTTCAAGCACCAGGACTGGCAAACAAAAAAGTTACTTTGAAAAATGGCCCAGAATAATTCCACAGAAAACATAGTATAGTACAATGAATTACAATTAACTCAACATCTCCCTAACTCCTTGGGCCATGGACCATATTTCTGTGTGTTTGCTTTTGCTCTCCCTTGGGAAACATTGCTTCAATATCATATTCAGGGGATTCTAGCTGGTTTCAGTGACAGAGCAGGTAAGCACATCTATCACTTACTGGATAAGATTCTGCAGTCATTCATGAGAATATAGTAATATTTTGTGTTCTCCAAACATGTGTAAACCCAAATCTGGAGATAAAAGTAAATGCCAGTTTCAAGTAGGCAGAAAACTGGAAAACGAAGCTTTTGTTTGCAATACATTTGCTGGTTGACAAAGCAGTCTCAAAGACTGCCAAGAGATCAATAATGCTGCTATGCATTGCGGAGACAATGCCAGTCATTCTGTGTCTCAACAGCATCATCCCTTTCATTTACACACACACTTCTGTGCCTCAGCGGGAGACGCTCCTTGAGTTTCCAGTGAAAGTACTGGAGGTCAAGGCCAGAGGCTGGGGTCCAGCACAACACAATAGCTTTGGGCACAGACAAGGCCATTGACTGTAGACAAGCTGAGAGTCAAGGACAGCCTGAGCTGCAATTGGGAGGACACTGTGGGGACACATTTGGACCCGTGCTTGTTGGCATTTAAAGGGGATGGATGGAGTGTGAGGGTAAGAGTGGCCCTGATGGGTGATCACCCTAAAGCGAATTAACCGGGTAGCATTTGTTGCCTAGGTCTTGCTCAGTTATATCACATGCAAATGAGTTTTCAAAAGCTGTTCATGTTACATGATATGAAGAGTCAGATTCCTCAAAAAGGAATAAAAGATAAAATTTAAAATGAAACCCACCCCTGCAGGCTTTATTTTGCAAGAGACATTTCCAGGGGCCGGTGTTACTAGCCACGTGGTGGATGGATGACAAAATAAAGTTCACAGAAAAGAAAGGTGTAGAAGAGCGTAGCAGATTGATCTGAAGGCCTTTAACACTTTCATTATAAAATTTTTGGGTGAGGGCTGATAAAGTGGCTTAGTGGTAGAGTGCTTGCCAAGCATGCATGACGCCCTGGGTTTGATTCTATTTTTCTATTTGGGATGAGGGTTAGTCTAGTGTATTGCCCAGGTTAGAATCAAGTTGGGCTCACATGATCCTCCTGTCTTAGATTCTCACATAAGAGGACCTACAGGTATACTGAATTTTAATTGAACTTGCTTTGTAATACCAGTTCAAGTTTTTTTTTTTTTTTATCACCTACCTGCATAATACGAAAATGTTCGTTTGTTCCGATCAAACACAAACCAACGTTTTTTCCATGTTTTAATCTTTCCACCCATTTTGATGAGGAATCCTCGGCAGGTCTTCTCTGTGATTGACACATGGTAACAGGTGTCAATATTGTGGCCAGCCGTCTCCACGTGGCTGCGCAAATCAAAGTCCTCCTTCCGGACAGGAAGATAGCGTGTCAAAGGACGAGCCTGGGAAAGTGCAAGAGGCATGTCAGCTAGAGCTTTTAGGTCACAGATGTTTAGAAGCAAGAACTAACGTCACCCAGGGAGCTCACGATACAAGTAGCAAGTCTGAGAAGCAGAGAGTACTTTGAGTGGGACAATTTGGGGAGGGGTAGATGAACTCAGGCTTTTAGTTCGATTCCTTAAAACGGGAAAATAAGACAGTGGAAAAATGTCTTTTTTTTTTCATTTCAGAGAGATACATAGCATTTAACAAATGCAGAGAAATGAAGCATGAAGCTGTCTGGGCTGTTCTGTGTACATAGGACTCCACTATTGGGAAGTTTCCAAGGACTCTCCCTACTACAACTTAACAACAGTTCCTCTTAAGTAATTATAGATTCATACGATTTATTGAACACTGTTAAATAAGAAGAGACTCCATGAGAGCCTGAAAGTTGTTAATATCAGTTTTCTATCAGCTCTAGTAATCCTGATAGAAATTGATGGCAAAGATAAAACTTTGGGGAAAAAGAAGCTGAAATGAAGTTAGCTGTGGCATTATAGCTGGATCTAATATCATGAGCTGTTCAGGAATAGAAGCTGAAAGGATGGAACTGGGTGCCTTCTTTATGAATGGTGAGAGCTAAAGTTCATCTGATTCAAAAAGCACATATCACCAGAGGTGATACTTCTAAAGTATGTTTATTTTATCCTGTTAAACAACCCTTCCCTTTTGTTCTGGGGAAAATGATCTAATCACCTACTGGAAGGCAAACTTACAATCAGTATTAAAACAACTACTTCTTCTTCTTCTTCTTCTTCTTCTTCTTCTTCTTCTTCTTCTTCTTCTTCTTCTTCTTCTTCTTCTTCTTCTTCTTCTATCATTTACGGGGTTAAACTCAGGGTCTCTGAGCCTCTTTGTGCTCCAAGCCAGCACTTTACCACTTGAGCCACAGCACCACTTCTGCTTTTTGAGTGGTTAATTGGAGATAAGAGTCTCACAGGGCTCTTCTACCTGGGCTGGCTTTGAACTATGATTCTCAGATCTCAGCCTCCTGAGTAGGATTATAGGTGTGAGCCACCAGCACTAGCTTAACACTGCTTCTTGGTTTGGCTTTTAACGCTACTTCTTGGATGATCATTACCAAGACTAAGAATTGGGCAGAGGTCAGGATAATGAGTCAGATGAACAAGTTTCATGTTCCACTTTTACTCACTGTTTTACCAGTAGTACTTGTAGTCAATATGCCCCAGGCATATTGACATCTCAAAATACACAAAGACATTCCCCAGCTTCTGTGACTATTTGACAAAACAGTCACAAGTAGGAAGGATCATATGATTTCTTTACCTCTGAGTATACCAGCGAACTCTGATAAAGCTGATATGAGCTTTAAATTGTCATATGGAACAAGATCTTACTTTTGTTGCTTTAAATAAACATTTAATTTTCTCTCTATTATCTTGAGAAAAAATTCATATCATATAAGAAGCTATAGTAATAAGGACAAGACATTGCAAATCTATGATGATCAAGAAGGAAGTTAAGCCAATGAGTGGTTTTCCTGAGTTTGCCTTGAGTTTAGCAATTGAGGAAACGTGTTGTGGCCTGGGGTAGCAAAGATGATCCATGTGACAATTCAGTGGTTACACAAAGAAACAACAAAACAAAACACTAGCAACTGATCATAAAACTGGGGTGGAAGGCAAACATCCATGGCACAACCTACTGAAGAGACTAAGATCTAAAGACTGTGGTTTGAAACCAGCCCAGGCAGGCAGATCTAAGAAATGCTTATTTTCAATGAACAAGCAAAGAGCTGGAAGTAGAGATGTAGGCTTGAGCTGAACATGCCAAGTAAGAACCTGAGGCCTTCAGTTCAAACCTCAGTACTATTAGGGGTAAGGAGAGTGAGAAAGAGAGAGGAAGAGGGAGATGGAGAGGAAAAAGGAAAGGGAGAAAGAGAGAGAGGGGGGAAGGACTGAGAGAGAGATTTATACTGTTCAGGGATGGCATTTGTTTTCAGCAGCCAATGCAGTGGCATTCTTCAAAGCCATTAAAAATATAGTCCTTTAAATGTACCTGACACCAACAGGTTCCCCGTGAATAGTGTTATTTAACTGATAGCTCCCTAGAAGGTGTGAAATAAACTCACTCATATGTTTTTGTCTTAGTCTGCCAAGTGCTAATGGGCCTAAAAGGAAGAAGTCCTTATGGATCACTTTGATGGGTAAGGAAGACATCCACAGACATAGAATGGCTGTCTTCTGTGGAATGGCCACCAGGGGGCAAACGACACTTATGAATTCAAATTAAAGGACAAACCTGGGCCCTTTGTTTCTCCCTTATTTTGACTTCCTTTTCAATTAACTTCTGCCTCTGGCTAGTTTCTTCCTGCAAACGTTTTTCCAGAATTTCTCTTCGCCGTTTTTCTTCTTCCAGAGCTCGTTTTTTGGCTTCCATTTCACGTTCCTAAAAATTGTTATGCAAAACAATGAATACTTTAAGACATACTGATTATACTTCAGTGACTCCAACTAATATCCAAATCAAAATTCTTTCAAGATGATTTCTGGTTTGCATTCTAGTCTCTTAAGATATATAACAAAAGCTAACAAATATCATAATTACCTTTGGTATAGATTTTCAAGCTCCAATCATTATACGCAGAAGCACAATGATTAATTAACAATTCAGTATTAGTTGTAAGTGAAGATCCAGCTTATGATTATATGCTTTCATTTTGTACCAGTGCCTACAGCCCATTAATTCTTAACTACAGCACTCACAAAGTGTTACCAATACTAGTCATGAGGTTCAGCCTTTCTTAAGACTATAGTCTTTTATCGGAGGGCCAAAGTTCCCTCCAATTCCTGCTGCTGCTGCTCTTCAAGAAGCTTCTTGGCTAAAGTTTGCAGAGGAAGTATGGGGGAAGTTAAGAGAGGAAAGGAGGTGCCCTTGGGGCAGGATGCAAAGGCATGTGGGGGATTCCTCAGGAAGCTCTGATTTTTGCCTTTAAATACATTCAACAATAACATGGACTTAAAAAATATTAAAGTAGTGCAGTTAGCACAAGCTGGGAAGAAAGGGAGAAGGTATAAAGATATACCATTCTGCAGGGCGTGGTGGCTCACACCTGTAATCTTTGCAACTTAGGAGGCTGAGATCTGAGAATACAAAGTTCAGAACCAGCCCAGGCACAAAAGAACCCGAGACTCTTATCTCCAATTAACCTAAAAAAAATGGGATGTAGGGTAGAGTGGTAGCCTTGAGTTGAAGAGCTCAGGGACAGTGTCTAGGCAGAGTTCAGGCCCCATGACCCCCCCCCCCCACACACACACAAAAATGGTATATCATTCTTCCCTATTCCTTGACAAAACCACAGAGCAGCCAGCACAAGCAAACAACAGCACAAAACATCCATTTCAGTCTATGTCAACTCTACACAGTCTATGCCAACACATTTCTCAAGTGATGGAAAACTGATGAAGAGCCTTTGAAAGTCATGCCTTTTCTTTTCAGTTAAGACAGGAGACTGAGAATGGCTGAGTGGCTTCAACACTAATTTAAGCTCTTGAAGGACAGGTTCTTTCTGATGTCAGAGGCCAGGCTCCCCGCACCAGCCACACAGGCTGGGGTAAAGGTACAAGGCTTACCCTGGATTCAAGCAGCCGGGTCTTTTCTGCATGAGCTTGTTTCAACAGTCTCTCCATTTCTTCTATCCGGGCGATATTGGAAGTGCTGGCACTGAATCAATAAAAAGGCCTAAGAATATTGGCTCAGACTGGTAAATTCTTTCTCTACACACACACACACACCACACACACACACACACACACACACACACACACACACACACACACACACACACGGACAAGGGAGGTATATGATGAACCTAAGCGCACTCATTTCAAAGGATGTTACTAGCAAGTCATTCACCTGAAGAGGCAAATCAATTCAAGGCTGAAAATTCCAAGTGACATTGACTTACTGCCATTAAGGAGACAAAAATAACATTAGTGTGAATGGCTTTTCTCGGAAATAAGCCAAATGAGTCCTTCAAGGTTTAACAAGGGTGGCCCGTGGGAGATCTGCCTATCAGTTTAAAGATCCACAGGCTAAACCCCCCAAATGACACCAAGGTCATTTTATTTTCTTGTGAATGTGAATCCTCTAGCTTTTTCCATTATGAATTTATACATGTGATCAGTTTACTAAATGATATCATTGAAAAATGACACTAGCAGGAGCAAGGTCACTAAATGACCAGTTTTGGAAGCAGCTACCACCTGCCGTATTAAAGAGGATTCAGAGGAATCAAAATACATGATGAAAAAGATAAAAACAAGGAGAAAAGAAATTTGTAACAGTGTACATAGGTGCCAGTGTATTCCTAGCTACTCAGGATGCTGAGATCTAAAAGATCAAGATTAGAAGCCAGACTAGGCAGAAGAGTTCAAGTCACTTTTCTCTCCAGTTACTCAGCAAAATAGGTGGCAGTGCAGTTGTGGATTAAGTGGTAGAACACCAGCTATGAATGGAAAAAGCTAAATAAAAGAGCAAGGTTCTGAGTTTAAGCCCCACTTACCACACACACACACACACACACACACACACACACACACACACACACACACACACACACACACAGAGGAAGTATACATAAATAAGCAGTCTGCTTGATTATAGATAACTTGATCAAATCAAGAGTAGGAAGATTCAAACCTAAAGGAAGGGTGTCTTGATAAATGTACAGTTACACAGGGCTTGTGGCAAAAAAGTCAGCATTGCTGGCCCTATTACAAAGCCCACTCTTGACAACAGGGGCTGTTTTAGGAAGACTGGATCCTTATAAGCTTAACAATGAGACTGGGCTTGCTAATGTTATTCTGGGCCTATTATTAACAAGGTGTTTTCTCCTGAGGGGGGAAAAAAACCCAGTGATTTCTTATGATTGTTTTCATTAGATACTGAGAGAGGTTCAAAAGGGTGAGTTCTGTTCTCCTTAGCTAACAAGAATTTAAAATAAAATTAAATTTTTGTGCAGGAATCTTACTCCTTCTTCATTGACTTTTTGGATGGAATAGGGATAAGTATCTTTGCTGTAATGAAGAAAGCGGAAAGCATTATATGGCTGGAGGTCAGATAAGGTCACAAAATTATATTATACACTTTTGCATCTGCAGCATCAGATATATATGTCTTAAATCCACAATGGATTTGGAAATAATTTGACTCTCATTATGTGTTAGGTTTAAAAAGAATCACAAGTTAAAAAACAATGTAAGTGTGTTGATGGCAATATAAGTGTGTTTGAGGTGCTGAGATCAATCTCCAGCCAAATTCATCAGTAGCCTGCCCCTCCACCCCTATTTGACACTCTTAGTTCAGTCTACATTTACTCAGATTCCACTGTCTTATATCTTCTCTCTATCCACTGAATTGTCTTCTTTTTTTTAATAGTGAGAAATTCAGATAGATACATCCTTATTGCAGTGTCTCAGCAAATAAAACTATAGACTGATGTCTAAAGGTTCTCTCATTCTAACAATAGCGTACACAACAAAACAAAAACCTGGTTCAGTTAAGAGACTTACCAAGATTTTACTGTAAGTACAGTGTCATAAGCATGTATTTGAGGCTAGCGCAGCCTGAGATATTGTGCTGCTGTCATAGTTACTAGCTGTGGTACTCTGAGCAATTATCTGACTCTCATAATCTCAATTTTCTTGACAGCCTACGGAATCTTCATGAAGACAGTTATAAAGGACTTAACAATCTACTGAGCTTACATTTATTTTCATGATTTCACAGTAAAAGATCACCAAATTATAAATTCTATACAAGAAGTAATATTATACTGAAATTCTAGTGACACCAATTTGGGTTTTGAGGCTTCCTAGGGCATCAAAAGCCATTTGCAGAATGACAGAATTGCTCAGTTGTGAGTTCCTGTGCCTTTCCCTTTTGTGTTAAAACAACATTTTTGTGACTCCTGGAAAGTCACATGAGTTGGACATGAGTTTTATTTTGTCAGCATCTTTATTGACACTGAAAACAAACATGAAGTTTAGAAAATAGGTGCTGGGACTTAAGTAACTGGGTAAATTCTGCACAAAATTGTTATTCTGCTTAAATTTCTGGGTTGTATTATAGAATAGTTCTCTAAATGCAATCGGAAGTGGAAGTTATTTTTGTTGTCTTTATTAGCATTGGTCAGCTTTGATCTTTTTATCTCATACTCCAAGATATTAAGAATAAGTATGGTCAGTAAAAAGCCCAAGAAGAGATGGAAGACAGAGCTGACTCTGGAAAGCAGAATCGGGTTCTGGTTTTATGAAATAGGGCTGGGCTTTCATTAGTAGAGCTTCAGAAGAGAAGACCAGTTTGTATTTAGATGTAGCTTTGGCTTAATTCCCTAATGCTGCTTTTAGTTGGCCCCAGTGTGGGAATACAAATGGGAGTGGTTAAATCCTTAAAAATGTTTTAATATAGCCAGATACATGGCTCACGACTGTCATCCTAGCTACTCAGGAGGCTGAGATCTGAGGAGCAAGGTTCAAAGCCAGCCTAGGCACAAAAGGACCTGAGACTCTTATCTCCAATTAACCTCTAGAAAATGGGAAGTGGGGCTTGGCTCAAGGGTGGGGTGGTAGCATTGAGTTGAAGAGTTCAGGGATAGCGCCCAGGCCTAGTTCAAGCCCCCACCACCACACACACAAAAAATGTTTTAATGTACAAAACAGCTATGGCTTTCCTTCTACCTAAGACACAAGAATAAAACATCTGAAGATTTGACTCTACTGGAAATGATTTCTGGTATTTAATCAAAAGCAGCACAAGGGGCCTAGAGTTTGTTCTAGTGGTACAGTCTTTGCCTAGCATGCATGAAGACCTGGGTTCAATTCCTCGGTACCACATACATAGGAAAAAAGCCAGAAATGGTGCTGAGGCTCAAGTGGTAGAGCTTCTAGCCTTGAGGAAGTCCAAGGATAGTGCTCAGGCCCTGAGCTCAAGCCCAGGACTGGCAAAAAAAAGAAAAAGAAAAAGTTTAGGGCCGGGAGTTTGGCCTAGTGGTTAAAGTGCTTGCCTAGCATGCATGAAACCCGGGTTCGATTCCTCGGTACCACATACTTAGAAAAAAGCCAGAAATGGTGCTGAGGCTCAAGTGGTAGAGCTCTAGCCTTGAGAAAGTCCAAGGACAGTGCTCAGGCCCTGAGCTCAAGCCCAGGACTGGCCAAAAAAAAAAAAAAAAAAGTGATGTACAGACCTGTAATCCTAGCTACTCAGGAGGCTGAGATCTGAGGATCACAGTTCAAAAGAACCTGAGACTAGAAAAAAAAAAAAAGCAGCACAAATGGAGCTTGGAGTCCACCCACAAAGGCAACTCATTTTTGAAGCACACCATACCAAATTTTAAGTGTAAAGAAATAAGGTAAAGTGGAAAAATGAACATATAATATCTAATTGACTAAGTCACACAGCTATAAATGACCATACTTTTTTTTTTTAACAGTACTGAGAAATTAAACTCATGGTCTCCTGGATGCTAGTCAAATTCTCTATTACTCACAGCATTCCTCCAGAAACTTTTGTTTTCTTAGCTAGGGTCTCTTTCTTGCTTTTCCTCAGACCAGCCTCATTTTTTTTTCCATATTTTTTTATTGTAATTAATAGAAGGGTTACATTATGTTCACCAGATAGAAGGTGCATTACTTCACACACATTGATACCCTTTCTCATGTCTTGGTCCCCATTTCCCTTCCCCCTTCCCCACCCCTCATCTTGTTTTCCCCCCCTTCCCTATCCTATTTCAAATAACCAAATAAGCATTTATCCAATATATCAGATAACAAGGTGAAATGCTGTAACAATATGAGATAACAAAAGGACAGCAA
Source organism: Megascapheus bottae (assembly GCF_031878675.1). Taxonomy (NCBI): domain Eukaryota; kingdom Metazoa; phylum Chordata; class Mammalia; order Rodentia; family Geomyidae; genus Megascapheus; species Megascapheus bottae. Next base: position 65,695,117 of record NC_143509.1, read on the forward strand.
AAGAGATGAGTACATTAAGGACAACAATCACTAACTATATGGCTTTTGTTTCTATATCCTGGAGGTTCTTTCATTTAGTGTCATACTATATGGCCGTATGTATCTAGGTTTTGCTCTATTGTAAATCTCTGCTAGGAGAACCCAAGGTTTCTACTGATTATGACAAATGAGGGAAACCATTGAGCCTATGTTCCTTTGAGTCTGGCTTACTTCACTTAATATGATTTTTTCTGTCTTTTCAGGCCAGCCTCATATTGCAATCTTCCTACCTCTGCCTCTGGAATAATGGGAGTTACAGACAAACTTTACCTTGCTCAGCCAAAAGATACCATGTTTCAGGGTCTCCTTAATACTTTCTGAAATTAATGAGTTCATGTTTGAAGCCAGCTGAGGCTTTTTAAAGCAGAAATTCCACCCATGAATAAATCTTACCTGGAAATATTGTCAGGTGAGCAGGCAGAGATGCTGGTTTCCATGCTATCTGAACTGTCCAGGCTCAAGGTGTCAAAGGCCTGGTCTTTGTAGCTGTGATCTGGGTAACGGAAACTATTCAAGTAGACATTTGACTCTGAGGCTGTGCGGTTGTAAAATTCAGATTTCTGTCTTTGTCTTTCACTCATCTGCTGGTGATTATAACCTGAGGAAAGAGCCATAAATATGCAAATATGCCTACATTATCAGGCTTAGAATCTTGTAAGCCTACAGACTCAAGACAGCAACATCTGCATTTGACTTTAGGGCCTTTTGTTTTGAAGCCAAGCAGAGCAAATGAAACAGTAAGCAAGAGGTCCTAAGAAATGGTCTTGTGAGCAAGTCTGTGCTAGCGGGGTCACTTGACACACTTTCTACAACTGAGCAGCCCAACCATGAATAATACAGCAGCATACGCTCAAACTCTAGAAAAAATGAACCAGAAACCCAGAGAAAGCCTTGAATCCTCTTAGAGAGAGGTATATTCAACTGAAGGCACAATCTGGACGGGCCGGGAGTTTGGCCTATGGTAGAGTGCTTGACTAGCATGCATGAAGACCCAGATTTGATTACTCGGTACCACATACATAGAAAAAAGCTGGAAGTGGTGCTGAGGCTCAAGTGGTAGAGTTCTAGCCTTGAGAAAAATCTAAGAACAGTGCTCAGGCCCTGAGCTTATGCCCAGGACTGGCAAAAAAATAAATAAAAATCTGGAAAGCTCTTCACTAATGAGTGAAGACTGAAAGAATAAAAGGTAGGTCTGGCAAAAAAGATTCTGGAAGATTCCCTGTTTTTCTGGGTGGGCTTCACCCATCTTACCTACCTAGAACCATTGCTTAAGAGTTGATGTTGCTAGACAGACATGACCACAAGCCTTCTCCTCCCCACTCCTACCCCAAGCTCAAAAAGAATAAAGGCAGCAAACAACAGCTGTCATTTTGAGTCTTTAACTTCTATCTTCTGTATGAGAAGTAAGAAATGCCCTATCTAGCCTTACTTTCTCCTGTTATACTAAAGTGAATCTTCCCTAAAACTTTCATCTGGAAATACTTTTCATAAATGGATCCCAAGACCTGTGTTTATGCATGGGGCCTGGGAAGCAGAGGGAATGCCTCATCCATCCTCCAGTAACAGCATTAAAACAAGGACAGGGACCTCATGGCTGCATCTGTGGACTTGAACCTAGATGATTCTAAGAACTGGTTCTAGGATTTGTGCTCTGGCTTGGTCATTTGTAGGCACAAGAAATTGCCATAGATGGAAGACCACAGAAGAGTCTAAGACAGAAGGAGGAACTGGCTGGAGTTCCAGAGAGGAAGCAGCCACAGGACTAGACCCTCATTCTTGTGACTCTGTCAGGGAGGAAGATTTGAAGCCCTACTTACACCATTTATTTAGCATGTGGAGTCCACAAAATTGGCATTACATGGAATCCACTTTTCATCTGTAAATTCCAAAGATCTTAGTGGCCAAATAAGGAAGTGGAATGCATCTACTATTAGGAGTGAAGCAAAAGAGGGACTTTAAAAAAATAAGGAAAAATTTCCTCTCTTCAAGTATACTTGGGTTTGTTTTTATTTTTATTTATATCCATAGAATAATGTTGAGCAAAGTAAAAGCAACTAAAAAAAAAGTTTAAAAGACCTTGAAAATGCTCTAAATCTTTCCATACCAATAGATACAACTATTAAAGAGAGCCATTTATAAAATTTAGAAAGCAAGATCTCCTATCTAAAGTTTATCGTGTAGCATTGGACAAAAAAAAAATACCAACTCTACTCCTTGCCTGAGACAGCCATTAGTTTAGAGGCACAATGTTAATTTATCATTCTTCTTTTTTCTAATACCATTCTTTATAAATTCTGGCTAGTAGGATCCAAAAGGTACCATGTGAATTAACCATTGTAAGATAGGTAAAGTTTTGTCAATGTATCCCAAATGTATGACACATGCTTTCAATTGTTATATACGCCTTAGTATAGAAAGTGTGATGACTTCACTAATTGAAAAGATCTCCAGGATATTGAAACAAAAGCCATACAATGAATGATTGTTGTCCTTAATGTACTATGTTATCTCTCATCTCTTTTGCTGTCCCTTGGTTATCTCATATTGTTACAGTATCTCACTTTGTTATCTGATATATTGGATTTATTTGTATTTGGTTATTTGAAATTGGATAGGGAAGGGGGGAAAACCAAGTCGGGGGTGGGGGGGTGGGGGGAGGGTAATGGGGACCAAGACATGTGAAAGGGTATCAATATATGTGAATTAATGCACCTTCTATCTGGCAAATATCATGTAACCCTTTTATTAATTACAATAAAATAGAAAGTTATCAAGTTAAAAAGAAAAGAAAGTGTGATGACTTCAAATTTTAACCTAGGCTTAAGAGAATAAAACTAACCAGGATTTGTGGCAATTCATCCTTTCATAGCTCACCTGAGGAATTCACTCTTCCTAATGACAGTCCACAGAGGAAGAAGGCACAGGGCAGGGCAGGAAGGAGAAAAACGATGGAGAAAGGGGAAAAAGTACAAGATCAGAAAGGATGAAGAGAGGACAAGAAAATATATAGTACTTATAACATGCAGTCTTTGATGGTGTTAACATTACCAGAAAAACACAGGATGCTCACAGTTTTAGATTCAATCTAAGTTTCAAAAGGATAACTGAAGTAGTTTTTAAAATGACATTATGAGACATGCATAGTTAGTTTAAAAAAAGAAAGATTTGTTAACAAGGCAACATTTTTACATATTTTCATCAATCAAATGATCTGAAGCATTAAAAACATATTTCCAATAAACAATTCTTTTTTTTCCCTCAAGCAGATAATAGCAAATGGTTTTTAAGAGCCAAGGTTTGAAAATGCCATTCAATTATTTGAAGCACAATCCATGGAATTTTATAACAAGTTCTTTTTTCCTTAATGATAACCATGCTACACATTCAAGACAGTCATTAGACTGTCATTTAGACAGTCATTTAGACTCTTCTCTACTCTCTGCTAAGATTGTCTTATTAAATAGGTTTACCTGGAAAGAATAAACTAAAGGTTCTTAAATCCTCCCCATACCCCACTGTCCCTCTCTTCATTTACTTCTATCTGGCCTTTGTGAGGGAGGAACACTCAGTTTTATGCTTAGCTTGTACACACCCCAAAGCTACTCTTCTTATGCTCAACCTCACAAGTCCATGTTGTGTACTGGCTGCATGTGTGACTCTTGGATAAAATGCAAAACAAGAGAATCATGCAGCTGTCCAGAGAAAATGAACAGCTGCACTCAGCACTGTGTTTCTGACAAATGTGCGACTATTTTCTCTATTATATAAAAGGAACAATGATTAGACTTAAAAATAATCCACCATGGTAAAGCATAAAGTCTGATCATTTCTAAAGATGACTTGACAATGATCTTTTAATATTTTCTGGCAACAAAAACACCACACAAGGAGGTTGTCATACCTTTCCTGGACTTTCCTGCATTTAACAACAACAGCAACAAAGAAAAAAGAAAGGACAAAGATTGGATTCATTCTGAAGTAGTTGACAAGCTGTACAAAAGCCAATGAGCATCACAACTGCTCTCTGCTTTCAACTCTGCTCTCAAATCTCTTGGTTGGCCTGAGGGACTTTGTCAGTGCTGTGCAGACAGTGCTAAAGAAGGCTGTACTTACACCATCATCCTTGACGCATCCATTATGACAGCATCGAAAAAATGGTGCATGGAAGTTAATTGTGTACACAAAAAGTAAATGAAAAAGTCAATGTTTGAGTGAAGGGGAAGTTATTAGGTACAAATGTTTTTCTCTCCCAAACCTTGGAGTTTTAAGAGCATTTGATATTGGAATGAAGCCCAGTAAAGTCATTATAAATGTGTAAATGATCCATTACTTCCTAGTTCTAGTGATTCAACTCTATGGGTTTCATGTAAAATTCTGCCAGCTTTGTTGTTTGCTGTGTCTCTAAGAATTATTCTCCCTGATTCCTGCTCCTCTGGGTGGAAGAGCCAAAAGCCACAAGAAGAATCATCTCTGGGTTGGCAAACCTATAATGGTTCTCTATTTTCTCAGAAGCCATCACATCAGAGTCCTGAGAAAAATTTAGCAGAACATTAGCTTCTGGAGCTTCAGTATTCTCAGGAACACAAAAGATATGTTCATCAAGAACAAGAGCACAGTGGTTAATCAAAGGTAAATGATGATTCTGAAGAGCTTATATCCCTAAGTGAGCTAGGAGAATAGGGTTCTCTTTTCTTTATGACACCAGCATGAGTACTTCAATTATTTGAGAGAAAAGGACTCAAAGCACAAGAGAGGGCTGGGAGTTTGGCCTAGTGGAGAGAGCTTGCCTAGCATGCACAAAGACCTGGGTTCAATTCCTTGGTACCACATACATACAAAAAATCCAGAAGTGGTGCTATGGCTCAAGTGGTAGAGGTCTAGCCTTGAGAAAAAAGCCCAAGGACAATGCTCAGGCCCAGAGTTGAAACCCCAACACTGGCAAAAAAAAAAAAAAAAGCGCAAGAGGTCAAATATTCCTTCAGATTCACCATGTTCTCATGAAAACCTTCTACAGGATACTGTTAACAGCTCTAGTGTTTCATAAATCTATCTATTTAGTGCAAGGGTCTAGTTTTTCTTGCTTTCTAATTTAAGGAAGATTTTTCCATTTAGAGTGTGATCATCTGTGATTCTTCCCCATTTCCTGAGAGTCTCAGTCTTCCCCAAACCTGCAACACATAAGCATAACAATACACCAACTGGCCTTGTGTGCTCCACTGGCCAAGCCATGCTTTGATGTCTTTGACCATTGGTAAAGCAGATGTAAAAGGAAGCCTATTGGAGCCTGGAGTTTAGAGTTTGGCCTAGTGGCAGAGTGCTTGCCTAGCATGCACGAAGACCTAGGTTCTATTCCTTGGTATCACATACATAGAAGAAAAGCCCGAAGTGGTGCTGAGGCTCAAGTGGTAGAGCTCTAGTCTTGAGAAAGTCCAAGGACCGGGCTCAGGCCTTGAGCTCAAGCCCAGGACTGGCAAAAAAAAAAAAAAAAAAAAAAAATAGCCAGCACAAAAAAAATATGCTTGAAGTGTGTGTTTAGTGGTAGAGCACCTGCGCCTAGCAAGTAAATGCAAGGCCTTGAGTTCAAACACAAGTACAACTACCAAAAAGAAGGAGGAGGAGGAGGAGGAGATGGGGGAGGAAGGAAGAGGAGGAGAAGGCAAAGGAGAAGAAAAAGAAGAGTAACATTTAGGACTTTAGATGATCCCTTTCTAACCTCCCCAATTCTACTGTTACTCTTTCTCTGAGAAATGTCAAAGCTTTACAAGAGACAGCCCTAGGATGGAAAGGTACACACCTCTGAGCATCCTCCGTGGTTCTGAGTCTTTGGTCATGGTGGCCAGGGAGTGTGGGAGCACGCTGCCACAACTGTTGCTCTGTCCCAGAGGCATGTGAGCCTGTGAAAATCAGGAGGGAACACTTCAGGAAAACTTCATCTCATAGGGCCCTTCAGGAAATAGTCACATCCCTTTTTCCATAGCTCCTGCCTAAGCAATGAGGACTGAGAAGGTAGGTCTTCATGTCCCATCTGGGGACACTAGATGGCCAAGGCCATCGGATCTTCCTAACAAACTCACAGCATTCTCAACATCACAGCATGCCTCCAATGACAATTCCGAAAGGGAAGATGGTTGAGGAAAGAAACTATCTATTGTCACCTGAGTGAATGGCCAAAAATTCTTCATGCATTAGGAGCTGAGGGCAGATGCAGGGAAAGGAATGCATGCATACCATGCAAAAGGCCGGGAAGACCTACACTTGTTCAAATGCATCAATTTCTGTACACTTGAAACACCCACATAAAACAAATGAAAACAAAGTTTCTTTGATTCAGGACAAGGAGACAGGCTAAGGACGCCTCCATTAAGAACTTCCCTCTTAAGCTGGATGATAGTGACATATATCTGCAATCTTAGCTACGTAGGAAGCTGAGATCCAGAGGATCATTTTTTCAAGCCAAGGGCAGAAAAGTCTGAAAGATTCTGTCTCCAAAATAACTGGTAAAAAAAAAAGCAGACAGAAGCATGGCTCACGTGGTAGAGTGACAGCCTAGTAAGAAATCTGAGCAAGCTTGAAGCCCTGAATTCAAATCCACATACTGGCCTACATGAAACAAAATAAACAAAGAAAAACTAACAGAAAGAAAAATGAATCTTCTGCTCCTTCACTTGACTTTTCCTCTGGTTCTGAAATGGCCCCAGGGTATGCCAGCAGAACATAAGGGAGGGCACAGACATTGGCTCCCATCTCAGCATCACTAACACCGGCTGAAGGGTTTGGCATTAGTCACTTAGCTTCTTCTACCTCACTAATCAGTAAACATTTCCATTGTCTAACCATGCTAGGCTTTGCAATAAAACTATTTTCCAGGCACTGGTGGTTCATGCCTGAGATCTGAGGATTTAGGTTCAAAACCAGCCTAGTTTTAAGACTCTTCTCTCCAATGAACCATTAAAAAAAAAAAAAAGCTAGAGGAAATGGCGCTGTGGCTCAAGGGGTAGGGCAGTAACCTTGAGGTGAAGAGCTCAGGGACAAAGCCTAGGCCCACAGAGTTCAAGCCCCACAACCAAAAAAAAAAAAAAAAAAAAGCTAGAAGTGGTGGAGAACCACTTGAGTGAAGCCTTGAATTCAAGCCTCAGTACTACCACATTAAATAAATTGATTAATATAAGACTACTCATGTAAAGGGCTAAGCCCAGTGTGAAACCTGCAATAATTGACCCAACAAATACTTGGGGCTATTAGTTCTGGAGTCTCTTAGGACTTAATCTTAATTGGAACTTATCTTATTTTTAAATCTGGGATGTAACTATCCCAGGAGCCTGTCAGGTGAGTGAATTGGGATCATGAAAATATCTACCTCCACAATCTTTATCCCCAGAACATGTAACTCCAAATAGTCTCTGAATAGCACAGAAAAGCTAGTCGGGATGTCTGCCCCACAGCAGATCCAATGCTTTGTTATCATAAGCGGTTTTCCTTCCAGGCCTTTGCACGGTGGGAGTGTAATAAGAAGACACCCCCAAAAGAAACCCCTTGTTTCTTCAGTCCTACCTTGGGGGCGATGCTTCTCCCCATTGTAGCACTGCTGAAATGTGGGGAGATGGAAGGTGTGGTTTTCTTTCGAGGCAAAGTGTCACTCAGATAGAGGCCTTCTTTATGCTGTTTTTTCCTTTCTTCCAGACTTCTAAAGTGCTTTAAATGCAAATGTAAAAGCAAAATAGCAAAACTTGACTAACTGCAACAGATCAGGGAAGAAATGGGGGGAGAATGGGGGGGGAAGTATGCACTTACAAAGAAGGTTTCATATGTTCACCCTGATTTTCTACTTCTGTTTATGCTGAGGAACAGGTTTTGGTTAGCATCTGCTGTTACTGAACAATGGAAGAATTTGTTACTGAATCACCTTTCACTTCTGTAGTGCTGCCTTGAGGCCTCAGCACAACTTAAGAGTTATTGTGAGGGTTGCCACTAATCTGATGGCTTTGGCATGCAGGTGGTGGCACAGGGTAGTGAAATAGCCAGTGGATCAAACAAGTAAACAATGATTGGTCTAGATAGGTCAATGTGACGGCCCAGATCCCAGAAGCAGACAGGAAAGGAGAGAAGGAAGTGAGCAAAGAGAAAGATCAAGTAAACAGAGAAGTTGTATGAAAAGGCCATACTATTTCAGTGACATAAACACACTCCAAATGTATGTAAACTTTTCATAGAAGGCACCTTTCTAGGTTATCCTTGTATTCCATGCCCCGACTGTACTGTAATCTCTTATTTAAATCTACCCTCTCCTTCTCTCCCCCTCTCCTTTTCCTCCAAGTATCTTCAATAGTAAAGTGATTTCTACATAACTCCCCGCCCCCCGCCGCCCCAGCTTTTAAAGCCGATCATTTTAACTCCAATTTCAAACTCTTGAAATACATAAAAATTACTAGATGTGGTAACACAGCATTTGGTAGGCAGAAGTAGGAGCATCACATATGTGAGGCCTCAAGTATTCCTTTCTCCTAGCTTTGCCCGCATATCCATTATCTATGATGACCAATAAAAATAATTGGATTGATATTACAACCTCTGGACTATAGATTTTATGGAAGTACTTACTAGCATATTGATGAAAACATAAGATCAATCATTACATATTTTCAAAAATGTGAAATTTGTTCAAATGAATCAAAAGCCAGAAGAAGATGATCAAGACCTTAAAACTTTATAACAATCATGAGATCTCTAGAAATACTAAATGTCAAGGAAGGAAGGAAGAAAGGAAAAGAAAGGAAGGAAGGAAAAAAAATCTTGCCCTTCTAAAATTAACCGTAGAGCCAGATGCTGGTGGCTCATGCTTATAGTCCTAGCCACTTAGAAGACTGAGATCTGAGGATCTTGTTTTGAAGCCAGGTTGGGCCCCAAAGTCCATGAGGCTCTTACCACCAGTTAACTAGCAAAAAAGCTGAAAGTGGAGCAGTGGCTCAAGTGGTAGAGCATCAGCTAGTCTTGAATGGAAAAGCTTAGGGACAATGCAAAGGCACTGAGTTCAAATCCTAGTACTGGCATGCACACTCACTCGCGCACATGTGTGCACACACACACACACACACCACCACCACCACCATCTTTGGAAAAGCTGAAGAGATTCCACTTCAGTGACCCCACCCCTCTATGCACCAGTACCTACATTACCTGAGGCTCCTGCTGCTGTTGCCTTCTGTGTTTCTTAGCTGGTAGAGGTGGAGGTGTGTCATTTAAAGGAAAAGGATCAGATGTAGTCATGACTTCAGGCCAAGAGGCTGATGGAGGTTGAGTGATAGTATGAGGAGAAAGAGTGGAAGGAAACATAAATCCAGGACAGACAGATGATCTTTGCTTTATAGGAGAAAGAAAAGGTATAGATACGTGTTCATATATAGTGAAAGGATAAAGCAAAGAAATGAAACTGACAATCGAATTTATTGTTGTTGTTGTTGTTGTTATATGTTAATCAAAAAGTCAAACTTGATGGGCCACATTTTTCAATTTAGCTGTTTACTAAAATCTATACTGCAGCAACTTGGATGGGTATAAGGTATTCTCATTTATTATTAATGGCCACTCCCAAGAATGCTTTCGAAAAGCCTAAGAATCAAAAATATCTGCATGGCAAAACAAAATAGAAAATAAAATCAAGCTGGAAAGGTGATTTAGTGTGAATAATTTTAGAGAAATTGTTTTTTCTTTAATTTTAAGAAAACTAAGGTTGGAGTGCTAAGGCACTGAGCTCATTTGCTTCAAATGAGCTTTTCCTCCCCTTCCCCCACTTTTTACCATTGAGATGCACATAAATCCACTTTGTGGTGTCTGGCATCTTAAATGATAGAGCAGAACCACAAGTAGATATGTTTTAGAAACTTATCTTCAGTCTGTCAAATACCATCATTTTGCTTATTTTCGGCTAACTGTGGGTTCATTATTGACATGAAGAAAAGCAGTGATTGAATGAATGAAATGTTATGCCCACACACCTCTGGACTCTGGGGCTGGCTCCCCGGCACAGCAGAGGCAGGCTCAGTGACAGCAACATCAGCATCAGCAGAGAACTGAGCAGAAGGGGACAGACTCGTGGAATTGCCACATGGGTCATTAATTTCACTTACACTGAGATAGCCCTAAAAGGAGGAATTGAGAAGTTAAACACAAAGAAAGCAAAAGCTGAGGCATGCGAGAGTATTAATGTTCTCAGTTCAATGAAGTTAGCTGACAGCGGCATAGCCAGATGCCTCGGTATTTTCAAATGTTTCATTAAGAGAATGATCAGTAATTAAAATGGTATTATCAATGTTAAATATAAGTTGTTTCAGCAAAATCAAGATGATTCTATAATCAATAACACAACATCTTCTACTTAAAAATAGTTTGAGCTATCAAGGCTCATTCCACAGAGGGAATGAAGTTGTCACAGTCCATACATTGAAATCAACCACACACCAAGAAGAATCTGAGGAATAAAACTGATAATGCAATAATTCCATTCAAGAACTTTCCCTACAAATCTTTACTCTTAGATTTTCCCTTCTTTTGTTTGCCAATGAATCACTATGTCAATAAAAATAAGCTAAGAGGTGCTGGGTTTGTACTAAGGAAATATTTATAAAACAGTAATTTACTTGGAGTAGAATTTAGCTTTTGAGCATCTGTTTCTCAAATGAGATATAACCAAATGAGAATAAAAAGCACATTTTTACCATTCTCATACAGGCAAATACACATACATATACATTCAGATAGACACAGACAGACAGACAGACAGACAGACAGACAGACAGACAGACACACACACACACACACACACACACACACACACACAGCTCTAAGATGTAACTGAAGGTTGTTTCAATTCAAAGCAATTCCCCAATTCTGAATTCTTCCCCTGGGTCAGAGAATATTCACTTGCTTTTGAGCTCAGGAATTGAGTTCTAGCTCTGGATTACAGAAATATCCCATATGCCACAATCTGTATGAGTCCAGACTCTCGAACTCCTGTTTGGTCAAGGCCAGCATTGACCAAATCCCATCTCAACCAAGTGTGGTGGCACACACTGTCTTAGCATCTACAGATAAAGTATAAATAGGATGATCTTGGTCTACATCTACCAGCCTGGACATGAATAGTGAAAGTGGGCCGGGAGGGTCACCTAGTGGTAGAGTATTTGCCTAGCATGCACAAAGCCTTGAGTTCGAGTCCACATACTCAGAAAAAGCTGGAAGTGGTGTTGTGGCTCAAGTGGTAGAGTGCTAGCCTTGAGAAAGCTCAAGAACAGTGCCAGATCCTGAGTGGCTACATGCCTAAGAAAAACATTTCCTGTGTAGGAATTTCTGACACTCTTGTCTTTTTATAAGCAATTTATACATAAGAGTAGTTCTTTTGATTCTGCAATTTTTATATAGAAGCTTTCTCCTTAGCTTATAAATATAAAAAGCAAAAATACAAGGAACACTGTTTCCTTTATCAATCAGCATTATACTTTTCCAAAGTAGAGTTTAAACATTCAATTCACAGAGTCCATAGTGCTTGATGGAGGCAGGAGCTCCCAAATAAAAGAGTTGGCAGACAGAATGTTGAGAGTCAAAAAAGAGATAGAGGAAAGAAATAAATTAGACTATTTTCCCCAATATTTGGTATATATAACATTCTATAAAACTCAGGAGAAAGAATAATAAGAGTAAAAACAGGACAGGGAAAGAACCTACATTTTGTAACACTCTAATTACTTCACAGTGTCACTGCCAACCAAACCAATTGCATTTACACAGGCACATGTGCCTATATGCACACATGCGTGTGTGCCCACACACGCACACACACGCGCAAGCACACACACACATACATTGTATGCATTACACACACACACACACACACACACACACACATTGTATGCATTATACACAAAGCTAATCCCTGGACTCCTCCAAGCGTTACTAATAAAGTGTAGGAAACCCATCAAACCATGGAGTGCTTTATAAATCATTAAGTTACTGTTAGATGGGCAGACATGTGAAATCATGGCTTACCTCTTTTAGAGTATTGGGATTAACAGGAAACCCTTTTCCCCCAGAGAGGATGGTGTATTTCTTTTCCAAATTACAAAGATTCTCCTTTTCCTGAAGGAAGACAGAATCTATTACGCTTGGAGAAAACTCTGGATACAACTGAGTATAATGACTGCACCGAAGACAAACCCAACCCCATGTCCTCGATGCATTTCCATGTTTTCTCCTCTTTCTTGGCAACAGCTTGCTATTGTATATTTCTCATCTCTACTAGCTGATGTGATGCATAAGTTGTTTTCAAGTATACATACCTAGATAACCTTTCATTTAAGATAAATTTTGTAGAGTGACAACTTGTTACTAGATCACTGGGTGTTCTAACTAGAGCAAAAAAATGGAATATGGATTAAGGCATCCTTGGAGTCTCTCTCTTTTTTTTTATGGAGCCCTTATAGGCCTCATCTTTTAATTTAAGTTATCTTGAAGTAGTTGTACAAGGGGTTTCAATTTTGTATATCAGTGAGTACAATACATCTTGATCAGTGTCACCTCTTCATCATTGTCCCCATCTCTCCCAAACCCCCATGCCCTCAAGTTACCACTTTCATGCATTTATATTAAATATTATGCCTGTATTTGCCAGTCCTTTCTCTCTCCCTTTGTCTGCCTTCCTACTTCTTTACCTCCTCCACTCCTCAAAACACATATTTCAGCTTCCAGTACTCATTTCATTATACCACATATTAGTTGTTCAAAGGAGTTACACCCATGGGAATCCTCCCCTGAGTAAATTACAGAAATATTTTTGAAAATATTTTTATTCTCCTAAGTAAGATATAATTCTGGGCTTTACAGTGATAGAATATCATAACCTATATTATATTTTCCTCAAAAACTTGTCTGATATTAACTTATGTTGGGGTCTAAGATCTACATAATTTGCTAATAACTTTTAGAAAAAATATTTATGGATCACATTGCTTACTGTAGTATAATCCACAAGCAGAGAATGCAAACATCTTAAGGATACTATTTGACAACTTTTTTTAAAAAAAGTCTTCACCAAGTTTCTAGAGCTCATTAAGAACTTTGGCAAAGTAGCTGGATATAAAACTAACCCAAAAGAATCAGCAGCCATGACAGGAGCGGTGGCTCATGCCTGTAATCCTAGCTACTCAAGAGGCTGAGATATGAGGATCACAGTCTAATGTCAGCCCGGGCACTAAAGTCCTCTCCAATTAACCACCAGAAAAACCAGAAGTGGGGCTGTGGCTCAAGGGTAGAGCAGTAGCCTTGAGCTGAAGAGCTCAGGGACAGCGCCCAGACCCAGAGTTCAAATGCCACAAAAAAAAAAAAAATTAAGAACTAGAAAACAACATCAAGAAATGGAAAGACCTTCGAACTAGAAAACAACATCAAGAAATGGAAAGACCTTCCATGCTCATGGCTAGATAGAATTAGTATTACAGAAATGGCAACTTTCTTCCCTTAAAAGTAGCTATTAAAGTAGCTAATTTTTTCTTCTTCTTTTTTTTTTTTTGTTTGCCAGTCCTGGGCTTGAGCTCAGGGCCTGAGCACTATCCTTGGACTTTCTCAAGGCTAGAGCTCTACCACTTGAGCCTCAGCACCACTCCAGCTTTTTTTTTTTGTATGTATGTATGTGGTACTGAGGAATCGAACCCAGGCCTTTGTGCATGCTAGGCAAGCACTCTACCACTAGGCCAAACTCCCAGTCCAAAGTAGCTCATTTCTCATAATTGGTTTTGATCTTCCTGCTGCATACTACTCTGACTCCATCATATATTTCTATGATCCCAAGTATTATATTTCTAGGTGAGTGGCCAATATACAAAGCTCAGAGCTGAGACTCACCCCATCAACTCTGATGTTTCATGTCTTATTCCTGAAATAACATTAGGAACCATGCCAGAAATTTGGGCTGAGAGTTACTTTGTATTGGCCATATAGATCTCTTTAGCTATTAGTCCTTTTACTAAGATAGAGAACATGGTCCCTGAGGTGAGGATGATCTGGCCTTCTTCTAACAGACTCCAGTGGAGTGTTTAGTGATGACAATGTCTAATTCCAACGTGACATTTTCCAGGAAGATCCACATTCATATAAGTGGAATTCAAAATACTAGGGCAGCTGAGTCAAAATATATGACAACAGTGAAAGTTTATATAAATTTATGTAACTATATATGCAAATAATGTAACTTCAGTTATTTTTTTTAAGGGAAAGGAAGTTGGGTGCTAAAGGCTCATATTTGTAATCCTAGCTACTCTGAAAGCTGAGATCTGAGGATTGCAATTCAAAGCCAAACAGGTAAGAACTTCTGCAAGATTCTTATCTCCAATTCAGCCCCCAAAATGCTGGAAGTGGAGCTGTGGCTTAAGTGGCAGAAAGCAATCCTTGAGCCAGAAAAAGCTCAAGGATTGTGCCCAGGTCCTGAGTTCAAGCTTTAGGATTTAAACAAAAGATGAGGGGGAGGGGAGAGGCAGGGGAAATAAAAGAAAGTAGCAGAGGGAGTAGTTATAGGTATATATAAGCTTATATAATATGATATATAATATAATAATATATAGTTATATAGGAATACACAGGTATGGAAATGCTACAATGAAACTCCTTTGTACAATTAATATACACTAATAGAATTCTGTATTTTTTCTTAAAACTACACCCAAACTGGTGGTGTTAGAAAAGTTTAACTCTCTGATGGATGATATGACTCTTTCAAAAGAGGAACATAGAGAAAGTACAAATTTATAGTTCAGATTTTCACAATGTAGGGCAAGCAGTAAGAAAACATCCTTGCTAATTTTTCTGAATTGTGTTTAATCATTTAGTGCATCATGTTACTAACATGAAAAATTAAGTAGAAATGTAGATAAAAGTCTTCTTTTGCTGCCTGATAACTAGCGATGAATGGCAAATACTTACTCTTTGTAGCATCATTATTAAATTATTCTTTTCTTTCACAAAATGATCTTGCTCTCTCTGAGCCTGCTGAACAATGTGATTGGCTTGCTTTTTCAATGCAGAAATTTTTTCCTAAAAGAAAAAAGGCAATCTGGGCAAGACTGTAAAGGTTTTGACAATTGTAATAACAGTAACCACATTTGAGCTGGAGGTCGGCAGTCACGTTACCCAAGTCTATGAAATTTCTCACCTCAATGCTTCCTTACTCTAGACCAATACAGTTCAAGTGATTTAAAATATATTTCCAAAACCTTAAAACAACAAGCACAAGATATGTTGTTTCCTTCCCTTAATTTTTTCCTCCAATTTTATTCTCAAGTCTTACCAGCTTAATACAAATTTTAGAGTGTGATGAGGTGATAGCAGAAACTCCAACTTAAACTTTCTTCATAGAATTATCCTGAATCTCCTTAAAGTGATCGCAAACGTGAGTGACTTTAAAATAAATATTTCAATTACTAATTTCAATCATGTTCTTTCAAGGTAAGTGGGAAAAAATAAGTGTTATTCATGAATATATCCACAGCATCAAGTAACAATGATTGCACCATGTTTCAGCTTATCTGCTTTAGAGAATGATTCTCTGAAAAGAATGCTGTATAATTTACCAAATTTGATGTAATTAAAAAGGTAGTCAGTCCAGTGCTGTGGCTCATGTCTGTCATCCTAGCTATTCAGGAGGCTGAGATCTAATGATCAAGGTTCAAAGCCAGTCTGGGCACAAAAGGACCTGAGACACTTATCTCCAATGAATGTCTAGAAAATGGGAAGTGAGACTTAGCTCAAGGGTAGGATGGTAGCCTTGGGCTGAAGAGCTCAGAAACAATGCTCAGGACCAGGGGTAGGGCAGTAGCCTTGAGCTGAAGAGCTCAAGACAGTGCCCAGGCCTAGTTCAAGCTCCATGATCCACAAAAAAAAAAAAAGATATTCAGATGCACACGCAGCTATCAGATAGATCATTGTTACCTCATAAAAGAGTTCATTTTACTTATTTATTGTCTGCAAGCCATGGGGCTTGAACTCAGGGCTTAGGTGCTGTCCCTAAGTTATTTTGCTCAAGGCTAAGTACTCTACCACTTTGAGCCACAACTTTATTTCTGATTTTCCGGTGGTTAATTGGAGATAAGAGTGTCATGGACTTTCTTACCTAGGCTGGCTTTGAACCATTATCCTCAGATCTTAACCTCCTGAGCAGCTAGGATTATATCAAATCAACAGTGCCCTATTAAAGAGTTTAACTTTTCACATTAAACATTATCTAGCAGTAAAGTACCTTTCTCGTGACAACGTTCCGTTGATATTCAGCCACTTCACGCAAGAGCTGTTGAGTTAAGTTTTCCTTCTCCTCATCTAGACGGCTCTCATGCTCAAGTTGCTGGAATTCCAAGTCTTCAAAGTGCTTGCTTTCAACATCCAACAGATCAGCATCCTTCAGGCGAAAGAGAATAAAAACAAGATGTGCCAGGCTGCAAAGTCCCTAATGTGAAGAAAGAATTATGAGGGGCTGGGAGTGTGGCCTAGTGGTCAAGTACTTGTGTAGCAGGCACAAAGACTCGGGTTCGAGTCCTCAGTACCACATACATAGAAAAAGCCAGAAGTGGGGCTGTGGCTCAAGTGGTAGAGCACTAGCCTTGAGAAAGCCCGAGGACAGTACCTAGGCCCTGAGTTTAAGCCCTAAGACTCATAGGGAAAAAAAATTGTGAAAGCAGTTGGTTCAAGATTTCCAGTTACAACCATAACTAGGATGAGATCTTGACAATCTTTGTTTGGAATTAAACCCCAGAGCAGTGCCTGCTCCAGTGGAACTGAAAGAGATACGTAGAGAGGACAGCATACTCTTCATGATCATGGATTCTCATTTTCAATCTACCAAGTGATTTAAATGAAGTATTTAAAACCTCAGGGAAGAATCTAAATGGTATCTGCAGACCAAAGGCAAGATACAGTTTCTTAAAAGAGAATTCTAACAATAAGCTATGAAATGAGACTTTATGAAAAATGAAGTGAGGTTTTAGTATATAGATAATAAAATAATAAAGGTTCAAAAGCGCGCGCTCTCTCTCTCTCTCACACACACACACACACACACACACACACACACACACACACACACACACACACACACACACACACACACACAGACCAGAAGTCTGTAAGGGAGAATGTATCTCCCAAATGGTATATACCATGTGAAGACAAAATGACTTTATATTTGTTTAGTTTCTTTCTCAGTTTTTCTTTCCTCTCTCTTTTCCTCCCGTCCTCTCTTCTTTTTTTTTTTCCTTCCCTTCTATCTTTCTTTTCTTCAAGGCAGGTCTCCTGGCTGGTTTCATGATTCCCCATAGTTTTGCCTCCTAAAGATGTGAATTAAAGGGGTGTGCCACTACACTGGGTGGGCATAGATCATCTCAACTTCTTGGCAAATGCTTTCCAGCATACAAACCAGTAAAGTAACATGTGTACATAATTTAAAATATATTCTTTGGGCATGCATGCAGTAATATATTTGACTGGAAGAGAACCTACCACATATGTTAAGAGGGCAAGCATTTGGATTTGACTCTGAGTGATGGCATGTCTTAGTAGGCTTGGCAGCTGTGCCCAGTGTACCACTGTGTTGAGAGTCACTGAGAATGGAGGATGCTATTGTGTGTTCAGGGCAGGGAGTATATTGGATTTCTTTGTATCGCTGATCAATTTTGCTATAAACATAAAACTGGTCTAAAAAAACTAAAGTCTACTTACTTTAAATCATTTATAGACTTGAGATTTTGTAAACTGGGCCAAAATGAGCCTGTGGCAATTATTTAGAACTCTTTTTTTTCTACTGGAAAGATAGAGCTGATGCTTTGTGCGGACACAAAGGGTAAACAAAATCTAAGGAGCATTACTCTGAAAGTAAACATGTGGGCATTTAAGGAAGGTCATGAAAATGAAATGGTCTAGAGCAGAGGTTTTCCAATCTCTGAGACCTACTTAAATCAGAGACACTTGGAAACAGGACGGTATTTGTGCATGAATAGGTACACACTGCATGAATTATTCTTCAACTTGCTCTTTCAGAATTATAAATGTGGTACATGTTGAAAGCTTCTAAATAACAGAAGGAAGAGGTAGCTAGGGAATATAGCTAACAGCTTCTCAAGACTAAAATAATCAGGTACTTTTGCTGTTGTTCAATTAAATCCTCAAAGAGATTAGAAAAACTCTTCTATAAGTCCTACAGCATTATGTAACCCTCTTTTTTCCAGTTTTTTTGGGTTTGTTTTTGTTTTGTTATGTTTGTTTGTTTGTTTTTGTGCCAGTCCTGGGGCTTGAACTCAGGGCCTGTCCTTGGACACGTTTTGCTTAAGGCTTCGTGCTCTGCCACTTGAGCCACAGTACCACTTCTGGATTTTTCTGTGCATGTGGCACCGAGGAATTGAACCCAGTTCTCCATGCATGCTAGGTGAGCAATCTACCACTAGGCTATGCTCCCGGTCCCCTTTTCCAGTTAAAATAACAGGAGGCTCTTGGACAAGTGGAATCTTTTACTGTCTTCTTCAATGAATTTCTTCTAATCACGACTGATAGAGAGGCTATCAGCTACCAGGAAATTACAACCACCATTAGAGCAACAAACTTATTATGAGAACAGGATTCTCAAGGTTTAAGAGAGGACAACATGATTAGAAACAGGAATTCAAGGTCAGGCCTAGGTGGCGCATGTCTGTAATCACAGCACTTAGGAGACTGAGGCACAAGCATTGTGAGAAGCCTGGCTTGCTCTAACAAAAAGACTCTAAGTTAAAAAAACAAAAGACCAACAAATGACAAATACCTTTTTGTCTAACACCTCTTAAAACTTCCTTTGGCCCAAAAGACTAAGAATGCTGTGTTGTTTTAGTTTTAGTTTTGAGACTCTGTCTCAAACAAAACAAAGAAACACAAAGAAATAAAAGAAGCTCAGGCTGTCCTACTTCCACCTCACAAATATTGGGATGACAGAATGACATGCATACACTACCACACCCCACACCTGGCAAGAATGTGCTCTTGACTCCACGTTTTTGGTTGACATTTCCAAATGATCAAGAAATGTATCAAGTGATTAATTAGGTGATTGTGGAAATAAGACGTAAGTGTTGTATCTTGAAACAGATTATCTTCAATCTTCAAATACTGCACTGGTCGATACCTTTACTACTATAGGTACATTCACTCCAGAGTTCAAGGTCTTCCAAACAAGTTTCATGTGTGGTTAAACATGATTGAGAATTAAAAAAAAAAAAGTTAAAGACTCTTTCTTGGCTTCCAAGTCGTCTTCATTAAAATGTATATCTGGGTCACAGTATTCACCAGGTTAGGTCCCTACTCCACATCTGGTTAATGTGCAACACATATTATTTAATCCTATAAAAGGCCAAGAGTCACTCATTTATTTGTAGCTAATATTTAAACCACCACATGAAAGTAATAGCACACTAGGGAAGAAAACTGGAAATAAAGCTAAGCCCAGCACCCAGATCCCAGAGGCAAAAACCATCTGATCAAATCATCTAAGTCATTAAAAATGTGGGCATACTAAATTTTGTAGGAAAAAAAAGTGCTTGAAAGGAGAAGGAAAATCTTTTAAAAGATTTTAGATAAAAATAAGAATTAGGGAATGGAGTTCAGGGTTGAATTGTTTATGGGAAATTCACACGAAGTGAATGTGTGTGTGTAAATCTTTACTTTCTTTGCTTAATGGAGGGATAGGAAGAAAAGAACAGATGTAGTATTGCCAGGATTATAATTTTATTATGTTATAAAGGCCAACTCTGGAAACAACTTCAAATGAGGTTCAGGGTTTGTTAACCTTTCTCCATTCAATGTTTGACAGTACACTATGGATGCTTTTGGAAAATGGGAAAACACACCATGTTTGTATACCTCTTTTTTATTCGTTTCTCTTTTTTGTTTGTGTTTCTGTTTTTTTGGTGCTGGTTCTACGGCTTTAACTCAGGATCTGGGGGTGATATCCCTAAGCATTTTTGCTCAAGGCTACCACTCTGACACTTGAGCCACAGTTCCACTTTTTTTGTTGTTGTTTTGTGTGTGTGTGTGTGTGTGTGTGTGTGTGTGTTGTTTTGTTGGGTTTTTTTGCTGGTTAATTGGAGATAAAAGTCGCATGGAGCTTTCTGCCCATGATAGCTCTGATTTTCAGATCTCAGATAGATGAGTAGCTAGGATTACAGGCATAAACCACCCATGCCAGCTCAACCTCTTTTACATACAGATGTTGAATGGATTTTCAAAGACTAACAGATAAGCTGGTTTTACAACCAGTAATGTAAATTTCTTCTAATTATGGCTATAATTATATAGAATGTTTTTTTAAAATCAAGAGACACAAATCAACTATTCAATGGAATAAATAAAGCAAAAGGAAACTGCTCTAGTTAGGTATCTGTCCTCCACTTAACAATGGGTTCTAGACTTGCTTCTTTACACTGCTACTAGTCTAGGGTTGGTGAATCTCTATGAACTCCCACCAATTACAAGCCCTGAAGGCACCATCAGTTGAAAGTTATATTCTAACTCTAAAACAGTCCAGACAAACCTATAATTTCAGCTTAAGCACTCGACAAAAAGTTTAAGAAAACTAATATCCACTTAATTTGTGATTTTTTGTGATTCGCCACCCAACAGGGTTAGTTGTAATAAAGTAAATGCAATCAAATCAAGTCTTCAGGAAAGTTTTAAATGAAGTAGTATTCTGAAGTTGGTGGGATTTTTTAAAATAATATCACTGCCACCATCAATTAATTGTTTGAAGTGAAGAGTTTCATTGTGATATTTCCATACATGAATTTCAGTAGACTCTGGTGATAATCACCCTATCTATCACTCTAATTCTCCTTCTCCCCATTCCTTTTTTTAAAACTTCCTTGCAAAGTGTTTGGAGCATGTGGGGGAAAGATCTGTGATACCACAAAAAGCTTCTAGTATGAGTGGGCCACTTAAGAAATAAGTGGACTTTTACTGATTAAATTGAGGGACTGGTGAAGACTTACACTGATTATTATCCTGGGAAAGAAAACTAGATCTCTTAACATCAGAAGAGCATAGTTACTACAAGTCAGTTATTTCTGACAAGAAAAGGGGCTTATGGGAAGAATTTTATGTTCTTATACAGGAAGGAAAGTAACAATATGTGATTTCATGTGACTAGAAAAGAAACTTATCTTTAATACAAATTTTTCTACATCATTTCCTTTCATCTTTTGCATCCAAGTCCTTAGAATATACATAAATTTTGGAGTTATCCTACAGAAGGAGATCATGTGAACAATCATTATTGATATTGCCCTGGGTCAGGTTATTAATAGATCCTAGAGCTTTGATGGAAAGCAAGAGTCCATGGTCATCTAAAATACATGGATAACTAAATATATATGGATGAACAAAATATATAACCATGATACTCTCAGAAAAGAATGGTAATGTCTGCTCAAATCTTTAGTGACAAAAGGAGAGGAAAACTAGTGAAATGCAAAGTCCACTTTTCCCATCTATTGTGTGACCTGGTATAAACATGAATAATTACAAATGAATTTTACAAACCATTTCTGTTTAAATCACAGAATTTCCAGAGAATTGTGAAAACAAGGGAATGGATGCTTTACATTACAGAAAATTCAGCTCTTCACAGTAAAACACAGTAAAGGAGAAAGTACCTGAATTGAACAGTCTTTGACTCAATATTTTAAGTAATGAGACTACAATTCCCATGTTGATATAGTACCTGTCTTTTTGAGATGGAGTCAACCTCTGCAACAGAGGAACTAGTTTAACTATAATTTCCCATTATCTAGTGATGTCTTTAGAAGTATTAAATGTTACTTACTACAGATCATCTATAAATTTTCAAGGATGCATAAACTGATTTTTTCAGCTTGCTTATTCTCACAAGGATATAAGCAAGACATGAATGAAACGAACTTCCTTTTCTATTCATGTGAAATCACAAATCGTTACTTAGGATAAATTATTATTTCCTGACTTTTTTAGAGGTACAAGGTGGTTAGTTCCCACTTTCCCAGGATCACAGTTGATTTTGGATTGCCCACAAGGGGAAAGG
Source organism: Megascapheus bottae (assembly GCF_031878675.1). NCBI lineage: Eukaryota > Metazoa > Chordata > Mammalia > Rodentia > Geomyidae > Megascapheus > Megascapheus bottae. Next base: position 65,717,261 of record NC_143509.1, read on the forward strand.
ACTCAGTGATCAAGAGTCTATAAAAGGGAATATGTCTGTGCCAGGAAGTTCCCTTTTTAGAAGTTAACCAGCATCGTTGTGGCTTCAAATTGCTATCTTCAAGATCTTAGTCATCTGAGTTGCTAGGATTACAGGCATGAGCCACTAGCTCGGGCTTGAACCCTAGTATATGTACATGAGTCCTACCTCATTAACCTCTATGCCAGGTGGGAGCAGAAAGAAAGAAACCAATGGGTAGAGGTAGAGAGAATACCAGAGAACAGGATAATTTTTAGACAAGAGTATAAAATTAGTCTAAGAAAAGACAATGAAAGACAAACAGTACGCACAATATATCCCAAAGTATGGGGAAAGACAGTTGATTTAAATGTTACAAGTCAGGTGCAATCTCTCCTTAATTACAAAGAATGACTGCAGAAATGATTTTGCATTTTAAATCAGAGGAAGGATTCTAACAAGAAATTAATGGTTTAGCATGGAATAATATATACTGTTAGCAGGCATATTTTTAAGTTTCTAATAATCAGAAGTTATGCAATTTATGCTGTGGAAAAAGGAAGTCATAGGGAAGCAGTACTTAATTGGGTGGGGAGAGAGGAGGCAGAAAGAAAAACAACTGTTGCATTCCTGTTTGCTACTGACCCTCTTCAGTTGTTGTTGTAACTGTTCCCTCATGGACTCAGGACAATTGTCCAGCTGGGTCTTCTGCTCGGAGTAAAGCTCCTGAAGCCTCTCTAGTTTTTCCCTTTCAGCATCAAGCTTTACCTTCTCCTGAAGTTCAGAAATCAGAAAATAAAAGAATAGAAATTATCTTCACAGGCCAAGCAGTTGCGACTGAACATTTTCCAAAGGTAACAAAAACAAACACCAACTCTAGACCTCTGTGAAGGTACAAACATAGCTTGTTAGTGACTACAGTAAAGAGATACTAGTTGAAGTTAAGCCAAGGGGCCCAGATTCTTCATTCTTAAATCACAGTCCTTCACACTGGACATTGACTACCACCCGCCCTTCCTTCCTTCCTTCCCTCCTTCCTGCCACCATATTATAACAGAGGGGAGGCAACTGGAAGATTGGATATTGGTCAGTGGCCAACAAAGAACAAAAGAAACATCAACCACATTTCAAGCCACCTTGGGAAGAGTCATTTTGTCAGAGAACTGGACAAAGGAAAAGAACCAATTATTTATAGCATTCAAGTACTGTTATGGTCTGATTCACTCAAGGCATTGCCCACAATTTTTGGAAGTGATTTTGATTTGTTTAAACGTAAGAGATTCTCTAAGCCACTGGTTGATATCCTGGTCATCTGAAATAGCTCTTGTTATTTGCAAAGCTTCAGAGCTTAAGCAACTATAAAACATAATTCAAGGGAAGAACATCTTATTCAGGTGCTGAAACAGGTATTTAGTACAAATGCAAGACTGTTGAAGTAGCCAGGGAGGAGAGAATGAGGCAGCTCAGACACTCTAAGCTAAAACATTGGCTGGAAACAGAGATTACTTTACAATGAATGATAAAACAAAACAAAAAAACAAGTTATACACACACACACAAACAACAACAAAATAAAACCCCACCAGATAGACTATGAAATAAAGAACACAGAAACCAAAAAAGTTGAAGGAAGTTAGTACCAAATCCCTCTAATGTCTCATATGCTGAAGTGATGCTAGATGCTCTTCAGGAAAGCAAATGCTTCATACATACAGTGGTTATATGGCTTTACGTGAGTCCTACCCCACTAATGAGCTCTGAACCAGGTGGGAAAGAAAGAGAGAAACCAATGGGTGGAAGTACAGAGAACACCAGAGAACAGGATAATTTTTAGACAAGAGTATAAAATCAGTCTAAGTCTTAAATTCAGAAACAAGGTTTCAATTCATTTAGCACTAGGCTTCTCAACTGGAAGTCCTTTTAGATGATGAGATTGTAGGGGAGCATGTGATACTTTCAGTCTAAAGCAAAGCATTTTATGCAGCAGTGAAATGGAATGACACTTAGTAAAACTTCCCTTAAGTCCAAACTGGTAAAAAAAAATATATATATATACCAACCTCTAAACATACCACACAGAAAAAAAAATTTTTAAAGAATGCAGTTGTTAAACAATCCTATTAAATCATCCCTACTGTAATTTCTGTATATCAATGGCCAAACTTTACTATATAAATATTTAGACTTGACAAAAAAATGTTATAGCTTAAATTGAAACTAAATGACATGGATGCCTATGCCAGTCCACTCTTTAAATTTAAATTTTAGATTTGAAGGGTATTCTAGAAACATATCTTTAGTTGTAGAAACACACGTTTCCTCAAAACAGTTAAAAGAAGATACCATAAACTTGAGAATCCTACTGTATTTATCAATCTAAAACAGCTTCTGGCAGAGTTTCTTTCCACTTTAGTAGTAAGTTTGGCCACTCATTATAACTAGTGAGCAGCTGGAGAGAGAAATGCAATGACTAGCAGAGAAAAAGATTCCAGAGGGTTAAGCCACAGCAACACCGAGTAAAGTGGCCAGCGAGACTTAGTCTTCACTTTCAGAATTCATATTTTCCCTTAAGAAAACCATCAGTATTCAATGCCCATTGATTTTCAACTAAGAAAATCGTATTTGAAGTTATCCAGTACACATAGCAATTTTTGTTGAGAGTTCTACCTCTAGATACTATATAACTAGACTTTACAACAGCTCTAGCTTCATACATTTAAAAAGCAAATAATGCTAGTCATCAGAATTAAGTATCACGTGAACAAAGCCTTAAAATGGAAAGTTATATTTAACAGAAAACATCAATGGAATAGTTACATAATATGGAAAACCACTGTCCTGAAACAAAGGTCTCACATCTGGAGAATCTGCCAGTCTATTGTGCTAGTGCTTTTTAATTTCTTTTTTTAAAAGAATCATTGCTTAGAAAAAGAACCCTAAAAATAAACAACAAATTCCAAATACCTTATGTTTGCATAATGTCTTCCTTCTGAAGCCCTCAAAGCGTTTCAGAATTCCATACAAGGGGGCAGTTAGAAGAATTATGCAAGCTGGCACCATTAGATCCTTCAGTGGCTTCACTGTGGTTTATCAGTAATGCTCTGACCACTACCTGAATCTCAGAGCTCAAACTCAGTGAGACCAAAGCTAGGGGAAAGGAAGTGAGAGAGGAAAGGATGAAAGGAGGCTTAGGAGCTGGTGGGCTCTGTCATAAATCAGAGAGGACCACAGGGATGATCACACTCCTCTGAGAGCCAGAAGTGGATTGTCTTTGAGCCAGCAAGAAATGAATACTCTTGTCTCCTACTCAAAGCTCAGGAAGCTTTCGAATGAAACTTAGCCAATGCCAGGCATATCATTGCAGCTCTAAGTATCATCTTCTACAATGAAGGTGAAACAGGTGGCATATTAGATGGAACTGTGGTTCAGGTGGTAGAGTGCTAACCTTGAGTGAAAATGCTAAGTGGCAGCTCCAAGGTCCTGAGGTCAAGTTCTAGTACTGGCACAATAATCAATTAATTAAGGCCTATAGGTTTTCTGTCTTCTTAGTTGTGTTTTTGAAGGAAAAACTGCAATTTAATTTGTCATACCTACTTGAACTCAATACTGCACAAAAAAATCTTGAATATTAACGAAAATATGAATACCATATATCAAAAAGTATCATTTACCATATATCAGAATGCAATATTCAGTAAGAACGTGGTTTAATGTTGGGTGCCAGTGGCTCATGCCTGTAATCCTAGCTACTCAGAAGGCTGAGATCTGATATTTTGGTTTCTAATCAACCATCAAAAGCCAGAAGCAGAACTATAGCTGTGGTAGAGTGCTAGCCTTGAGCACAAAGCCCAGGGAGAACACATGGGCCCTGCAGACACACACATGCGCAGACACACTCCCTCTCTCTCTCTCTCTCTCTCTCTCTCTCTCTCTCTCTCTCTCTCTCTCTCTCTCTCTCTCTCTCTTTCAGAAACTGGTTTAATTCTGAAAAAAAACCATCCTTACTTGTTAGCTTATAGAGCCACTAGTTTAATAAATTTGAATTTGAATTTGTGTTTTGGATAATAAAAGATCCTTTACTATAAGTAAGTAGGGGACATAACTACAATTAAAAACTTACTCTCTTAGCTGAATTCAAATGTACCTAAAGTTCTTGCATGTTTATTTGCTAATTCTGGCAACCCTATTAGGCCACTTATCAGTAAACTCTGGCTCAGGTTTGGAACTGATGCAGTAATGATGTTAAAATTTATCTTTAAGACACCATTTCTAGGGGTGGCCTGGCCCAAGTGGCTTCTTTCTAGTTCCTAAAGCTCATGGTGTTGTTTTGGAGTCAAGCATTTTCATGGGTTCATGGATTAGTCAATTTTTCAGACCCATAATCACTTATTTGATTTTTTTTTTAACTGGTGGAGATTGAACCCAGAGTCTCACACTTGCTGGGCAGGTACTGTTAACACTTGAGCTATACCAGTGGCTCTGCAATTCTTCTGCCAACAGCTTTATTGATACACAGAAACTGTATATTTAATGTATTCATTTTGACAATTTTAGACAACATGCATAGTTTATGATACTATTTAAAACCAGCAGAGTTTGAGATTTCAGAATCTTACAAATTTTATACAAATAGCACACTATTATACGGCATTTCCAATATCTTCTAATAAAAAATGCTGTGATTCCTGTAGCTATCCTTATAAATATTTAACTTTACCAAGGACATTTTCTTTTCCAAAGAAAGAAAAGGAAGGATTAAAGTCATATGTTAACAAAGAGTGACTATGGAGAACTTTATCTGTGTTTTTCCTTTAGTTCTGACATTTTAATGACACAATTAATGGGCCCTTAGTACATAATGACTTGGCAAATCAGAGCACTGAGGATTTATATACAATAATAATCTGTATGTGGAATCCTATAATTTAATCCCCAAATCCTACAAAGCAATTCAACTTCCTCAAGCCAGGCAGTTAGCTTTGTAATGTAAGAATGAGGCATGGGAAGGGCCAGGTCTGGCTGTGATCTGGCAAAAAGTCTATACTCAGGAGGCATTAACACTTTGCTGAAGAAGTCCTGCCAGATTCTCTCAAGGAAGGATGGGAAGGAAGTAACAGGTACTTTGGCAAGATAATAATGGAGAATATAATTCAACCATTTCATTAAAAATAATATGTGCTCGACGAAGAAAAGTGAGGAAACCAAGAAATTTTACATTTCAATCGGGACTGTGTTGTATGGAGAATGGTTTAGATTTTAGTTCCTAGTTAAGTAAGCATACCTATATCTGTGTGGAGGTTAGCATGCCTGAAACCTGTCACTATGTTTTTATGTGAAGGTACAAAATATTTTTTCTTGGAAGGATGATTTGAATTGTAAGACTACCATCTGGGTAGTAACAAAAGGACTCAAAGCTCAGATGTGCAGCCTTTCTTTCCTTAGCCATTATTATTTTTCTTTAATTTTAGTCCAACTGATGTGTGTGTGTGTGTGTGTGTGTGTGTGTGGCAGATGAGACACAGATAATCTAAAGTAGAGAATATTTGCGAAACTATGCCTAGCCTTGAATTATTTTTCTGTGGGGGAGGGGAGTGGTACTGGGATTTGAACTCAAACGAGTCAGTCATGTTTGCTAAGCAGCCTTTACCTCTTGAGCCACATCTCAAAACCTTTTTTTTCCTCTGGTTACTTTTGAAAGAGGACTCTCGTTTATTTTTGCCTAGGCTGGCTTGGATTGTGATCCTCCTATTTATTTATGCTTCTCACTGTAGCTAGGACGATGGTGTGGACTACCATGTGCAGATTTTTCTGTATAGTTTTTGCCTGGGCTGCCTGTGGACTGCAATCTTCCTGATCTCAACTTCCAGAGTCGCTAGCATTGTGACAGGTGTGAGTCACCAGTGCTCAAATGAAGTTTTAACATAATCAGAAACAGACCACAAAAAAAATCACAAATGTACCTACTGTCTCAGCTGTTGCTCAAATTATGCTTTTGCCTTGAAGTGGGGAGGGGATTAGAAGGAAAGGGAAGTCAGATCCATAACCAGGCCTTTGGCATAAGCCATAGTTCATAATGCTAACAGCCGCTACACTGTTTCCAAGGGAACAGCTCCTTCATCTTTCACTTGATGCTCTCTTTGCTTAGCACATAAATATCTGAGCTGGGTTAACATTTAGGTCTGATCCTCATATTTGTTCTGGGTTGATCTATGCTTTTAGAGGTTCTCTCTGTCATATGGTTACTGGATAAGAATACAATAGGCATCTGGCATGTAGCTCATATGGAGACAAACTTATTGATGCTCTTGGCCATAAGTCTCTAAGCTCAGTGAAAGGTCGGCTCAAGGAACACTTGCCGAAATGTTTGATGAACACATAGCAGCATAATTGTCTATATTTGACCTTGTATGTGTAATTATGCCCATAACTTTTATATACATATATACAAATATATATATATATATATATATATATATATTGCCAGTATGGGGACTTGGGCTCAAGGCCTGAGCACTGTCATTGGGCTTTTTCAAGGCTAGAGCTCTACCACTTGAGCCATGGTGCCACTTCTGGCTTTTTCTATGTATGTGGTACTGAGGAATTGAACCCGGGTCTTCATGTACGCTAGACAAGCACTCTACCACTAGGCCAAACTCGTGCCCCCCCCCATAACTTATATTATACATAGTAATAGGCATTAAATTAAAAAATCATGTGTAAGGTTACTTTATAAGAAATATGTAAAATAAAATACTTCATAAATCAGGTCAAAGAAATCCTAAGAAAACCAGTCTCAAGAGTAAAGAAAACAATGTCAATAATTTCACACCAAGATTTGAACTTCAAGGCAGGATTAAACATTTTTCCTATACTTCCTGACTTATCTGAAAACACACACACACACACACACACACACACACACACACACACACCCCAAAAACCTAGGGAAGGATTACAGGATGTACGAGCAATTTCTGAATCAGAACTTTCCCAAGAGGGATATCTGTTCAATTCAGTTATATCCGATCACAGCAACAGGTGGATGGAAAAAAAAAAAAAATGTGATCCAAAGGGGAAAAGGGCACTTCCTCCTTCTGTCTTATGCTTTGGCCTGATTGGCAGTGTGATTATACGTGCCAGCATGTACACTTGGGCAGTTCACCCCAGCTGTTCTGGAACTTGGCTCCCCATAGTTCTTTGGCAGGTGTTTGGCTCAGTGTTGCTCGTAAAGCCCAGACAAGCTGTTAGAATCCAAGGACAATATTCCCGCCCCTGGCAAGACTGTGGCACTTACTAGAGACTGCGGAAACAGTGGGTTGCAGGTGCCTTTCTTTGTTTTTACTAACCAGAGGGGGAAGTAAATAATAATCCAAAACCAATGGAAATTACAGAACATGATACATAAAAGGACAAAAAAACCCCATGAGATAGGACCTCACTTCAACTAAAAAGGGCTGGAAAGATACCAGGCACACCTATTCAAGCTCAAAATCCTAGCTAACTTGTAGGGTGGAGAGATTGGGGAAGCCACAATTTGAGGCCAGTCTGCGCATAAAAGTTTATGAGACTCCATCTCTAACAATGGATGGCAATGTATACGTTTCTTAGCTTTAGGGGAAGCTTGGTGTATACCTTCCCCAACTAGGGAAGTACTGGTCAGAGGATTGTCTCGAGGCTTACCCAGGCATCAAAATACCTCCCAAATAATCAAGACAATGGGCTGGAGATAGGACTCTTGGGTTATGGTTTCTGACTTGAAAGCATGAGGCCCTAAGTTCAATTCCCAGTACCACCAAAATGTAAGGAAAGGACAAGACAGGGAAGGAAAGGTCTGGGATCATCTTTCCAGAAATAACAGTGACCTGACCACTGACAGAGGAAAAGAAAGGCATGGAATATGGTGAAAAATATTCCAGGCAAGGGACACAGAGTCTACAAAGAACCTGAGGGATATGATGTGGGGAGGAGGATCGGTCTTAGACCAAATAAAAAGAAAGCCATGGTGACAGTGGAATGAATTATGATGACAGAGATGACTGCAAGACTATTGACTGATCACAGTAGGAACTCAACAATAAGGACTCTTAACTTCCCACGAACCAGTGTAAGACCAAAGTGGAGCTAGGGCTCCAAGTGGTAGAACACTAGCCACCAGTGAAATCAAGCCAGTCCTGGCATATGAGGGGAGAGGGGGGGGGGAGGGAGAGAGAGAGAGAGAGAGAGAGAGAGAGAGAGAGAGAGAGAGAGAGAGAGAGAGAGAGAGAGAAAGAAACTGGGTTGGAATCAGAGATAAATATCAGAGAGATAACAGCAAGAGAAGGAAAAATCAGAAGTGTGAGGGCACAGATGAAGGAGGGAAAGTGAGCCAAGAAAAAGAGTGGTCTTCTGTACTGAACAGGGCTCAAGAGTTTGATAATAAGATCACTGAAAAACAGCCAATGGGTTGGGAAGCACTGAGGACTTAAATCTTAAGAGAAGAAAACTGCCATGTACCAGTGGCTCGCCCCTGTAATCTTAGCTACTCAGGATGCTGAGACAGTTGGAAGTCAGCCCAGGCCAAGAGGGAAAAAATGTCCATTAAATATATAAATATTTACACAACTACGTAGACATAAAAACTATGACTCTATAGATATAATGTTTTTTTACATTGATTAATATGTATCTATGATATATAAACCCTTAGCCTAATTTTGATTATGTTCTAACAATTAAGAGCCTGTGATTGTATATAGAGATTCCTTTCTTGAATACTTGTTTGTTAAACACGTCATTTGAAATATGATGTAAAAATCAATGTTAAATAAATTCTTTAATAAAAAAAATGTCCATAACACTCTATCTCCAATAGTTAGTCTGCAAAAAGTCAGGCTGGAGATATGGCTCAAGTTGAGCACTTCCCATGAGCAAGAAAACTTGAGCAAAAGGCTTCAGGTTCAAAATCAGTACCAAAGCTTCAAGGTTCGAAATCAGTACAAATAAAAGTACAAAATCAGAAACAAATAAAAAATAATGACAGCTGCATACGCCAGTTCTACACTTCAGTTTCCCACAGTCCTCTTTCCTTGTATGGGCAAGCTAAGGGCAAGCCACCAAAGGGTTGGAGGCACTTCTTGGCTTGTTTCTGCCTACATTCTTAGAATTCTATTTCTACCTCCCATTTGGAGAACTTAACACAGCTCCTACTGGGAAGTCAGACTTAGAATTTGGTTCAACCTAGTACACTTTTTTTTTTAGAATCTGATACCAGTAACATGCACAAGTACAATTTAAACCCTGGTTTGGTTTTGTTTGCTTTGTTACATTACTGGTGTTTTGAACTCAGATACTCTATCATTTGAAGCCCAGATAAACAAGTATAGTTTGTAGGCTGTGTACAGAGAGCTGTGTACCATGAGTGAAGAAGATAGAAGGCTCACAGCAAACCTGATACCTCTCACTCATATTCTACAAGCTTTCCCATATAACAGCATACAATTACTACAACATGACTTACCTAGTACTTATTTAATAGTAAAATACTAATTAAATATTAAAACAAGACATCTGATGCCTCCAGCAAACCTTGCTGGCTGTTTTCAGTGAAAAGTGTGAGAAACATAAGTCATCTGATCCCCTGCACTGCAGATTTAGACAGCTGGTTCTTTCAGCTGGATGTTAGTTCTTGTAGAAACACCTACCCATGATGGAAATAGAGTCTCTGCTATTTCAAAGACCAGAATCAGAATGAACAAACCTAACGTTTAACACGAAAGAGTGTTTCACATCATTCTGACACATAGGCAACCAAGAAAAGAAACAGTACCACTTTTGATCTGACTTCCATTTGTGACCATGATCATTTTGAGTGCCTTCTTGTGTCACCAAGACCAAATGCTCTTGTTTTCAGCTTACAAACAAACAAGAGTCTAAAACAGTTAATTACACTCAGCAAAAATGCATTCCATACATGACCACTAAATCTTAAACATTTTCCTTTTTTCAAGCTTATAGATGGTGGACAGAAAAATATGTGTTAAATCTTGTTTGCTCTTTGCTTTCCTAGATCAACATTTTATTTTTACTCATAGGCTTAGTTCAGCTACAACTAAGTCATAATAGAAGAAGAATGTATAACATTTCCTGGGGGAGGGGCAGGGAATCTGATAGACAAATATATACCCTGAGTTCTACACTCTGCCAATATTTCTCTCTAATTTCTTTGGTAAATATCAAGTAACATTCCCCCGTTGCAGCCTGACTGTATAAGCAAGGTCTCTTTCAAGCTAATAGTCCCCTGCGGCTCTTAGTTTTCACTTGGCAGTATGAGGACACATTTTTCAAAGAGCAGAGCACTTGCATTGGAAACAATAACAAGGCAAGCCAGGTGAAATGAATGGTTCCTATTCACCTCTGTAATGAATAGAAAAACTAAAAGAAAATGGTAATCCTATGCAAATAAGCCTGAGCTAACACTATAGGCTAAAACTATAGTGATAAAGATATAGATATACAGATATCTATATCTCTATATCATCTATATCTGTATCTCTCTATAGGGTATTTATCTATCTATATATAAATAGATATAGATATATACTTGTACTATATCCATATATACATATAGATAGATATAAATGTCTATATCTCTAGATATAGATTCAATTATATATAAATATACTATATATATTATATATAAATCTAAAAAGCAGTGGAATCAGAAAAGCAGAAAGGCTGATTTTATAAAAAGCAACTCACTCATCTCTCATCTCAAGTAGTACAGGCTGCCAGATCACTTAGCATCAGCCACCCAGCACCTGACAGCATTTATACTGTGACAATTTACCATCTTATGACTTTTCCCGTGTGCTACTTTCTCAAAGAACATGACACACAAAACCTGGTAATTTCATTGAACACTTAAATCCAATCAACTAGAACCCACAGCTTTACCCATAAAAATAGCATTCAAATTTAATTTTCTTTTACCTTGGTCTTTTCGCCAACTATGTTCTTTTCCAGCTCTGCTATTTTCTGGTTTAGATTATCCAAAGTCTCCTTCTCCTTTTTAAGTTCCGATGTCTCAGATTTCTGTTCTCCAACTAAAAGAGCACATTCCATCTGCAACTAAGGACACACAAAACAAAGCTCAGAAACAGTTTACCTCCACAAACTTTTTCAATGGCCCACAATAGACATTCATACCTCACAGTTAAAATGCTCAAAAACTCATACAGAATTAGCCAGATTGTGGGGCACAGAGAATAGTCCAGAAAACACATGCGGTGCTCAGAAATCCCATAAAAGAAAGCTGGAGAGCCCAGAATGTATTTACTAAGAAAACTAGTGATCCTATCACTTAACCACCCTATGCTGTCTGGATTTCCTTAGATTCAGGCACAAGCCCAAACTGCCACCGGAGCAACTGTGCCTTGCTTGGTTCCTAGGGTCTGAGGAATGGAAGTTACCCCAGCCCTGTATGTATGCTCTGCATTCCTAGTAAAGCCAGCAGGAGGGGTGGCTACAGATACAGGGGAGCAGTCCCCTTGTCCCCGGCTACTAACTGGGCTTCTTGCAATATCTATTAGTAGAGAAATTCAAATTCCCACTATGAGCTCCCTTTTACTCCATGGTAATAACATGAAAATGGCAAGAAGTGAGGTTATATGTCAGGTGGAAGGGCACCAGTCTTGAGTGAAAAAGCTAAGCAAGAACTGAAGCCCCAGTATTGCAAGGGTACACACACACACACACACACACACACACACACACACACACACTACTATTATCTTCTATATAGTTACAGTCTCTCTGATCCCTGTTTGTTTCTTGTGTATGTGTGTGCTGGTCTTGGGGCTTGAACTCAGGGCCTCTGAGCAGTCCTAAGCTTTTGTGCTCCCCATTTGAGCAACAGCTCTACTTCCAACTGTCAATTGGAGATTGAGTCTCATAGACTTTCCTGCTTAGGCTGACTTTGAACTTTGGTTCTCAGATCTCAGTCTCCTGAGTAGTTAGGATTTTAGGTGTCAGCATTAACACCAGGCTTTGCAAATCTCAAGAAAGCTGGACTTATTTTTTTTTTTTTTGTCAGTCATGGGACTTGAACTCTGAGCCTGGGTGCTGTCCCTGAGCTCTTCAGCTAAGGGCTCTTGTCCTACCCCTGAGTCACAACTCTACTTCTCATTTTCTAGTGGTTAATTGAAGATAAGTCTCATGGTCTTTGATGCCTGGGATGGCTTTTGAACCATGATCCTTTAGATCTCAGCTGAGTAGCTAAGATTACAGGCATGAGCTACTGTGCTCTGCTGGATTTATATTTAATGGATGTATATATTGTCATACAGTGCCAACATGATATCTAATGTATAGTAAACATGCTTAGAAAATGCTCATTGGACTTGAACATGTACACCTAAATATAGAATATTTTAGCTAGCAGATCCTTCAACCAAAAAAACACAAAGTGCTCGTAGAAAAAATATAGTTTTATACAGAGTACTTTAAAGATGGCTTAATGTGTTTATCACATCTAATTTTAAGAAAGGAATGTAAAAGGAATATTTTTTAGTTTACACATGGTACTGATTGAGTAAATGTCTGTACTGACTACTTGGTATTCAGACTCCTCCCCAGACCTACGTCTTGGTGCACAGAAATAGTTTTACTATAAAGGAAGCAAAGGAGGGGAAGGCAAAAAGTGAACTTATACTTTATACCTCTCTGGAGGATTCATCCATCTGGTCATCTATGTCTTTGATTTTTTGTTCAAGCTCCTCGATGTTGTTTAGAATTACTATCTGGGCATCTTCCATGGCAGCCAACTCTTGAGTCCTCTGTTCTTCACTTATGCCTTCTGGAGTCTGTGATTAATAAACAGAGAAAAGGGTTATCCATGCTTTAGTGCTAGAATTTCCTAAGTTTTGACTTAGAAACTAGCTGTAGGCCTACTGTTTTAGTTTCTATGTCCATAGGGTTGCAAAAAGCACTCCTGTGATTGCTGCCTGTTTTGTTGGGATTCTGATGCCTTCTACCACTAGACTATGTCAATTGGGTTCTTGAGAGAGCTCCAACAAACCAATTTCACTTACAATTCATAGCTGTTTCTTTTTGTTGTTGTTGCTGTTGTTTTTGCACCTGGGGTTTGAACTCTGGGCCTGGGGCTCCTTTTTCTCAAGCTAGTGCTCTACCACAGTGCCATTACTGGCTTTTTTTTTTTTTTTTTTTTTTTGCGATTAACTGGAGATAAAAGTCTCACAGACTTTCCTGCTTGTGCTGGCTTCAAACCATGATCCTGAGATCTCAGACTCCCGAGTAGCTAGGCCACCAGTACCCGGCTACAATTTATATAGTTTTAAAGCTAAAAGGACTAAGAATATAAGAGGCCATGTAAAAGCTGATTTTGATGGGTCCATGAAGCAACTAAAAGCAGGATCCAGCTGGGGGGGCAACAAGGTCCCCAGGTCCCCCAGCATCTTGTATCTGTGTCCTATGATCTGAGTCTGTGTCTCCTGCAATTACTCTACAATCACCACAAGCTCCAGGAAAGACTGGACTCACTGATAAACATCGTATAACAAAAGGAAAACTGCTCTCCAAACTGGCAATGCCATCTCCTTTCTATCATCTGGGCAGCAGCCAGACACTTCAGAGCAAGTGTCAAGCCTCCAGAGACCAAGACTGAGCTAATGTCCACAGCTCAGCCACGGACTTAGGGCTGTTTTAATTGTGTACTTTTCTTACCCTCTTTCCCCAGCTCTCCCTACTTGACTTGAGGTTATTGTCTATACCTCTGAAGACAGCTTAGGAAGTTCTCAAGTTCTGTCTTCCCATGGTTGTCATGTAATAAAAAGTCCTTCTCTGCTTTTACCTTCTCTCTTTCCTTGGCCCATAGGGGTGAGTGGCTTAACCTAACATGAGACTCTTGGAGTTGGAGCCCCAAACCCCAAACTCAAAATCCAGTTTCAAGAGGTGAAGAGGAAGCTGAATGTAGAAACTGAAGTGTCAGAAAGTTCAGCGGGGAACTAGAATGACACAGGACATTTGCATCTTCTTTGGGCACCTCCCTGCTAGCTGCTCACTCCTGTCTACAGACGGCCTCATTCGTCTCCAGCCACACTGCTCAGCCTCACTGCTAGGGTTCCTGCAAAGGAACATTTGTGTTCAATGTGAACACAATATTGCTTTTAATGCAAGATGGAAAAATCAAGGGAAGCTCACTTTTGTGATGACGCCCACCCTAGCCAAAAAATAACCCCAAAAACCCAAAACGTGGTTTTTCATGTTTAGTGTTGGAATACTATTTACTGTCCTACCGAACTCCTTCCTGTTATCATGATTAAGATTCTAACCAAGCAAGGGGAGTTTATGACTGAAACCAGAATGCCGGCTTCTCTTGACTTCACGGAAAATCCACTCCTTAGTAGGGGATGAGAAAGTCAGCAAAAAAGTACGTAGTAGAGAATTTGTTCATAGTCTTCAACATGGGAGAAGAACCAAAATCACAACCCACATAGGACTTTCTGTTTTTAAAAAGAATATAAAGCCAGTGCCAGTGGCTCATGGCAATAATCCTGGCCACTCAGGAGACAGACCTGAGGATCATAGTTCTAAGCCAGGAGGGACAGGGGAAGGTGTTGAGACTGCTAATCTCCAATTAACTACCAAAAAAGTCAGAAGTGGAGCTGTGGCTCAAGTGGTAGTACACTAGTCTTCAGTGAAAAAGCTCAGGCACAGTGGCTCAGGGCCTGAGCTCACGCCCCAGGCAGACTAGCACCAAAAACAAAGGAAAAGGAAAAAGAGTAGTCAATTTCAGCTTACCTATTTTGGGCATTCCCTGGTGAGGACCAGGCTTTCTCGAAAACAAAAGATGACAATACAGATATATTCTTGGGCCAGGAGTTTGGCCTAGTGGTAGAGTGCTTGCCTAGCATGCATGAAGACCTGGGTTCGATTCCTTGGTACCACATACAGAGAAAAAAGTCAGAAGTGGTGCTGAGGCTCAAGTGGTAGAGCTCTATCTAGCCTTGAGAAAGAACAGGACTGGCAAAACAAAACAAAGCGGCCACCAGATATATTCTTTATTTAGTTTTTAGTTTATGAAAAAGAAGTAATCTTCTTCTGTGCTTGAAATCTGGGCTTTCCATCCTCCTTTAGCTTTTCCAATAAAGTCTGACACTCTACCCTTAAGCCACAGCTCCACTTCCAGCTTTTTGCTGGTTAACGGGAAGCAAGAGTCTCACCGAGTTTTTGGCCCAGGTTGATTTCAAACCTCAATCGTCAGATCTTAACCACCTGATTAGTTAGGATTATCAGCAAATCCACCAATGCATAGCTAAGAAGTTTGGGATTTTTTTTCTTCTTTTTGAAAGTAAATTATCAGACAATTTTACAATTAAAATCAGTAGCCCAGGTAAATAGCTAACTGAAAATAACCCACTAATGGTTAAAAAAAAGATATATATTCAGATCAAAGGAATTATTGAAATTCAGTTGATTAGATTTATTTAATCTGTTTACCAATCTTGGTAAGAATTTTAAGAATACCTACCATATTCTGTATCCCACTTTGTAGTTCCTTATAGAAATTAAACAAGTGCTAGTTGTTTGGTTAAGAACAAAGGTATGTAGGCCTCCCAAAGTCTGACATTTAGTTTTCTAATTGTCCTCTTAAATCCAATATATTATCAAGGAATAAAGCAAGTGCTAACCTTTTTACACAAACAATACAAGTCATTGTCTTAATACTCAGGGGTTCTCATTAGGCCACAAGGAATGCTTACAATCCTGAATGGCATTCCAAAATCACTGACCAGTAATCCTAGCAGGAAAGCTTCCCCAAAGCCAGCATCCTGTTGGGTCAACATTACATATTAAGTTTCTACTTCCAACATGGTCTAAAAATATCTCTCTCATTGTGGAAGTAAAGCATTAAGAAAGACGAAATGACTGAACAACCTGCACAACTGCCTGCTTTATAAATAAGCAGGGGGTAACAATAATAGTATTTGTATAACTCAAAAGCTTTTGGAAAGTTTAATAGGTTTAACATTCTGTGTATAGCAATAAATGTTATCTAGAAAATGTTTGAGATTTTTGTTCTCATTCTTACAAGATTGAAAATTTTCAAGAAGTATTCTATTGATTTTTTTTTTTTTTTTTTTGCCAGTCCTGGGGCTTGAACTCAGGGCCTGGACACTGTCCCTGAGCTTCTTTTGCTCAAGACTAGCACTTTACACACACACTCTACACAGTGCCACTTCTGACTTTTTCTGTGTACGTGGTACTGAGGAATTGAACCCAGAGCTTCCTGCATGCTACTCAAGCACTCTATCACTAAGCCACATTCCCAGACTAAGAGGTGTTCTAAAACTGAATGTTTTCTGATAAAAATAAGGTGAAAAACATAATTTCAACAACTTAGCCAAATTTAAAAAACAACAACAAAAAAACAAGGTGTGGTACTAATAAGTACCTTTTTTCTTTTGTGGGTTATGAAGGCTTGAACTCATGGCCTCGGCACTGTCCCTAAGCTCAAGGGACAGCATTCTACCACTTTGAAGCACAGCGCCACTTCTGGTTTTCTGGTGGTTAACTGGAGATAAGGGACTCACAGACTTTCTTGCTCAAGCTGGCTTTCAACTGTGATCCTCAGATCTCAGCCTCCTGAAGTAGCTAGGATTAAGTAAGCCACTAGTACCTGTCAAAATAACTTTACTTTTATAGTGACTGAGAAAGTAAAATTTTAAACGCACTGCCCCAAACATCATCATTGGAGGAAACTCTGTATTATTTCTTACAATTGCATATGAAACTACAATTACCTTAATTTTAAAGAAATCCAGTTTCTACAATAAAATTAAAAAATCCATAATGTTTTTCATTTAATTCCTCTGTGATTTCTTTTAAAAGTAATGGATCAAAACTCACTGATAGAGTGACATGTTTTAATGAGTATATTGTACATATACGTCTATCCTCAAATATGTCATTTTTAAGATAATTCCTTCCACGCAGGAAGGACAAGACTCTGTATCTGTTACCTTTGGAATCTCTTCTAGAAACCATCTTGTAAGCAGAAACAAATGTAGAGATTTTCACTATGCATGGAGCAATTCCTCAGAAAGATAAGTGGGGAACTAACTTTATATTGGCTTTTGCCCTACAGAGTAGTAGACAAATTCTCAAAGGCTGATCAAAATGAGAATAGTTCTAAGGCCATACACATCTTTATGTGTTGGGCAAAGTGAGTTCCAGTCTAGGCAAGTTCAGGTTTCCCAAATGTCATTTAAAGTTTTATGCAGTTATAGAAACTTTAAAGTGCTTTCACTTTCCTCTCATTTATCCATAAATTAAACAATAAATATTATACTTAGTTAAGAAAATAATCTAGTGGGCAGATAATTGAAAGAATACAATTTGCGAGCAAGGAGTTTGACCTAATGGTAGAGTGTTTGCTTCGCAGGCAGGAAGTCCCAGGTTCTACTCCTCGACAGACCACGTACATAGAAAAAGCTGGAAGTGGTGCTATGGCTCAAGTGGTAGAAATCTAGCCTTGAGAAAGCTCAAAGACAGGCTGAGACCCTGAGTTTAAGCCCTAGGACTGGCCAAAAAAAAAAAAAGAATACAACTCTCTCCTTTGTGCTGGTGCAGAGGCTTGAACTGAAGGACTCCAGCTCTGCCTTGGCTTTTTTTCTGCTCAAGGTTAGTGCTCTCCCATTTGACCCACACCTCTACTTCTGGTATTTTTCTGTTTAACTGGAGATGATAGTGCTATATGGACTTTTTTTTAAATTAATTAATGAAAATTTTATTGTAAAGGTGATATACAGAGAGGTCATGGTTAGATGGGTGAAAACTTGTCAGTTGACAACTTTTAAAACATATGATTCATGTAGCCAAACAACAAACAAAATATATCACAGTTTCATTGTCTGTAAGACTCTCTTGCACTTCCTTCCCAAAATTGCTAGCCCCTGGCAAACACTGATTTCTGTTCCATCACTATGGACAGAAAATATATAAATTGAACATGAATGGGTAGCCTTTTGATGCTTTTTTTTTGAGATGTTTGACTCAGGCTGTCCTCCTAAAATAAGACATTACAGGCATGAGCCACCTTCTATGTCTTTCCTTGAATTAGCACACACCTGTCTTTGAAAAACAATGAGTGAAAATCTATGCTTGAGAACTCATCAGCCTCTCATTTGAATTCTAAGCTGTTGCCTGGTAACCTGAGGTACCTCTCATGTTTCCTGGATCTAAAGGATGCGCACTCTAAGTCTCCTGTGACAATGGATGCTGACCTTAGCTGCACAGGCTGTTTATTCCACATGAGTGTACTTGACGAATTAAAACCATCTGTCAGGATCTACTTGTTTGGACAATAGTTTTTTTTTGTCCAAAGTTTCTCCAGGAGTAAATCTGAGTCCCAGAGCCTGATTTCAGAAAGAGTACATAGCTCAATGTCAAAATCTAGGCAGATATCATGGGGGGGAGGGAGGAATGAGTTGAAAGGAAGTCATGGCTTTGCGGGGCACAGGGGAAGCAAATGCAAAGGGTGATTAAAACAGCTCAAATTTTCAAGTGGGTCATTTCTTTGCTCAACACTGGGCAGATTTTTTATTTCTCTGTTTCTTCCCCCACCTCATTCTATCTTCTGACATCTTCTTACTTCCTAGCAGTAGAGGCAAATGTTTCTCTTCACTATTTCTCTTCACTGAGTTAACAAGGTAAATAGGGTCATTAGAGGAAATAGATATTATATATTACAATAGATATTATTCAGGGCCCTGATGGGTGTTAGAGAAGTCAGAAGTTAGATAAGAATTTCTGACCAGGAACAAATCTTCTTTTAAAAAATTAAATCAAGTACACAAACTCTCTTCAATACCACTCAATGTAATAAATTATTGCGAGAATTTAGCATGACTATTTTTTAATGTATCTTTCTCTTACAAGAACAATTAACTAAAGAATACTTTTATTGCTGTTATTCTGTGCATACAATTGTCAAGAATTTCAGAGTTGACCTTAATGGTAGGAATTAATAAATCCTATTTGTTCTTTTTCTGTTGGTGTTCTGCTGGTTTAGGAGTTGAACTCAGTACCCTTGCTCATCTTGCTAACTCAGCTGGTCTTGTAACACTTGAGCCATATTCTTAGCTTAAGCTTCTTGCTGACTAATTGGAGATAGAGTCTCAAGGACTTCGTTTCTCGTGTTGACTCTGAACTGTGATTCTCCAGATCTCAGCCCCCTGTGTAACTAGGATTATAGCCAGGTTTATATTCTTAAATAATTTTACCTCATAAATGTGTTTTTCCTTCCAACTCGCTAATTTAATATTAGCCTAATAAAATTCCTGACTTTAATTGCAGATAACTTCAAATAAATCTTTTATAGGAAAAAAAAAAGGCAGGAATTTGATGGAAAAAAATATCTCCCATAGAGTATCGCTGAACCTTGTTTAGGACATTTTCACATTCTCAAAGACTTATCTGCCAAGGCTGGCTTCCAAACAAGTCCCTCAGATCTCCATCTCCAGAGTTGCTAGGAATACAGGCATGAACCACCAGCACTCAGCTTAGTTCAAATACTCTAATTTTGTGCCCTTTGTTAGCTAATTATTGCTTACTACGAAGCCTCACTGAAAACAGGGAAGAATTACCATGATACAATCTTGGCTAGGCCTGAGTCCTGGTTCTGTCACCAGCATTACCTTTGGGAGGATACTTAGGTAAGAGGATTCGCTGGATGTCTTCAAAAAGGCAGAGGGAGATGGTACAGGAGTCCTGGTAAGGTCGCCAAGCAGCTCATCGTTCCTGATGCTCTTGAGGGTAAGGAAGCTGGCACTGCTCTGACCCAGGCTCCCAACACCTGCCAGGTCAGCATCATGGACAGAGTTCTTCCGGTGGCACTGGTATCTTGTGTCAGGGCATGCCAGAGCTTCTTCAAACACTGACTCTTCATCAGACAGCTGCAGCTTCTCAAGCTCTTTGTTGATCTTCTGTACATCTGCCACAGTGGTGCCTGTGGACACGTGGCTATCCGCCTTGGCGTACTCAGCACAGAGGCTGAGGATGGTCTCCAGACGCTGTCTCTCCTAGAGGACAAAGGGAGGCAAGGTCGATGAGCAGGGTGAGAATGGAGGCAATTCCAAAGAAGACATCTGAAGAGGCTGGACACCTCATTCCACATATCAGCACACTGAATGCCTGACTGCTGATAATTGCTCATCTCTTTTATTCTTTTTTAAAGATAATTTCCTGTAGCCCAGGCTGTCCTAGAACTCATGCTGCTCCTGAGTGCAGGGATGCACCATCACTCAAGGATGGCATCCATCATCATTAATACATACATTTAAGGATCAATGTCTTCAAAGTTTGCAGGATCATGTTTGCAATGCCTGTTTTCCTTCACTCAATTCTAGCTATTAGATGAGCATTGGTGGCTCTTTTCTGTAATCCTAGCTACTCAAGAAACTGAGATCTGTAGGATTGAGTTTTGCAAACAAGCTAGGCAGAAAAGTTCACTAGATTACATCTCCAATCACCAGAAAGAAGGCAAAAATGGAAGTATGGCTCAAGTAGTAGATTGCCTGCCTAACAGACAAAAGTTCAAACGTCAGCATGGCAGTCAATCAATAAATAATTTTGGCCTTCTTTATCTTTACTTCCCAGGGATATCTCCAGCATATATAAGCATTGGTCTAAACCTCTACCAAATTCTAAACACTTCAAGATGTAGTATTTTTTAATAGTTGTATTTTATTTACTTTATTTGTTCCAGTACTAGGACTTGAACTCAAACACTTAAAGATGGCACTCTACCATTTGTGTCTCCACTTTTAGCTTTTGGTTGGTTAACTGGACATAAGAAACTCCCAGAATTATCTATCTGGGCTAACTTTAAATTAATCCTCAATCTTAACCTCATTTTTAAGTTTTTTAAAAAAATCTTCATTTCCTATCTACTCCTTTTGCCACTTTCTACTTCTTTACCTTCAATAATGCTAGATCCTTCCTCTTCCTAATATAGGCCTAATACTCAGGACTACACTTAACCTCCTTCTTTACAAAAATATTCTATCATTAGACACAGAGGAAAAAATTACCTAAACTATGTTTCTTTGTAAGAGACCTTTATGCCTTCACTTTGTCTTAAAATGCTTCAAGTTTTCAAAGCCTCTTAATGTCTGTTTACCATGCAATTATCTTTCCACTAGTTTTGCACATGAATAATTAGAATTAAATAAAAGTGTGACTAGAAGCTAGGACCCAGTATATCACAACTGTAATCTTAACCACTCAGAATATTGAGATTGAAGGATCACGGTTTGAAAACATCCTGAACAGAAATATCAGATATATTTCATTTTCAAGTACTCAGCAAAATGCCACACAGGAGGTATGGCTCAAGTGGCAGAGGACCAGCCAACTATGTAAGCATAGGAAGAGTTTATAAGCCTAGAAAGAAAAGGTTTGAACCCGAGTAACCTGGTACTAACACGCACACACGCACACACACACACAAACACACACAGAGTATGAATATTGGACTACAACAAGTAATGTTTCATGTCAAGTCCAGACAGAAAAGTAGTAATGTGGCTCAAAATCTGAGCTCTTTAAGCATTTGATTCATATATGAGAAAAATAAGAATGTTAATTCATTCATTGAAAAAAATTATAAATGGACCACAGATTCTACAATAATTTCCCTGACCTCTGTACAATCCTCTTTGCAAAATAGTTATACAGTTATAATTTTTTAAATTTATTTTTTCCCATTTTTTTCATTAATGTTGATTTTTACAGTTACAATTTTTAACTTTAAAGTAATAATGTATTTGTGAACAATAGGAAATAATTGGCGAAATTGTTTTCATAAGCCTAGACATTATTTGGATTATCTTTGCTCTTCATGTTAATTCCAAGGCCCAAGTGAAAAAAAAGCATCCAAACCAGAACCATCTGTGGCAATTACATCTGCTACATTAAAGAGAGACTTCAAAAGCCCTTCATGGAAAAATACTGCTGATCAATGATATCACACAGGAAAAGATGAAGCTGCCCCGGACTGCTGTTTTCACTCTGATTTTAGTAATCTGTAAAGCCAAAATTCAGATACAGTCCTTAGTTCATTGAGGTCATAATAGGCAGAAAAGTCCCAAAGTAGCAAACCAATATAACTACCTGGTTTCCACGAAATACATTAACTCAGAAAGTTAGAAGTCCTTCGAGGTGTTTATCTGACATTCTGCCCTTTAAAGTACCCCTCCTCCTGCCAAAACAGAGCAATAACCGAATCACAAAGTCCATTGAACCAACACCAAGACGCTCCCACCTCCCTTGCACTGTCTGAACTTCTGCGCTCCCGCTGTGGCTCAGTCCTCATGGTGTTTTCCAGGGTAAGCACTCAGAGTTGAACAACGCCAGAGACATGCATCCTCCACACTGGAGCCCTGACATTTATTTATCTCTGTAGCTGCCACCAGTTGCCAAGCCCTACCCACCTCAGCATTATGGGAGGGAGTAGAGGGAACACACATTCATTCCCTGGTTTTCAAGTTCTCTCAACAAAGTCTAAACAAGCAAAGCAAACACAACATATAAGCACAAAGAGACAACAAGTGCTTTTTTTTTTTTTGCCATGCCTAGGGCTTGAACTCGGGGCCTGAGCACTGTCCTTGGGCTTTCTCAAGACTAGAGCTCTACCCCTTGAGACATAGCACCGCTTCCAGCTGGCTTTTTCTATGTATGTGGTACTGAGGAATTGAACCCGGGTCTTTGTCCGTGCCTCGCTTCCAGTCCCACAAGTTCTATTTTATCCTTTCTCCTTTACCCTTTAGAGACTAAATTCCAAAGAAAAATTCCCTTCCTATTATTTAGCTAACTAAAGTTCATGCACCTAAACTCAGTCTTTACTCATTTTTGTAGATCATACCATATGCATAACATATGCATTTAGGGCCATCTGAAAATTCTCCATTTTCATTTATCAGGGTTCCTATAAATGATGCTGTCTTCAAAAGAACAGAATACCTAGTGACACTCCTCCCTCATCTCCTTCCCCCCAGTACTATTGCTTAATTCCAGAGGAAATAAATGACCCTAACCTTAAGATGAATTCTATTTCAGACGGTGAAATGCAGTATTCAAAGGCTTACACACAGGAAGTTTGGTCTACTGGGGTGTGTGCGTGTGTGTGCGTGTGTGTGTGTGTGTGTGTGTGTGTGTGTGCGTGTGTGTGTGTGTGCCTCGTTCGCTATTCTTATCACCCCATTCAGAGCCAAACTGTCCAAGCAGCACTGTTGTGCACATGAGCCTCAAGGAAATCTACTCTGTGCTGAGACCCACTGGCCCCATAAAAGCAGCACCAAAAGCAAACACAAAACAGAATCAAGAAGTGCATCAGAAGAAAGTCTTCTGGGCATTTTTTAAAGTACTTCAAGGAAAGCTCTAAACAGAAATTTGTCTCACTAGATAACTCTCCCTCTTCATTCTGTTCTCTGCTTCCTCACAGTCACCATGCAGTATCTTCTACTCTGTGTAACCTCAAATAGGGCATTTTTTCCCCCAGCTAGGACTCTGGGAAGAGGCATAATGAATAATCACGGTAGAGTCGAGCAAGTGCAAAGTAGGCTTTGTCCTGGCACTCATCTGCTGCACAGCCACTTTCCTAGACTTCCATCCTTCCCGAAGCTTTACTTGCCACCAGTAAGGCTGGGTGGACATTCTCTTGAGACTACAAGTCCTACCCAGTTCTCTAACCCAGTAATCTACCATTCAATTATTCAATTTCTCGGAGAACAGAGAGCATGAATGCCTCGATTGGCTCAAAACATGACTGCTCAGGATTTAGAAAGTAGGTCACTTTGAATCAAATTATTTAAAATATAGAGTTTCTTCCATCCCATTTCCCCTTCCTCCACACTTCAAATACATCAAAAGAACTGTGAAGAGGATGCACGCTCTTCAAAGAACACCTTGAAAAACGAGTGTGCAGTTCCTCCCCCTCATCACTGGAAAAAAAATTAGAACTTGGAATATGATTCTTTTGAAGCTTCAGAACTTCCTCCGCCTTCAAAGGAATGTGTCCGACGGTGCCCTACCACAGCTTCATAGACCTCCACCGAGGATAACAACTAGCTTCTCAACCCTCCAAACCCCCTTATAATTCACATCAGCTACTCAGCCACAGGACTGAAAATATATAAATAAATGATGCAGAAAACTGACGGGTTACCCATGATTCCGTTGAAAGGACATTTTTTTTTTCTTTTTAAGGGTTCTTTTTAACTGGCAAGTAATGATGCTTCTTGTCTTTTCTTTCAAACCTACAGGGTCAGTATCTCTGTGAATAGCCATTGGACAAAGATCCTCATTACTGCCTAACAGTATGTGTGTGTGTGCGCGGGCGCGCGCACATTTACACACCAATAGAGGAATGCTTGAACTCAGGGCCCTGTATTCTTTGGATTTTTGCTCACACTAGTGCTCTGTCATTTGAGTCGCCTCTCCACTTCAGCCATTTGCTGATTAACTGGATGTTAGAGTCTCATGGACTTTCCAGCCTGGGCGAGATTGAATCCATGAACCTCAAATTTCAGCCTCCTGAGTAGGGTTACAGGCATGAGCTACTGGAACCTAGTTTTCTATCCTCACATCTTTGCAGAAGACACAAATAAGTAATCACTTATAAAGGTTCATATGTGAAAAAGCAATATAGAAAAAAAAAATCCCAAAAGAAATTGGAGTTTATTTTTCAAGCGAACTATGAGTTTATATGGTGAATCGAGACAGCGGGTAGCAGAGGGCGTTTTTATGAATCAACTCAGAGGCCAAGGGACAGGATTGAGAAATATCGTGATAAGCTCAGGGCTCAGCTGCTAGGAGAGAAGGTTCCAAAGGGGAAGCCATATGGATAGGTTCCTGCACAGCAGTGGTAGAAATGGGCCAATGGTCTTCCTAAATACATTTTTAGAATATATTCACAGATTCACCAAGACATAGTCAAAGAGGCATAAAGGTAAGCAGCAGAATGAGATCTGATAGCAACTATGCAAAATTTCCAAGTTTCTAGGAGAACAGATGGAGGACACTGGATAATCAAGAAGAAAAAGAAGCAGCGACTGATAATTTTGAATGTGGGTATGTTTGTTTTTAGATATAAGTTCCTTGGGAATAGTAAAAAGCTTTTCTAATTGTCTTTCTTTGGCCTGGGATAAGATGGCTCCTTTCCATCCCCAAACTGAATACAATGCTCAGACGTACACTGGCTGCTGTAATGTGAGAAGCATTGAGCATGACCTCTGATTCATCATATGATTCATCATATGCCTCTTTGTCATGGCAGAGTGACCCTCCAGCTGGTATTGGCTTTGCTGGCTTGAGTTCTGAGTGAGAAAGCATACAGCAGAGGCCTCAGCCAATCTATGCTAGACCCATTATCAGGAAGACTCTGAAAGAAAACCTCAGTTACGCATTTTTTTATTATTATTAAAGGCTTTGCTTCCAGCCGGCATGGTGACTCACGCTTGTAATCCTAGCTACTCAGGAGGATCCTGGTTCAAAGCCAGCCTGAGCACAAAAAAGACCTGAGACTCTTATCTCCAGTTAAACTCTAGAAAATGAGATGTGGGGTTTGGCTCAAGGGTAGGGTGGTAGCCTTGAGCTAAAGAGCTCAGGGACAGGGCCCAGGCCCAGAGTTCAAGCCCCATGAGCCACACACACAAAAATGTTTTCATCCAAACCAAGGCCTGGCTTCTACCTTTGCTTTGGTTAAAGATGAAAGATATACAATCTGATGAAAAACCAGAGTGTGTCTACCTTGGCTTTGGGAAGGCAATCTGTGCCATATTGTCTTTGTGTCATGGTGTCCTCGTTTAAGGGCGGACCTGATCATCTCAGGATGGGAGCTGGCCATTTCAGAAAGTCAGTTCTGTGATTTACTGTAGGAATTCTGAGCCATTGCGATTAATCACAGGAAATCCATCTGTCAGTAAACCATGACTGAGTGATGAAGTCTCCATATAAACCCTGGATGCTAGAACTTGCACAACTTCCCTAGTATATGTGCATGATGTCACATGCCAAGGGGCAAGGTTGGCAATGAGTGCATTCCAACTTCAGCAGGAGAGAGAAGGCATTCAAAGTGGAACCCTTGTGTATTCATCCTTTGGCTTTTCTCTATTTGACCTTTCCCTGTAACAAATAGTGCCTGTTACTATAGTGACTTTCTGTGAGTTCTTTGAGATGTAGGGAATTTTCAAACTTGCAAGTTATTTGGGGAAAGCCAGACCTTGAAGATGTATCAGAAATGAGGGAAGCATTGCGTGGAGTCTGTGCCGTCACCTTTACCCAAATTTTATCTTAGTATTTTTTTTAAAACCAGGTTAGGACAAATAATCTAACTAAATATGAAAAAGTCAGGGGGTTTTATTGTTTGGTTTTACAAATTATCTTCACGAAGGTCAGTTTAGTGTCTTGTTAGGAATATTGGCTCTATAGATTGCTAGTTTAACCTTCAGACATGTATCCAAGGGAGCATTACATTCTGCCACCATCAGTAAGGACTGTGAACACGCTTGGTGGACAGTGACTTATGACTGTAATCCAAGCTTCGCAGGAAGGTCTGAGGATTGATTCAAAGCCAGACAAGGGAGAAGAAGGAAAAACCCTAAGACTTCATCTCCAAAATAACTAGGAAATGCTAGGCTAGTGGTAATAGCTCAAGTGGTAGAGCACTAACCATAAGAGGAAAAGCCAATTGAGACCTTGAAAATAAGATCAAGCTTGGACACACACACACACACACACACACACACACACACACAATTTTGCCCCATCAATAAGGTTAAGCTTGAAGTGGGCATATGTGACAAATAGAAGTATAATGGCTTCATGTGACCAAGTTTGCTCAGGAAACAAATGCCAATTATTAGTAATATTAATTATCTAACATACTAACTGATAAACACTTGCAATTTTCAGGTCATTATAAAGATTTTATATGCTATTCTCTTCTATAGGAAAGGCCCGGATGTAACTAGATGTAAATCTTTTTCAATTAGATGCCAATACTTAAAACTATAGATTAACTATTAAAACATCTAATAAACATTATCAATAGAGTTTAGAATGACAATTTATTATAAACTCATATAGATTATATAATATATGCTAAGTAACATTTTTACTTTTTATTCATTTTGAATATTTTCTAAAGTAATATAAGTTGATTAATTCTGTTCATTTTTATTCAATTTACTTTCCCATGTCTTTATAATCTGCATCCAATAGATAGATTTATGTTAGTCTCCGGCTATAAGAATCTTAACTCTATATTTTAGTCCTCTTCCTGATGTTTTTCTGGGTAACATTTTGCCATTTAAACTTAACTGGCAAACAAGTGGATTGTAAAATATTTTTCTTTTAACAAATATTAAGTTTGCGCACGACAATTTAAAATACTAAAACATATTTCAAAGAAAATATTCAATACTCAGAACAAAAAGAAAATTATCTTGCAAGGCTTTTTGTTGCTGTTGTAGTTTGTTTTGATTTCAGTACTGGGGTTTAAACTCACTCAGGGCTTTGTATTAACTAGGCAAATGGTCTGCCTTTTAGCCACACCTTTTTCTTTAAGGCAGTACTAAAGTGTTGAATGCAGAGCCTTTGGCTAGACAGACAGGCACTCTCCCATTGAGCCATGACCTCAGCACTTTTTCCTTTATTTTTCAGACAGGGTCTTAAGTTTATGCTTTACCCTTCATGAACTGCAATCCCCCTATTTAAACTTCCCACACAGCTGAAACTACAATGCTTGCCATAAATGCCTGTCTTTTATTAAGATAGTGTCTCACTACAAGAAGGTACTCTCAGAAGAACACAAAAGGCGTAATGCCCAGTTGCATCTGATCATATAAAGGAATATTTATCAAAATGAATTCCAGGAAATGGAAACAAGGGGATTTTTTTCTTTGCTGTTGCATTTCTTTTCCTTTTGTCTTTTTTATTGGCTTGTTTTGTCTTTGAAACAATGAGAGGGCAGAGAAATGGAGGGACAAAGGGTGAACAAATGTAGCAGGTACTCAGTGGACACTATGTTGAAAATGAACCATATAACTTGGTGGGGACGGGAGGAAAATCTGGGAGAGTGAGGGAAGGGATGAGACGGCCTAAAAAGAAATGTGCTCTTTACTTGAGTTGTGTAATTGCAATGCTTTGATATATCACCTTTATAATTACATTTTTTTAGTGATCTGGTCTCATCAACTTTTGTCCAGGCTGGACTTGAACCTTAAGACTCTCAATTTCTGCCTTTTGAGTAGCTGCAATCACAGGCATGCATGCTGTTTATAACATTCATGAAAGAACAAAACCACACAAATGGAAAGATCAGTGATTACCAGATGTTCAGGGGGTCCCTCCTGGTGACAAACTGTTCTGTATCTATATTAATTTTATATCTGCTTGATTTTGCATGATACTTTGCAAAATGTCAACTGGATACACTGTATACAGAATCTCTCTGCATATTTCTAATAATTACCTGTGAGTCTGAAGTCATTTCAAAATAAATAGGGGAGAATGCAGTTATACTATTCAATGTATGTTCTGCAAACTTAACAAAATTGAGAGGAAGGGTTGAATTGAGAGGGAAGGGTGAAAAAGATGAGTGGAATCAATCAAGATGTACTGTATTCATAAACTGATTTGTTGAATGGTAACTCCTTTGTTCAACTACTTAAAGATAAGAAAATAGAATTATAAAATAGATTAATGTTCCTGATCATCAAGGTCACTAAAACAAAAATTTCCATTTACAAAGTGATGAATGTGTTCATATTATAATACTTCTTTGATATTTTTTTGCTTTCTGAACCATTAGAAATAAAAAATACTGGCAATAGTCCCATAAACTTTCCTGGAATGGGAGAAGAAAATTTACATGTTCAATAGACTAGGGCCACTAAAATCTGTGATCTGATGAGAATGTATTATAGCTCAAAAGTCAACTTCTAATTTAAATGTACAAAATAATCTGAATAAAAACAAGAACACTATTTACTATAAAGAAAGAATAGTTCTCCCTCAACATGCCCCCATTTCTGTATACCTATAGGTATTTAAGATAGTATATTTTCAATGATCATGTGGTTTGCGTACCTTTTTCCCATGAAGTTTTATTCATGAGCCTTGCTTTATTTAAAAAAGCAAGTGCTCATGTACTGATTTATTATTTTTCAAAATGATGATAAGACTTCTTCCATAACTAGCATGGTTGGCACTGGAGATCTCTTCTTCATGTGAATTGCCTTCTGTATTTCAGAATATAGTGAACTATACTGCTTCAAACTACACCCCTCCAATTCTCAGCTGAGATTTTTTTTTTTAAACATGTGGCACCATCAAGAGGCAATTGCTTGTACTGCCTCTGTAACCAGATCGTGGGTGTGCTGTCAGGGTAGAAGCCTGCTTTTAGTGGCCACTGCCAGACTACTGCTGTATAGGATTACATTAAGACATTAACTCTGTCCTTCCTCATGTAAAGTCACAATACGTTATTGCTCAGTGTTAAGTCCCCCTTGCCACTCCTTTTCTATCTCTTGCTCCAATAGGAGAGGAAGGGGAAAAAAATAGGACTTTTAAAAAATATACTTTCCATTAACTGAGAACAATGTGCCATCTTTACTTCCTAATCATTAATTCTTTAATATTTAATGAACATGTGCAATATGTCAGCAATATGTTATCTGAAAGAGATAGAAGGAACACTCTTGCTTTATTCTCTAATGACCCAAGGTGATCTGATGATAGATAATATTCTTCTGTATAGATCCAGTGGTTATAGATTTGTTCCTACTTTATTTAGAAACAGAGAAAGGATGCATATAGAACGGCATTTCCAGTAGATGATGCTTCATTTCACACGGGTTTTAAAGCTTAAAAAATTTTAAATGGGGCCGAGAGTTTGGCCTAGTGGTAGCGTGCTTGCCTACCATGCACAAAGACCGGGGTTCGATTCCTCAGTACCACATACATAGAGAAAAGCCGGAAGTGGTGCTGAGACTCAAGTGGTAGAGCTCTGGCCTTAAGAAAATCCAAGGAACAGTGCTCAGGCCCTGAGCTCAAGCCCAGGATTGGCAAAAAAAAAAAAAAAAAAAAATTAAATGGTATACAGTGAAGGCTTGCTTTACATTTCTGAGCTATATCCTGTAAAGCATCCCTGCAGGGCAAGAAAGTGACAGAAGGCAGGAAATGGAAGGCTTGCTGGCTGCTTTCAACAGAATAGTTAAGAAAAGACTCCACAGACTTCTTAGAAGAACCTGATGAGTAAATCAATTCATGCAAATAACAATGGCATTCAGACTCAGAACAAAGAGAAAACATCTGTGCCACTAAGTTTATTTGGCTCTTAAACCAACCTCTCACCTTATTTGCAGTTTGGCTGGCTCACTTCCCACTATTTCAAGCCCCCCCTCCCCCTTTAATAAAATCTTAGCTGTGCCCTTGCAAGGGGAATGACTGCATCAGGAAGGGGACTGCTTTCAAGTCAGATTGGAGAATAAAATAGTTTTCCATGCTTAAGCTTGCTTTCACATTTCAAAGACCCTCTCCTTTGTGGGTGTACGCACACACTCCTGCAAGAGCGCTGGGATTTGAAATCAACCTGGCGCTTGCCAAACAGGCAAGTGTTCTACTAATGAGCTACTCCCCCAATTTACAGTCACTCCTCAAATTTAAAGAACTTCTTAAAATAAACAAAGCTGAATATATAGCCAGGCAGTGGTGACTCATGCTTATAATTCTAGTTACTCAGGAAGCTCAGATCTGAGTATCATAGTTCTAAGTCAGCCTAGAGAGGCAAATCTGAGAAATTCTTTTTCTCCATTTAATCAGCAAAAAGCCAAAGTGGAGGGGTGGCTCAAGTGATAGAGTGCCAGCCTTGAATGGAAAAGGCTAAGCAAGAGTAAAAGCCCCATTATACTCACAAAAAAAAAAAGGAAAAGACTAATTCTGTGCCTAAATAACAATGAACATTTCCTTAATATTGATGATCATTCTATCAAACCAAGACATGTAATTAAACGTAACAATTCAGTCTAGTTCAAGTCAAAAATTGAATGATTCCAGTCTATCTACTCTCTGGTCTTTAAAATAGTCCATCTTTAAGAGATTAGAGAACATATAAATTTGTCATAAAAATATCAAAACTTGGGGCTGAGAGTTTTGCCTAATGGTAGAGTGCTTGCCTAGCATGCACGAAGATCCCAGATCAATTCCTTGGTACCACATACATAGAAAAAGCCGGAAGTGGTGCTGCAGCTCAAGTGGTAGAGCCCTAGCCTTAAGAAAGCCCAAGGACAGTGCTCAGGCCCTGAGTTCAAGCCCCTGGACCGGCAAAAAAATAAATAAATAAAATCAAAATTTCTTAAACAAATACACTTAGTCATACATTTTAAAATTATTAGAACATTTAGAATCATATGGTCTGCTCAATAGGATATAAGCAAGATTCTGCCGTCTTAGGCCTTCATGTTCTTAGGATCTGGGAAACAAACACCAGTTCTTACAAAAGCAAAAAAAAAAACCCACAAAAAAATTTATGATCCTGATTGTCAACTTGATGCAACTGAGGAAGGGGAAAGATAGCTAGTGTGTGTGAACTGCATTCTTTCTGAACAAGTACATGTATTGCTGCTGCCATTGCTTATATGGAAGTCAGACTCTAGCTTCTTCAGCCTTTCAAGGCAGACTCACACCAGTGACTCTGCAGGGCGCTTCCAGGCCTTCAGCCTCAGGCCGGGATGCAGTGTTGGTTCCCCTTGTTGAGGCATCAGCTAACAGAGTGAGTAGCCACCAGGTTCTCTGGCTCTCCAGCCTGTTAATGGCTATCGCCAGACTCTCTAGCCTCCTACAATAACTCCTTTGTATAATTATATTCTACAATAAAACACACATTTTATTGGTTCTGTTTCTCCAGCAAACTTAAAAATTTTCAAATTATATATAAAAAAAAAACAACTTTTTTTGAAGGAGTAGAAAGGTAGCACTGGGATTTGGACTCAAGGCATCAAGTTGCTTAGCTCTATCGATTGAGCTACATTACCACCTTACCACCTCTTTTTCCTTTTATTATTATTATTTTGAATAAAGTCTCAAATATATTCCAAGTCTAAACCAAGATCCTCCTATTTATGCATCACACACATACCTGGAATGCAAGGAAAGTGTATCACCTCACTCAGGTATTTTTTTTTTTTGCCAGTCCTGGGATTTGAACTCCAGGCCTAGGCACTGTCGTTAGGCTTTCTCAAGACTAGAGCTCTACCACTTGAACCACAGCACCACTTCCAGCTTTTCTATGTATGTGGTACCGATGGAATCGAGGAATTGAACCCGGGTCTTTGTGCATGCTAGGCCACTGTCTACCAGTAGGCCAAACTCCCAACCGTCAGCATTTTTTTTTTTTAATTAAGATGGAACTTTGTGATTTTTTTTTTTTTGCCTTTGCTAGCCTTGAACTGTGATGCTCCTAATCTCTGCCTCCAGAGTAGTTAAGAAGATATGTGTGAGACATGACACCTACCTAGAGAATTTCCTTTTTTCCAGAAATAAGTCTGCCTTTATGTTGAGTTATATGCATTCTTTTATATAGAGTTTCATTGTTTCTCAGAATTAAATGGATTATTTCCTGGGAGCCAGGGCTGCAACCTACAGACACAGGTAAATGAAACCCCATCTGACTAAGAGCCAAGTGTGTATCACCAAAACAGACACAATCCTGCACACTTGAAAATTAAAATTCCTTAGTTGTAAGTGCTTTCAGAGGTGCACCAATAACAAAACACCTTTCAAGCGGCATAGACTTGCTGACCTAGACATCTGACCCACCACGGAAATTTAATATGTACCTGGAAAGAAAGCCAACCTTATCTTCAGGGAATACACAGTGGTAGTGGTAGGGAATGTAAAAAAACAAACAGAAAACCTATTCCATGATGGCTTATGCGAGCTGGCATTTCAAGAAAACATCTTTCAGTACAAAATATCAAGTATAGCCCTGCATGGTTCTACATGGTTGACAATGCTGTTTCCTAAGGCTTTGGAAATGGCATTCATTAGCCCAAAGAAAATAGCAGGTTGCTGCAATGCAGTCTCTGGAGATCTGTTGCTTCTCCATAATAAAATGCAGATATGTTTAATCCTGTTACCAATTAATAATCTTAACAGTGGAGGATGTGTTTCCATTTTCTCTTTGTTTAAAAGTGTCTGGACATTCCAGACACCAGTGGCTCATACTTTTAATCCTAGCTACTCAGGAGGCTGAGATGTGAGGATCCCAGCTCAAAGCTAGCCCAGGTAGGCCCAGGTCCAAATATGTCCAATTAACCAGCAAGAAGCCGAAAGGGGAGCTGTGGCTCAAGTGGCAGAATACTGGCTATGAGCAAAAAAAGCAAATCAACAATACCCAAGCCCTGAGTTCAAGCCCCAATACATGCACATAAAAATACATACACACAATACTTGAACCATACTAAGTAGCCTATCTCTACTTTGGAATTCCTTGGAAGTATGTGGGCACTAAATAGGATGGATAAAAGAATATCCAGTTTGCTTCATAATTATTTCTCCAGTCTTTGTCACAAGTGATCTGTCAGAGCTAGCATCTCAGCCCTACTTGGCTTTGAATGAAGGAGTTAAAAAGATTACTAATGTTCCGAGAGATTATAGACTTAAATGCCCACACTTCACAAGAGGAGTATAGTAACTAAGTTATACAGTGACATTGTAAATCAAGCTTGATATCTGGTCTCTAAGATAACACATACCCCTAAAAATGAAAAGGCTGGCAGAATGACAAAAGCATGAACTGGCAGCTGAGAGAAAGAAATAAGTTTTTTTTAAAGTAAAGATCTCAGTAGCATAGCAATTGGAGGCTTTATGATTTTAACACAGATGCAGATTGAATTATTAGTCCTCATTAATAGGTCCTTGGTTTGAACTTTAATACTAACTGGAATTACTTGGAGTTTTCTATTAAAACTGAGCAAGATACACACATACACATCCATACAGACTTGGTATAAACAATCAGGGCTCATCTATAAACACTATAGACATGCATAGGGAACTAAGTTTTTCTTGGGTGGTTTCCTCTTTCATGGGTTATATAAGGCTTGAGCAGCTATTTGTTGTGCATTTATGTATGTGCTGTGTTAACTCTTTGAAAAATGAAGTGGCAACTGGGGTTAACTGAACTGTGCAGCCAAGCCATCACATGGCTTGGGCTGGCAGCCCAGACCTGCCTTTCCTTGACTGTTAGGGTAAACTCCAAATGGCAGTAGCCTTGACCTTCACTTACTCTCCACTCTTGTAGTTTTGGTTTGCCTGGTTTGATAGTACTGTTAGTGGTTCTGACTCTAGATGAACTTGATAGTTCTGACTAGCCCACCCCTCTAAGTTGTCCTCACGACAGCAGCTGGGTCTAGGAATCTGGTGTCAACTCTAGGTGATCTGTCAGGTCGAACTGAAATCCAGGCTTGTCAGATGAGAGATATCAGAGCATGTGTTTATTTCTGTATTTCTGTTGTTTGTAACTGTCTCCCATTAGAGAAAGGTTTTGTGCCAAATAGAAACTGGGCAGTTTTTGAGGATGATAGAGTGACATGTGTGTGCTGGTATCTGCTTCAGATGTGTATTGCATGCTACACAGCTTATACTAAGGTTTCTGAGAAAAACAGAATCACTATGTATAGGTGAAATATATTTTCTGCCAGCTCAGTATAAAAATACACTGGAGCCTAATTAGCATTTAAATAAGTCCCATATTCCCAAATAAAGTGAAACTTTGATGCTTTTTTTTTTTTGCCAGTCCTGGGTATGAATTCAGGGCCTGACCACTCTCCTTGGACCTTCTCAAGGTTAGAGCTCTACCACTTGAGCCTCAGCACCACTTCTGTCTTTTTTCTATGTATGTGGTACTAAGGAATCGAACTTGGGTCTTTGTGCATACTAGGCAAGCACTCTACCACTAGGCCAAATTCCCAGCCCTACTTTAGTGCTTTATATGCTTTGTGTCCTCTTTAAAAAAAGCAAGTTCTCATCACAACTGTGACTCATGGTATTGTCTTTTCTTTCCACTAGAGAATAATCTACACACAATCAAAGCACATATTTACACAAATCAGTCTGGTTTGATCATTTGGCTCAAAACACAGCTAGACACAGTCATTTCCTTGCTTTATCCACACATCATTAACACAATGATACATGGATATATAATTTGGGAGGGGGGAGGCGTGCTGGTTATGGGGCTTGACCTCTTGCCCTACTCGCTGTTCCTGAGCTCTTCAGCTCAAGGCTAGTGCTCTACCACTTGAACCACAGCACCACTTCCAGTTTTCTGGTGGTTAATTGGAGATAAGAGTCTCATGGACTTTCCTGCCTGGGGTGGCTTTGAACCATGATCTTCAGATCTCAGCCTCTTGATAGCTAGGATTACAGGTATGAGCCACTGGTGCCCGGCTTGTAATTTTATTTTTCCTCTCTCTTTCTGTTTTTTTTTTTTTGCTAGTCCTGAGGCTTGAACTCAAGGCCTGGGCATTGTCCCTGAGCCTCTTTATGCTCAAGACTAGTGCTCTATCACTTGAACCACAGTGCTACTTCTGGCTTTTTCTGTGTATGTGGTACTGAGGAATCGAACCCAGGGCTTCATGCATGCTAGGCAAGCACTCTACCACTAAGCTACATTCCCAGCCCCTGTAATTTTATTTTTTAATGGGATTTAGATATGTTATGAGATGGTTATCTAAACTTCTTTGAAAATACATATTAAGTACATAACTTGTCTGTATTTAATATCCTAGAAAATGTTGCATTACATTGCTTAATCTTTTTTCTTCTTTCCTTCTTTCTTGTTTGATCCTTCCTTTCCTTTTCTTCTTTTTCTCTTTCTTTTCTTCCTTCTCATCTTCCCTCCCTCCCTTCCTTCCTTTCTGTTTTTCTTTTTCTTTTTTTAAGTTTCGATTATCCTGATATTTTCCTCCTAAGTAGCTAGGATTACAGATATGAGCCACAGTGCTCGGTTCAAATACTACTTATATATTTTTTTTATTATACTTATTTACTTTGAGCTGGGTCATAGACATCACCTCAAGCAATTTAAAAAAATTTAAATTATAAAAGCAGGCATAGTGGCACACAAATTTCATCCCAGTGATTCAGGAAATATAAATAGGTGGATGGAGGTCCAGACCAGACCAGGCATAAATATAAAATCCTATTTGTAAAGTAGGAAAAGTGAAGAAGGCTGGAGACAAGGTTTAAGTGGTAGAATGTCAGCCGACCAAGAACAGAGCCCTGAGTTCAAACTCTAGCTCAGTTCCATAATGCATTCTACTTTTCATTCACTATTCTTATGATAGTCGAAAGTTTTGTGACAATTGAAGAAGAGATTACCTTCTTAAGAACTTTTGAGTGATGTAAACCATTTAAACTTAATGATCAACTAAATATTTTCTAGCCACAGTTTACTATTACCTTATTGCCTGGCTTGGTATAAAACTAATGTGATTTAATAATTTTGTATTGGTATATCTTCTTTTATAGTAACTAAAAGACTGTGGAAATCAAATTCTTTTGTAACCCAGATTGTCATCCCATAGCTTCTCTCATTAAGGAAATTATTCATTAATAAAGCAAAACTATCTCTGACATATTTTGATTCATGAAGAAAAACATGCTTAGAAGAAGGTGGAACAATTCAGTTGGTCTTTCTCATTAGTAGAACTCCAAAAAGATGTTTTCTCCTGTCTTCTTATTTTAAACATGTTCTACTTTAGTCATAACTTCACTTTCAATGAAAAAAAAACTCAGTAAATGTTGTGAGTGTGTGCTGTGGTTTGCAGTCACTGACTTGTTAAGAGACAGAGACAACAGAGCATCGAGTGGGTGTATAATGGAGGAGAGTTGAGCAGTATAGAAAATCCTTAACTTAGCCAGGCGCAGTGGCTCACTCCTGTAATCCTAGCTACTCAGGAGGCTGAGATCTGAGGATCAAG
The DNA here is from genome assembly GCF_031878675.1 of Megascapheus bottae. Lineage (NCBI taxonomy): Eukaryota > Metazoa > Chordata > Mammalia > Rodentia > Geomyidae > Megascapheus > Megascapheus bottae. The sequence continues at coordinate 65,754,304 of NC_143509.1, forward strand.
GTTCAAAGCTAGCCCAGGCACAAAAGGACCTGAGACTCTTATCTCCAATTAACCTCTAGAAAAGGGGAAGCAGGGTTTGGCTCAAGGGTAGGTAGCCTTGAGCTGAAGAGCTCAGGGATAGCACCCAGGCCCTGCCCGGTGACCCACAAAAAAAAAAAAAAAAAAAAAAAGATAAAAGAAAATACTTAACTTTCTAGACACCTTTTTGAATACATTCAATGCCTAATTTCTAATGACTTATGATTTCCCTAATGTCAAGCCATACATACTTAATAATGTGTTTTCTCCGTGTGTGTGTGTACATGTGTACAAGTACTAGGGGTAGAACTTAGCCTGTGTAGTTTGCTCAAGGCTGGTACTCTATCATTTGAGCCACTGCTCTACTTCTAGCTTTTTGGTTATTAATTGGAAATAAGAGTCTTCTAGACTTTCCTGCCTAGGCTGGCTTTGAATTGGGACCCTCCACTCTCACACTCCTCACATCTAATTACATGTGAGCCACTGGGGCCCAGGCTTCCTCAGTCTTAAAAGCATTGTTGATAAGATCTAAACATTTCACTGGAATACACAATTCCCTTTTCTTTTTTGTTGTTTAGAATTAAACAAGAGATCTGTAGAGCAACTGAATTAACATCAGGCTCCTGTGAGTCTTCCAAATGTCCACAGGTGCTTAACGACAGTGACAGGAAAGGGTTGGGGAAACACAGAGAGACTGAGGGGATAGCAGAGGCAGAAGCACATGGAAACACACCCCACAGCCCTTGGAGTCTGGCCCGGAGGCTGCCCCATTGGTGTGGGTTAGTAAGACAGTGAGGTCAACAGATGAAAAGATTACCAGACGTTCCATCTCCTGCTCCCTGAATCTTTCCTCCCTCTGTCGCCGGTGATAATCCATCAGGTCATCTCGTCCTGAAATGGAGCTAATGCTACTTTTCCGTTCTCGAAGGGCAGGTTGGGGAGTAGCCGAGGCCGGCCTGAGGCAATCCAAGTCACCATCATCAAATTCCATGGAGCCACAAGAGAAGTTCCTCCTGGCCACACTCATTCTGTCAGGTTCCCCGGCAGAAAATGAGTGACTTGGGCTGGTCCCAGAGAACGAAGCCCTGTCAAAGTCATCAGAGGCACAGGAGGAGGTGGAGGCCAGAAGCATCTTCCGAGCCACTCGGGGACTGGCAGGGACACTCAGGGTGGAGCTTACGTAAGGACTGCCCTCAAATGCAGAAGTCTTATAAGGTGAAGCACCTGAACTGAGAGAAGAAAAATTAAGGTAATTGTCGTTGTCGATTATGCTATGAGGTAGATCCTTTTCCCCCAGTCGGCTCCGTTTAGAATTGCCCAGAGAGTTTCTCGGAGGCAAGCTGAGAGGCATTATCTGGTTATCTGTGGCTTTGTACAATCTAGGAAGGGATCGACTATATGCCCCCATGTGACTCAGGCTACTCCCGGAATATTTCCGAGTTCTTAAACTGATGTGCTCAGATGCCGGTTCCTTGTGTCGAGTTAGCTTTGACTGAAGGATTAGGTTGTCTTGAATGGACATTTTTCTGGCTTGCTTTGGGCTTGAAGGCATGCTGGCTGCTCCTGATCTGATGGAGGGGGTGCCACTGTCACTCAGAGAACCTCCGTTCCACATGGTCAAGAGTGAGCCTGACGCCTTTCGTCCTTCAAGACCTCCGAGAAAGTAGACATTGTCATGTGATTTATTTCTAGGGCTATATTTGGAATAGGGAGGCTTCTCAGAGACTCTCAAGGACCTTTCACTGTCCCGACTCACATAATGTTCAAAATCTGTTCTCCCTAGTGGATAACCAGCAAGGGAGGCTGTGGTGCTGAGGAAAGGAGTAGGAGGCTTCATGGAAAGGTTTTTCTCAGTTCCATCACAGGAGAATTGTTTGCTTCCCTGGGTTTTGGCCAAGGAGGGGTTGCTTCTCACACTGGTACCCAAAGGTAAAGGGCTTCTTTTAGCAGGAACTGGCTGTGACAGAGTTAAATAAGAGCCGGAATAGTCTCCGTTGGCTTTAAATTTCAGACTAGAAGCGTATTTCTTTGAGCTTATGTTCTCCATGTTTTGAGGATCATCTTCCAGGGAATGTTCCCCAAATCCTTCCTCTAAACTACCATTTTGTAAATCCAGCTGTTTTTGAGTGTAGCTGCTCTCTGCCATAATCTGGCCAGACTCTGTAAAGGGGGAAAAGGAGAGAGAAAATTTTATTTAACAAAAAAAGATTAAAAAGAACAACCCCTTGTCAGCCTTTCTGTCTGATCTAATGCAATTCAAAAATGAATACTGCTTTCCCAATAATCTAAAAAAAAAAACTAGATGCAGAAGAAGAATAAAGACTACTGATTATGGTGATTTTTGTATTTAAAAAAGGAAAAACTCAAGATGATAGCAATGATATATGAGGGTAACCAATTTCTAAGTAAGGAATGGTACAGAATTAGGTTGGTATGCCAAAGAAAAGACAGCTTTCCTTTCAATGTTCTTGTCCTTGGAAGGCCACTGCTTCCTGAACATCCAGCCACTTCACGGGCTTTCCTTTAGCTACAACGATTAACAGACTCAAAAACAAAAGTCATATCTTGGCAGAGAAAGAAAATGTTTTATGTCAGACACTGATGGTTAGTAGATGATTTCTTTAGAGAGGAGGTATGGGAGTTACCCCATCAAAAGGAAGACCTGAAAGCTCCTGAAATCATTTTTTTTTAAAAATGAACTCTTGATGATGGAAAAAATTGTCACATGCTCAAGATGGAATATTTGAAAACTCTAAACTTCGGAATTCTCCAAATTCCCTGATATCATCCATACACCAAGATCATACATTGGGATCAAACCCTCTCCTTTAGCAACAGCTTGCTCCATTCTTGGCCTCTTGTACCATCAGAACCCAACCATCCCTCAATCAGTACTATGTCTTTCATGGTTAAATTTTCTCCAAAATTTATGTGGTCATATGAATATGTTTTAGACCTTAGTCTGACCATCATCCCTTTGAATTTTATCAAATGTATCTGAACTAAACCTATCACTGCAGATAAAAACAAAAATCTTTCCACTGATAAACACATTTTCCTTATATTATTAACAAAGGGAAAACACAGTTTAATAGAATACCAACACTATTCTCCAACCTTCAAGCACCCCAGACTTTAAAATTGTGTCTCTGGCCAGCATATAAGAAGCACTACAGATGGCTACTGACAGGTTTCCAAATGCAGTTCTCTGTAACCAGGTTAGGAGAAGTTATGTCAAGAATTTTTATTTTTCCTTTACGTATGTTGGTAGCACACATTATTTGTACAGAGGGTTTCTGTACTAATTTCATCTGTAGTCGATTTGCCTGATTGAGATTCCAGCAAGCTTTAGCCAGTTCTCAGTCAAATCTTTTAGAATTGAGGAAGTAAGGAAATAAACAGATCCTGAGGATATGATATCATTACTTATTATAATAGAAAAAGTACTCATGGGAGAAGAATCAGGAGGGGAAAAACTGGGAGAGAATGAGAATGGGGGTAACACTGTTCAAAAGGAAATGTATTCAGTACCTGACTTATGAAACTGTAACCCCTTTGTATATCATCTTTACAATAAAATGCCTAAATAAGAAAGAAATATGGCTATTACACCAAAAAAGAAAAGAAAAAGAAAAAGCACCTACTTGCCAACAATAGGGTAAGAAGAGATTGAATGAGCTATGGAACATGGCATCAGTGAGTATTATGTTACGAGTTTAAATTACAGTTTGAAGTAGATTTTATAATATTAAACACATTCATATAATGTATATTTAAAAGATCATAGAACGTGTTCAGTTTTCTTCTGGTCTCCCATATACATTGGTTATGCACACAGGTATGTCTTATGTGTATAATAAATGCACAAAGGAGAGTTACATACTACATACTTGCACCCAGACATACAGACACTAAGGCCAGTATCTCAGGAGTTGTCATTTATGTCTTTCACTAGCACCCCCCCTCCCCATTGCATCCATCAACAAGTCCTGTCATCTTTACCCTTCAGATCTATTCTACATCTAGTCACTTTTTGCATTTCCACTACTGCCTCCCCAGTATTGTGGGCCCTAGTGCTTGCCTAGCATGCATGGAGCCTTGGGTCTGATTCCTTGGTAGAACATACACAGAACAAGCCAGAAGTGGTGCTGTGACTCCAGTGGGATAGTGCTGGCCTTGAGAAAGCTCAAAAACAGAGACCTCCAGGTCTCATAAAAACAAAAAACAAAAGGAGTACTTTCTCTGTCTCGTATACCAGTTCATCATAGTAATGGCAGTTACAGTGAACTAGAAGAAATCACATTCAAGATTAGTCATAACTATGACTGGTTGGTATCAGTAGGGAGTTTTCGTTCAGTACCCTCATAACACACTTCAATCATCTTGACAATCGGAAAATTACTTGGTACAAATCACTAGAGTATAATCTCTAGTAATATCTCTTTTTTTTTTTTGGTAGGTCATGGGTCTTGAACTCAGGGCCTGGGTTCTGTACCTGAGCCTTTTTGCTCAAAGATATACTGTACCACTTTGAGCTATAGCGTCATTTCCACTTTTCCAGAAAATGCTGCTGGGAGGAAATTTTTGAGCAGACTATCTCAATAGACAAGAATATGAAGACTGCAAGTTATTTTTTCTATCTCTGTGAAATAACTCTAACAAAAATGTTAATTATATATACTTTAGGCATCTCAAAAAACCAAAAAGTCACCAAGTTATAAATATACTCCTCTAATATGAATAAAGCTAACAGAATAATTACCAAAAGAGTTTCCAGATGTTTATTGAACACAGCTTAGCTAAAAACATCAGCTCTTCATTTTTTAAAAGGTAGTTACAACAGTATTTTCTGATGTAAAGTAGCTCTGTTATTCTATAAAAGAAAATAGAAATCAACTGACAATTTTGGAGATCAGATAGCCAACACCTCTGAAAAAAAAAAGAACATCAACTTTGGCCAATTCAAGATGACTTATGGCTACCAAGCTACGCCCATTTTGAGATAAGGCCACTAGTATATCTCTGATGGAGTTAGAAGGAAAAATAGTATAAGAAAAAACTAACTTATAAGCTGGGCACAGTGGCTCATACCTGTAATCCTAGCTACTCAGGAGGCTGAGATCTGAAGATCAAGGTTCAAAGCCAGCCTGGGTACAAAAGGACCTGAGACTCTTCTCTCCAATTAACTACTAGAAAACGGGAAGTGGAGCTTGGCTCAAGGGTAGAGCATTAGTCTTTATCATGGTTCTTAAAAATCTGGGAATATAATTATTGTTGAATAAATTGTATTTGCTAGTCAAGTACTTCTCCCTCACATTACCTAAATTCTATTCCGTTTCCACCATGAGATAAACCTTTTGAGGCCATGTTGTATGCCTGCTTCAAGACTGGTTTGCACCAAACAGCAATCCATCTAGTTTCTAAAATATTTCAGGCAAGAATCTTAAAAATATGTAATATACAAGAAAAACATTGAAATAGACAAGAAAATAATCAATGTCAGTTGGTAGGAAAGACGTTGATTTGGGGTAATATGTGCAAAATGAGAACTAGAACTAAGTCAGATAAGAAATGCATCCCATGGGTACGGAGAGGAGGACTTGTGCTCATCCCTAAGCACAAGTTCAAAGCTAAGCATAGAACCCAAACCCTGCATTTTAAATATTGAATTCAGTAGCCCAGAGCTGAATTCTACACCTCCTGTCAAGATGATTACACCAAGTTTAGCTTTTGACTCAGTGCTTTAAGATACTGACGTCATTGTAGATGATAAAATTATTTAATGCCTTTGAACTCGTTTGAAGTTGTAAATGTTAACCTCCTAAATGAAAAATTACTGGTTACATCCCTTCTTTATTTGGACTCACAAAACAATAGAGTAATGAACTACCATAACTTCCTTACAACCCCCATATGGTATCACCATCTGTCTCTGTAACTTCTCCTTATACCTATTATTTAAAAAAAAATAAATCAAAGAAGTATAATTATTGAAGTACTCCAACTGGCCAAATAAAATACAATGCCAAGTATTTTCTACAATATTATAGGCTGAAAAATATTAGCTTTAGAGCCTCCCAAAGAAAAACTAGAAAGATATTCACAAATAATAACCACACAGCATATTTCGAGCATGTGTGTGTAGGGAAAAGTTACTGATGACTTAGATGGAATGGAAGAACATGCTGGCAAAAATTTAAAGGGATATTTACATTAGATACTCTGGTTTTTGCTTGGACCTTAAAGATGGGCCTGCTAAAGATGTACAAAAGATTGTTCAAGTTTTTTATCATCAGGTACAGATGCAGAATTCAACCATTTCTTGAATCTTAGTTTTCCTGCCATGCCTAAACATATACATATGCTTATCTCAACCAAGTATCTCTTAATCTAATCATAAATTCTACCCAAAAGATAAAGAATAAACCAGAATCTTCTTGATCATGAGTGAGATCAATATCTGTTGACCCTTCTCGCCTTTCCTGCTTCCGGAACTTTTTTTCCTTTAAGATATGCTCCTGTGAATGTAAGCCTACGTGATGGGAAATGTCATTTGGTGACAGCAGCCAATGTTTGTAATTCAAGCATTTTAAGGGATTCATCTCTGAGGACTGAGGTTCAGGGGACTGAAGTTAAAACCAGCCCAGGGAGGAAAGTCCAAGAGACTCTTATCTCCAGTGAACCAGCAAAAAACAAAAGTGGTAGAATGCCAGCCTTAAGCAAAACAGCTAAGGGACAGCAGACAGGACATGAGTTCAAAAAAAGCTGGGTGCAGTAGCTCACACCTACAGCTCGGTCACTAAAGTCCATGAGATTCTTATCTAAAATTAGCCACCAGAAAACTGGTAGTTGTGCCATGGCTCAAGGAGTAGGGCGGTAGCTTTGAGCTAAAGAGCTCAGGACAGCGCCCAGACCCAGAGTTCAAGCCCCACGACTGACAAACAAAAACAGAAAAAGAAATAGAAGGAAGGGAAAGGGAAACTACTACCCAAAAATGTACTTTGATGCAGACATAGAGACATGGGGAGTAGAGGCAAGAGGTAGGAGTATATAATGGAAAGTGTGGACTGAATTCCCTAGGTAATGAAGGTGGGGGATGTGAGTGCAGACAGATTACATTAAAGGCTGCAGCAAACTTTGAAGAGGAAGGGTGAGGATGGTGGAGGAAAAGAAGTCAGCAAGAAGGCCTTGGTATGGTGACAAACTAAAGAGTAAGGGGGAGGAGGAGGAGGAGAGAAGGAGGATAAGAGGAGGAAGAGGAGGAGAGGGGTCTGAATTAACACGTAGAAGAAATGACAAGGGGAGAACTCTAAGTTTAAGACCTGTCTTCATTATTTGCCTTGATGTGTTAATTTTGGGTTTCTGGTGCATTTTATATGAACAAACAAGATTTCTCAGTAAAATGGTAAGATCCTTACATTACGTATTGCAAAAGCTAAACAGACCCAAGAGATTTAATAGCTCCATGCATTAGCCCATGCACATCTACAGAATAGTCCAGGAGAAGGAGAGACTGCATCTGGTGCCCATCTGAGAGAAAGGCTACCATGGGGAAGTCTAAACAGGAAAGAAGCTAATGTCTCTTGAAACATTTGTGTTTACTTTCCAATCTATAAATTTAATCCCTCCCGTACTCTTGTTATTTAACTACCTTAAATACGCATCTATCTCATTGTCAGTCAAAAATTGCCAGAGAGGACCTGGAACGTGGTCTAGTGGTAAGATTGCTTGTCTAACGCGCATGAAGCCCTTGGTACCACATACACAGAAAAAAAACAGATGTGGTACTGTGGCTCAAGTGGTAGAGCTCTAGCCTTGAGAACGCCCCAGGACAGTGCCCAAGCCCTGAGTTCAAGCCCTGGGACTGGCAAAGGAAAAAAAAAAAAGCCAGAGAGATTTCAAAAATAGAATGCTACAGCACTTTTTGTTCTTAGTCAAGAAAATTACTTCAAACACAATTTCAGGTACTATTTTTTAAGATCTTTCTTCAGAGATCTTGTTGACATTTGTTTAAACATTTGGTTGTCCACTTCCATGTATACCAGACAGCACAATGAAATTCATCCCATTCAAATACAAGTGACCCAGAGTGAAGTTACAACACCTCTGGGGCCAGGCTGTAGACATCTCAGCTTCAAGACACTAAAAATAGTCTAAATGACTGTAGTTCATGTCTATAATCCTAGATCCTCAAGAAACAAATTGCTTTAGAGAATCATGGTTTGAAGCCAGTCCAAAAAACAAAAAAACTAACAGTTCATGAGACCCCATTCCCCTTCCCCCCTCCAAAAAAAAAGAACAGCAAAAAGAGCTTGCATAAAGGCCAGGTAAGTTAAGCTAAAAGCATGCATGGTCCTGAATTCAAGTACCAATAGCAGCAGAAAAAATCAAGATACTGAAAATACCCTCGAAGAGCATGATTTGGGGAAAAAAATTAAAACAAAGTATGTATTGTGTTATTTTGAGAAGAGGGATTTAAAGTATGACCCATCTGGATGCAATTGTCCAGGTGATTTATCCAAGCAGATTCCTAAACTACTCAATACTTATGTTCTTACATTGTCATGTGTAGACACCACCTAGAGTCACCCAAGAGAGCAGGAATTAACCACAAAAACACTGTGAAGGTAGGAGTAGGAAAATGGAATCATTTGATGTTGTTGGGGAAACAGGAAGGATATAAGTATCTGAGACAACTGGAGAAAAAAAATTATTTCAAAATGAAAAAGAAATGTTAAGGCACAGATGAAAATATCCATATTTACATTAAAGTTTGAGTATCGACTCAAGTCTTGCCAGAGCTCTAAGAACTGAGCGGCTGCCTCCAAGACAGTACTTTGGAGCAGACCGTGGTTGATGCCTGCTAGGCAAAGCTGTCCTGGTACACTGGTGGTCCACAGATTGGTCTCTTTCCACACTGATGTTTACAGTAGGGCTCTGTTATGAAGAAAGTACATACTGATGACATGTAATTGAATTCAGACCTGGCTTAGAACTGTCTCTTAGAAGCAGTGCCTTTCTTCTCAGGCACTATATGGGGGGGAAGACTGGAGTTGGGGGAGAAAGAGGGGGAACTACTCTCTGGGGCCACCAACGGCAGCAGAGGGAGCCTGAAGGGACTGAAGGGGAAAAATGGAGAAATCAATTTCAACCCCAAAGTCTAAGCTCCATAATGAAGAACAATGAACACAATCCTCCCTCTCATTCCACTAATCACATCAAACATGAGCTAGGGTGCGGGGAGGGGGCTAATTAGAAGCTTTAGAAACAAGCACTTCCTTTCTTTGCAATATTCTCATTCCAGAAATCCAGTCTATTTTCCCCATTTCTTATTCCAGAGATACTATGCTTCATTAAATCCTTCCTCCCTCCAAGTCCTCTCCTTTGTAAACCAATTTTATTTTACAAATATGTCTTCCTTGAACCTTCTCAACCTACTGCAAGGAAGCCTCAATCCTCCATACCCATCTGCAAACACCTCCTTCCAGAAAATACTCCCAGGCTCTCCCTTTTCAGTGCCCCCCCCACATAAAGTCTTCACATAAACTCTTCAATGTTGAGACTTCCCACTATCTCAGTCTCTAGATCCACAGGACCTGCTCTTCTCATACCTCTTCTTGAAACACTTCCTCTGCACTCAAGACTTCAGTCTCCAGGACACAGAGGAAAAAATTTGGTTTGTTAGTAGATACACTACCCATATTCTCCTATTGTTATCCCCACCAAAAAAAAACAAAAAAATAAAAGCAAATAGATTTCAACTCCTCTTCCTTTGTGCCATGTTCTTTGGCTCAAAAAAATTACTTGTTAGAACAAAATAATTATTTTCTCTTAAGACATACATAGTAGGTAGAGAATTTCTAAAAAGTATGTGTTTTTTTTAACCTAAACAGTTTTTTTAATTTATTAAGAAATTAATTAACATTGACTTTTACATCATATTTCAAATGACGTATTTAACAAACAAATATTCAAGAAGGGAATCTCTATATACAATCACTGGCATAAAAAGTATGTTTTTATCTCTCTCAAAAATATCCCCTCCCGGAGTTGGGAGTTTGGCCTAGTGGTAGAGTGCTTGCCTAGCACGCACACACGCACGAAGACCTGGGTTTGATTCCTTGGTACCACATACTTAGAAAAAGCCAGAAGTTGTGCTGAGGCTCAAGTGGTAAAGCTCTAGCCTTGAGAAAAATCCAAGGACAGTGCTCAGGCCCTGAGCTTAAGCCCAGGACTGGCAAAAAAAATAAAATAAAATAAAAATAAAAATCCCCTCCCCGGGGCCGGGAGTTTGGGCCTTGTGGTTAAAGTGCTTGCCTAGCATGCATGAAGACCTGGGTTCGATTCCTTGGTACCACATACATAGAAAAAAGCCGGAAGTGGTGCTGAGGCTCAAGTGGTAGAGCTCTAGCCCTGAGAAAGTCCAAGGACAGTGCTCAGGCCCTGAGCTCAAGCCCAGGACTGGCAAAAAAAAAAATCGCCTCCCCACAAAAAAAGAAGTTCATGGGAAGAAATATATTTTACTAGCAGAATTTGGACCCTGATTTAGTCATGCAAGTGGACTTTATTACAACAGGCAACTGTAAATTTTAACGTGTGTGGACACACACACACACACAAACACACACACATACACACACACACACACAGAAAGACCAATACATGCTGACCACATATCACAACAGCCTAAAATGTACGAAGGCTTTTGTGATTGTCAGAAGTGTTTATTCTGAACTTGGATAAAAAAATCCAGTCAGAATTTGCCAGGGGTTGAGATGTGGTACACACAGAGCTATGGAAGAAGATGAAGACCATATCAGCCTGCTGATATAATGTCTCAGGACACTGACTACATGGGTTCCCCATCGTCCCTTCCCCCACCTTGGTTTTCTTCCTTGATTGTGTGTATGATTATGTTTGTATGCATGTGTGCTGGTACTAGAGCTTGAACACCAACCCTGCTTACTAGCTTTTTCAGTCAAGTCTGGTGCTCTACCACTTGAGACACACTCCCATTTCTAGACTTGGCCCAGGATGGCTTCAAAACTACAGTTTCAGCTTCCTGAATAGCTAGAAACCAGCCACTGATGCCTGGCTTACTTTTTCAAAATTTATTTTATCACATTCTTAAGAATTAAGAAGGGCCAGGGCTCACACTTGTAATCCTATTTACTCAGGAAGCGGAGATCTGAGGATCATGGTTCAAAGCCAGTCGGGCAATAAAGACTATGAGACTCTTGCCTCCAATTACCACTAGAAAACCAGAAATGGTGCTGAAGAGCTCGGGGACAGCGTCCAGGCCTAGAGTTCAGGCCCCATGACCAACACACAGACATACATATAGACAGACAGACAGACAGACACACACACACACACACACACACACACACACACACACACACACCCCGAGTAAGGAAGATCATTAGGAGGAGAAATAAAAAGATTCAGATGATGCTCCATAGAGAAGAGAACAGAGAATGTTAGGAGATGACAACAGAAATAGGGACAGAAAGAAAATTGACCCAGCTCCTTCCTGTCTTAATAAAGGAAACTTGCCCCAAGCTACAGCATTCTCTGCTTGTTCTAGCCTTGCTGAAGTCTAAGCCATCAAACATTCCACAAGGTCCTCCAAAGGCTCCCAAGACTAATCACAATCAAAAGTATTAACCGTGTTTCCAATAAGGATCTGTATCTAATACTGTCACCATTCTTGCTTTTAAATAAGTCTAGATTGTTTTCTATTAGTAATTCTTAGGAAGCTTAGCTTGGGTGGTTCAGGCTTATGGTCAGTCCTAGCTAATCAACAGCCTGAGATTTGGGAATACTAATTCAGATCCAGCCCCAGCAGGAAAATCTGTGAGACTCGCATTTTCAATAAATCATCAAAATCCCAGAAGCAAAACAGTGGCTTAGGTGGTAGAGAGCAAGTCTTGAGCTAGCCTTGAGCCCAGGGCCTGAATTCAAGCCCCAGTAACAGCCCATGCACCCCAAAACAGAATTAGATCTTAGCTCAGTAAAAAGTCCAGTAAAGAATTAATTATAGGATTCTTTAACAAAGAGTTTTTGTGCTACTCCCTACAGTTACACTTGCCAGTTGGAACTTTAAAGCCCAGTATAACAGTATACCTCTCCCAGAATTCAGGAGACAGAGGCAGAAAGAGGTTTCCAAGCAAGCTTGAGTTATATAGTAAGACTATACTTCAAAACACAAAACAAAAAGGCATTGGTGGCTCATACCTTTAATCCTCACTACTAAAGAGGCTGAGAGCTGAGAACCATGGTTCAAAGCCAGCCTGAATAGAAATGCCCATGGGACTCTTATCTCTAAATGGCCACCAAAAAGAAAAAAGTGGAGCTGAGAGCCAGCTATCAACAAAATAGCAATAGGACAGAAAGCACCTAAACCCTGAGTTCAAGCATCAATACTGGCCCTAAAACTAAATAATAATAAAATAAAATACAAACAAAACAACAAACCCATGGTTTCAATGAGGAAAGAACATTTAAACACACTACATATTTATGCTAAGAAAGAAATTTACATACTTCTTAGAATTTCTTCTAAATTTTGATACTATTTCTCTGAAAGTAAAGCAGTTATTTGTATAGAAAGTCATAGACCCACTTTATCAGAGTTTCTTCATAGAAACTTCAAACCATTTTAGCTCATGGTACAAGTTTCTGAAAAATTCCGAGATTAACTATTTCCAGATGTTTCAGTTCCTGATCAGTGGTATAATTTATCCATTTTTAGTGATTCAATCAAGTTCTCTGGGAAGAATCTCTCTCCTAGAAGCATCTTTCCCTCCAGGAAAGGTAATGCTTAGAAAGGTAGAAAGTCATAGATCAGCTGGGTGCTGTCATCCTAGCTACTCAGGAGGCTAAGAGTTGAGGATCACAGTTCAAAGCCAGCCCGGGCAGAAAAGTCCTGGGACTCCAATTAACACCAGAAAACTAGAAGTGGAGCTGTGGTTCAAAGTGGTAGAGTGCTAGCCTTGAGAAAAAGAGCTCAGGGATAGTGCCCAGGTGCTGAGTTCAAGCCCCATGACCAACAAAGAGAGAGAGAGAGAGAGAGAGAGAGAGAGAGAGAGAGAGAGAGAGATGCCTGACTTAAAGGTCTTAGATCTACATGTATACTATACCCATTAAATCCTTCAAACACAAAGCTAACTTAAAATATCATTCCTGGTATCACAAAGAGATAAAGATGCTCTACTTCAACTCTGAAACCACCATCACGGTTGTGAACTGGATACTTTATCCCTGTATTTTGCTTAATGGTGGAGATGAACTCTCAGAAATGAATGGCTAGTTGATATCACTGAACAAACATCATAGAGTGTGATTATACATAAAAGACGCATTCCCCATCACTGGGTGATAATCTTACTGGACATCATGTATGAAGCCTACTGTTGATCAAAACATCACAATGAGATGTACAACTCTACTATAAAGTAAAACTATAATGATGATCTGAGTGCTGGTGGCTCATGGCTGTAATCCTAGCTACTGAAGAGACTAAGAGCTGAGGATCTTAGTTTGAAGCCAGAAAGAATGGAGAAATCTTATCTCTAGCCAGCCAAAAAAAAAAAAAAAGGAAGTGGCTAAGGCCCTAAGTTCAAGCCCCAGTACCAGCATTAAAACAGTAATGATAATAATGATGTTTCCTTATTTAACAGTTGATTGTGCAGAATGTATATGATAGCACTTAATTTTTCCCCTCTGTAATATACTTTTTGATTATTTCCTTCGAAGCATAAAGGGCAAAACTTGAACAAGTTGAGATCAATAAACAACTGGCTTAGTTTAATTTAGTTTTAATAAAGCCTAGCCAAAAGACCTAATAAAGAAAATGGTTATATTCGGATGTTTTTGTTAGTGTTCTGGTTAATCCATTAATGAGAACACTGGACAGGCTGCCAAGGACATGAGTCAGGAGACCTGTACTGGTGCTGGTCCTATCAATTAACAGGAGAAAGACCTGAAACAAGTCACATCAGCCATCCTTGTCTTGTACAAGCTAGGGTTCCTGTCTATTTAAAATGATAAGAGTAAAACAGATGTGCTTTCTGCCATGACTTTTTGAATTCCCATAGGCACCAGTTAAATAAACAGAAGAGTGACTGTTACATAACGAGGGAAATGGAAATGACCACAGTACACAAGCATGCTTTACTGATAAGCTTGAAGCTACCTAATTGGGAGCCGTTTTCACCAGCTTGGTTTACCATGCCATTCCAAAGGGCATGGTTCATTGTTTCAGCATAACATAATCGGTTAGAATGATGTTAATGAAATATAGTACGGGGAGTTGATTCAGCGTACGATACAAGAAATACTTTGTATTCCCATGGCTTGCAATTTCCTTAATAAATCTTAGGCTATTTTTGAAAACCTACTTTGGCAGTGATACAAGCACTGTGGGAGCCAGACATCTCTTTCCAGTCCCTTCTGAATATCTCTTGACCATAAAACACTATTCAAACTGTGTCTGGATTGGTCAGAAGAATGCAGGACTTAGCCTTCTGTCCTTTTACCTACTTTGATTTTATCAGGCTTATCTTCACAAAGGAAATTTTTTTTTTTTTTGCCAGTCCTGGGGCTTGAACTCAAAGTCTGAGCACTGTCCTTGGGCTTTCTCAAGGCTAGCACTCTAACACTGGAGCCACAGCACCATTTTCAGCTTTTTCTACGTACATGGTACTGAGGAATCAAACCCATGTCTTTGTGCATGTTAAAGCACTTTATCACTAGGCAAAACTTCCAGCCTAAAAAAGCAATTCTTAGAAGACTCTTATAACCTTAGCTAATTTCTTTCTTTGACTTTTTTTTTTTGCAGGGGGAGGAGGGCACTGAATAGGTCAAGTCCACAATTTTATTGTCATCTGCAAAAGTCACATATGAGGTATAAAGAAAACAGTCTAAGATGATCAAGCCCAGCTTCCACTAGACTTAGATGTAAGAAAGGCTGGCCCTATTTGACGGGGTCAGAAATAATTTTAAGATTGGATTCTTTCCAGAAGGTGTAATATGGAGAAAAGCAATTAACCAAATGAAATCAACCTATTAACACACAGTAAAAAGAAAGCTCCTACACAAATTCCTCAAAAGCTCTATATAACAGCCTATTGCCTGCATGTAGTTTGTTCATTTTTTTTCTTCATATAATAAGTGCATTCCTGCACCTCAGTAATAGGATTTGTATATTTGGATTTCTTTCCTTTTTCTTTTTTGCTTTTGGCTAGTCCTACAGCTTGAACTCAGGGTCTGGGCACTGTCCTTGGGCATTCTCAAGGCTAGTGCTCAAGGTGAGTGCACTTGAGCCACAACACCACTTCCAGCTTTTTCTGTGTATGTGGTATGGAGGAATCAAACCCAGGACTTCGTGCATGCTAGGCAAGCACTCTACAAACTTGCATGCTCCCAGCCCATATTTGGGTTTAACTACCACTTGGCCTTAAATATTTTGCCTCTAAAGCAGAACACAAAACGGTTTTTCAATAATGTCAAAGAAACCTTCCTAAATATCGTGAAAACTGTGTGCCAGTTAATCCGAGGTAGGGTAAATTCCTAGATGTCACAGAGATAAGTTTTATCTTACTGAACTTCTCTTACTTTTTTTGAAGGGATTTGAAAATCTCAACTACTTTTTTGGGTTTTATTTTCAAAAGATTAAGAGTCATATTAAACAAATCCTTATGAATATTTCCAGGCCTGATTTTTTTTTTTTTAATCACTAAATTATCTGTCCCAACATGGAAGGTGGGGGGGGGGGAGTTGGGGGCCAGGCAGGGAGAGGTTTGATTAACAAGAATGACCAGATGGAGGTGGTAATGAAAAGGCTCTGGTTCTCCTTAGAGCAGAACCTGCAGGGGGTAGACCTATTAAAAGACTCTTTGCTTTGGAGTCATTTCTAAATAGATTACAAGTACTCTGCTTTGAGGTTTACCCCTTGGCCGGTTGTCAAAATGATCAGAACACCCTCAGCATCATACAGAGCTCTGACCTCTCCCAGAAAAGGCACTAAAACTCTTTTGTGTTTGGAGAACCTCCCAGATTACAGGCATGGATGCAATCCACTGAAATTCAGGAGGCCTGGAATCCATCCTCACTCAGCCTAATGTCTCAACATAGTAATGTAAATGTGAGAGTACATATGCTTGTAAACCATCCTGCACAACTCCGATAATCAAAAACTCATTGAGATAGCTCTTCTCTACAAACAAAGCCATTCACAAATACTATGCAATACTATATTTTGTGTGTATGTGTATGTGTTTTACAAATAATATACTTATTAAACTTCCAGGAAATTGAGGATAACTTTAGACTACTAATTGCTTCCTTTATGATTAGCAAACAGAAAAAAATGGTGGAAACATTGAAGGTGCAATTGATACATGAGAAAGGGTATCAATGTTTGTGAAGTAATGCACCTTCTATCTGGTGAATATAATGTAACCCTTCTATTAATTACAATAAAAAATATATTTTAAAAAAAGATGGTGCAATTGAACAGAATGACTTCTTCGGCCACCATCAAACCAGGTGGGGTGGGTCAGAGAAGATTTCCAAGTGTTCTCTTATCACCAGAATTATTGTGGATATCTACCCTCCCTCCTTCCTCAAGCAGCTCAGTTTCATTTCCTAATCTAAATCCTATGTAATTCCCAATCCAAGTTCTATGTGATTCAGCTCACCTACAGTACTCACTCACCAATTTGTGGATTTCTCCACAATTGCTCAAAGGATGATCATTTCTTTAAATGGATGCCAGGTGGCTGCTTTCCTCCACATTTTGGAGGCCTCTCTCTCTCCCTTCTGTTCAATACAACTCTATCCATTCATGTGCTCTACTCAGAACTGATAAGACAGGGGAAGATAGAAAAGCCACACATGTTCTGTTTTGTACCTGCATTCAAAAGCAGCATCTGCTGTGCCTGTGGAACCATCTGCTGCCCGTTTTGCTATGGGAAGGATGGTACAGAATCAATGTCACAGGTCACACAATGGCATTATCTCCTTGGGGCCCATACACACAGTCTCACAGTCACCAAGGCTAACGACTCCTTCCCACCCCCTACCCATTCAGAGTGTTTACTTTCTCACTGGGATCCGTGCTTCTGAGCTTTTCTGCAAAATCAGGTCCCAAAGTTTGTTTTATTAAATTCCCATTTGCCCAAATATCAATTTTTAATTATCAGTTTTTAAATTCTCTTATACTGAAATGTTGTCTGTCACTCCCCCAAGTCCTCCAATCTGTGCATCTGATTCAAAAAAAAAAAAATCAAAGGGATCAACTGTGAACTCTGATCTCAGAGGCGCGCCTGTGTTCGAACACTGCCAATTCCTGTGATTTTAAGCCAACTCAAGTGCATTAAGGAACACAACAACTTCCTTCACATTAAGACACTTAATGTCAAAGGCAAGAGTTTGCCACAGCCAAAAAGGCTTTGATGACATGAATTCTTTCTGTTGAGCAACAACAGCTAAATGAATTCCTAGAGGATCTAAATTAAATTAAAATCTCTTATCTTGTTAACATCTAACCCTGAGGTAAGTAATACAGAGTCTGAGTCTGGACAGTTCTTTGTGCATATCTATATCGTAGAATGTTTATCAGCATCCAAACTCCCTGTTGACTAGATGCCAGTATTATTCTCCTACCCCAAGCTGAGACAATCACACCAAAAACACATGTGCCAGCATCCACTGGAACTCTTCCCTCACCGAGAACCACTGCTTCAGTTCACAAAGCTTATCACTTTGGTGTTGTGTTCAAATGGGTGTCATCTACAGTTAACTGAAGCACAGCCGGGATCTAACAGTCAGATTGTAAAGTATAGCCTGCATTGGTGACTCACACTTGAAATCCTAGATACTCAGGAGGCTGAGATTTAAGGATCTTCTGGAGGCCAGAGTCTATGAAGCTCTCATCTCTGGTTAAGGTTAAACACCAAAAAAGCTAGAAGCATGGCTCAAGGAGAAGCATTGGTCCAGGCCCTGAGTTCAAGCCTCAGCATTGGCATACACACACAACATATACATATATAAAATAAAGCATAAGTATTTCACTCATGTTCCTAAGTTATCCCTGTGCATCCAGCCTTCCTTCTAAGGGTTGTAGTGGGAACAATTTAATTTCAACTACTCAAACCTAAACAAAACTTCAATTACTCTTTCAATCACTTCTACAGTGCACTCTGCTTAAAGTTAAAGAACCAACTCTGCTTAAAGTTTTCAAAACAGAAGTTTGAAGAAAACCATGTAATACAAGAGTTTGGTTTAATCATTTAGTCTCTGTCCCTGTCCCACATGCATACGTGCACATGCACACTCATGCATACATGTGCACATGCACGCATACACACACACACACCCACAATAAGGTAGGGTCAGTGAAAAGAGAGGTTCACAACTGTTTTATTCCTGTTTTCCAAGTACTTCTGCTTCATACCAGTGAATGCCTCCAAAGAACAGCAGATGCCAGCTGTAAGCAACAGATTGAGCCTTGCAAATGGACTGAAATGATGACTGCCCCTGACCAAACATCTCACTTTTACATTTGTGTACAGGGTTGGGATTTGCAAACCTCTGAGTCTGAGAGGGTGAAAGTGATACTGGAGCTGGGAGCAAAAAAAAAAAAAAAAACCACACACACAAAAAGAAAATTCAACTCCTCTTGATACTAAAACACCTGTCAGATATCAACTTTTTTGAGATGTTGCAGTTTCTTAAAGCACACACAATGTTGTTTAAAGTTCATGGTCAATGTAAAAGGGGGGTAAATGCCTTATAAACAACCATGTGGGGGCTACAGAACAGAAACCACGAAAAATACAACTGTTAACTTTTCAAAGAACCATAGCTCTTTATTCAAACAAATATTTACACAATGGAGAGCAATGGCACCAGCCATATGGCCATTCTGTTAAAATAGTGGGTAACTCTGGAGGTTTATTTATTCCCAAAGCCAACTACTCCGTTGCTATACAACTACCACGAACAAAGAATTCAAGTAAGTGCTCCAAGGGCAAAAGTTGAACCTTCTGAAACTCCTTTTAGTGTTAAGAGCTGGGAGGCAAATTTCAAAACTGTATAAATAAAGTCCAACTAGGGAGCTCAGAAGTTCACACCCCACACTTTGAAGCATCTACATCGGTGACACACAGTGAAGTAACTGCAGGGGCAACCGCTGACAGACATTTCCAGGAGGAGCAGGACTGCACACTTTCGTGCCTCTTCCATTGCCCCTCCCGGCGGCGCCTGGAACAGTCTAACTTGAGCATCCCAGCAGACTTTCAGAGAAAGTAAAGCCAGCCCTAGTTCAGCAGCCCAGAACCAGACTACCTAAAAGGCTGAGGTGGTCCCTTCCCCTCTTTTTACATGAGAAAGGCAAAAAGGAGGAATCGCTGCGGGCCAGCTCCACCAGTCCAACCCTTTCCAACAGGAAGCCCCGAGCCAGGGAGGGACAGCCAGCCTTCAGCCCCTTTAATTTCCTGGCGGTGGCGGGGGGGGGGGGGGGGGGGGGGGTGTTTCAGCCAGGTCCGCGAAGACTGGAGCAGAGGTGTCCGACGCGCCTGGGAACAATGTCAGCCCCCTCCCCCCCTCCCCCCCCCGCCTCTGCGGTGGAGAACCTCTCCCCCGGGCTTCCCTCGCACCAAGGGAGACGCGGGGACGGCCACGCCTGAACTCTGAGGGGATCCCTCCAGGGACAGCCTTAGTCTGGAGACAAAGCTGGCCGGACAAGGGAGGCCAGCGGGTCTGCTCCGAGGCCCGCCCCGCACACCCACCGACCTTCTCTTTCCCGAGGACCCCCGATTCCTCCCCCCCCTCCATGGGCATGGCAGAGCTGTCCCCGTCCCGCACCCCTAAATCTCCCGCCTGTTGCTTACGATCGCTCTACCAGGATAACTTTTTCCCTCCAGAATCGGTAAACGCTCCTAGAGTCCTGGCATCTCGGGGGTCGTGGTCCCCGGCTCTGGGCTCTTCCCACCCCAGCCCGGAGCTTTTGTCCCTGCAGTGTGCAAGAGAAACCAGGAGGGGGGGGGAGTCTGCGTCCGGAGCGCCCACTCACCATCTCATCTTCCTTGCCAGCTGCCGCTGTCCCCGGGCCCCGTCGCCCTCCAGCCCGGCCCGGTTCGGTAGGCTCCCCTTCCCTTCGCCCTTCTCTCAGGGATCTCCGCCCCCCACCCCCCTCACCACGGCTTCCAGCCCACAGCCGCTCCAGCCGCCGCCGCCGCGCGCCAGCCCGCGACTCCCGACGCCCGCGACTCCGGACGCCCGCGCCGCCGCTGCGCAACCAGTGCGCCCCTCCCGGGCCGCGGCGGCCACTGCCTCCTCTCCGCCCCCCAGCCCTCGCCGCGCAACCCGCGGAGCCCAACGCGGGGGAGGCGGGGTCCCCCAGGCGCCACCCCGGAGCGCGCGGAGCCCGCGCAGCGCCCTCCCCCGGGGGCCGGCGTCGACCCCTCCTCACCTGGCGGGGCGGCGGGAGCCGGTGCCCGCAGCCAGAGAGGGAAGGCGCGGCCGGGTGCGTCCCGCCACCCCGTAGTTGGGGGGGGGTCCCCCTCGGGAGGCCGTAGTGGGCTCGGCGCGCCTGGGTCCGGCTCCTCTGCACCCCCTGGACCAGCCCGGGCCGCGGTACCTGGAAGTTGGAGCCCAGGTCCTGGGAAGTTTACTGCCGGGGATCCCTGGACGTGCTCCCCATTTCCCGGCGCCACTTTCCCCAAGCCTCGGGGGAGCGAGGGTGTGGAAGAAGGGCGGGAGAGGGAGTGCACACCCCGGGGTGACGACTCCCTGGTCCGGCCCCGCGAACTCCTTTCTGGTTCTGCGAGGCGGGGCGGGGGTCCAAGTGACCGCCCCGCCTCCAGGCAGGTTAGGCGGCCGACCTCAGGCCAGGGTCGGCGGCGCAGGCTCGGATCGCTTTGAGGCCGGTGATCTAAGTTTCGAGATTTTCCAACCTTTTTGTTTTTGGGTTTTTTTTTTTTTTGTCCTTCGGAGCTTCAGTAACCAATAAACACAAAGGAAGCTCAAACTGTATTCCTTAGGCTAGTGTGTAGGCAAGTTCGAGATCCCATTAACACTGCAAGTTAGGAAGCTTCTGTGTAATGTACCCTGAACAGACCCACGAGTCACTTAACAAATTCATATCCATTAAATAGCCATCCATTTCATCCCTGCCAGGAAAAAGTCTGGCAGCCAATTTCAGGGCGAACCTCACCTGTAAGAAAGCTTAGTGTGGGATAGGCCTTGTTCTCTCTCCCTGGTCTGGAGTTTTGGCCCATGGAAACACGCACGGGCGAATCTCCAATAGTTAAATAGCTTGGCTAATTCTTCTCTCTCATCTTTCTTCTCTTTCTCTTTAGAGAAGAGAGAAAAAAAATCCGGACTCTATTCCTCCCATAGCCATAGTTGTCCTTTCTTTCTGCTCAGCTATAACCAAACTTTAAGGAATTATTAAGCTGCCCTTGATTTCTCCCTTCCCATTTTAGTCCAGCCAGGCTTGGTTCCTCCTGTTTCCCTAGAATTGTTCTTGTCAAAAGAAAGCAGTGTAGGAGGCTGGGAGTTTGGCCCAATGGTGGAGTGGTTGCCTAGCATGCACAAAGACCCAGGTTCGATTCCTGGGTACTACATATAGAGAAAAGGCTGGAAATGGTGCTGTGGCTCAAGTGGTAGAGTTCTAGTCTTCAGGCCCTGGGTTCAAGTCCCAGAATTGGCAAAAATAACAATAATAAATAAATAAAAGAAAAGAAAGAAAGAAGTGCAATTTTAAAAGTGCTTCAAAAAAGAAATAACAGATTGCTTATTTCTAAGCCTTCAGGCCTGTTGTGCCAGATGTTGGGAGGAAGTGGGGGAGGGGAGAAGGGACTGAAGCAAGAGGAACACAAATTCTAGGCCAACAGGGCCTATGTAAGGAGTTCCAGGGCAGCCTTGGCTACATAGCCCAGGGTGTGCAGGGTCTTTGGATTGAGTACCAGCATGAGGGAAGGGGAAGGAAGATTGCTTTTCATTTTTCATTTTACTTCCTTACAGCTGCCAACCGTTATATGCACTGAATCACCTTCTCCTGGCAACACTGTTTTGGACTTGCATGTCACACTTGCATGGTTTTATTCCTATCTCACTGGTCACTCCTTCTGCTTCTTCCACGGTCTGAACACTGAGGGTGCAGAGTTCAGACTCTGAACTTTTCTATTTACTCTTACTCCCTTGGTGGTCTCCTGATGTCTCACTGCACTAAATTCTATCTCAGTCCTACCTCCAACCTTCTCCTCTTCGTTGATGTAGAGATGGGCGGCTACCCCTTTGTATTTGTAATTGACTTCTCAACATTTGCAGCCATTGGATTCTTGAAATTCCTTACTCTGTCCCCCAACCATTCTTTCTCAACTCCAAACCAGTCATCTCCAAACCAGGCCTAAGAATCTTAGTGTCAACCCTGACTTTTCTATTTCTCTCCAAGCTATCAAGAAATCAGCCCAAATCTGCTTTTCAAAAGAAATCCAGAATTCAACTATCTCCACTGTGATTCCCACCCAGATCTAATCTACACCATTGTCTGGACTTTCCCTCTTTTGACTTCTGTCCTCTGGCCTGATACTCTCAGCCCAGTAACCAGTGATCCTTTTGAAACTTCGGCAGCATAAATCACTGCTCTGCTCAAAACACTGATGTGGAATTATCTGGGGCAACACTAAACTCTATATGAGGATGCAGGAAAACGCCTGTCATTCTCTGACTTTATCTTCTTCACTCAGCTCTTGCAGCAGTGGCCTAATCAACATTCCTAGAAGAATCCCAGAGAGGAATGTTCCTATGGCAGGGCCACTCGGCTCCCTGCTTCTCTCTACCCAGTGTCTGCAGACCTGGTCCCTAGCTTCTTTTTGAGATAGTGCTTAAATGTCACTGTGTTGCTCAAACCTACCCTGAAACTCCTTAAAAATTTAAATGCAGTTTGCATGCTATAAGCTTTCATTGCTTTGTATTGACAGACTTAACATGTTTTGTTAGATTTTCCTGTTCACTCCATGATACCAAATACCTGAGGTAATAAATACAGAGAGAGACAAGATTTCGGTCTGTGATTACCCTTGTTGCTTTAGGACTCTGGCAAGGTAACCCATCATGGTGAGAACACTAGAGTAGAAATCTTGGCTTTGTGGCCAAGGAATAAAAACAAGAGAGAAAAGAACTGCCTGGGTTTTGACAGCTCAGAGGAAGAACCCAGGATTCAAAACATAATAAATGCTAAGGGAAAAAAAAAGGCTAACTTGCTAAGCACCTCCTTGTTAAAGACAAGGTGAATATTGGTGAAAAAGATATAAATTGAATCATTTTATGATATATCTCTATAAGGACTTTATTACCCCAAGTAATAGCAACTATATATATATATGTATGTATGTATGTATGTATGTATGTATGTTGTGTGTGTGTGTGTGTGTGCGCGCGCGCGTGCGCGTGCCTGAGCACTGTCCTTGGGCTTTCTCAAGGCTGGAGGTCTACCACTTCTAGTACCACAGCACTACTTCTGGCTTTTTCTATGTATGTGATACAGAAGAATTGAACCTGGGTCTTTATGCATGCTATGCAAGTACTCTATAACTAGGCCAAACCCCTGGCATGCATATATATATATATATATATATATATATATATGTATAATATCAAATAAGTGTGAATAAAAGGGAACTTGTGCCCATGAATCTAACAGGAAAAACTGCATCCATGGCCTTCCTGTTACAGGAAAAGTGTTTTCTGAGCAGGGGTCCTGGCATGAACACTGTAAGAGAACAGAGTCTGGGAAGGTTTGGGAAAGCATGATCTAGCCTGTGCAGCAGACTGCCTGCTTGTGGAGAGGAAGGAGGAGTGAGAGTTAAGGCCTAAGAAGCTGGGTGGGACTTGGGGGGGGGGGAATAGGGATTGGAATTTTAGATTTGATGTCATTTCCTTGTCCTGAACTTGCCCTGGCTGGATAAATACAGAAGAAACCAGAGGTTGTGTAGGAAGTAGAATCAGATTGTAGAGGACTAGGATGAAAGTGGAAGAGGAGTTCCAGCTACAAAATTTAGACCCAAATAAAAACTTTACAGATGTTATATTGTGTTTAACAAAGGTATGAATCTCAAGTCTTCTCAACAAAGTATTCACAAAGCTCCAATTAAAGTGTTGAATCTCTGTCCACTGCCTACTGCATCTTTTTTACTTTTCTCTCTCTGCTATGTTGACTATATAGTCCTAGACTAACACTCTTACAGATAGGGAAATTATAAAGTGAATTAATAAAATCATATGGTACCTAAAACTTTTACCAGACTTTAGTATTTACTCCTGGGATAAGTTCTAAATTTCTTCCTTATTTCTTCCCTCCCTCCCTCCCTCTCTCCCTTCCTCCCTTTCTTCCTTTTTTCCTTCCTTCCTTCCTTCTTTCCTTCTTTCCAGTGGTGCTGGGATTTGAACTCAGCCTTCATGCTCTCTCTTTTTGCTTGTTCAGCTGGTATTTTACCACTTGGACCCTGTCTCTAGTCCTCTTTTTGCTGGTTACATTGGAGATAGAGTATCACAAACTTTTCTCCCTGGCTGATCCTCTGGATCCTCTGGATCTCAGCCTAGGGAGAGAGATTAAGGGCCTGAGCTGCTGACACCCCCTCAATATTGAAAAGTTTATTTCTGACACATATGCTCATGACTAGTTGTCAGAGACATTCTCCCCCTCCCTGAATTCTTAGCATAAGAATGTGCCTGCATAGTTCCTTGCCCTAAAGTCATTAAGCAACTCACGTCTGCTTGTATTGATATGTAAACATTCTACCACCTGACCTCCAACCCTGAGCGGTGTCCCAACCCCCTCTTGCCTCTCCTGAAGAGGCATATAAACCCCCGTATGAAAAATAAAATTCGCAGCTTCATCAGAACGCTTGTCTTGCTGCCTTCTTCGTGTCTCCTGTCCCTTTCATTCCTTCCTCTAGGTTCTTGGCCCTAGTTGACATCCCGCTGGACGGGACAACTAGTAAAGTTTTTCATTCAACTCATTTGGTCTTTTGGCTATCCCCAAGAACGAAGAGTTTCTGTAAATTACAAATATGCATAATAAATGTGATTGATGGAAGTGACTGAAATTTATTATTCAACCAGAGTCCAAAACAAACAAGCAAGTGAGCAATAAAAACCTTAATACTCACTGTCTTTGATCACTCAAGGATGATGCCCAAAACATCTCTAGAACTTCAACATGAGTATACTGATATACCTTTGATATACCTTTAATGTTAATATTAAAGTTAGCCTTAAACCACTTAACTCAACAATTCACCAGAAGAAATTCACATATACGTATATTGAAATGAATTTGATAGCCAAGAAGCAAAGAAGGGTGAATTTAAAGGATGTATTCCTCTTCTACACCAGATCTATGGTTAGAGCTTCTGGGTCTCTTTTTCCTATTCCTCTATATAAAATTCCAAATAGGGCTTAGAGTGGTGGTTCATGCCTATAATTCCAGCTAGATTGGATGTGAAGGTTAGCCCAGATTAAAAATAGCAAGACTCTTAAAAAAAAAATGAGTGCAAAAAATGAGTACTTGTTTAGCACAGGTCCCTATATGAGTTTAAGCCCAAGTACCACCAAAATAACATCCTCCCTCCCCACCACCCCACCCCAGTACTGGGTAAACTGTGAGGACTATCTCCTCTCTTCTTTCTTCCACTTCAGAATGGAGCACTGGTAGAGGGTCTCACTCCAGTAGTTTGTTGAGCTTTGACAAGCAATGTAATCAAGGAAACTCTGATGTAATATTCTGTTTTCTACCTGCTAAAAGCTCACATTGACAAGCTGTCAGAGTGGTTATTCGGGTGGGATATTACTGATACAGGTGATTGTAAAGGATTGCATCAATGAAGGTTATCATGACATGTGATGAATACTTCACTGTTAATTAGTTATCCAGACACTGGTAGCTCACGCTTGTAATCCTAGGTACTCAAGAGGCTGAGATCTGAGGACCTCATTTCAAAGCCAGCTTGGGCAGAAAAGTCCATGAGACTCTTATCTTCAATTAACCACAGAAAAAGAGCAAAAATTGGTGCTGTAGCTCAAGTGGTAGAGCACTAGCCTTGAGCAAAAGGCATGTAGGGGACAGAGTTGAGGCTCAGAGTTCAAGCCCCAGGACTGGCAAAAAAGGGGGGGGGAGGTTTTAGTATTGTACAGTAAATGTTCAACAACTGTACACCACGATGTTATGGTCTCATTGGAAATATTAATCCTTGGTTTTTATTCCAACCCATGAAATTCCCAGGACAAGCAGAAGGAGAAAGGTGCAGACTATCTCCACACATAGAGATGTCCCTTAGATAAGTGGACTCAGTCTTCCCAAACATTACGTGCAACCCCCAGCCCTCCTTCATTGCATTCTGGAAGAAGTTGATTACAGCCACTCATCCACCTCCATGATCTGAAATTGTTCTTGTGTCCTTCATTCTTTATTAACCCTTTTCAACAATCCATTCCAAATCATTTTTTTTATGTAGTACTAGAGTAAAAAAAAAAAACCTAGCGCCTCCCACATGCTAAGCACACACACTAACACAAGGGCTTCATCCTCAACCTTCACTTCTATGTCTTGAATATCCCTCAGACACTGGAATTATAATTTCCAAAATTTCTTGTCTCAATAGCAATAAATAACAATTTCAATTCTTTTGTCAGTCTCCTGTTCCCTCCTCCTTCTCTTGCAAAAAATTTCTGATTGGGAAGGCAGGCTCTTATTTACTTTTATATTCCCTGTGCAGCAAGGCAGACATAGCAGTAAATGTTTATTGGGTAAGTCCACCCATTGGTTGAAAATACTGATCATCTATTCACATCTCTCCAATGATTACAATTCTTCCTTGACTTTCCAGAGCCTTTGGGATAAAAATAGTCCAGGAATTCTCATGAAAACCAACAGAATAAGCCATCTGGTTATTCCAAGTTTATTCCCACCCCTCATCTAATAGCTTACCACTTTCTTCTTCTTCTTCCTATAAAAAAAAAGGAATGTCTCAATGACCACTAACTTTGCAGTTACCCTATGAATCACACTTATTCACTTCTTCCTTCATGATCAGTTTACCCAGTAATAGTCAACTCAAAAATCATCCTCTTCTGAAAGTTTTTTCCCAACTTTATGCCTGGTGGTGGTTAAGGGATAACATACTTCACATTGTTTTTGTATTGTAGCATTTCTTTTATATTTCAAATCTGTTTAAGATACACATTTCCTATAATTGTAGACTTGATGACTCCCATAAAAGTAAAAAAATCCCTTAAAAATTCTCCCTTGGAGACTTGATTCTATAAGCCCTAGGAAATCGACACTGGAAACCCTTTCCACGGAGATGGTGCTGAAAGCGAAGAAGGGAGCTCCTGCCCCTCCTAAAGCCGAAGCCAAGGAAAAGGCTTTGAAAGCCAAAAAGCAGTGCTGAAAGGCATCCACAGCCACAAAAAGGAGAAGATACACACTTCACCCACCTTCCAGCGGCCCAAGACCCTGCGGCTCTGGAGACAGCCCAAATATCCACGCAAGAGTGCTCAGAGGAGAAACAAGCTTGACCACTAGCGATTATCAAGTTCCCCCTGACCACTGAGTCAGCCATGAAGAAGACAGAAGACAACAACACGCTTGTGTTCATTGTGGATGTCAAAGCCAACAAGCATCAAATCAAACAGGCTGTGAAGAAGCTCTATAACATTGATGTGACTAAGGTCAAGACCCTGATCCGGCCTGATGGAGAGAAAAAGGCACATGTTCCACTGGCTCCTGACTATGATGCTCTAGATATTGCCAATAAAATTGGAATCATCTGAACTGCATCCAGCTGGCTAATTATAAATATACATCATTTTCCCACTAAAAAACATTCTCCCTTTTATACACCATACCTACACTATAAAATGGATGTGTATGTGTGTGTGTGTGTGTGTGTGTGCGTGTGTTGTATATATATCTATATACAACACACGCACACACACATATAACAAGTATAGTGGAAAATCCTTAGGGTTATTTGCCCAGGAGCATTCTGTTTTTAACTCCTTATCTCTGGAACTTAGCATAAAGAGTATTTAAATAAAATACTACATCAAGATGGAAATCACCTCCCATAAATAATCGAGGACATTGCCATGCTGAGCTGGTTATAGAGAAATGCTGAAAGAAAGGAAAGCACTCAGCACACGCCTAAATCCCGTATTTGCCAGACCATCTACTGAATAACTGAAATTATAAGGAAAATACACATTTGACAAGGCCACTTATTTCTCTGAATGCATAGGGGATATTTTGCAAGGATTTCAACCAGAACCACAAATTCTGTGCAACAGAACAAGTTGAACTGGAGGCTTCTGCCTCCTGGGAGGAAATGGTAATAGCATCAGTTGCTCTAGAGCTCACAAACTTGCTGACTTCTTTTATGCATCCCATCCCACCCCTCTCTGTGTGGACTTCATGTCTGAACGACTGAAAAGTCCCTCCACACTAGATACTGTATTCTTCATATCCCACAGCATCCAGTTTGAGAAAACTCTCCAAGTGTCTTCAGTGAAGTAAGATACGCAGACCTATTAATGGGCACTTGAATTAAAGATCTGAGCAGGGATTATTAGACTCAGGTTAGCTAGTACTAGCTAGACACCTAGATTTATATTAAAACACACTAGCCCCTCCCCTTTCTATATTTATAAATATTTGCTGGAAGTCTCTGAACGATGTACTGACCAATAGAGTTCTCATCAAAATGGGGTACATCAGCACCTCCATCTTCCTTGAGCTCCTCTCTCTGTGTATCTTCCTCCTCCATTATGATCTTCTGCCGAATCTCAGAGGAGACACTGGGACTGAAGCCAACCTGTACTCAACAAGAAGAGAGAGATGATTGAGAAGCTGAAAGCTGAACCAACCTCTGAAAACTGAAGATCAACAGACCTTCATTTGTGAAGCACAGATGTTGACCGTCTGGGAAACATGGCTATTGAAGTTGAAAAAACCAGACATCCTGGGTTACCATGCTATCTTACCACAATTCTCCCATAGAATGATACAACTTCAACACTATGCCTATCAACAGCAACAACAGGGCACTGTAGGGTAGAATAAGTATAGATATTTTCCAATGGTCCCTAGCAAACGAATATAGCAGGTCCCTTTTGTTCATGAGGAATACAATCCAGTAGTATCCCAAAGGATACCTGAAACTCCAAATACCACTGCAACTACTGCATGTGCCAACACTATATTGTTTCATGTATATACATATCTATACATTTTAATTTATAAATTAGGCCCTATTTTATTAATAATGCAACAGAGCAATTATAATAGTATGCGATAGTGAAAGTTATATGAAAGTGACTTTTTCCCTTTTACTTTATCAAAATAACTAGTTATTTAGGGAAAAATGATGAAAGGGTCACATTGATCAAGGTGTATTGTACTGATGATACCTGATTTGTGGAATTATAATCTACTTAATAAAAAAATGAGAAAAAAATAACTAGTTACTTAGCAACTCCTTTACTTTTATTATTAGGTTGAGCAATATCACCTTTTTATTTAAAGGAAACTCTTTATGAGTTCTCTTAAGTATATCCAAATCACTATTATCATGAGTCCTGCTTCAGAAGCCATTACCAAATAAAATAAGGATAGTTTAAACAAAGGCACTGCAGTGTGTCAGTGGTAAATACCGTGTTTCAGACAGCTACTAAGTATAAATGGGTGAACAGCATATACAATGTGGACACACTGATTAAAGGAAGGACTCATATCCCATATAGGATGCGGTATGTAGCTTGAAATCTAATCATACTAGTCAGAATGTTATCAGTTGTTTATTTCTAGAATTTTCCACTTAGTATATTCAGACCATGATGGTCTTTTGTTCATGGAAATATAAAACTTGGATAACAAGGACTATTATATTAGGAAATACTTAGAGATCAAAAGAAAAGGATTTTTTTTTGTCGAATTGTATTTGTTAGGATTTGTTGTCACTCATTTTCTTCTTCTTGTTTTAATTGGTCCAGGGGCTTAAACTCAGAGCTTGCATGAGGTCCCTGAGCTGTTTCCCTTAAGGTTAGTGCTCTACCACTTTGGGCCATAGCTCCACTTCTGGTTTTCTGGTGAATAATTGAAGAAAAGAGGCACATGCAGACTTCTCTGCCAAGGCTGGCTTTGAACTGTGAGGACTGATCCTCAGATCTCAGCCTCCTGAGTAACTAGGATTACGAGCATGAGCCACTGGCTGAATCTATTCTTACTAAAGTAACTTTCTTGGGAACCTTGTTGCTATAGCATCTTTTAGCTTTGACAAAATCTCATATTAGGAAGAAAGAAATCAGCATCCTTGTTCTCAGTACCTTCCTGAGGAATTTTCGACTTCCAGTGGGAAAATCTTGTCAGATAAATCCTCCCATTTGTTGTATATATACTCTGAAAATATTTTCTCATTTCATTCTCACAATAACTCTATGATTTTCATCTTACAAACAAGGAACTAGAGTCTAAGGAAAACTAACATTCTAAAAACTCACAATAATGGTTAATGTAACCCCAAAGTG
Organism: Megascapheus bottae; assembly: GCF_031878675.1. Lineage (NCBI taxonomy): Eukaryota > Metazoa > Chordata > Mammalia > Rodentia > Geomyidae > Megascapheus > Megascapheus bottae. Next base: position 65,784,919 of record NC_143509.1, read on the forward strand.
AGGTACTCCCGTCTCGTTTTCAAATATTGGAATAGTACCAGTGGTCAAGTTATTCTTGATGTAATAAAGAGGAAAAACTTTAGTGGTGATAGAATTGAGTATAAAAGATAGCTGGTGGCCAGTCATTAATTTTGCAGACAATGTAAATAAGGCAAAAAGAAAACACAAAGAAGTTGTTCAAGGTCAACAATAAGAAAGAGAGATACAGAGGTCCAGCTGAGTTTGTTTTTTTCTTTTCTTTTTTTTCTGGACTTGCTTCTACTCAGGTCCTGCATACTATCTCTGAGCTGCTTCTTCTCAAGGTTAGCGCTCTACTGCCTGCCTGAGCCACAGTGCCACTTCTGGCTTTTTCTGAGTAGTTTATTGGAGATGACAGTCTCATGGACTTCCCTGCCAGTCAGGCTTTGAACTGAAATCCTCAGATCTCAGCCTCCTGAGTGGCTAACGTTATAAACATCATCCATTGGATCCATGTTCCCTGACATGTCATTTTAGCCTGAAACCAACATGAGAAAAAAAATACCAATGGCATTTCTATAAAAATTAGGAATAAGGCTCACCATCTCTTTTACTGTCGAATATTTTTTTTAAGATTTAAGGAAAACAATTAAAATAGCAGATGTAGAATTAAAAAAGAAATAAAACTTTTCAGACAATAGTTTACAGAAACTAGGAAAATCAAAGATTAATCAGAAAAACCCCAAGAAGAAAGAAACAAAGACCTTTTTTTTCCCCAGGAAATGAGTTATTTATATGATGTTCATGGCCATTGAATACATTATTGTGTAATCCTTCAAACAAGGACATTCTCTAGATAACTATTATACAAAGACCAGTCAGGACACTATCACTGATACACACTGAATTCACAAACTCCATTCAAGTTTAATCATTCCAAAAAGCTCCTTTGAGGGATCCAGTTGGGGAACATGTGTTTCACTTAGTTGCTGTGTCTCTATAGTCTTTTTTTCAGCCTGGAAGTACACGGCAAGAGTGACCTTTATAGATGTAGTCATCCTCATTCCTATATTTTTTGAATTAGGAGTAAGGGAAAAAAGGCAAAGGAGCAACCACACAGAAAACTTGTCTCATCAGACATATAAAATGAGTCATGACTCCAATATATAGAGAGAAACCTGCAAGTGATGTCACACTTTTATCTTAGTTTTTACAATAGAAGCTTTGAAGTTGGCTATAAAGATGAACATTTTGAACTGCTGAATTCTCCCTTGATACAACATTCACAAGAAATAAGAATGCCTTGTTTCCAGGAAAGTTCTAAAGCAATCTCATTTTGATTTAGTAATGCTTCTCTTAGATCAGTGCATTTTTCAGCTTGCACTATTTCCAAATAAATCTTAAGAAATTTGATCTTTGAGCAAATGTTAAACTGAAATATACAGCATTTGTGGGAGCAGTCAGAGATATCCCTGGACCGATTTTCTACACTACGATTCTTGTAGGGTATAGATAAGAGACAGAGTTGGTGTGGAATGAACTTAAAGCCAGAAATGCAGGGTTTAAGTCAGACTCCAGAGCCAACATTGTAGGAAGCCATGCCATGTATCTTTCCTGCTGCTTCCTGGTCCCAAGATGACAGAGAATTTCTCTCTCTTTTTTCTCTCTCACACAAATTCCTTTACCCTGTGGGATAGCTTACATTATCTATCTGGTCTACCAATGATCCACTGCGAGTCTTGTAAACTTTTTAAAATTTAGGAGTTAGTATAATAGCTTACCTTTGGCACCAGTGTTCATCCATTTAGCTAACCCCACTTTGAATTTATTTATATCTTTGACCTAGGGCATATCTGTCCTACATCCATATCTATATTTATATTTTTATTCATGTTAATTGTATCTATGTATCTCTCTAGATAAATGGCTATATAGCTATTTCTGCTTGCATTTTTTTCCAGTCCTAGGGCTTGACCTGAGGGCCTGAGCACTGTCCTTGGGCTTTCTCAAGGCTAGGGCTCTACTACTTAAGCCACAGCACCACTTCTGGCTATTTTTTTCCATGTATGTGGTATGGAGGAATTGAACCCAGGTCTTTGCTTGCATATTTTTTGTCTGGAACAATCAATACTTATTCTGATTTGGCCTTGAATGATAATGTATATTGGGATATAGTAAATAGAGCATAAATATATTTAACAAAAATGAATGAGCAGAGTTTTATGATAGGATCATTGATTACTACTTCAGATAGGTTTAAACTGATGACTGCAGAAGAGCCCTAGTAACTTATTATTTATTTATTTGTTTGTTTTTTGGTCATGGGGCTTGAACTTTGGGCCCGGGCATTGTCCCTGAGCTCTTCAACTCAAGGCTGGTGCTCTACCATTTGAGTCACAGCGCCACTTCTAATTTTCTGGTGGTTAATTGGAAATAAGAGTCTCACAGACTTTTGTGCCCCGGCTGGCTTTGAATCATGATCCTCAGATTTCAGCCTCCTGAGTAGTTAGGATTACAGGTGTGAGCCACCGGTGCTTGGCTTCTAACTTAACTGACTTTAGAAATGTGCTGGTGGTAAGGTTCCTTTTACCTTCATAGTTCCCACATATTTTGAGAAAAAGAAAAAAAATGGGATTTTTAAATAAAGAAATATTTTCTCTGAAGTCTAATAATTTTTTAAATATATGGCAACTTCTTTTAAAATCCTGTTCATTATTCAGTACATGTTGCATTAGATAAATGTAAATGATTCCTTGGAAATGTTTAAAAATGTAGTATGTAAGGTGTTTTACTAAAGTTTCTACAATATTTCTGATTCCATTATTTGTGATTTCCTTTTATTTGTCTTACTGCCTACAGGTCTTAAGTAAATATAGAGATTTAAAAATACTGAGTTGTGGCCAGGCACTGTGACTCATGCCTGTAATCCTGACTAGTCAGGAGGCTGAGATCTGAGAATTGCAGTTCAAAGCCAGCCTGGGCAGTAAAGACTGTGAGACTCTTATCTCCGATTAACCACTAGAAAACCTGAAATGGGGCTGTGGCTCCAGGGTAGCCTTGAGCTGAAGACTTAAGGGACAGTGCTTGGCCCAGAGTTCAAGCCTCACAACTGACCAAAAAAAAATACTGTGTTGTGATTCTCGCTCCCTCTCTCTCTCTCTCTCGCTCTCTCTCTCTCTCTCTCCCTCCCTCCCTCCCTCCCTCCCTCCCTCTCTCTCTCTCTCTCTCTCTCTCTCTCTCTCTCTCTCTCTCTCTCTCTCTCTCTCTCTCTCTCTCTCTCTCTCTCTCTCCCCCCCCTTTCCCTCCTTCCCTCTCCCTCTCTCCAAAGCAAAATACACAAATATAAGTTTCCTAAAGTTCCATAATACTTCGTGTTCACTATGCTGTGATTAAACTCTGGGCTGTGTTGCCTATTTTAATTGTCATTTTCTTAACTCATAGCTTTTGGAAACAAAGGATTTATACACACTAAAAAGGGGACAGCCATTTTTCCTTGAAAAGTCACTACTGTTATGCAATATGATATTTCACAATTGAATAGAAAATTGCTACACACAAGAGAAAGAATTTTAAATCACCTGAACTTGTGAGGTCTTTTCTGAGGAGAAATCGCAGCATCAGCATATGATGAAGAAACTATATCATACGCCTACCACTAATCTAGTGAACACTTGTGAATTAGAGGAAGAAGAGAAAGAAATATGGCAATCTGGAAGAATTCAGAGGATGTGAGCTCCACTCCACAGTTCAGTAGTTTTATGTGTATCATTTAGTGTAGGTAAGAACGAGATAGGAGAGCAAAATTGCAAATCTCTCCATAAAAGTAGAACTAAAAAGCTGAAGTTGAGTCTTTACTCTGAATATGCACCTTTAAGCAATTCGATTCATATCTAATCCTTGGTGATAATATGTATGATAATAGGAAGTTAAAAGATTATTAGTTAAGGATCAATAATATGGCTAACCTCCCAGTTCTACAATATACAATGTCAGTCTATTTTTTTAAATGAAGAATAAAGAAAAATTCAGGAATCCAGGATAGGAGATTAACTATGATGCTTCCATTCAGAGAGATGAAATAATCTATTTGCTCTTTGAGTTGTTATGCAATGTGGTGCTAGATTAGAATAATCCATCCAAACCCTTTCACCTAATTCCTCTCTTTACCAATTACAAGCTGTAGTGGGATGAAGCAATATCCAAGAGAAAATGAAAGACTGATGGCCTCCCTTGGTTGTCCATGACATTTTTATCCTTAGTATCTTGGCTCTAAGTGATGCTGATGATAAAAGAAGGTAAATGTTTTACACTCTGAGTGAGGAGTCTCCTAAGTAGTCAGGAAAACACTTGGAAATTAGGATGGCAACTGTAAATATTTGCCTATATTCCTTTTCATCTTGCAAGCAACCATATTTATTCCATTTGAGAAAGGATGGAAGGGCTAAAAAAGCACTGGGAAGTCTTCTTCATGCCCTATAGTGTTTTGCACTTGTCAGGGACTCAATAAATACTTCCTAGGTTTAACTGGGTTAACTAAAAGGGAAATATGTAGAACTTTTTAGAAGCTAAAATGTTTTAAAGTCTGTATAAGGAAGGTTTATCTAAATACCTGTTCCATCACTGGTGCTTACAGAATAGAGGGGATTAGAGAGGGAGATCAGATGATTAATACATTCAGTTATACCGTGTGTGTGTGTGTGTGTGTGTGTGTGTGTGTGTGTGTGTGTGTGTGTGTGTGCTTGTGTGTGTATACTGATCTTGGTATTTGAACTTGGTGCCTGGGAGCTGTCTCTGAGCTTTTGTGCTCAAGATTATGGCCCTATCACTTGAGCCACAGCTCCACTTCTGTGGAGGTTAACTAGAGATTAGTGTGATGGACTTTCCTGCACAGGTTGGCTTTGACCTATGATCTTCTGATCTCAGACTCCAGAGTAGGTAGGATAACAGGCATGAGCCACTGGCACCCATCTGGGGATATCTTTGTGACCCAGGTTTTTGGCCATTTATGGGAAATATTACTCACATGGAAACCAATCAGACGATATTGGGGTGGGAGCAGGCCAGTTTCCCTTGGTTGCATGTTGACATGTCTGGACATTAGTTGCTGAAAAACCTCTTGGCCTCCTGCCCCCATTTGACTCATTCTGTCCCTAAGGAGAGGAGGCAGTTCTCTCTTTGGTGTGTTGGGTAATAACCTGGTTTTTCTTAGATGGCAGCCAGCCAAACTCAGAAGCTGAAGTTGCTGCTCCTTTGAGCTGTTTCCAGGGGCAGGCCTGGTAGGAAATCACACACTGGCAGGTGGAACACACTTTTAGGAAGTTCAAAGTCATGCATCTGGTCATGTCCTCCGTTGTGAACATTATGGCATGAAGAAGATATTTTTCTTCTTCTACTACACTTTAGTATTTATCTCTTCATTGTTTTCAATAGGGGAAAAAAAGCACTATTTGGGGGCCGTCAAATCTACATACAAATCTACGTGTTTTCAGCCTGGTTATTTGATACTTCTCAGAAGAAAACTGAGATTGAGCAGAGCTGTCATTGTTTGTTGAAATACTTGCCGTACTGAGTCATAATCAAGAAGATTGGTGAAGGATAGGTAGAAGCCCCAAAGCTGAGGCTAAATGTGCAGGCAGACTCAGTTCTGAAAAGTCTCTAGAAGTCACAGTAATGGCCCTGAACTTTACCTCAGAGGTCACAGGTAACTGTTCAAGGGACAAGAGAATTTAATCACTCAATTTTCCTAAATAAATCAATTTAATAGACAGTTGATCAATTTCAGAAGGGCAATTTGAAAGAGACCAGTTTACAGATCTTTCAAGGTAGAAGACTATGAGAATATGATTTGAGAGCATATTGGCTTATTTTGTTTTTTTCCTCTCCTTTTTTCTCTTATCATTCTTAATATTTAGTAAGAGAAAAAATATTGCCTCTAATGGAGGAGGAGGAAGAATAAGAGGAAGAGGAAGATGAGGAAGAGGTAGAGGAGGAAGAGGAAGATAAGGAAGAAGTATAGAAGGAAGAAGAGGAAGTGGGAGAGGGAATGTAAGAGGAAGAAGAAGAAGAAGAAGAAGAAGAAGAAGAAGAAGAAGAAGAAGAAGAAGAAGAAGAAGAAGAAGAAGAGGAGGAGGAGGAGGAGGAGGAGGAGGAGGAGGAGGAAGAGGAGGAGGAGGAAGAGGAGGAGGAGGAGGGAGGAGGAGGAGGGAGGAGGAGGAGGGAGGAGAAGGACAACATATATATTGACAGTTCTACTTTATGCATAAAGAAGCTAGTTAGTCTGTGGGTGTACAGCCAGCAAGCAGAAGATCTAACTTTAAGCATATCTGACTTTCCTCCCAATCTGATACTGTGCCTCAGGGAAAGCTCAGATCACTTCACAAAGCACTCTCTTGGACAATGTCTCATGAGAGTTTTAACAAAATTCTTGGATCAATTCACTCCAGAGTTGCTTATTATCATTAGAAAAATTATATATTTAATAAAAGAATTCCTAATGTATTTGAAATCACAAAATATAGTATTTGTACTTAGCTCATCAATTTAATGTAGTTTTGACTCAATTGAAACAGTTAAATTATCATTATATTACAATCAAACAGATAATTCACGCAAATGAATTTAATTTTAACTTTATTTGTTGCTGGGACTTGTACCCAAGCCCTACACTTACTAGGCAAACTTTAAACCACTGAAGCAAAACTCAATTTCCCAGTGGTAGCTTTTAAGACATATCTTACAAGCTGGGCACTGGTAGCTCACCCCTTTAATCCTAGCTACTCAGGAGGCTGAGATCTGAGGATCGCAGTTCAAAACCAGCCTAGGCAGGAAACTTTGTGGGACTCTCATTTCCAGTTAACCACCAGAAAAGTGGAAGTGGCATTGTGGGAGAGTGCTAATCCTTGAGCTGAAGAGCTCAGGGATAGTGCCCAGACTCAGAGTTCAAGCCTGATGACTGACAAAAAAAAAAAAAAGAGATGCATTCGGCAAAGTATAATTAAAATAAGAACAGAGCAGTGATTTCTGATTCATTCAACATTCAGCAGAGCACCTTTTATGTGCTATGTACTATCCCCTTTAAAAGCATGAAAGAGGATAAACTGATCATTCATTCTGATCTGCTCTGAAGGTCATTACAATCTGCCTTCTGAATAAATAACCTGAATGAATGAAGGCAGATAAAGCATCCCACACAGGGATCATGAATCAAACTTTAAGACACTGAATTATCTTAAATTAAATACTTCTTTTCCAGATGAGTTTTTTCCTCCCCGTAGTAAGACAAAAGTAGGCTGAGAATGTGGCTTACTGGTAGAATGTTTGCTTAGCATGCATGAAGCCCTAGGTTCAATTCCTCAGTGCCACATAAACAGAAAATGCTGGAAGTTATACTGTGGCTCAAGGAGTAGAGTGCTAGCCTTGAGCAAAAGAAGCTCAGGGACAGTGTCCAGGCCTTGAGGTCAAGTCCCAGGACTGGCAAAAATAAATAAGTAAATAAATAAAACGCAAAAGTGATCATAGTGCTTTACATTCCTGTAGCAAAAATATGACAGATATTTATTTAGCTAGGACTATGAGTGTTTTAACATTCCTGTTAGCATTGCTCACTCCACACTTCCTAGTTTGGGATAGAAACTCCAAAGAGCTGTAATAATAAGTTGTCCCTGTCAAAGAATGGACTTGTGCTTGTAAGAGGTCAAAGAACTAATGATGATGGTTGATTCCAAACCACCCATCAAGTCCTGTCTGGGATCCATCCTATAATTAGAAATTGCAGATATGCAGCCCTGTTTTGCTGCCTGAGGTAGGCTGCTCCCTGAGATACGGAGAAGCAGAACCCTCTGGCAGTGGGCTCTGATTCAGCTTTCTAAATCAACCCCACTCTTTACCACATGACTGCACCTCCCTTGGCAGAATGGTCAAAAGAATGTGGAATGGTGACGTTCTTGCATTCCTACCTTGTCATGGAACAAAATTTCAAAACTACCATTGGGCTTTAAGGATCTCTCCTTTGTTCTGCTATTATCAAGTTTTCTTCTATCCAGAACTCCCAATTTATTTCAGGAAATAATTAGAGTTCAATTCTTGTTGTTTCTACCAAGAGCCCTTAAGACTCAGGCAACAGAAAGAAAAAAGACATGGATGTTTTGGCTACCCATATGTGGATAGAGTTTTCCTTAGTGTTTCAAGGGCATCCTTTTAAATAATTGGATATTTTAAACAAATGTCATATTGGAGGAACTTAACATAGATGTTATATTTTTGAGGCTTAAATTTAAAATAGTATGTGACAAGAAAATCTTTAGTTTTATAATTTTAATATAAATAATAAAACTATAAAGATGAAAGGACATGCCTCTAATAGAGTAAAGATTTAAGTGAACCCCAAACTGAGCACATCCAAGTGAAACTAAACTAATGCAGGGGTTACCAAGTATGGTTTACATATTCTTTCAATTGAGAATATCTATTTATCTCACTTTATTCTATGTATAGTCAGTATGATTTTCACACTGTATAAGCCTATACTGAAGAGTTTAAATGGTGAGAACTTTTTGAAAACAGTATCTTAAAGGCTTACAGATCTTTTCTTTTCAGGGTGTAAGAATTGTCATATAGCCAGGTGCTGGTGGCTTACACTTGCAATCCTAGCTACGTAGGAGGCTGAGATCTGAGGATTGTGGTTAAAGCCAGCCAGAGCAGAAAAGCTTACAAAACTCTTAGCTCCAATTAGCCACCAGAAAACTGGAAGTGATGCTGCTGTGGCTCAAAGTGGTAGCCTTGAGCAAAAGACCTCAGGAACAGTGCTCAGGCCCCAAGTTTAAGTCCTACCAAAAAAAAAAAAAAAAAGAAAAGAAAAAAAGAATCCTCATCTTTATACATTACTAAAGTAGAAATACAGCCACAGAAATAAGGATATGGATATAACATAAAAAGATCACACCTTTTTGTGTATGCTTTCAATTATACTACAGTGATTTTTGTTCATGCAATGTATATTTTTTCTTTTTTGATATTTCTGTTTTCTGACCTATGCCGATGTCTTTTCCTTGGAGTATACTATGGACAGTTTTACTTGAATTTAGAGATTAAATTGCAAGTCTTAAAAGATGAGGCCATTATGACACAGAAAGTTACACAAGCAGAAATGTAAGGAACACTTCTGCCATTGCTTTAAGGAAATTCAGAGGTAATGAATTTTTTATGTCTGTATGCCTAAAAAGGTTAAATTTCCCTGGCCTTTCCAGATAGGACATATTATTAAATGTCTAGTAAAGTTTGCAACTGTTTGGAATCTTTTAATCAAATTAGCTTAGACTATACAAAATTCATTTGCTTGCATCAATGGACATCATTGTACACTCACTGGGCTTCAAGTTCATTGACCAACACATTTTCCCCCAACTTCGATCTCTGTTGAGAACCTAAGGACTCTTATTCTCCTAATAGCATGATAGCTGTTACCCTACCTGCCAGCTGCAGTCAGGGTTATATGTTTGACTTCCATTTCCAGGGTAAAGAAGATGCCCTTCCTGAAGGATTTCTCAAGAATAAAGACTTTCAAAAAACTAGAAACCCCTAGTTAAATTGTTTTACATGCCCATTCCAGAATCAGCCACAAAGAAAAGTTATGAGATAAGCCTCAAAACAGTCAGGCCATTGAGGAATGTGGAATGAGGTAATCGGAGTGGATACCTCCCCCAAATCACAGTTCTGTTAAAGAACAATGGAAAAAGGGATGCTAAAGGCAACCGATGATGTCCATTCCCATGTTCTTGGGAGGAACATGGCTCTACAGTAAACACAAAACCCACCATGCACATTAATGCACACTAAGATTTGAAATCGAAGCCACCAAAGGATTCGGATAAAAATGTTTTTGTGTGGAGATACACTGCCTCTGATTCCCTCTGACAAGCGTGGATGACTGCAAGTCTGACAGGTGGTTTCTGGTCCAGACTTCCAGAAGGAACTGGGCAGACAGCCAGTGGAGGAGGACCAGAAGGCATGCATGGCAAAAATGTGCCTACTTCTCAAGAAGAGGAGAGAGTGATACAAATAGAGAAACCACAAAGGCATGATCGTGTGACTGACTGCCCTGTTCTCAATTATCAGAACTTTCCCTCATTGTGGAAAGTTCCATGGGATGATCCCTGTATGTGCATGACTTGTGGAATTTCAAGACAATGAAATGCTTCGGTGTCTGCCTCCCCAAATAGAAGATAGTAAATTGTCTTTACTGTGCATGGTTGAGGAAGAGCAATGAGAAATTAATACGTAAGAAGACATTTCAAAATAAAGATCTCAATTCAGATGAATACAGCCTACTTGATGTGGAGGAGCTCTTAGTCAGTCCTGCAGGAAACCAAGAATCCATAGAACAGTGAGAGGCTGTTAGGTGGTGGAGGTGAACGTGATGTAGAGCAATGCTGGAAAGAAGAGAAGCAGGGCTGGTCTGCTTCCTGCTTAGGGTGCTAGAAAGAGGCCCAATCACAGGACTCAGAAGATCCCAACTCTATCCTCAGAGAGTACATTTGTTTCCCAAGTCTGCCAGAGCAAAGGACCACACACTGGGTAGCTCTAAGCAAGAGAAACGAATTGTCTTACAGTTTTGGAGGCTGGAAGTCCAAAATGAAGGTGTAGGTAGAGCCACGCTTCCTGTGGAGCCTATGTGATAGGATTCTTCCTTTTGTTCTTTTAGCTTCTGGTATTTGCCAAAATACCTGAGATTCCTTGTTTTACAGGTACAGCAAATCAGCCTCTGAAAACATCATCATCACATGATGTTTTCCAATTGGGATCTGTGTCTCAGTCTCTTCTCCTCTTATAAGGACATCAGTCCTATTGGATTAGGGCCTTTAGGATTTGTATGCCCTCATCGTAACTAATTATAGTTCAGTAACCCTATCTCCAAATGTGCCCACAGTCTGAAGGTACTGGCATTATAACTCCAACATTTTGTTTGGGGAGGCTACAAAGAGGGCCTAACTCAGAGCCCCCTGAAAGTATGGCGACAAGACAAGAGTTACCATTGTCCTCAAAAGACGTAGACAGATTTGGAAATTCCTACTTGCTATAAGAATGAGAAAAGTTGGCTGAAACTCGTCAAGTTGGGGCAGCTGGAACTGAGACTTGTAAGATCATGTTAGAAGGCTAGTCAGAGTCTAGGTGGACTCCAGGGCTGGAGGAAAAACTGAGTCATTAGTAGAAATTTCTGGGCCCAGACGAGCTGAGAGAAGCTGACTATAAATCATGAATTCCTGCATTTATAGCAGTAGCACCAACAGAATTCATCAGAGCAGCCTGAGAGCATCCGGGATCAGTCACCCCATGGAAGAGAACACTAAAAATCTAGGCAGCACACCATAGATTGTAGCACCATACCATCTCCTAGCTACTTCCAAGTGTTCTGTCTTTACCATCAGACATAATCTTGTAGTTTTTTTGTGGCAAGAAGAACAGGGCTTTGAAAGGCTATGCATTTTGGGTGTGAGTAATCCAAGAGGAGATTAAGTTACATAGTCACACCAGAAGTGAACTAAATCTCTATTCTCACCCTATTTCCTCACATATCCATACATCTATATGCTCCCAAGGTAAGGATGCTGGAGACACTGGGTCAGTCCTGAAATATCAAGAAGATACATTTTCTTTCTTTTTTATTGTCATCATAAACATTTATTAAAAGCCCATATGCCAGGGTAAACATTTATCATCTCACAAGAAGATACATTTTCAAGCACGGTATGGGAACAATACTCATTCTGATTCTAAGGATCCTAGAGTGTGAATGCTCACTGCCCCGTGAGTTTTACATTTGTCTCCAGTTTTCAGGTGTGTGTACAGAGGTGAGTAAATAGGGCTAGGAAAGCCAACAGAGCATTTTGTCAGTGGACATCCACAGGCTAATGAGAACTTTGCGCCGTCTCTACTCTTCAGGGTGGCTGACTACTTTAAGAGGACTCTTGAGATCAGTGATAAGAGGTGTTGTTTGGCTTAACCCCCTATCTTCTATAGACACAGGGATTCTACAGTTCAGTGACAGACACCTTTCCTGTAAAGCATGGTACTGTGGTGTAACTTCTTTTGAAAACTTTTAGTTATTACCTGGTAGTATTTCAGAACATCAGAATGTGCATTTCCTTGGTCATGCCATCCCAAGGGACTCATTTTAGACCATAGACTACTTTCTAGCTCTGTTTGGTGAGACCTGTTGGAATTTCAGCTGCTTTACACGAAGAACTATGGCTCCAGTGGCAAGGGTGATGAGAATGCTTCATTACTCTCACCTTCCTCCCTAACTCTGAGGTCTTGCTGTGTGCTCCGATTTTCTGGAAGTTACTCTAGTTGAGAACCCTAACTTCACTGTGAGCCCATTGGCTACCAACACCACCAAGGCTCTTCCTTTAGCTATTGGTGCATCATCGCAGAGGTTCCTCCCAGGAAAATAAATTACTTTGTGCTTTAGAGGTCCTTTCTTTGTCCCCAGATTCTCATTTCATAGTATGTTATTTAACCAGTTATATCACATTAGTTGGGTCTCTGTATCAGTGGATTATGCATCTGTGAGTTTAACTAACTGTGAATTGAAATTATTTGGGGAATAAATTTGAATCTATGTGATATAAGTACAAACGTTTTTTTGGGGGGGGGTCATTCCCTCAATAACAGTACAACAAATATACAGATTTTGATTTGCCTTAGGTATTATCAGTGATCCAAGCATGACTTAAAGTATTGGAGAGAGTGTACATAGGACACATGTAAATAGTATACGATTTTATATAAGGAATTTGAGCAAGATAAGCTTATTTTTAGTAGTGTTGCCTACTGTTTACCCAAGAGCATGGGCTTGTGATTATTATTTTTATGCAGCAACTTGGTGAAGCCACTGTAACTATGTAGATATTTGGTCAATGATTTTGGTATTTGGAAAGAGCTTGTAGAAGCAATTCCCTATGAATATCTAAGACAATAATTCACATTCATTTTAAGGGCTAAGTAAGAGTTCTTTAAGGGCATGAGGGTGTCTCTTATGCCCTTATTCATAGAGCTATGTCTGGTATGTTGTATGTGAGCCAAGAAATGAAGAACATGAGAAGGAAAAAAATTTCTCGTGAGTTTTGGCATTGGTCCCAAGGAAGGAATTTCAATCAAAAGGGAGGATTGGGAGAGGAAAGATGAAGTCATCAGTTAATCCCTCTGACATCAGACTTCCTCCCCTGCAACGGGCAGTTTCTTAGAGCTCACAGGAAAGATTCTGTTCCTTGGCTTTAGACTTTCATATTGGATTTTTCACTGTAATGGATAAATTTTCATCCTTAAGAGTAAGAAAATTCCAGCAATGTGAGGTGGTCTGGAGACTGCTTAAGAGAGGGTTTTCAATTTCAGGAATTACAGTTCCTATGTAAGACCTTCTCCACTCCCCCAGGGCTGAGAGGCGTCTGGAAGGTACCTCTTCTATCCATTGTTTATTTTTCATGAGGAGATTCAATTCTGGAAATGGTGTCATGTTCAATGTATCTTTGGATATTAGGCCAAAATTTTTTGGTCTTCTTTTTACCTTTAGAAATCAGTGATATTATCTTGGATTTAGAACTGGCAGCAATGGAGACAAAATGTGCTTGACAGTGTTCTAAATAATGTGTGTTTAACTTATGCTATTTTCATGATATTTAACATTCTTACATCCCAGACTATATGTTTATTTCTTTTTTAAAAACTCAGTTTATATCAAAGAGATGATATAATTCTATGACTCCTGAGTGTCTACAAATTATGGCAAATTTTACTTAGATTCTTAGGAGCCTAAGAGAACCCTTAGTGAATCCAGATGTACTTTTCACATGCTGTGTGCATGCACACTCACATAAATGTGGATATATATATATATATTTATATATATATTTATATAGGTATCGACACTTATTTCTGATGCAAAGTGCAAAAAACTTAGAGAAAAGTACCATGTGAATAACTAATACTTTAGTTTTGGCCTTGCAAAGTAGCTGGAAAAGCAATCAGTATAATTATAAGTCACCTGGCTTGCTTGTATTTATGGAGCTTGACATATCACCCCAATTTGCAAAATATAAGATTTCCTGGCAGCTGAAATTCAAACTTTTCCTTGGAAAATGTAGTCATGCTTCATGAAGCTGCTACCGCATGGACACTATCTATCTTACTAGGACAGAATATTTTTGCCTTCCAGCCATCTGGAATAGAAATAAAACCTGGAGTTTCTGACCATTAGTAAGATTGCAGGGCCTTTCTGGGGTTGCTGATACTTTGCTAGGTAGAGTAGCAAGATGAACATGTTCAAGTGCAATTTAGAAAAGCAGAACAGTGCTTGGGGTCTGATTTCTAGTACCAGTACTGACTGCTGTACTCTAAACCAGATTCATAGTCCCAGAACCTGTGATAGTTCATTTCATAGGTCAAAGTGTCAAAGTGGCTGGGCCACTGTATCTGGATACTATTTGTTCTGACACTCGTCTGGATGTTGCTAGGACAAGGTATTTTTTTTGAATATGTTAATATTTAAACAAGTAGATTTTGAACAAAGCAGATTCCTCCCTAGTGTGTCCAGTCCTCATCCAATTAGTTAGAAGTATGAGGAGAAAAAAAAGCCTAATTTTGCCGGAAAAAGGGAGATTCACCAATCTTTGGATTCAAGCTGAGAACTTCAGGTCCATCCTGAAGATTCTCAATGTATCAGCTTTTATCACTGCATAAACCAGTTCCTTAAAGCCAATCTCTTTGTCTTGAATTATGTAGTTCTATTTTTTTTTCTGAAGTACTCTGAGCAACACAACGTCAAGAATATGTTTTCTACCACTTGTGCTTGAAACCATGGAGTAGCCAATCTCTTGGGAACTTACAGGAACTATGAGTCTAGGTTGGTCAGAAAAAAATAAGCATGTAAAATCCTTCCATATGCTTTTTTTTTCTTTTTTTTTCTTCCTGTCTCAAGGTCTGGAGACAGACTTAATTAAGCTCAGCTTCACACTGAAAGCTCAGAATCATTCCCACTGAAAAGCAGGCTTTGCTTGAGGTCTTCAGGGAAGGATAATTTCAAAGGCCCCTGGCACTAAACTCTGTTTTGGATTTGCACTCTCTCAGCTAGCATATTTTGGCTGCTGAGGTTTGAAGGCAGAACTCTTCCAAGACTCTGGAATTTGTTCAAGTGCAATGCTGCTTTTTAATTATAAAGTGTGCTAATATCCTGACAAGTCCTGGTGTTGATAAACTAAAGCACCACTTTACCCAGTAGTCCCTTGTTATCTCTGGGAGGCAGGGAGAAGGCTTTCTTCCAGACACCCCATGGTCTAGCCAGAAAATGCCAGTCATGGAATTTGTTAGTCAGATAAAGGTTTTGAATATCTGGCCACCAAATCTCCTGCCAACTCGTTTTGTGTGTGGAAGCTAAAGGAGAATGAGTATGGTCAGCATGCAACTACCCACATGTTAAAGAACTAGGGGTGTGTTTCAAGTAGTAGAGCAACTTCCAAGCAAGTACAAGATCCTGAGTTCAAATCCTAGTCCCTCCAGTCTACAAATGCTTGTTTAAAATAGAATGGTAGGGCTAGGAGTTTGGCCTAGTGGTAGTGTGGTTGCCTAGCATGCACAAAGACCTAGGTTCAATTCCTCGGTACCACATACATAGAAAAAAGCTGGAAATGGTGCTGAGACTCAAGTGGTAGAGCTCTAGCCTTGAGGAAAGTCCAAGGACAGTGCTCAGGCCCTGAGCTCAAGCCTAGGACTGGCAAAAAAAAAATGGAATGGTATTGGCAGCTAACCCATGTATACTTAATTTCTAAATTACTTATAACACCTGGCACAACACACACATATATTATACTATATATTATACCATATAAACATAGCATATATGATATATATTATATTCCTTTGAAATTAATGATAGGAAGAAAGAAAGCTGCATGTACAACCCAAATGCCATTTTCCCCTTGGATCCTTGGATATGCAGCCAAGAAATACAAAGTTCCAACTATACCTGGGCTAAAGGACTGCTACCATGAATGCCACACATTTGAGAGCCTCTTTCTGGTGATGACTTTCTGGCTATGCTTTTGTGGATCCACTCTTCTTTTCTTCTCCCTGTTGTTATCCCAAACAGAGGACTCTAGATGTAGAAATTTGATGCCCAAGTTTTTGGTTCGGGGCCTGTGAAGATCTGTTCTCTTAAATATATATATATATATATATATATATATATATGTATATATGTAGCTCTGTGGGGTGGTTATAGGACAACCATATGTAGCTAAGGTGGATTGAATTTATAGGTATGGGCTCATGTGAAGTGAAATACATATAAGATGCAATACAATATGATATAATCTAAGATTGACTACAAGAGGTTTTTGGTATGAAGCAAGCTTTCCTTACTTCACTGTGTTCTTTTATGTAATTGCAAGGGGTCTAACAATTTCAAAAGATTTGAAAATTCTCATGTTAATGCTGTTTCCAAGTATAAAGGTGTCTTTTGTTAGATCTGGAAGATAGAGCATATTTACTTGCAGAAGAATATGATCAGGCCCTCTAAAGAGCTCAAGGAAAAACAAAGAGGAACAACCTCAAGCCACTAGGGCAAGGATGGTTTGACATTGGTCCAAGTTTTCTTTTGGTTAGACTTTCTACTTGGACACTAGTCTTCAGTACTTCATGACCACTAAAGTCTGCAAGATATTTCATAGTAAGTCAGATGTGGTTACCAAACCAGATCTTGCCTGTTTTGCTTGGTCTCTAAGTCAATAATTTATTTGATAAATGGAGATACATCTTAGGAAATAAAATCTCTGCCACCAAAGATATTTGTTTATTTTTGAGATAAACAGGAAAAAAAAGAGAGTGGGTCATCTTCTGAAGGATGAATAGCACTGGGGTTAGTGAGTTTGTTTCCTGAGGAGAAATACATTCTCTCCATGGAGAATGTGCTAATGATATATCCAGATACCCACTTTGTTTTTTTTTTTTTTTTTTATTCTAGCTAACTTTTCAAAATTCTTTATTGTACAACTTCTTCTAAGAAGAAGAAGATAAAAGCAAGAAAAAGCCCCATGGAATCGAAATATAGCTCTGTTACCCAGTGTATTACAGAAGGGGAGTAATCAGTGGTAAGATAGCTCTCGGCCAGTCATGCATTGAAGATGAACATAGGTCTTTGACTTAACATGAGGAAATTAAGTAAATTCAGATGAATTGAATTCAGATGGTTTACTGACCTTTTATTCTTTTGGAAAACAGCCCTTTATCACATACCATATACCTTACCCCTGGTTTATGACAAACTATTCTCTCTTTAGTAAATTATTGGGATGGGAGTTAAAAATAAATGGGAAATGTAAAAACATTAACTTGTCTGACTCCAAGTTATTTCTGAACTTTCTCTGGAGAAAGTTAAAAGCAAGTGGTATTATAGAGTGCCCCAATCCTTGTTCTTTCATTGACAGAGGTGAATTCAGGCAGCTAGTGAGATATCCCACTCTAAGCTTGAAGTTGGTCTCCTACAGTACCAAGAATGCTCTAATGAGGCTCTATTTCTTCTTCATTGATTCCCTTCGAAGTTGAACAACTCCATCATCAAACTTCCTATGAGACAATCATTTCATTGATCCTCCTACCAGGTCATCAGATAAACTTGTATATCACTGGATAATTCAGAAACGTTGGTTTGTGCTGCCTCACTCATTTCCCTTTCATGGTTCTATTCTTTTTTGTTTGTTTTGCCAGTTCTGGGTCTAGGCACTGTCCCTGAGCTTCTTTTGCTCAAGACTAGACAGGTACCCCTGGAGTCACTAACAGATTATTCTGTGACTTATTTGGAGATAAGAGTCTCACAGGGCTTTCCTGCCTGGGCTGGCTTTGACCATGATCCTCATAGCTTAGCCTCTTGAGTAGCTAGGATTATAGGCATGGCCACCAGTACCTGGCCATAGTACTATTCTTATACAGTGCTAATTTTAATGTTTACTGATATATATTTTATAAAGTTAGTCTCCAGGACTTAAGACAAACTCCAGAGGCATCAACTGCAAAGATGTCTTGGATGTTATAGATGATTTTGAGACAACATTCTAGAAGAGGAGATAGGGAGGGTTTTTCCCTTGTTTCTTGCCTGCAACATAGGAAAGGAAGAACTATGGAAATGACATTGTAAATAAGACATCATAGGTAAGCACTAGGTTTTATTTTATTCTGTGTCTGTCTCTGTCTCATTTTCTCTCTCTAATCTTAGTGCTGGGACTCAGTGTTTGAAATCTCAAAGACAAAGCTGGTAGCAGAAGAAAAAGATCACAAGGTTCTGGCCAACTATTCAGAAGAATTTCCTCTTCCCCTTAGGCACGGTTTGAATATAAATAATGATGGAAAATTATCAGTCTAAATAGGACAAGACTACAAAACTGAGCATTATTTAAGAGTCTCATGCTCTACCGACTGAGCTAGCCGGGCAATGGCTGAGCATTATTTAAACATTATTCTTTCCCTTCCCTCCTGGACTTTGTTATACTGGGTTAATCTAGTGTTCATGGTGAGGATTGAAGATGCTTATTTTTCAATGATCTGCTGCAGATAGCCAGTAATATAGGCCTAATTGCATGTTTTGCTGGGATGAGCCTTAAAATTATATGATTAAAGGATATGAAAAACAGGACATTACAGCTGAGTGCTGGTGGCTCACATCTGTAAGCCTAGCTACTCAGAAGACAGAGATCTGAGGATCACACCTCGAAGTTAGTGTGGGCAGGAAACTGTGAGACTCTTATCTCCAAATAACCATCAGAAAACCAGAAGTGGTGCTGTGGCTCAAAGTGGTACAGCACTAGCCTTGAGTAAAAAAGCTCAGGGACAGGGTTCAGGTCCTGAGGTAAACCAACAAAAAACAACAGCAAAAAAAAAAAGGAAAGAAAGAAAGAAAAGAAAAAAAAAACAGGACATTATCTAGTACAGTGTATCTCAAAGTATGTGTTGTATGTGCCTCTGTGTTTGCATATGAATCTATTGTTTACCTGTATCATAATCTTAGGATGCATGTAAGGGAAAACATCCAGATCTTGCCATAAACAATTGAAGCAGAATTTGCAGGGAAGAAGAAGAGCTACAGCTCAAAAAGCTTACAATTAAAAGCAAATTGCTCCATGACATGTGAAAGGGTATCAATGTGTGGGAATTGAGGCACCATTTATCTGGCAAATATCATGTAACCCTTCTATTAATTACAATAAAAAATATATTTAAAAAAAAAGCAAATTGCTCTCCACATGGACCAGTCGACCTGATAAAAAGCAACATATGGTTAAAAAAAAACAAAATACAGAAAAAACAACAAAAAAATTAAAAAAAAAAAAAACAGGAACAGAAGCACCTACAGCCACAGCCTTAGAAAAGGGAAGATAGGATCTCACACATTTGTCTTGGCTACCCTTAAAAACAAATTGCCCAATTAACTCTAGTACACTAATTCAATGTACTATTCTAGTATAACTGATCATTTTATACCCCAACGTCTGAGGCTCACTGATCTAACCCATGCTTTTATTCACAGATGGGGAAAGTGGGTCACTTCTCCAGAAAAGCTGATTGGAGCAAAACACGGATGAGATCAGCATTCTGACTTCAGTCCAGTACCTTTCCTTTATGACTTGGTAAAGACATTTAGGCATTTAACTACGTCCTGTTTCATTCAGTGCAAACATTGGGCCTTGAAAAGCCCCTCATTGAGGTGGTTTCCAGTTTTGCAAGGATTTTGATTTTTATCAGTAAACTTGCTCGAAAGAGTACATTTTTAAACAGACATTAACTGGCAAAACCAGTTGCTTAAATCCCCCTGAGAAATATCCTGATGATTCAAGATGAGACTCTCTGGGTTGAGTCTCTTCTTTCATCCAAGAACATGTCTGATTCCACTCTGTTGGATGGCAACCATAAGGTACAACTGCTCTTTCAGATTCTTCTGTTTGGGAACAAAGGTTGCTGCTGGGGATTTCTTGGGAAGTGCCCTTTAGCCATTCACCCAGGACAGTAGCTCCTCAAAATCTCTGTGCTTACTCACAGAGCTGCTTTGGGGCAGATGAGTTATCCACTCCTGTAAAGACAGAACACATTGTCCACCCCCACCTTCCGGTCTTTTCATATTTTTAACTAGGCATCTCTGTGAAAGTAATTTTGAACAAAATTGTCAAAAATGAGACATCTGAGCTGAGACAGTGGTACCTGTAATCTCAGCACGTGGGAAGTCAAAGCAGGAGGATCTCAAGCTCAAAATTAGCTTGGGTTTCATATTAATGAAGAAGAGGAGAAAGAAGAGGAGGAGAATGAAAAGGGAAAGGACGAGGAGGAGGAAGATGGAAATGAAGAGAAGAAGAAAGAGGAGGAGGAAAAGGGGGAAAGGGAGAGGAAGAGGGAAGGGGGAAGGGGAGGGGTGGGGAAGAGGAAGAGAGCTGGAGGGGCTAGGGGAAGAAGGGAGAGAGGGAAGGGAAGAGGGGAGGAGTGGGAGGGGAGGAGGAAGAGAGATGATAATAACATAAGGAATGTATAACATGTTTTAAATACATGTTGCTTTACAAGGTAAATCTGATTTCTGCTTTTAAGGATTTCTAAGGAGGTTGCTGTATCATTGGTATATTATCTATATATTTGTTTTCAGGAAGTAGTAAAGGTAAAATGAGATTGGAACAGGGGATTGGAACTATTGGATTTGGTGGTCATACAAGAAGAGGAGAGGCCTATGTCTTCATGTCATGCACCTAGAAGAGGCCACCTGAGCACACAGTGAGGGAAAGGTGGTCTCAAAACAAGAAGAAAGCCCTACCAAGAACTGCCATTCAGTCCCCTTGGTCTTTCCAGTATCTAGAACCTCAAGCCTCTCAGTCTAGAGCATTTTCTCTTAGTAGCTAGCCCTAAGAGAGCCATGAAGAACACACCTGGCTTCAGCAGCACACAAAACAAAGCACAGGAGCAGGGAGGGCTCCACGTTTTCCCTTTCCGGGAACACATACTTCCCATTCCAGATATTTTCAGGGTCCTGTCAGTCGGGTCTGGTCTCTGTGTGAGGGATTTTTCCTTGGGCTCTTTAGCTTCCAGGTTCTGTCAGTGCCACGTCAGAGTGACAGAGATGTCTTTTCTGGGTCTTCCTATGGTTTTCAGTATGACCTAATGCACTGAATTCTGCTTTACTATATGTTTTACAAAAAAAAAAATGAAGCCCCCTCAAAACAAACACTTTTCTGAACGTATATTTAAATGCTTGATGTTAATGATAGGCACAGACCCCTTAGACTTACTCGGCTTTTTGTGTGAGCTTTACATTATATTGTGCTTTTGAGACAGTATCTGACCTCTTTGGTTTAAACGATCACATCATAATCACTGTCTTTAAATCTCTGCAAGTGACTGCACCAATGAACTTAAAGGAATTCTTATATCACAATGCTTCCAGCTTTGGCATCCCCACAAAGCAGAGCTTCTATATCCCTGCTAGATCTGCCACACCATGCTTTAGAAAGAAGAAAAAGGAACCTTACTAAAAGTCCCTCAGGGCCAAAGACCTCCTATATAATTTTGAGTTGTCCTTAAAGGGGGTGAGAAACCTAGTGAGGGCCTGGAGGCCTGAGAGAGGAAGAGGAGGATATCAGGTCTGTGTGGCTGGGAAGTGGCTCACACCGGACTGCAGACAGACTCTCCAGAATTACAGACATGCCACAAAACCACAGACTTGGAGATAGTCTTCTCATAAGGAAAGAGGTTGAGCACAAGGTCATCCAAAGGGAGAAGAAAATATTTATTTTACTATTTAAAGTTGTTTTCTTTCCTTTAAACAAATTCTCCTTTAATTCCAGAGCAAAAAACTTTCTCTAGCTTC
The DNA here is from genome assembly GCF_031878675.1 of Megascapheus bottae. Classification (NCBI taxonomy): domain Eukaryota; kingdom Metazoa; phylum Chordata; class Mammalia; order Rodentia; family Geomyidae; genus Megascapheus; species Megascapheus bottae. The sequence continues at coordinate 65,806,760 of NC_143509.1, forward strand.
ATGAGATTTTGTTTTTCCCAGGAAGCTGCAGAATCACTTGAAGGCATTCTACCAGGTATAAAAATGGTCATGTTACAGTTTTGTAAGACTATTGTTGATCAGTTAACAAAGGAATTCATTAGAGCATGGTAGTGTCCTAGCTGTAAAGAATAATTTACTAGTGTATAACAATTCCTTATAGTGGCAAATTACTTCTGGAAAGTAATCCACTGTATTTCTTGGGAAATATGACTTAAATATAGTAATTAAAGATCAAATGCATCATTTATGTTTCTGTACTAATGATTTGCAGAGAGATCCAGAAGTTTTTAGAAGGTTTTTTTGTTGTTGTTGTATTGGAAGTAGAACTGAAAGTACAATCTATCTCACCAAATCATTATCTTAGACATGAAAATCAGAGCATCATGGAAATAAATATTTTAGAGTTCATGAAATAAATTCCACTGATCTTATTAAGTGCTTGAAGATTAAAGTGGCCTTAAGACGTGATCAGACTTCATGAGACTAGGGAATTCTCAAGTGAGAGCAACAGTTTCTGAAGCTTCTGTGTGGCTTGGTGGAGTTGACACTCATGAGAAATGTACTTGTTTAAATATCCAACTCTGATGGAGGGCTGAAAAGAGGCAGCACTGGGTATGCAAGAGGAGGACACCTCTTTCCAAGCACAAATAGTGAATGTCATTCATATGAAGCCACTGTGCTTGGCTCAGGAACATCCACTGCTGTTAGAATAAACAGAAAGGGTCGTTGGGGTCATATTCCTGGGTGGAGACAGGAAGGCTCTTCCTGGTGTCAGAAGAGACATGCTCTACACACAGTGTAGGTCACAAGTGTGAGTCTGTTCCCTAAGATCCAAGGAACAAATCACACTTTAATTTCGCCATGGATTCTTTACAATGATTACACACTTTTGTTTTCAAGGAGAACTGAAGTCATCCTTGTCCAGTAGCCCTTCCTATGACCAATGACATCAGAATGTCTGATCTGGGGTCCAGGCACTGGTGATTTTTACTGTTAAATGGTCATAATGTGCAGCTAGGATTATACACAATAGGATGGTTGAGCAAAGCACAAAGTTAGGTGAAAAATAAAATATATTTTTTAGCAAGCATTGATCCATCAGCTTTACTTTAACATGCCCTTTATGAGTGGCCCGGGGATGCAGCCTTTCCTTTAAATTTAAACAAGTCCAAGTTTGGACCGTAATCTTCAATTACTACTATGTAGGACATTCCCTCTTTGCTGCTGTCCTTTTTCTTGAGGAAATGTGCTCCAAGTGATTTCCTAGCCAACAGTAACTATCATTTACTAATGACACTCATTTCCCAGTATTTGCCTAACCCTGTGTTTTGCATTTTGTAAACTTACTTTATTCTCACTACACAGCTATATAATAGACATCATTACCTTCATTTGATATAAAGAGAACTGAGTTTCAGAGAAATTGTTAGATGTCTTGACTCCATAGGTAGAGATAACACCAGCTCTGGTAAGTTCTACTCAGGCTGTCTCACTGGGTCCTGACAGTAGCAGAGTTATTATGGAAAAGTTCTGGAATAACAGTCAGTAAATATGTATTCTTTGCTGAATTGGCAGGATAGAGGTTCCACAATCACTCAGGTCTTGGTTTCTTCATCTTTAGACCATTAAAAGGGTAGGAGAAAAGATTAAAAAGGACAAAAAAGTCAGTTACAGGAGATCAGTGGACTTTGTTTTGAAATATGTAACTACAACTAGAAGAAATCCTATAGTTCTTTACTCTCATTAGGAGTACTGGGGATTGAACCCAGGATGTTGCGCTTGCTAGTCAAATGCTTTGCCAGTGAACTATATCCCAGCCCAGTAGGAGGATATTTTTAGATACTTCGTGTAGGTATCCTGAGCATAGTTAGGGCAGGGTAGGCTAAACTGTGAAATTTGGCATACTCAGTGCATCTTAGTAAAGTTGGAGCTTAGAATATTTTCAGGATTTAACCTCCACTAGAAGTCAGGTAACAACTATGTAAGGAATGCCTTTACAGCAGTGTTCAAACAGGGCCAGGAGTTTGGCCTAGTGGTAGAGTGCTTGCCTAGCATGCGCCAAGACCAGGGTTCGATTCCTAGGTACCATATACATAGAAAAAGCCAGAAGAGGTGGCTCAAGTGGTAGAGCTCTAGCCTTGAGAAAGCTGACAGTGCTCTGGCCCTGAGTTCAAGCCCAAGGACTGGCAAACTATGTATATACCATCTATATATCTTCAAAATAGGTTCTGCTCATTCTTAAATCTTTACTAATTTTCATGAATCTACCTTAACTATACAGTTGGTAAGTCCTAACAAATGTGTATGTATTTATAAACTACAATGATCTCCATCTAAAACACATCCATTTCCCTCCCTCCCCAAAGTTCCCTAATGTCTTTCTCCATCAACTCCACTCTCCATCCCTTGCAACTGGTACTGCTGCCCTGTTTCCTGTCATTATAGATTGGATTTGTTTTGAGTAGAGTTCCATAAGGATGAAAGCTCTCCGTGTCTGGCTTCTATCACTCACCATAAGTGTCTGAGATTCATTCATGGTGTTGTATTTGTCAGTATTTTGTTTTTTTTTTTTTTGCTTTTGAATAGTATACTGTATGGATCTATCACAATATGTTCTTGGCTATTATAAATAAATATGTGATAACTGTAAAAATCCTTATGGACTGATGTTTCAGTTCTCTTGGGTAAATACCAACGTGTAAGAGAAGATTTGCTGGGTCATAACATTACTATGTCTATTTAACTTGTTAGAAAAAGAAAGAACAGTTTTCAAAAGTGGTTGTGCAATTTTACATGTTCTCAATCAATTTATAAAAGCTCCAGTTGTTTTACATCCTCCCTGCTACAGTTATTATGGTTCTTTTTTTCGCTGTAATTAATAGAAGGGTTACATTATATTCACCAGATAGAAGGTGTATTACTTCACATACATTGATACCCTTTCTCATGTCTTGGTCCCCATTTCCCTCTCCCTACCCCCCGCTCCTCATCTTGTTTTCCTCCCTTCCCTATCCTATTTCAAATAACCAAATAAGCATATATACAATATATCAGATAATCAGGTGAGATAGTGCAATATCTCAACAATATAAGATAACCAAGGGACAGCAAAAGAGATGAGAGATAACATAGTACATTAAGGACAACAATCACTTGTTATATGGCTTTTGTTTCTATATCCTGGAGGTCCTTTCATTTAGCGTCATCCTATATGGCCTTATGTATCTAGGTTTTGCTCTATTGTAAATCTCTGCTAGGAGAGCCCAAGGTTCCTACTGATTATGACAAATGAGGGAAACCATTGAGCCTATGTTCCTTTGAGTCTGGCTTGCTTCACTTAATATGATTTATTATGGTTCTTTTATTGCTATTTGCAACTTGGTAGTTTTGTTGTTTTTAAATTTTCTAGGAGCGTGTGTGTGTGTGTGTGTGTGTGTGTGTGTGTGTGTTAGTCCTAGAGCTGAACTCAGAGCATGGGTGCTGTCCCTGAGCTTTTTTGCTCAAGGGTAATGCTTTACCATTTCAGCCATAGCTCCACTTCAGACTTATTGGGTATTTTGTTTGAGTGTGTGTGTTTGTGTGTGTGTGTGTGTGTGTGTGTGTGTGTGTGCACATGCCTGAGATAAAAGTCTCATGGGCTTTCCTGCTCAGGTTGACTTTGAACCTTGATTCTCGATCTCAGTCTCCTGAGTAGGCAGGATTACTAGCATCCGGAGATGATTTCTTTTTTTTTTTTTTTTTTGCCAGTCCTGGGCTTGAGCTCAGGGCCTGAGCACTGTCCTTGGACTTTCTCAAGGCTAGAGCTCTACCACTTGAGCCTCAGCACCACTTCCGACTTTTTTCTATGTATGTGGTACCGAGGAATCGAACCCGGGTCTTCATGCATGCTAGGCAAGCACTTTAACCACTAGGCCAAACTCCCAGCCCCGGAGATGATTTCTTATTTCACCAAATATGGTCATTATTCTATCAATTATCCTAGTTATGAGACCATGACAGAAAGTCTGTTCTAAAATAGAATCCACCATATGTCTTCCATAGACTTAAACAAAAAAGAAATCTCTCAAATTCCTCTAAAACTTTTATAGCATGGACCATGCATCTTTAATAGGAATAATACCGCCCTTCAACGGGTGCTGTTTTGTTCTTGAAGGAGTGCTGAAAACGTAAATTATTCTTTGTACTGGTTCTGGAGCTCAAACTTAGGGCCTGGATGCTGTGTGTTAGCCTTTTTGCTCAAGCCTTGTTGCTCTACTATTTGAGTAACAGCTCTACTTCCATCTTTTTGGCGGTTAACTGGAGGTAAGAATCTAATGGACTTTCCTGCCTATGCTAGTTTTGAACTGCAGTCCTCAGATCTCAGCCTCCTAAGTAGCTGGGATTACATGTGTGAACTCTCCATGCCAGGTAAAAAATTCTTTTCAATATATAAATAAGAGATATGCTATATTAAAAAGCTACAATAATAATACAATTCTAGTACTAAATTGCATGGAACAGACTGTCTCAAAATGTTCATTAGAGGGTATGATAATAAGCAAAAGTTTAGAAAATGGATCTGGGTATTTGTGGCTCACACCTGTGATCCTAGGAAGTCAGAAGTTTGAGAACTGGGCAGCCTGGGCAGAAAGGCCCATGACACTCATCTCCAAAATAACCAGCAAATGGCAGAACTAGACATGTGACTTAAGTGGTGGAGCCTCCACTAAGCAAGCATAAAGTCCTGAAGTTCAAGCCCCATTACAACAGCAACAACACAATCTTGGAAGATGGAATGGACAGAAGATCAGTAAAGAACTATAGGAATCAAGTAAAAATCCTTGGTTGGGTACCGTGAATTTGGTATGGAATAAACCATCTAGAACTTCCTCATTCTCAAGAATCTGGTCTGAAGCCATTATCTTTGGGAAAAGACAAAAAACAAGATTTCGGTTGTGTATGTCATCTCTTGACTTGGGGCTGGGATATAGCAGAGTGATAGAGCACTTGCTTAAATCAATGCAGACCCCTGGGTTTGATTCCCATCACCTCCAAAAAATTGTAACAAAGGTAATATTTACATTTTTAATAGAGGAAATAGCGTAATAGGACATTTTCTGATTCTCCAAAATGCACATAATGTTTTTGAGTATCAAAAGTGAGGGCAGGAACCTGAATAGATTTGATTTTAGGTCTATGATTTCCTATACCCCACTCATCTCATGGTCACTGATTGTTGCTAGGTGCCATAATGGCCTGTTCTATTATCCTGAGCTCACAGAAAAGAAATTCAGATTCTTTCTTGAGAATTTGATGTTTGCTCCTGGTACAAATTCCAGGACTGGGGAAGTGGGTGAGGTGGGGCTGTCCCCCGTTTCCCCAAGGAGCTTTGCAAGCATAGGGAGAGGCACCTTCAAGACAACCAGACTGGAGTGGACTGGAATCCAAGAGGATTGTACAGCAGAACCCACATCAGGATTCCAGAGACCTCATGAGTCACAACCCTGCATTCCAATCCATACTAGGCAGGAAAGGAGGTGAGGGAAAGGACCTCTGATTGACCTAAGTTTGATGGACTTCATTCAACTTTTGGCTAACTGCCAGTCTCTCTGCTTCCGACATAAAGGTTTGTTCTTGTATTGTCCACTCCTAAGTAGCCTATGGCTGCTGGTTTCAAAATTAGAGTAGTGCTGGAAGCTAACGGCTCACATCTGTAATCCTAGCTACTCAACAACTCAGAAGGCTGAGATCTAAGGATCATAGTTTGAAGATAGCCTGGGCAGATAGATCCGAAGACTCTTATCTCTAATTCACTAGGAGAAAGAAGTGGAGGTATGGCTCAAATGGTAGAGCACAACCTTTGAATAAAAAAGTTCAAGGGACCGTGCCCAGGTCCTGATTTCAAGTTCTGGTGCTGGCAGTGGCTCTATACACGGTGAACAGAGAGACGACATTCTGCTTTTCCTTCTGTATCTAGCAATAGCATGGAATCCCTAAACACAGAGTTAAATCTTTAACCTCTATACTATAGTGTGCTTCCTGACATTCCATACCTGGTTTATATTTCTGCCTTTTTTCTTTCTCCAGTGACAGATTGCTATTTTAACTATGATTAATTATCTATCCTTTGAGAGCAGGACTTTCACCTTTAACTTTTCCTGACAAGACAAAATACATGTGTTCCCTTTATCCTCTCTCCTAACACTGCATCCAACCGCTGTGCAGGAGGAAAAAAAAAAGTCCCCTCCCCCTCAACAGTGCAAGAAACACTGGTTCCTTTGGAAGAAGAGAGAAGTTTAGAAATGGGAGATTTCATATTTAAAAGAGATAATGCTTGCCTCCTCCTCCTGTAGTAAATAAATGCGTATGAGAAATATAAAAGCAACCTCTACAGTCTTTCACATAAGGGTGAGGAATGCTTTACTACTGGTCAAATCCGTAGGATGTTTATTCTGAAGGACAAATACCAAGCATTTCACAAGAGGTTATAAGTCATCTTGTTCCATGCAGGCCTGGAAATAAATAAGACTTGAGAACACAGGAAATAAATAGTTCAGGGAATACGCCAGAGGAACAGTGGAGGTGTTGCTAGTTATTTTGGGTTCTTAAGCAAAGCCTGAAGTACTGAGGCTACTTGGATGGAGTCTGGTACAGAAAAGAAAATGTGGAGTCTCCCTAATGGATCTCACCCCTGTCTTTTCTCTCCTCTGCCTTATACAAGATTAGGAGTTGAGAATGCAGCCCCTTCTAGGTTTAGGCTTTGGTGGTTTCATTATTTTGAAAATAAAAGGCTTTGATTTAGTATCATTAAGGACCCTTTTGCACCTAAAGTTCTCTAGTTCTGTGTCAGGCCAAGTGTTGTAGTGAAAGACAATGAGGTTGGATCCATGGGTTCTTCTTTCTCAGGGTTCATCTGAATTGCTACATCTTTCTGGAATCTTTATTTGCCCTTTCTCTAGTCTAATTTGTCTCCTTTCCCTTTGCTCCCTTATCTCCTCTTTGTTTTCTGAGCCTTTTTGAAGCAGTTTACAAGGTAGAACTAATTTTTATCTCTCTCACTAAGTTTTATATACCACAAGTCAGATATTGTCAGAACTCAATAAGATCATAACATATAGAAGTCTTGGTACATACCCAAGACGCTATAAAAGTGAGCTAAATGAACCATCACTTAAAAGGATAAGGATCTAATAAAACCTTATTTTTGAAGTTAAATGTAGCCAACATTTTTAATGCCCTATTAAGACAGATTTCTGCAAAGAAACTGTTAGAGAGAAAAAAGGCATTTAAACGAAAGAAAGCCTTTAAAAAAAGCAGCGTTTGAATCCAATAGCAAAATTGCCACATAAAGAATACATTTTAAAAACACATAGTGTAGGACAAGAGAAACAAGGCATCTTTGTCATGACAAATACATTCTCTACACATGAATTAAATTGCTTTCAAGCATGGTGGTCAGTAGTGATGTGAAACAAATGTGTGGCAATGTTGAGTCTATACTTACCCAGTCTAAGATGAGAATTAGACAAGGGTGGAGTGGCTCAGAAATTCACTGTGAATTGCAAAAAATGTGTGTATGTGCTCATGTGTGTGCGCCACCTAAGTGGGCCCTAAGCTATGCACAATTTTTTTCTCCATTCATCATTGTTATTATTTTTTTATTTTTGGTGGTACTGAGGTTTAAACTCTGGGCTTCATGTATTTTAATAAGTTAGTCTAACATGTCAGTCAGTCTTCCAGACCTTTATTTTTGAGATAGGATCTTGCTTCCTGTCTACACTGGCCTGAAATGTAGTCTTCGGTGCTTCCACCAAGCTGTTGGTCAAGATGGAGTCTTGAAAACTGTTTGTTGGCCCATGCTACCCTGGATTGCAGTCCCCGATCTTTGTTTTCTAACTCTAAACATTTTGCCAGGGGTAGAGGGAGTGTTGCTATTTGTTAGACACTTAATGCCATATAGTTAATGGGGAAACCAGATACTAGGTCAATGAGTGTTCTAATGAGAGTCTCAAACAAACTGGCTTGTTTAGGTTATAGAGTCAATGAAGGCTTTCCCTGAGAGAGGCAAAGACATAAACTTGTGGGCTAGGGAGAGATTTTAGGCAGACAGTTAGACTAAGCTTGAAATACCAAAGCTAGAGGGGGTTTTATAAACAGTCAAGCAAACAAGCAAACAGATAATGTGGTTGTATTGATCATTAAAGGAGTAAGGTGGGAAAACCTATAGGCTTTGTGGGCCTTGAAGTGGATTTTAATTTCACTCTTTCATTTCTTATTAAGGATGTGACACAATCTGATTTTCTGTTTTAAAAATTTCCCACTGGCTGCACGATGGAGAATCTGATTGAATGAGCATGTGGGTACATTGTGATTTTTCTCAGAGGGATGTTATACTGTGATAGGAAGGATGGCAGCTTGGAGTAGGTGACAGCTCAGGCACTGGAAAGAGTCAACTGATTTTGAGGGTAAAATCAACACAACAATGTCTGAATACCTGTGGGATTTTGTTTGCTTGTTCGGCTTCCTTTATATTGTCCTCTCTAGTCTAGAAGATTCTATAAAGGTGAAGAGATATTTTCTAGTTCTCTTACCCACACATGAAAACAAGCCTTCATTTAAGAAAGTGAGGCAAGCTGAGGTATACTTTAAGAGTATCCAAAGGACATTACTAGCTCAGGAGGATTCCCAAAACTTGGGCTCAAGGGAAGTGGAGTACATGGTGTATTTACTTTCTAGGGCATCTGATCTCACATGGTTTACTGGCAACAGCCACATCACTGACGAAAGTCTGCGTGGAGGGCTTTCATGAAAGATCCTCCACTCCAGCTCTACTCAGTGGCTGTGTATCCACAAAGCCTGGCTACTCTGTCCTTCCATGATGAGCTGAGCTTCCTAGTGCATCTTCTCAGCCATCTCTGCACTTATATCATCTCTGGGAGGAAAGGAGCCTCTTGAACATAACTTGGATACAATCCACCTTGCCTGGAGGGTGGAGGTTGAATTTGGCATGCTTATCTAGTGTTTTCAAAAAAAAGAAAAATAATAGTACCTGAGGGCTGAGGACCTGCTCTTATTTATGGCATCACAGAAAGAAGCCAGACATATTGTTGTTGTTGTTGATGATGATGATGATGATGATGATGATGATGAGAAGGAAGAGGAGGAGGAGGAGGAGGAGGAGGAGTATTTTACTGTTAATGGTGATAGTGGTAGAGAACTGTTAGTTTTAGCACAGCATTAAAAATAAATGTGGAGAGAACCCTACAGAAAAGGAGACGATGCTGGAGTGATCATGGAAACGGCTGGAGAACATGTGTCAAAGACAATGGTGGCAGTGGCCTTCCAAAGGGTTCTGTCCCTTCTGTTTCACATCCTCACCTCCCAATACCAGAGCCAAGTGGACAGGTCTTGGGCAGAGAGGAGCATGGCAACCAAACTCTTAACTGCTTACAGATCAAGGACAGAAGCTCCACAGACCAGAAGAATCCTTTCTAATCACCACATGTACAGAATGATTTAAGACACAGTGAAATAGGCACTTGTACATTTTGGTGAGGGTATAAATTGTTTATCCTTTCTTTTTCATTAAAGAATTTATTAACATTGATATTTACATCATATTTCAAATGACATGTTTAACAAACAAGTGTTCAAGAAAGGAGTCTCTATATAATCACTGTCACTTAGTTTTTAGAACTTAATCAAAATTAGGCTGAGGGTTTATATACAATAGATACATATTAATTTATGAAATAAAACTATGTCTATAGAGTCATAGGTTTTTATGTCTATGTAGTTATGTTTATATTTCCAATACCATGTACATAGCATTGGGTATGCAAATATCGAGTCCTCGCTCTTGCACTGTTTGGATCTAATAGCCACATATTAAGAATATCATGCGCCTTTTGTTCCTTCGGTCTTGACTTGTCTCACTCAACATGATTGGCTCTAGATTCATCCACTTCCCTGCAAATGCCATTATTTTATCTCGTCTGTTGGCTACGTAGAATTCCATTGTATATATATATACCACATTTTCTGTATCCATTCATCTGCAGTAAGGCATCTGGATTGTTTCCATTGCCTGGCTATTGTGAATAGTGCAGAGATGAACATAGCTGAGCAGGTGTCCTTATCATATCTTGGGTTATGATGTTCAGAAGTGGTATGGTGGGATCGTAGGGAAGGTCAATTGTTTATCCTTTCTTATAGTCAGATTTCTTGGTCTATAAATAACCTCCTGATGATCATATCTTACTCTGGCATACAGAAATGAATTAATCATAGTCTTGGTTTATCACACACACACACACACACACACACACACACACACACACACATACACACACACACACAGCCTACATCTGTTTGCTCTCTTGCATGTCTATTAGTTTATGACAAATCCTTAGACCATACCACCCAAAACAAATGTGTAGGCCATTTTGACAAGAGATGTCCCACTGAAAGCTCCCTGCCTTCCTCCTAGCTGAAGTAACATGAGTCCCATATACGACTAACAAGAATACAAAATGATATTTAACACCAATAGAAACCCATAAATGTAAATTGTGATCATAATAAAATAGCACCTTGTTTAATTGATAGAAAGTCTGATAATACCAGTAGTCAGAGAGGCTATAGATCCATGCATTTTGAGAAGAGTTTACTGTTGCACAATTCTAGTAGATAGTTTTGCATTTTCTCCCAAAGGCATGAACACATCTACTACACAAGATGACTAGACATTGCCTAAACCAAGATGACTTTATAAATCAAAAGAGGGCAGTGATAGGGTGAGTTCCAAGCTAAACAGGTGTTAGTGGGACTGGCCTGGGAAAACTAAACAACTAAACTAAACTAAGACCCATAAAGTTACTCTTGGGGACAAATCATTTTTATGATAGGCGTCTGATGGCTGCTCATTGCAGCCCTGTTCATGTGAATACAAACTTGTGCTTAGCTTTTCACTTCACAGATCCAATATGAGAAACTACTTTTTTTTTGTGGGTCATGGGGCTTGAACTCAGCCTGGGTGCTGTCCCTGAGCTCTTCAACTCAAGGCTACTGCTTATGTAGGAACTTAAATATCAGCTAAAGACAACTGTTTACTTGCAATGTTATTTATTAGACTGGTTTCATAATATGAAAAATCTGGAAACTGCATTAATACTGGCATTTCATGCTTGGTTTAACAATTGCCATATATTCACTATATAAAGTATTAGTTAAGATCATGCTCTAGAGAAATACTTACATAAAAGCCAGAAGTGAGTCTGTGACTCAAGTGGTAGAGGGCTAGCCTTGAGCACAGAGAGACTCAGGGACAGTGCCCAAGCCCTGAGTTCAAGTCCTAGGATTGGCAAAAAAAAAAAAAAAGAGGGCCAGGAGTTTGGCCTAGTGGTAGAGTGCTTGCCTAGCATGCATGAAGACTCAGGCTAGATTCCTTGGTACCACATACATAGAAAAAAGCTGGAAGTGGTGCTAAGGCTCAAGTAAGTGGTACAGCTCTAGCCTTGAGAAAGTACAAGGACAGTGCTCAGGCCCTGAGCTTAAGCCCTGGACTAGAAAAAAAGGAGAGAGAGAAAGAAATATGTATGTTTAAAATGTGTCAAGGAAAGTCAATTACCAATCAATATACTCATTATTAATAATGCTATTAATAATGCTATTTTTATAAAGCGAATATGTATACTATAAAGATGTCTAATTTTTAAATTAGTTTTTCTATATTATTGTTTTTGTGTAGCACATATGTTCATATAGATATATTATTACTATATTCTATATTATTATGTTTCTCTATAGTAATCATAAATGTTTCTGTTAGTAAACAACACTACCGAGGTGAAAATGGCGTATCACTTCAGAATAGTTTTGGTTAGAGTTTACTGTTTTCATAGTCTCGTAGCACATAATTTTGTGTCCAGGTTATCTTGAACAGGCACCTTTCCATTCTCTATCTTTATGCTTTGCCACTCAAAAACAGAGGTTGCTCAACCCACACTTCAAAATTCAGGACAATTTAGTGACTATCCAGTCACTAAAATTCAGTGACTATCCAGTCACTTCAAAATTCAGGACAATTTAAGACACAGGTACTTAGGAATTTAGGAAATAGATACTTGTACATTTTGTTTGGATCCAAATGTTTGTACTGCGTCTGTGGAAGGTTATCTCTCCTCCTAAAAATATTGCATTTAGATTGGCCACAGATCTAGGTTAGTGTGGTTTGACCCATGAATTGAAATCACTCAGCAACCTACAGAAAACACTACTGCCTTAAGTGCTGTGAAGAGAGTGTGAAAAGAAGGTGAAGAGAGTGTGTCAGGGACAGTTTCAGGAAGGTGAGCAGTAAGTTTGTCAAGGACTATCGAAGTTCTTTATCAGAAGAGAGACAACAGAAGACTTTTTTAGCCAATCTGGTCTAGTGGTCATAAGCAGGCTTGCCTGAATTCAAAGGGCCACACAAGGAACTCGCCCCCATACTGTCTTAGGAGCGGAGCCTTGTTTCATAGCCATTTTCTGAAGAGAGAATGACCTGTGTTTGTAATAACAGAGGTGACCTATGAGCTCTGCGATTATGAAGACATAGCATGGCCTAATTTTCAGCAGAAACAACATCTTTGAGGGGATGGTAAGATCCAAGGACAGTTCAAAGTTCTCCTCCACAAGCCTGTGGAGATAAGATGCATGATTTGTGGTGACAAAATTTCATCCTGCGGAGCCAAAGATGGATGCATACACGTATTGTGTGAAAGCCATGGACTTCACATTATTGTGTTGGTGAGAAGCAAAGTAGTCATTGTTTCCAAGATTTTTCATAAACATAGGTTTCTTTTATTTAGTTGGTTAAATACAAGGCTAAAACAACAACAACAAAAATGTCCAGAACACACACACTCCCAGAGATCTCAACCTGGTTTCAACTGAACAGCAGTAGCCACTCTTTATTATTTCCAGAGTTAGATGCTCTCTGCTCATAATCCTTGCTATATGTTATTTCCTATCATTCTTAACCCAATAAGATAGTGCTTTGCATTACCATTTTACAGATGAGGTTAAATAATGTTCTTAATAATGTTCACAAAACTGGTAAAGACTCACGAGCTCTGTGGACCATCCTAATACATAACACAAATTTTTTAAATAGAAAATTTACTTAGTTTAAGTATAATCTATAATCCCTAGAATGGTCCAGACAGGAAGTTCTCAGTTATGTAACCAACAATAAGTTGTTTCTTTAATTGTTGGTTAAAATAACTGCCTAGCTCCCACAGACAATGTTGTCCCTCCTTCTAAGAGCTAATAAGGAGTTCTATTGAAGTCTACAGTCTTTTCTTCAAAGAGCAACTTCTAATCTGATGCCAGGAATCTGATAGAACCTTGAACCTCAGGCATAATTGTTATTCCACGAAGAGTTGGGTGTGCTGGTTTTGTTCATGTACTAGATCAAAACCTCTGCAAGGAAAATTGAGGGAAATAAAACCCAGTTACCAAAAAAGCCACAAAGGGATTTTGTGTACAATGTTGTGCTGCTCCTCTGCACTTTGACTCCACCAAAGAGAAAGTTACACCACGGCATTCATAATATTTCCTGGTTCACAGTTCTGCAGTGCAGTCCCTCCTACGACAGAGGATGGAGACAGAACTGGTTATTAAGTACTGACTATCCTGTGCTCTCTTAATCCTTAAAGCATTCCTGTATGCAGCTATGGTGATTCTGATTTGCTTTCTTATCTCACTCAGACAATGAAATTCCAGAGGCAAAGAATAAAAACTAGATGGGAGAAATCACAAATGAAGAGTCAGAAGTCCTACAGAAGGGCCACCTTTTATTTAGGGAACATTTGATTAATGTCATTTAAATACAGACACACCTCTTCCCTTCTTAGACTTTTCCACTATTGGAGGATAAAGGCTTTGACTTTATATTCATAAATTTCCATTTCTGTTTCTGACCTGTGTCAAGTCACAGCACTGGTTTTCTATTGGGTGTCAACTTCCTTCTCTTGCTCATGAGGCACCTTTAGTGCTAAGAAAGAAATCCTACTACTCTCTTCCTGGAGAGTAATGACCCTACTTGATCAGAATCCATGAAGCCATCATGTAGCATAAAGAGACGAGACCATCTGTGACCGGTAGTCATGAGGTGTTTCCTGTGCAAGTTCAAATTCTAGTCTCTACAAGAGTAAAGGATTTTCTATCATCTAGTTTTATTTTCATTTATGTTTGCTGAAATCTTAACTGATATATTCTCAAAGGTTTATTCTGGAGCTTCCCAAAGTATATATTTATTTGAAATCTCTTACAAAAATATTTAGCATTCTATTTTAGAGAACTGTAATATGTAACTGGGTTGGGTCTACCCCAGAATAGCCTGGGTGGGCTCCTAGTTTCTCGACCCTGGGGTGGTCCGTTCTCTTTGTTTGTGACTGTGGAATGCATCCCTCTCTCCCATGAGGGCCACTGTATTTGCTGAGGGGACTTAGAGCAGAAGGAAGCAGAGTTCCAGAGAACTAGGACGAGAAGGCCCAGAGTTAGCCTAGGTTACCACGTATAGCCTTAGAAATGACAAGAAGCAAATACTAGCTCACTCTGACTCTAGCTCATGGGTGATATGATTTATGTCACATAGTAGACCATGGGAATCCACTATGCAAATCCAGAGGAGGGTCTGTGAGTGATTCAGTGGAGGAATCACTCACTTGCAGCATTTCTAACACAGGTGCTGTAAAATATCCAAAGAGAAACAGAAGAACATTTAATTTAATGCTACCTGCTCTGTAATGAAATTCTCCTATTTCATGCTAGCATACCATAAAGTTGATCATTAAACTTATTTTTGCCAGTCCTGGGGCTTGAACTCAAGGCCTGGACACTGTCCTTGGGCTTTCTCAAGGCTAGCATTCTACTACTTGAGCCACAACACCACTTCCAGCTTTTTCTGTGTGATACTGAGGAATCGAACTACATGCATGCTAAGGAAGCACTCTATCACTAGTTTATACACCCAGCCCCTGAAACGTGTTTTTATTAGAACTATAGCCAGGGCCAGGGCCCTCTTTAAACACTATGCTATAATAGCTACTGTAGTTTTTCTTCCTTTTGCCTTGCTCATAAACTGCCAAGTGGGAATCTGAAGGGAATATATATATATATATATATATACACATATATATATACACGCACATACCTTCAATAATCCTTATATATAAACACACACACACACACACACACACACACACACACACACACACACACAATCCTGTCCTAATTGCTTACAGCTCTAAGAGAAAGTTCCTGTGTTCTTCAACATGGAATAATAGATGATCCACTTGCCCTTGAACCTACAAATCAATACACCTTGCTATTACAATCACAAAAAGGGATCATTTCTCGATAGTACAGATTCTTTGGATCTTCCCTAAAGACAAATGTCTTTATTGATCAGGTTACTAAAACATAGAAAAGCTGTCTCTTTAGGTTTTATTTTATACCACTCTAGGGAATCTTAGGTGAACCACTGATCATGGCAAATGCCTGTAGAAACTAGATCAGGAAGGATCTGGGGCAGAAGCTATGATCTACTAGACTGGGCTTCCAGAGTTATTTAGTTTCTAACAGGCAGTCATGACTGAGCCTTTTCTTCAAACCTTGAATGCATTACTCAGCATTTGTCTTTTATAGTACTGGGTTACCCTAATAGAGTATTTGGAGGAGATATGATGAAGAGGCTATGTAATAATGTATGGTAGAGAGGATATGTGGAGAGATTATGTGGAAAGGGTGTGGTAGAGAGAAGAGATGGTGGAGAGGGCACGTGGAGGAAGTATTATAGGGAGGGTGTAGTAGGTGGTATATGTGGAGAGGATATGGAGGAGAAAGCAAATGCCTGTGAAACATGTAGAGCTGGAGAAAGTCTTAGGCTTTACAGACTGTAGTTTAGAGACTTAGATAGAAGGCATCTGTCTTTGACACTTTGGTAGTTCAACACTTCCAGCAAAATTGTTCCTGTAGTAGTAGCATGATTGTGGGTCTTCCAGGTTGTTATCATTACCAGACTGTGAAAGTCCTGAAGGAATTGACTTCATTTTAATCTGTGTTTAGCATGTGCACAGCATAAAACAAATCCCAATTTTTTTGTGGGGGGGGGCAGGGGAGGTGAGTTGTACAGCTTGAACTCAGGGCCTGGGTTCTCTCTTACTCTTTTGGCTCAAGGCTAGTGCTCTACCACTTTGAGCCACAGGGCCACTTCTGGTTTTCTAGTGGTTAGTTTGCGAATAAGAGTCTCATGGACTTTTCTGCCTGGGCTGGCTTTGAACTCTGATCCTCAGATCTCAGCCGACTGCGTAGCTATGATTACAGGTGTGAGCCACCGAAGCCCAGCCCAAATTTTTCGTTGGTGAATAATGAATTGATGAGTATGTGAACTTTGAATTAATCTGTGAGGATTATTTTTTGGTTATTTATGTTGTTGCTTTTGCTTCTAGAGGGTTACAATAAGGTAAAACATTAAAATGAACAGGGTTTATGAGAATGGGCATATGAGTTCCTATTTGGAAATCTGTTTATGCCATTTATCTCACCCATTTATTAGACAGAATTATAGCGTCTTAGGCTTGGATGGGACCCATATATTATCTAGTAATGATATTTTAGGTCCACTCTTTCATTGTATAATGACAAACTGTGGTCCAGGCAAGATAAGGGGCCTGTCTAATGCTCTGTTTATGGTTGTGCAATGGCAGCCTTCATACGCCAGTTCCCTACTTCATGTTCCTTCTTCTATCCTGATGCCCTTTCAGAACTTGGAATAGGATTTTGAAAATAAGAAGGGTTATTTATTAGGGATTTCTTTCCCGGTAGATCCAGCAGTCCAGAAGAGAATATCTCACATTTTCAGAGGAGGCTTACATAACATCAGCCTAGGCAAGGCGCTCTTGTTCCTGATAGAGGGGCACTTAGTTGTTGAACTATCGCCAGTCGTTGAATTTCTGATATTTTAAAAATATTTTCAACAGATCCAATTCATATAAACTCTTTCCCTTTAAGAGCTAAAATATCCACTGCTATTTTTTTTTTAAATTTTTGTACCAACTGCTGATACTTGGGAAGGAAGAGAGAGTGATTCTGCTAGTTGACCGTGAAGTCCTTTCCAAATCCCAATACATTTTTATTGCTGACATATATCCCTTCAAGTAGTGCAATCCTTAAACCATTCCAAAAAAAAAAAAAACATCGTAGCCAGGCATTAGTGGCTCATGCCTATAATCCTAACTTCTTAGGAGGCTGAGATCTGGGCAGGAAAGTCTTCAAGGCTTTTATTTCCAATTAAGCACCGAAAAGTCAGAAGTGAAGCTGTGGCTCACGTGGTAGAGTGTTAGCATTGAGCAAAAAGCTCAGGTTACAGTGCGCAGGCACTGATTTCAATTCCCAGGACAGGCAAAAAAACTAAAATAAAATAAGAAAAACATGCCTTCCAGAACTACTTTGAGATTGGATGACCTTCTCTGACTGTCATCCAGGTTACTTACCCAAGTTCAAGTTTAATTTTAGATATGTTCTGACAGAGTTTCTCTGTCAGAATTTCTCTGTCTGGAGTTTCTCTCTCTCTCTCTCTCTCTCTCTCTCTCTCTCTCTCTCTCTCTCTCTCTCTCTCTCTCTCTCTCTCTCCCTCCCTCCCTCCCTCCTTCCCTCCCTCCCTCCCTCTTTATGTGGTGTGTGTGTGTGTGTGTGTGTGTTTGCTCAAAAAGTGTGAATTGCATTAATTTGTTTGATCAAAAATTTTAGCTGATTGCTGCTTGTTTTAGGTCAGTTAAAAACTAAGTGTTAGGCTAGGGGTGAAAACCAGTGATCAAACATTTGAACTGCAAGTGCCAGGCTCCACGTTTAACCCTCAGTGTTGGGAGCCAGAGTGGAATCAAACTGTACCTTGACTTGCATCAGACGATGGCTATATTGTCTTATTGCTTTCTGGCCCTATTCTATGTAAATGACCTGAGAATTACCATATGAATGTAACACCTGGAGGTTCCCTGGGAGAGGAGGAGGGAAGAAGGGGGAGTGGAAAATAAACGCGGCAGTCTCGGCAGTCTTTGCCTGGACTGCGGACATCCCGGACCCGGTGTGTCTGTCTCTCTTCTTTTTCTTCCTAGTCCTTGTCCCCTATTTCAGGAACCCCAATCTGCGAACCCTGGTTTGCTGCCGGTTGGCCCCGGCATCTGGCGCCCGAACAGGGACCCTGAAAATCTGGGATGAAGGTGAAGGACTCCTCCCTGTGGTGAGTAACACATCGTAGGACTATTAAGAGACTGTATAGTCAGGAGTAAAAATTATGGGTCAAGCTAATAGCCATGGGTTATTTCTACCGATCTTAACAGGCCTATTTGAAGCCCACGAAACGTGGGTGGAAAAAGGGGTGCTTCAGAGCTTCCTACAGTTTGTCGAGGAGGCATACCCGAGGTCTATAGAGGAATTCCAAAAAGCCTGGCAGCGGATAGGAAAAAGAATTCAAGATTATTATGATGTATATGGCCCCGAAAAGACCCCAGTAGAGGCTACTACTGTATGGAATTTAGTAAGTGAATACATAGATCCTCTACATGAAAATGCTGAACTTAATCTTGAATTAAGGGAACTTTATGAGTTAAAGGACCCTTCTGAAGAACCTGAGGCTGAGCCATATGCCGCAGCCCAAGAGAGTCTAAGTGAGATCTTGAAAAGGGAACAACAACCAGTAGATATTGAGTATCAGAATTCAGGTTTGAATACCAAGGAGGAAAGTTATGATGAGTCATTGGAGGGCCGGGTGGCTACGATAGAGAAGAAGTTAGAAGAAATGCTACATCTTCTATCGAAAATGGGGACAGAGCAGAGAGCCCCCCCAGAAGTAGGAAAGAAAGATGACCCTCAGGCCACTATGGTGTCTGATTCTAAACCTTACCCCTCACACCCACCGCCTCTGGCTGCAGCCTTACGGCCTCAATCCCTTTCTCAACCTTTAGGCAAGCCTAAAGGCCCTAGCAACAAGTCCATTTTAACAGGCACTACAACCAGGCACAGTGCATCGCAATTAAACCTGACTCAGGCTGCTAGAGAGAGGGAAGGTATTTCAGGGCCTCGATGCTTCCCTAGTTTAGTTGATCATGATGAACAAGTATACCATCAACCTGTTCCTGTTAAACTATTACAGGATTTAAAAAATGCCTGCTCCCAATATGGGCCAACTGCCCCTTTTACTCAAGTAATATTGGAGGCCGCGTGTGCTGGTATTGCATGCCCAAATGACTGGAAGCGGCTTGCCAGAGCATGCCTTAGTGCGGGAGAGTACTTATTATGGGAGACAGAGTTCACTGCACAGTGTCGGGCTAAAATTGAAACAAATAGGTCTAAGAACCTGCCTTACACTGTTGATCAGTTGTTAGGAGAGGGAACCTATAAAAACACCGAAGATCAATTGGGTTATGCAAAGGAGGCCTATTTACAAATAAATGCTGCGGCGAGAGAGGCTTGGAAAAAGTTACGCAATTCCAATCATACAAAAAATCTAGTAGAAGTTAAACAGGGATCGAATGAACCTTATCTAGAATTTTTGTCTCGATTAATGGAGACTGCAGACTGCCTAGTACAAGATGAGAATGCAAGGAAGAGTATAGTTAGACACATAGCCTATGAAAATGCCAACGCCGCCTGTCAGGCGGCTATCAGACCCCATAGGAATAAGGGAGGAATCACGGACTTTATTTCACTGTGTGCTGATATTGGACCCTCCCATGTACAAGGCCTTACTTTAGCCGCCGCTCCTCAAGGAAAGACTGTTACTGAGTCTCTAAAATATAGAGGTCAGCGGCATTCTCGGGATGCTAGACCCCCAGGGCGTTGCTTTTCTTGTGGACAAATAGGACATTGGATGACGCAATGCCCACGCCAGGCCAGGCAAAAGAGAGAAAAATCACCTGGCACATGTCCACGCTGTGGTAAAGGGAAGCACTGGGCTAAAGATTGCAAGTCAGCAACAAATCGCAATGGCCGCCCGTATTTGGGAAACTGGAGAAGGGGCCAGCCCCTGGCCCCGCAAAACCATGGGGCAGTCTCTCCCTCTTCTCGGCCACAAGTGCATCTTCTAACAACCCCCCAAGATCAGTCTCCGGCCTCCTCCGTGCCACCCCAGGAAGTGCAGGATTGGACCTCTGTTCCTCCACCTGCTCAGTATTGACCCCAGAGATGGGGACACAAGCTCTCCCCACGGGGGTCTTCGGCCCCCTTCCCCCGGGAGTGGCTGGATTGCTGTTAGGGTGAAGTAGCTCAGCCCTTAAAGGGATACAGATTACACCTGGCAAAATTGACCAGGATTTTACTGGAGAAATCAAAGTTATGGCCTCTGCCCCGAAACACGTGGTATCGATCCCAGCCGGTCAAAAATTAGCACAATTAATACTTGTGCCTTTACCTCCCGGGGAGACTGCTAATTCCCCATGTGGACAGAGAGGATTTAGATCTTCTGATATCTATTGGGTACAAAGCATAAAACAAGAGAGGCCTGAGATGACTATATTTATACAAGAAAAGCCCTTTAAAGGAATATTAGACACTGGAGCAGATGTGTCTGTGATATCTAAAAAACATTGGCCAGCCCAATGGCCCCTGACAACCTCTATGACTTCCCTACAGGGGGTTGGGCAAGCAACTGACCCACAGCAGAGCAGTGCGATCCTTGTTTGGAGAGATGAGGAAGGGCACTCTGGTCATTTTCAGCCATTTGTCTTGGATCATCTGCCAATTAATTTATGGGGTCGTGATATCATGGAAAAAATGGGAGTGTATATGTTTAGTCCTAGTGCTGCGGTCACTAAGCAGTTACTTGATCAAGGCCTCCTCCCCTTTAGGGGACTAGGCCGAGCAGCACAGGGGGAGCTAGAGCCACTCCAACCCCAGTCTCACCCTACGAGACAAGGATTAGGGTATCCCTTGACGGGAGCTGTCGTTTGCCCTCCCCCTCATGCTGATCCCATAAATTGGCTCTCTGAACAACCGGTATGGGTTGAACAGTGGCCTCTTTCTCTAGAAAAGATCATTGCAGTTCAGCAGCTGGTACAGGAACAGCTGGACTTGGGACATGTGGCCCCTTCTAACTCTCCATGGAATTCTCCAATTTTTGTTATAAAGAAAAAGTCAGGTAAATGGAGGCTGTTACAGGATTTGAGAAAAGTTAAAGCGACAATGGAACTGATGGGGGCCCTACAGCCCGGCTTGCCTTCACCCATGGCAATCCCAAAGGATACTTATAAGATTATTATAGATTTGAAAGATTGTTTCTATACTATACCCCTGGCGCCTCAAGACTGTAAGCGCTTTGCCTTCAGCGTCCCCTCTGTTAATTTTAAAGAACCCATGAAGCGATATCACTGGCTTGTGCTCCCACAGGGCATGGCAAATAGCCCAACTTTATGTCAAAGTTTTGTAGCTAGAGCCATTTCTTCCACTCGTGAAAAATTTTCTTCTGTTTATATTGTTCATTATATGGATGACATCTTGTTGGCTTGTTCTGACCCTATCGTCGTACGACAAGCCTTTGGACAACTAAAGCAAGATCTGAGCCTCTTTGGCCTTATAATAGCAGCTGAAAAGGTTCAGGAACACCCCCCTTTTACATATCTAGGCCATATATTAGGCCCACACTATTTTAAAAGCCAAAAAATACAATTAAAAACTTCACACTTAAGAACTCTTCATGATTTTCAGCAATTCTTAGGAGATATAAATTGGCTTCGGCCTTATCTAAAGCTCTCCACAGGAGAGTTAAAACCCCTTTTTGATCTCTTAAAAGGAGATACCAACCCTACATCCTTGTGCGAATTAAATCCTGACGCCAGGAGGGCCATCCAAATTGTAGAAAAGGCAATTTCCCAGCAACAAGTGACCTATTGTGACTATTCTAAACCATGGGGAGTTTATATTTTAGCTACTTCTCACTCCCCAACTGCTGTATTGTGGCAGGATGGCCCACTTTTATGGCTTTATCTACCATCAACACCCGGCAAAGTGCTGACCCCCTACTACGAATTGGTAGCTAATTTGATACGTATGTGCCGAGTGGATTCCCGTAAATATTTAGGTCAGGAACCTCATTTTATCTGTGTCCCATATAATCTACAACAACAAGATTGGCTATTCGCCCATTGCGATTCTTGGGCCATTGCTTGGGCCAATTATACGGGGAAAATTTTGCATCACTACCCGTCTAACAAACTTCTCCAATATGCTGCGTGTCATACGTTTCTATTTCCTTCCATAGTACAGGCCTCGCCTTTATCTTCTGCTGCTTTGGTATTTACAGATGGATCCTCTAATGGAAAGGCTGCTTTGACCATTAATGGGAAAACTCAATCTTGGGTTACGGGTTTTTCCTCCGCCCAAGAGGTGGAATTAGAGGCTGTTTTACAAGCACTCGTCCTGTTACAAGACGAGCCCTTTAACTTATACTCAGACAGTCAATATGTAATTCGTGCTCTTCAAGTCATAGAAACTGTTCCCTTTATTGGAACTACTAACTCCAATATTCAGACCCAATTTCGCCAAGTACAAACTTTGCTTTGTTCTCGCAACCACCCCTGTTTTTTTGGCTTTGTTCGAGCTCACACTAATCTTCCTGGCCCTTTAAGTGAGGGCAATGCAGTTACTGACTCCGCCACCAGAGTTTACTTAACTCAGGTTGAACTTGCTAAGCAGTCACATGCCATCCATCATCAAAACAGTCGAGCCTTGCGCCGACAGTTTAAATTATCTAGAGAAGCAGCACGACAAATAGTTAAGACTTGCTCCAACTGTGTCCCTTTTTCACCAGCCCCCCATTTAGGCATAAATCCACGAGAACTGCTTTCTAATCACATTTGGCAGATGGATGTCACACATGTTCCATCATTTGGCCGATTAAAATATGTTCATGTTACTGTAGATACTTATTCTAATTTTATCTTGGCCACCCCCCTTGCTGGGGAAGCCACTAAACATTGTATCTCTCACTGCATTCGATGCTTTGCTGAGATGGGGATTCCCTCGCAAATAAAAACAGATAATGGCCCTGGCTATGCAAGCCGAGCATTTCAATCCTTCTGCCATTCCTATAATATCACTCATATTACAGGCATTCCTTACAATCCTCAAGGTCAAGGCATCGTGGAGAGAGCTAATGGATTATTAAAACATCAAATTGCTAAAATACAGAAAGGAGAGTCATATCCCGCTACCCCTGTGAATATACTTAATCATGCTTTATTTGTTTTAAATTTTTTGAATTTGGATTCAAATAATTTATCTGCTGCTCAGCGATTCTGGGAAAAAAGAGCGCAGCGTCCTTTTGCCTTAGTAAAATGGAAGGATCCCCTAACTGGTGCTTGGCATGGACCCGATCCTGTTCTAACCTGGGGTCGAGGGCATGTATGTGTTTTTTCACAAGGAGAAAATGACGCCCGCTGGCTGCCTGAACGCTGCGTTCGGATCGTGGAGAGTGACAGTGGCCATCCAAGCAGCGACTCACTGGGCCTACACCCCCAACCCTCCAGTGGTGCATCCTGCGACGTGGGAAGGACCTGAGTTATTTGTGCATGTCAATCGGGACTGCTACTGATCCACTTGTTCCACACATTCATATGAGCTGTGTTTCTCCTCCTTTTACTATTATGTAGGGACCTTTTAACATATTTATTGACTCTACACAATTTAATATGTGACATTATTTTGTCTTTACCAGCCCTCTTCTTAATAACCTTTTTTGTAAAAGATGCCCAGGTGAAAAGCAAAGGCCTCCAGAGGTAAGTAGAAGTCGGCCGACCCCCTTGTATGTCTGCGTTTTATTTTATTTTATTTTATTTTATTTTTGTTTGTTTGTTTGAAAAGGTGCACTGTGGGCCTAAAACAGAGGCCTGGGTGGTCAAGGGACGCCTTGACCCCCCCTCCCCTTCTGAGTTTCTTGTCGATAACAAGGCATACCTGAGAGTCCCACCAGCAAGACATGTCTAAATCTAAAAATAACTGTTTGGTGAAAACATTCATTTGAGCTCATGTTTTTTGTGTTAAGTGTATCTGATTGAGTCCAATTTTTTTGTTATATGTCAATGTCTGATTATTTAAAAGTCTCCGTTTCTCTGTCTTGTTCGTGTTACATATTTTTTCTTGTCCAGTTTTGTCTTTAAAATTGGTACCATTTCTAAGTATGGATCCTTATGGTTTTTCTGTGCGTACTCAAGCACACATCCTTGTTATTTATTTGAACATTTCTGGGCCTAGCATGGCCGCTCCCCCATGTCTGCAGTTGTGACAAGCCCTGGAAAAATAAATTCCAGCTAAGTTGCCTTGCAAAAAGTTTTGTTTTGAACCTGGTTCTCACCTGTAAGAGTAAAATTGGCAAAACTCTCTTGACACAAACTTCCGGAAAACGAACGGCCAATATTAATTTTGCGCACTTTATGATCTTTGAGTATGAATGTGTGTGAATGAGTGAGTGAACATGTTCAAGGTTAAATTGTCAGCATGCTGTATAAAACAATGGTTGAACTCATTTGAAACAAAGGCAATTGGGTAAATCTAAGTCTAAACTTCAAGAAAATTATTATGCTTGAATGTTTCCTATGTCTTAAAAGTATTATTGCATTGTTTTAAAGAAAAACTGGTAAAAAGTATTTTTCTAAAGATCCTGAAATCTGCATTTTAAAAAAACTGGTTTTGCAATACATACAGCTGTTTACATTGTAAACATTGTATCCTGTTCAGCACAGAGGTGTTAGGGAATTTGGGATTTATTACTTTAAGTTAAAGTTTGGAAACATGTATTAGAAATTTAAATGTAAAATTGTTCATTAACGTCAGAAATTTTGCCTGTCCTTTCTTGCAAACTGACCCTAGAAATCTGATGGTAAAATGTGGATAATGTGATTAGTATTTTAAAGGAATGTTTAAAGATTTATCTCCATGCTATTGGGTGTATTTTAAAAAAGGAGAGGAAACTAAGTCCAGACTTAGACTTTTGGTGCACTGATGTCTATAGTTCTTGAATTAGGGAAAAACTGTTATTTGAGTTTAAAATGTTGTTGGAGTTCTAGACAGTAATCTAAACTGCAAAAGAGCCCTTTTTTCTAAAAGGCAAGAGGAGTGCCTTGAGCCTTAGGGGGCCTGAAGGCAGAAGGAGTTCTTTGTGCCTTTAAAGGTTTTTCAATTGCAAATAAAGGCTAAGGTGTTAATTGTTTAAGCCAGTATCAGTAAAAGTTATTAAGAACATTGGAAATGGGTTTCTAAATAATATTTGAAAGTGAAGTTGTCTTAAATGTTTAAAGAAAGAGAAAAAAGGAAAATTAGGACTACCAAAGTAATTGCTTAATTGCTATTTCAGCTTGCTCTTGTAAGTTACCTTATAGCAACTTCCAGCTAGCCCATGGAGAAGGACAGCAATCCTTATTCAGATGTAACTTTGGCTTTTACCAGGTTCTAGGTAAGCTCATGCTTAGAGACTATTTCTGTGTTGACCACCTTGTTGCTTTAATTGGGAGTAACGTGGCCTTTTGTAGGACTCATTGATCTGAAAGCCACAGCTTTGAGCCTGCCCGGGCAAAGCAAAGTCCCTGTGAGACTATGGTGTCTAATCTGCCAGCAGGATGCTAGGACAGAGTTGTTTTGGAGCTTGAAGTGGCAGAGTGCTAGCTCTGAGCTGAAAAGCTGGGGGGAAGCACTCAAGCACCAAGCTCGGGACTCATAGTGGTAGGGTGCTAGCCTTGAGCTGGAGAGCTGAGAGACAGTACCCAGGCCCCGAGTTCAAGTACAGCAACCAACAAAGTGAAATGCCAATGGCATGTTTATCCCTGTGTGGAGAGACACTACTGGGACACGAAAGCCTCTGCTTGGATGGCAGAGATGGTGTCAGATCTTAGTCACTTGTGCTTGGCCAATCAAATTAATCAGAGCTGGGAGGTCATAGAATAGTTTGTAAGCATGCCTTACTAATGCCCGTGCCTTTCATAACTGGGCAGGAACTTGTCAATCTTCTGTGATAGCGGGTAGTTTAAAGTCCTAATTGAGTAAAATTTTTATTTTTTATTTTTTATTTTTGACACCAGCCACAAATTCAGGAAAAGTTTGTGGATCTGAGGCTTGTGTCTCTATTAATCTGTTTAGATCTGACAACTGAAGCATTGTTAAGGTTGCAGAAATTTAGTTCCCCAGACAATCAAGAAAAAGCCTTTGCAAATGGGTGCTAGGTAGGCTGCGCTGTTGTGGCCAAGGATGGTTTGTGCAGTTGTTGAATGTCAAGTATGATTTCTAGTTTGGAGTAGATTGTTGTTCCTGGTGTCTAATCCTTGCAACCCCTTGATAAAACAGGCTGGGCTTCTTAAGGTCCCTGGTCAAACGTGGAGACGGCGCCCCTGAGTCAGCTTGAAGAAG
This sequence comes from Megascapheus bottae, assembly GCF_031878675.1. Classification (NCBI taxonomy): domain Eukaryota; kingdom Metazoa; phylum Chordata; class Mammalia; order Rodentia; family Geomyidae; genus Megascapheus; species Megascapheus bottae. The sequence goes on from NC_143509.1 coordinate 65,833,193, forward strand.
TCACGGAAGTTGAATCTCCACCCATCAAATCCCCGTTGGACCAAGGGACCAAAGTCATTTTTGGAAAATGTGACAGGATAAATTAGGGGTATAGAAAAGAGTAAAAATTGCACTTGTGTTTCTTTTAAAATAAAAAACGGGGGACATGTTGGGAGCCAGAGTGGAATCAAACTGTACCTTGACTTGCATCAGACGATGGCTATATTGTCTTATTGCTTTCTGGCCCTATTCTATGTAAATGACCTGAGAATTACCATATGAATGTAACACCTGGAGGTTCACTGGGAGAGGAGGAGGGAAGAAGGGGGAGTGGAAAATAAACGCGGCAGTCTTGGCAGTTTTTGCCTGGACTGCGGACATCCCGGACCCGGTGTGTCTGTCTCTCTTCTTTTTCTTCCTAGTCCTTGTCCCCTATTTCAGGAACCCCAATCTGCGAACCCTGGTTTGCTGCCGGTTGGCCCCGGCACCTCAGCACTGTGAAAAACACCCCCAAACCCTGGAAGACTTTTTCAGGGTAAAGAAAGGATGTTTGTGATTCATAAATAAATTTTGGGTGGATTAAAAATACCTGTGAAAATAAAATACTAGAAGATATACTATATTGAAAAATATTTACTTTAGGACCGAGAGCATAGCCCAGTGGTAGAGTGCTCATCTAGCATGCACAAAACCCTAGGTTCGATTCCTCAGTACCACATACTCAGAAAAAGCTGGAAGTGGGTTGTTGTGGCTCAAGTGGCAGAGTGCTAGCCTTGAGCAAAAAAGTGTTCAAGGAATCCAGTTGTGCTGGCTCATACCTGTAATCCTAACTACTCAGGAAGCTGAGATCTGAGGATTGTGGTTCAAAGCTAGCCCAGACACTAAAGACCTTGAGACTCTTATCTCCAATTAATCACTAGAAAATGGGAAGCTGGACTGTGGCTCAAGGAGTAGTGAGTTAGCCTTGAGCTAAAGAGCTCAGACCCAGAGTTCAAGCCCCAAGACGCACCAAAAAAAAAAAAAGAAAAGTGTCCAAAGACAGTGCCCAGCCCCCCAAAAAAATTCATTTGGAAATTTGGAAAAACATTCTCAGCATAACCTACAAGACATCAGTAGCATAAGAAAGGCATCTAGATTTGCCAACTCTAAAGTCCAATATGGAAAAAAATATCATACACAATATCTGAAATTAAGTAGTAGACAAAAATATGTTTGCAAAATATATGATAGAGGTCAACAGACCATATGATGAAATATCTCACACATTAATTATAGTACCAGTTGAAAAAGGACAAACAATATAAATACATGGGATACAAATGAAGAAATAAAAGGATCTGAGAGCATGAGAAGAAATATTCAAAACAACCAACTCCCAAAGGTGCCTTCCAAATTAGAAAGAAAATAATAACCCATATGTTTATAGTCACGTACATGAAAAACAGGCTTTTTCACACACAACTGATGATACCATATATCCACATTATTTAGGCCAATTCTGATATTTATGTGAAAAGCCTAAGAAAAAGCACTGAGTATGGCTCCCCAAATATTACTAGTCTTACTTTATTCTAGGGAAATATTAAAGGTGTACAGTGTTACAGTAATAATACTTATCACATAAAAATAGGAGAATAAAGTTCTAACAGCAGTGTTCTTCTGTGTAGTGTGGAAAACATGTCCAAATGAGGACCCATTGTCATTATTCTGCTCTCCAGTATCTGCTGTGTAACTGCACTTACTTCACAATATCACGAAATAAAGTGATCTGCTACAAAAACACATGATGATGACATTTTAACAGGTAAATGTGATACAAATGTGCTGAGAATCTGGAAAATAACAGTTTTACTACTCAAAATAGATTAGCAGCAATGACAATCCTCAGATCTCAGGGATTTATCAGCACAAACGATTACTTCTTTTCTTGTTACAGTACAGCGTCATGCCACTGAGATGGCAGATGGAACATTCAGAAGCTTCCAGTACCACTGAGGCAGGAAAATAGGATGGCACAATCTTGCCATGACATTTCTGCTGTTTGCTTGTCCAAAGACATTCATAAGACTATGCCGTACACCCATTTACTTGATTAATAAAAATTACAGTTTAGGCATATGTCCTTAATCAAGAGGTTGTGGAATGTTGACTGTTACATTTTTATTGCTTGTTAAAATATTTCTCAATCCGATCTCAATTCCATCACTCAACATATTTTTCCTCCCAGTCTGGTGCTTTTCACAGTTTTGAAAAATGTCATTTAAATCATCAGAACACCAGGCAGGGTGACATGAGAGGGGAGGTGAGGGAGAGAGGGGGAGGTTGGGGGAGGGGAGAAGAGAAAGAGAGAGACGATTCCTTCAAAATAAAAACCATGAATTTGCTAAGCAATTAGTTTTAATATGTTCATTTGGTGAACATTGAATTCACTCACATTCATTTGCATACCGTTTTCAGTTTATCATTTAAAAAATTCCTAATTAGTTCAAACTTGGTCAACAGCCTCACTGAGAGCGAACTTCTCTTTGGTATTCATCTGATGTTGTGTTTAAAATTTATGTCACTTCATTTTAAGACCAAGATCAGCTCTCTAGGACAAATGTTGATGATTAGAATATTTAACATTCACTTTGCTGTCAACACTAAGCTTATCAATCTCTGAATCAGAAGAGCACTTTCCTGGCTGTGAAGTGCAGTTACATTTATCTATCTCTCAAATGTGCTTCTGTTCCTGGATGTTTCCTAATCAATCTTGAACTCTATTCCAACGAATCTGCACTTGAAGATTTGAACACAGTAATTTTTCTTTTTCCTAATCTCATTACCTTTGTGGTGTTTCTGTTTCTTCCTAGCAATGCTTATTAAATGCTCCTTTCTTTGCTCCCTCTTCCTTCCCCTTTCCCCTTTCCCTTTCCCCTTTCCCCTCCTCTCTCTCCCCCTCCCCTCCCCTCCCCTCTCCTTCATAGTACTGGGACTTGAACTTAGGGTCTTTCATTTGCTAGATTGGTCTTCTGCTACTTGAGACATTCCACTACCTCCCTTTTTTATTGCTTAGTTTTACTACAGTGTCTTGCTTTATGCTCAATCCAACTTGGACTGCAGTCCTATTTATCTTCCCCATGCCACCAGTGAGAGACACTTTCCACTGGATCCAGTCTTGGTTGATAAGGAGTCTGGTGAACTTTTATGCCTAGGTTTCCTTTGAACTGTGATACTCTAGGTTTCAGTCTCACAAGTAGCTGGGATTATAAGATGGATGCCTGAGCCAATTCTTTTCATTTTGAAGAGTTTGTCACTACTAAGAAAAATGGAAGTAAATTCTAATGAAGAAGATACTTCAGATGAAAACTTCCAGCTGAGGCCATGCATTTGAGAGACAAATATGGTAAGCAAAGGAAACGAAATATTGGGTCTTCAGCCATTGCCCACAGAGGTTTTGCATGAATTCCTTGGAGGGGCTCCAGGAATCTCCTTAGAACAGTTTTTCCCATGACTCTGGTGCAGAAGCAACAGGTCTCTGAATCCTGCTCGCATAGTTTTTAGAAATAAACTTACAAAGCGAGAATTCTTAAAACTTGAAGCACAGAGAGCTTTGGAATTTTATAAAGTGTTATCCTAGAATAGCTGCTTGGGAAAGAAGAGCTGAAACAGAACTAAGAAGGAAAAACAAAATCTAGAGCTAAAACAAAGATATACATGGCATAAAGTTAGTATGTAGAGACTAAATGACACCATGTAAATACATATATAGATAATTCTGAAAGAAGGAAAGCATTATGCATAGAAAGTATTTCAAAGCATTTTATTCTTTGAGTAGCCAGAGAACAAATATCACCTGATGTATGCTAAGCACTTGCTCAAAATAGTGAGGAATGCAGAAAAGGGCTACGGCCTTCTTGGAATTTACCACCCAGCACAAGACACTTCCTTCCGAAGCTGGAACAAAGTGTGGTAAGGACCTGGCTGCAATCATTCTTGCTGCTGAAGAAATAAGACCTAGCAGGAGTCCCTCCCACCCCTAGATTAAAGGAGAGTGAGGGAGGGCCGAAGAAGACTCTTAGCATACATGACATTTAAAACAGAAACAGAAAAGACTAGAGTTTGGCAAGCTGAAGAGAAGGGTGGAGAACATTCCAGACACTGGGAATGGTAAGATCAGAAACTTAAAAAATAAATAAATAAAAATCAGTAAGTTCAGTCTTGAGCTTATGGGCTTCAGTAGTCACCAGTATTTTGGAGGCACTCATGGCAGGCACAGATCATCTCCCTGTCTTTTCACACTATATGTGCAGTTTGTAACTGAGGAAACAGCTGAGTGTTTAAGCTTGCTTTTGACATGGTTGACGGGAACCTAATATCCTTTCCAAGTGTGATCCTTTAGCTCAGAACAGGAGGTTCCATAGGTTACCTCATAGAAAAGGTCCATACCACTAACATTTGCTACCAACCATAAACAAAAGTCATTTCTTATGTGTTTGTCCCTTTATTAGTTTTGTCGTTTGGATGCAAATAATGAACTTTGGCTTCCCAGTGAGTTTTCCTCTTGCACATACTGCTCCTGTATTTTAACTCTGGTGTTGGATGCTGTTCTATTGCTAAGATAATAAGTTAAATAAAATTTGGGACTGAGAAAATGTAACAAATTAAAGCATTCTTTTCTCACCTTAATAAAATTCAAAATAGCAGATTGAACCTTGGTTGTTAGTTTGTTGTTTTTCTGATTTATTAGATATAAGAGTCTCATGGATTTTTCTGCCTTGGCTAGCTTCAAACTGGAATCTTGCGATCTCAGCCTCCTGAGTAGCTATGATTACAGGCAAGCATGAGCCACCAGGGCCCAGCTGTACCTTGGCTTTTAGACTAAATTAGTTTGGTACTACAAGGCTTCTGCCATTGGCTGCCATCACATACTTTGAAGGAACTACTTTTAATTCACACTAAAAGGAGCTTTGGAAGGATGGGGAAAGCTCGTAAACTTCTCTGGATTCTTTTCTCGATTGAAAGGAAACAAAACAAATCACTCCTCCTCCCAAACTCTACTTACAGTAATTAAAAATCTGAAGGCTGAACGTGGTGTGGGGTGAAAGGAATGTATCTGCACAGCAGAGGGACATTCTTGCTTTTAGACTGAATCTCACTTGGAAAAGTAATCATCATTTCGAACACGTACGTGAACTTGATTATCTTGTGCATATCCACAATTATGACATGATGAAAATATTTGGGAAGTAAAAGTATTAGGAAAGCGAAAGCACTTGGAAGCAAGTAATCCTAGATAAAAGAGGGTCTTGTGATGAAGTCTCTGTGGTTGGAGAGACACTGATGAAACTCCTCAAATGAAGTTCAGGATTACAAGGGTTGCTGAAAGAAGCCCCCACATTGTTCAGGCAGAAAAGAATTTATTTGGGAGAGCCAAACTTTAGAGTGGCAACACCCTAGAGTAGGATGTAGCATGTAGCAGCTTGAACTGTGGCAAGAGAGATTATATAGGGAAAGGCAAGAAGCAAGTGTGACCCAAGTGGATGAAGAAGTGATCTCAGAGCCCCAGTGTCCCCAGGTCCACAGGGACCAGTTACCTGCAGGTTACAGATACTGGGCAGGGCCTAAGAGTGACAGCCATGTGCAGCTTTGCACAGAGAACAAAGTGGAACAGGGTTGATGGGTATGGTTTTGCATGGTGAGAAAAAAGGGGGGCTATTTTTTCTGGGAGGGCCTATCAAGGATCTGAGCAAAATATGAGTATTGAAAATCAGTAGAGCTTTTGATGAAGGGAATAGAGGGAAGGGAAGAGAGATGCAGACAAGAGTCTTGGGACAGGATTTTCTTGAGTTGTGCCAGGATTTAAAGGCAGGCAGAAAGAGGGAGATCCTTAAGAAGTGACTATGGTAGCAGCTCTTCAGAAACAAGAACGAGGAAAATGGAGTTCTAGCTTGACTGGGTTAGCAGTTTAATTTTTCTTGGCTTATAAAGTTGAAAGCTTTAATTGGAAAAGTTGAAAAATAAGTCAAGTAGATTCTACACATTCTGATGCTGAGGGAGTTAATGAAAATGTAAATATGCAAGTATTAATGATGGTTATGACTTATTAAACATCGATTGTGTCTATAACTCTATATTCGATGCAAGGGATTATGTGCTGCAGAGAAATAGACAATTATTTGTAAAGTTAAACAGATAATCTTGAAGGCTGAATTGATATATCCACATATATGAAAACACTATTGTGGTTTGTCATAAGATGTTGTCTCAGCTGGAAGTGGTGATAGATTTCTATAATCCCAGCATTTGGGAGGAGGAAGGAGTATAGCCTTAGCTATAAATCAGAATTCTATTCTTTTTTTTTTTTTTTTGTCATTCCTGGGCTTGAACTTTGGGCCTGGGTGCTATCTCTGAGCTTTGGAGCACCAGGCTACTGCTCTACCACTCTGAGCCACAGCACACTTCTGGTTTTCTGGTGGTTAATTGGAGATAAGAGTCTCACAGACTTTTGTGTCTGGGCTGGCTTTGAACTGTGATCCTCAGATTGTAGTAGTTCAGCCTCCTGAGTAGCTAGGATTATAGGCATGAGCCATCAGTCAAACTTCTGTTTTCAAAAAAAGTTCAAAATATTTGTTTTTTATTCTGATATTATCGATACTTTTTTTTTTTTGGTAATGTTTAAGCCAATACTTCAGGAAAAAACATGTGACTTTTGGTCCACATTTTGCAAACAAATCCCAGTCTCTGACTGTGCCCCATCTAAGAAAAAAATTGGCAGAGGAGTGAGATGATAAATAGCCACATGTTGGGTTGCATAACTCAGCCCTTCACTGACTACAACTAATTGAGAGACTTACCCCAAGTATTCCAATTTGGAGGCTAGCCACAAGAATATAGAGTCAAAGGCAAAAAAGGACCGGGGTCAAAGCTCTTAATTCTCTGCCCCTAATTCCTATTCTTAAGAATATAGACGAGTGGATCAACAAGATGTGGTATTTATACACAATGGAGTTCTATGCTGCTGTCAGAAAGAACGACATCGCCCCATTTGTAAGAAAATGGAAAGACTTAGAAAAAATCATATTAAGTGAAGTTAGCCAGACTCAAAGGAACTTAGGCTCAATGGTTACCCTCCTTTGTCATAATCAGTAGAAACCTTGGGCTCTCCTAGCAGAGATTTGCAACAGAGCAAAACCTGGATACATAAGGCCACATAGTATGACGCTAAATGAAAGGACCTCTAGGATATAGAAACAAAAGCCATATAATGAGTGATTGTTGTCCTTAATGTACTATGTTATCTCTCATCTCCTTTGCTGTCCCTTGGTTATCTCATATTGTTACAGTATCTCACTTTGTTATCTGATATATTGGATATATTTGTATTTGGTTATTTGAAATTGGATAGGGAAGGAGGGAAAACAAGATGAGGGGTGGGGGTGGGGGGAGGGAAAATGGGGACCAAGACATGAGAAAGGGTATCAATGTATGTGAATTAATGCACCTTCTATCTGGCGAACATAATGTAACCCTTCTATAAATTACGATAAAAATATATGAAAAAATTACCATATAAAAAAGAATATAGACTTTAGAAGTGTAAAAGGTTGTGAATAACCAGTGTAATGTAAGCACTAATATGAGAGAGTGGTTCTCAAAATGTGGCCCGAATACCAGTAACATTAATATCTCCCAGAAACATGTCAATTCCTCTCCTGCATTATGGATCCAGAAATTCCAAGGGTAAGGCTTACATACACCTCTAAGTGATTCTGATGTTACCAAAATTTTGAGACCCACATTGTAAAAAAGTAGCCAGAGAAGTTTCATGAATGGCATTATGGACCATAAGAGGTCTAAATGGAAATTGGGGGGACAAGACTGAAATTGTGAGTGGTAGAGACAGATTGGACCACATATAGAAAAGAACTGGTTAAAAAAAAATTATCTGTTTACAGGCTAGGCACCAGTGGCTCATGCCTGTAATCTTAGTTACTCAGGAGGCTGAGATCTGAGGATCATTCAAGCCAGCCTGAGCAGGAAAGTCTATGAGATCATTTATTTATTTATTTATTTATTTTTGTTGGTTGTGGTACTTAAACTCCGTCCCTGGATATTGTTCCTGAGCTCTACAGCTCAAGGCTAGTGCTCTATTTCTTGAACCACAGCTCTCACCATTTCCTGTTTTCTGGTAGTTAATTGGAAATAAGAGTCTCAATGGATTTTTGTGCCTGGCTGGCTTTGAACCATGATCCTCAGATCTCACCCTCCTGAGTAGCTAGAATTACAGGTGTGAGCCACCCATACCTGGCTTGTGAGACTCTTATCTTTAATTAACCAATGAATAACCTTAAGTGGCACTGTAGAACACTAGCTTTGAGAAGAATGCTCAGGGACAATGCCCAGACCCTGAGTTCAAGCTCCCATGACTACCACCACCAACATACATTTATAGTGGGTGTATGTAGTGCATGTATGTATGTATGTATGCATGCATGTATGTGTGTGTATGTATATATATGTATATTTTCAAAGATCTCTTAGGTTCTTTTCAGGAATGCCAGTAAAGTAAGTGCATGTTTTCTTCAGGGCCCCAGGGTTGACCTTGGTTTCTTGGGACCAAACTAGTTGAAGAACCCTGAGTGGTAAAAAGAGATATTCTGTACAAGGTCCCCTAAAGCTGTAAGCATCATTAAGAAAGCTGAAATGTGGAGCCGGGAGTTTGGCCTAGTGGTTAACGTGCTTGCCTAGCATGCATGAAGACCCAGGTTCGATTCCTCGGTACCACATGCATAGAAAAAAGCCGGAAGTGGTGCTGAGGCTCAAGTGGCTCAAGAGGCTCTAGCCTTGAGAAAGTCCAAGGACAGTGTTCAGGCCCTGAGCTCAAGCCCAGGACTGGCAAAAAAAAAAAAAAAAAAAAAAAAAAAAGAAAGCTGAAATGTACTTCCTAGGATAGAAAAGAAACCTGCCATGTTCATGGAGCCTAAGACCAGGCACACTGTTCTAGAAAGAGAAGTCAGACCCTGAGGCCAAGTGGATGCCTGACCTATTTTCTGAAATCGGTAATATGATCAGGTGAGGTGGATCAATGTCAGTTGATCACTGTCAAGCACTACAAACTGATTGGACTGGGGAAATCTGGTCCATGGTTCTCTCTGGTCCATAGTTGTTTCTTTGGTTTGTAGATGGCTATTATCTTGTTGACTTTGTGTTCTTGCATCCAACTTTCCCCCTTTTATAAGAACATCAGTCACAGTGGATTAGGTTTAACCAAACAAGCTTATTTGAATTGAATACCATTTTAAGGACCCTACCTCCAAATAAGGCCACGTCTTGAACTTCTGGAGATAATGAGTTGGAATACAAATTTGGGGGAGAACACAATTCAAACCATAAAAATAAATATCTTTGGGGTCTGTTAAGTGATCTGGACTTCCTAGAAGCCAGTCTAAATTTAGTAGGAAGAAGGGTGGACAACGCTATAGAAGAACATGCAATATCTATTCAGGGCTAGAACACATGTTTCACATCTAAAACTAGTTGAAAGATTTAGCACCCATGATTTTTGCCTGTAGAAAAGTGCTACATATTTCTTTGAAGTGGGATCAGATGAAATCCAGCTCATATGATGGGACTGCTAATTCTGCTGAACAGATGGCATCAAACAAGTTGAGAATATGAGAGCATACAAGGTTACCACAAGCTAGCATCTTTGGGGAGGAAAAAATGTGGCACATAATTGAAGGAAATCACATAAAGATGAACCAAGAATGAAAGAGCTGATTCTTGTGATCTGGAACCAAAGTCCTTTTAGCCCTTTTGTTCTCCTAAATATTCACATTTGAGATTTGACTTGTCTACTTTACGATATTGTACTAAATGCCCCTTTGTTAGAAAACTACAGAGAAGAAATACCAAAAATCCTGAGCCTAATCATGTCACATTATAGTCTACACATTTCAAATGGGTACATGGTGGGATGGGGATGGGGGGAAGGGGTAGGAGAGATAGAGGAATGAGAAAAAGAAAAGGCAAGAAAACAACCCTTATTTAGCAAACTGTAATAATGGATTTTAATAATTAGCTATTGCTGTTGTATTGTAGAGCTAGACAGTGTGTCCCATTACTGAAGAAACCACTAACTCCGGCATTTTTTAAGAGAAAAGAGTGTCTTGTCTGGCCCTCAGTAAGATGCTATGCTATTTTTCTAGTGAGAATCACTGTGCCATCTTCTCCACCGAGTACTCATTGTCTTAGAACATGGGGTAAGTGACAGTCCTGTGTTCTTATCACAGCCTTCAGTCTAGCTGTCCTGTGTCACTGCATGTGACTGCTACTTAGTTTACCTTTTGGGCTATTCCTCCTTTCTTTCCTTGGATTTTTTTTTTTTTGCCAGCCTGGGGGCTTGAACTCAAGGACTGGGCATTGCCTTTGGACACTTTTTGTTCAAGGCTAGTTCGCTGCCACTTGAGCCACAGCACCACTTCTGTCTTTTTGTATGTGGTACCAAGGAATTGAATACATGCTAGGCGAGAACTCTACCACCAGGCTACTTTCCTGGCCCCATCCTTGACTCTTTAATCATGTTTACTTGTCAGATTTGCTTATCTTGACCATTAAGCCCCTCAGAGATATAAATAAATCCTGTTTCCTCGGCAATACGCTTTTGTATCTACAGAATGTATTTCTATCTCTTCTTCCTTTGAAAGACTAGAAAGGAGCAAGTGCCATAACTACCATTGGTTTTAGGACCAATTATATCTAACATCAGTGTCTGTTATTTAACTGATGGTGAAAGCAAGAAAGGTTATGTACCATCTAGAGAGCATGGCAATTCCTGTCTACTTCTTAGGCAGGCCTAAGCTCTTTAAGCTCTAACTCTGGGTATATGAAGCTTTACAAATGCCTTCCTCACACTTTCCAGTTTTCTAGAACAAGGTGCAGTAGTTTGGTGTCTGGGCAGGAAATGAGTTGTTCTAAGTAAGCTGGACTTTCTGGGATGCAGAAGGAAGATTCCAAATGTACTGACTTCCACTGTGAGGAATAATTGTAGGATTGTGCCTCAGAAGGTAAATGGTTACAGGATTTATAACTAGGGAACAAAACTTATAAATCATAAATATTTCAGAAACAGGTTACAAGAATAAAGAATTTCTTACATTAAAATAGATAAATAGTAATATTTGTTTCCATTTCCCTTATTCCCTAGTAGTTCTGTTCAGTTGACAAAGAGAAACTTGGAATAGGACTTCTGGGGAGCCTATATATGAAGCTCCATTGTGACTTATACTTGAGCTCATTAGATTATTCTCTTAAAGATCCACATATGATTACGGGCTTGTCACATAATAGTTACCCGAGGCTATTATCCTCCATAGTCCTTAGGCCTCAGCTCAGGGCGCTGCTCTGTATTGTCACATTGTGCTTAAGAATATTTTCCCTTTGGCATTGCTGTGGGGAGCTCAACACTGAAAAAAAAAACAATAGAAAAGCTAATTATACTCTAAGAATACTTCAGAGCAATGATGCATACTTAAAATTTATTGGAGAAATGAATGTTCCTGTCCATAAACTCAGAGGAAATTCTGAGCTCTCACTAATTTAGCAACAAGTTATAAATGGGTTCTTAAGTGTGCAGCTGTAGGAACATGAAAAAAATCTGTGAATTAATTTATGAGGGAAGACATGTTTAAAATAAATATTTTCTAGGTCAAATGTCTTGCCAAAATTTCATTATCTCCAGTTTTATGGTTATACTTCTTGATTACTATACTTTCCCTCTTATTTAACCTCCGGAGGAAATTTGATTCCATGAAGATGGATTGGGTGATATTATAAAAACATACAATTAGAAGAAGTCCTGGAAGGGGTTGTGGAAAATCTGAATAAACTATCAACTAATTATTTCTAAGCCCCTTTCTATTAAACATCCTTTTTGCTTCTGGAGTGCCTGGGACTACAGGAAATTTAGTATCACACCTACAGAGAGTATATGTTCCATTCTCCAGCTTGTAGTTCTTGAGTCACTAGACAGCGTGAACTATTATTTGTCTTCACTCCTATGTGATTTTCTTCCAAGACTGTTCATCTTTTTAATCTGTGCAATAAATCCTTACAACACAATAGATTAGACTTGGATTCTTAATGTGTGTTCTTAAGGGTGTGGACCAGCCACTTAAAGTGAGCAAAATAATAGGCCAAGTCTTTGCCCTTTCATCTTTCTGCTTCTTGGTTTCATCTGTATACGATGGTGATGATGATGTTTGTGATTATCATAGTTTATACACCTAAGCTTGTTGAGAGAAAGATAGGGGCTATCTATAAAATACCATGTAACACTCAGTGCTCAGTAACTGACAGCTATAACTTTTATAATCATTCTTAGTAATTCTTAGGATGAGTCATTCATTTTTCACAGCACACAAAAAGTCTATTAAATATACTTTAATTTCCCCCAACTCATTCTCAATAATGCATCCTTGACAAGAAACAAAGCTGAAATCTTATCCATGTAGCATATGTTCATATTTCTTAGCTATTGTGCTTGGTTTCTCAGCAGCACAGAGGGATGCTGAAAAACCACACCCGAGCTGTGGAGTTGATAAAAGAGCTGGACTGTGAAAATATTTCTTTTAGGGCTAGGTTTGGCAAACCATCTGTTTAAATGAAAAACACCATGAAATCAAAAAGAAGTTAACAGGACAAGTTAGCATAGACACATGACTGAAGCTATTTCAAATCAGCTATATTTCAGCAGGTTTTGATTTTGATTTTCCGAAGATAAAAACAGAAGAAAGTGTCATGAAAGCCATTCAAAGGGCAATGGAGCCCTTTCCCAGGACCCTGCATTTCTCCTCCCATTTCTTCCCCTGGCACCTCTTCAGGCAGTGTATCAAGACCAGATGTGGCAGGCCACTTGGTACATGGATTTCTAGCACTTTGCTATCTGCTGTCCATCAACTTCCAGGAGATAGAGTGTGCTTTAGCACCAGGACTTGGTGCTTGAATTCATATCTTTTTTTTTTTCTTTCTGACTTTATTAACTTGACAAACCAATAAATGCTTCCTGCAGAATCCCTAACAGTGAATTTGGAGGAATACTTACTGGAAAATGTGTTCCTGCAGCCCATCCATCATCCAGATGCCTTTCCTGGCCTTATCTGAGTGCTACCCAGAGCACTCAGCCAGGAAGAGAGGAGGGGAAGGAAGGCTCAGTATGGACAGAGCTCTTCCAGGTACTCTTTTATGTTCTCTGGAGTCCCTACAAATGGGGAACAGCAATATGTGAAGGGCTGTATCTCATAATGCCAAAAGTAAAGGATTGGAAACCTAGCCAGTGGAGAAGTCTCAATGGTACCAGATATACATAAACTAAACATCATTTGCAGATTTGTTTCTAACTCGGCCATTTAGCTCTTTCCTAGTACCTGTAGCCTGTGTAGACTTTCCAATGAGGAGTGAGAGGAAAATTCTTGAGCAATTTCCAATTCAAGAGATAATGCGGTCAAGTCACCAATGGCTCATGCCATTATAATCCTAGCTAGTCAAGAGGCTTTGACTTGAGGATAGCAGTTCAAAGCTAGCCCAGGCAGGAAAGTCCATTAGATACTTGTCTTCATTTTTGCTGAAAAATCCAGATGTGGAGCAGTAGCTCAAATGCTACGCTAGCCTTGAAAAAGCTAAGGGACAGTACCCCAGCCCTGAGTTCAAGCTCCAGCAGCAAAACAAAACAGACAAAAGATACTGTGATAGCATTTGGGGAAAAAAAAATCTACTTTTGGAAGTTTTAGCAATAAACCTAAAGATTTAACTAAGTCTGGGCTCCATTAGCCTGTATTCTAATAAATCTGTTTACTGAGAATGTTCCTTAGCTCTTTTCTTGCTAAGTTTCTGATGCGTAAACCAACAAGGCTTATTTATTCAATCAACAATAGTTCAATAAGCACCTATTTAGGATTGGCACTCTGCCAGAGAAGTGATATATAAAGATTAAAATATATTAAGTCACTGCCAATCTGAGGGAAAAGTTCAGATAACTAGATCTTAATTACTCAGTGGTGTGAATGATAGGTGAAATGCTGGAGAGAGCACAAGGCTTTACACACATGCATTTTGTCAGAGATGCCGGAGTCAGGGAAGATGCTAAATAAAATCAGCTATCTGCAAAGCTGCTGTGATTTTAGAGGTGCTCAAAGGGCCCCAAAGTATATGCTGGGTTCCGTGTTCACATTATCATTGGATGTCGTGGTACAAATTTGTGTTATTCGTGGCTCTTAAGGCTTTAACATGCATTAGGCATAATTTAATATGTAATATACATCTGAAAAAGTTGTTAAAAACGAAATTCATGAGCCACACTCCAGGAATTTCTGATTATGGCGGTTTGGAGCAGAGCCTGGAAAACCTTATGAATTTTTATGAGCAAGCTTTTCAGGTGATTCTGTTACAAGTTTTTCTCAGACTGCATTTGGAGCTATGCTGTCAGAGTACTGATGTTTTACCAATGCTCTTAGAGCATTACAATTTCAATTCTTGCATTCCTATATTATTCTCAAAATAATAGTTACCTATATGCTTACTAAGGTTGTTTGCTTCTGTACTTAAGCCCAGGAAAGAGATGCCTGGAATTGAAAGTCAAAAGAAAGGGAGCTGCTGGCCTCATTCAAGATTCTCTGCCTCTCTATGAAGAAAACCCCAGCTTTCCTTCAGGGGTTTAGTCCCTGGCAAAAGTTGATTTTATTATAAAATGTTCCCCCCCTTTTTTTAAAAGTCCCAAGGGGCATAGGTAAGAGGATGCTCTCATGAGGAAAATTTTATTGGTGAGAAAAATGCAAATGCAAATTCAAGAGTTCAGAGTTGAATATATCCCTGGTACAAATGCCATGCAATTAGCTTGCTGTCACCTAATCTGGACTCCAGACCAGACAGTGGACTGAGCCTGAAAGAACACTGGTGCTAACCAGAAACATACCTACAGAGTGAATTGTTTCTGGATTGTTCTTTCATGGGTTTCTGCTGTTTCCTCCCATCCTCTGTTGATCTCCCCTAAGGCTTTTCAAGTAAACCAAACATATGAAATGAGAACTCACTGAGCTTTCTCAAATTAAGAAAGAACTACAAAGGGGCCGGGAGTTTGGCCTAGTGGTTAAAGTGCTTGCCTAGCATGCATGAAGACCCGGGTTCGATTCCTCGGTACCACATACATAGAAAAAAAAAGCCGGAAGTGGTGCTGAGGCTCAAGTGGTAGAGCTCTAGCCTTGAGAAAGTCCAAGGACAGTGCTCAGACCCTGAGCTCAAGCCCAGGACTGGCAAAAAAAAAAAAAAAAAAAAGAAAGAACTACCAAGTTGGAAAGATCCTCTTTGAATAATATTAACAATAAGGAAAAGGCCTTAACTTTTAAGGCATTTTAAGTTAGTTACTTATTTTCAGTAATGTAAATGAATGAGAGTCTAAGCCAGAGAAGTAATCACTCTCATTATAATGGAAATGTTCCACTTCAGTATAGCACTTAGCATTTGGGGATGGGTGCAGAATATTCTATCTGAATTCAAAGGATTGTTGGTTATACATATATATATATACATATATTTATATAAATATATGTATATATATATATATAGATATATACTTATGTTTGCCAAGATTGGCTGTTTAGAGATTTGGGGATGCTTTTAAAGAAGCTGCATTACTGGTTGAATTTGTGTCTTCGTAAAGGATGCTGAAATCTGAATCCCAGTACTTTTGACTGACCTGAGTCACGAGTACTTCATTTGGAATTTGGGTCCTCATAGATGATCAAGTTCAAATGAGCCAATCCGGGTCAGCCTTTATCTAGTTTAACTGATGTCTTCATATAAGGGGGCGTTTGGACACAGCACACACACACACACACACACACACAGATAGACACACACAGATACAAACACAGAAAGACACACACACACATTGTGAACTTGAATGTGAAAGAATCATGGGGTCATTCATCTTCAAGTCAAGAAAAAGCCAAAGGTTGTCAACAAACCCTCAGAAGCCAAGGGGAGAGACAGAGAGAAAGAGAGAGAGCGGGTGGGGGAGGGGAGAAACAAATGTTCTCTCACAGCTCTGGAAGTGAAACATTTCTGTTGTGTTAAGGGCTCTGTTTGTGAAAGAGAAGCCCTAGAAAACCAATACACAAGCAGCAGCATCTCAAATGCCATGGTTACTGAGATGCTGACTTTTTTTTTTTTAATCTAAGCAGGTTCAGCTTCAGCAGAACTTCCATCAATACAGGGCCACTGACCAAGGAAGCAGCCTTGGGAAGGCAGCACTGGGTGTTGGTTTTCCCTTCTAGCCTCATTTCCAGGAAAGCAGCCTGGCTGCTTAGCTTTGGCTCCTTGGTTCTGTGTTTATCATTGTTTTGGGGTCACTCTCTTCTATAGATAGTCAGGTCCTTGGCTGGATTTATAAACAATTATCATCTGTTTGCTTATTTTCGGAGCCTTATGGCATGCCCTACAACCCCAGGTTGACAATTAGATTTTCTGATTTTGATTTTTGGTTCCATCTCTGATGTAATTTTGTAGAATACAAGAGTTATTTTATTGAAATATATTTCTTCAATCATGATATGGAATGCCTGAAATAATACCAGTTGGATAATATGAAACAAGCATGTTTCTATAGCCCTGGTATATTGTGTGTGTGTGTGTGTGTGTGTGTGTGTGTGTGTGTTGTGTGTGCATATTTAGACCAGAAGGTTATTGTTTGTAAGAGAAATATGGGAGAAAAGTAGCATGAATACCACAGATTCTCAAAGGACTGCCACAGTATTTGCATTAAAAAATAAATTGTCAAAAAGAGATTAATTGTCAAAATAAATTTATAAAGTCTTCCTAATTGGTAATCTCTGAGGTGAGGATGCAGCCATAGCCACACACACGCGCGCGTGCGCACACAGACACACACACACACACACACACACACACACACACACACACATACTTGCATGGAATATAGGCTGGAAAAATAATGAGCTCTTCTACAAAAATTTAACTACTTGCTTAGGAATGGTAGCTATTTACCCAGGCAGTCTTTCTACATCCCACGAGAACTTGGTATCTGGAAAAAAAATGCATTAATGATGTCATGAGAATACCTCCAGAGGAAGCACCTTCTGCAGAGGGAGTCACGGGCCCCTGGACACAGCCAGTGGTTTTTCAGCTGTATGATTCTGGCATGCCTTACTCATTACCTAAGTTTTCCACTAATGAATCAAAGGTCCTGTTCTTTCTCTCTAAAATACTTTGTCAGAACACAAGAGTTTTGTAAAACTATACGAGAAGTTAGAAGGTAAAATAGCTATAATCTAATAGGAAATTCTGTGGGTAAATTTACCTATGTGGTCTAAATAGTTAAATTGTGGCAACCATGACATAGATATATCTAATCCAGCGGAGTTCCTGATGTCTACCTATCTAACCATATCTGTTATAGTCATTGTCATCCATCTGTTCAAACACGTATTGAAATCAGTGGCTAAAAGCTTACAGATGAAAGCAAACCCAGAGAACTGAGAGGAAAACTCTCAATTATAGATTATAGATTATGTGGCAGAGTCAGAGTACCAAGGCCTTTTTTTTTCTTTGCCAGTCTTAGTGCTTGAACTTAGGGGCTGAGCACTGTCCTTGGGCTTTCTCAAGACTAGTGCTCTACCACTTGAGCCACAGCTGGCTTTTTTGTTTATGTGGTATGGAGGAACTGAACCCAAAGCTTTATGATGCTAGGCCTTGAGGGACTTTTTGAAAGTGCACTTCTGAGTTTAGAAAACTTTAGAGATGAGAAATTTCAGTTCTCAGATACTCTCCCGGAAGCTGAACATTTGTTAACTTCCTATCTTTACTTGGGTCCTAAGCTCTGTGCGTTGGGCCTGATGGATGACACTGTCACAAATGCTTGACCTGGAGCTGAGAAATACTCAGAATGAGCAAAGACAGATGATGAATACACAGTTGGCAGGAATTTGTAAGATAAGTTTATATTGGTAAATTCTAGGGCGGTGGAAAATGGGGAGAGGATGGTGTCTGCCGAGCAACTGTTTGGACCCAAGTGAAAGACCTTTATTTGTATTTTGAGTGCTCTCTCAGATTGTTTATCACCTAACTTTCTCTTTCATGGCTCCTGTCATATCCAAATGCAGGAGCTCTCATATGCTAAACACAACTCAATTCACAGGATAATGGATGAATGCTGCACTGAGCTCATAAATAAAGGCTTGTTAGATGTGGATCTCCAGAAGCAATTTCCCTTCTGGCAACACTCACAGCCACGTGTCTGATGCTGGGTCAGAGGTGAGAGGGAGGCAGAAACTCACATACAGGCATTGTTTTCATTGGCGCATAATTACAGACTCGAGAAATTGCTCATTGATGGCCAGAGGGCTCTATGAGCACTTGTAAATCTTTAGGGCACAGATGAGAGTAGGAGTGGATGCAATGGGATGCTTAAACATTCTGGAAAAGAATCCAAGCATTGTCTCAGAACAATGTGCTTGTCAGCACAACTAGGCCATGTTTGAGAAGCTGGTGGGATAGAGAAAACTCTAGGAACAGGCAGGGTGGATTTGGTGATGAGATTGCCCAAGAAAGCATTTAAAACCCTTTATTCAGTATGGCCCATTCACAGTGACTAGCGTATAGAGCAACATCCAAGGGTAGAAGGGAAGGGGAGACTGAATGGCTGGCTGATGGGGTGGATAGATCTCTCATACCCCAGAGCTCCATAAGTTCCCTAGATCTTGTAGCCACTCATATCTTTTGTCATCACCAGTGGGCTGAAGCTTGGTGAGCAGCTGGAAATTGGGTCCTCTTTAGGCTGTATCCTTAGCACTGCAGCTCTGAGTAGCTGATCTCACATCCTTTCTTCTCCACAGTCCGATTTTAACAGAATTTTATTCATAGAGAATAGTCTTCTTATGTTAATGTCAAGGCATTTGTCACAAATTATAGTTAGATAACCCAGCCATTGAATCCAAATTGTCTTAACAGGATTGTGTGTGTGTGTGTGTGTGTTTCCATAGTGTGGCTTAAACACAGGACCTGGTCACTTTGTGTTTTGCTTGAAGCCGGTGCTTTACCACACAGCTTCACTTCCAGAGTTTTAGAGACTCATGGAGATAAGTGACTCATAGACTTGCCTAGGCTAGATTCTGACTGTGATCCTCAGATCTCAGCCTCCTGAGCAGCTACGATTTACAGGGATGATCCACTGCTATCCTCCTTAACAGGAGATTATGCAGAAATCCCTTAGTTCTCTATGTTTATGGCCACCTCCTCATTTAGGTTTAGGCAGAATTTCTATTTTCATTTTAGAACCTATGATTTATCAAAAAATGCTTTAAAATTGAATTAGGTCTTACATAACTATTGATCAGGCTCATAACAGAAATGGCTTCCTTGGGTTCTTTCTCAGGAGGAGAAATGATCCTTTTTGCTTTTGCCATTTCCTAGTTCTCTTCTGGAAAATCCCAGTCAGAAACTACCATCTTAGGGTGCTAATCACCTCTTTCAAATTTACCTTTGAAATCTCAGTGTTTATTACTTCCCTTCATCTTTACCAATTTCTAGCTATTTCCTCTAGACAGTCTAACTAGAAACTTTTAAAGAGTCTGCTGGAAATAGAAATTTAACATCTTTATAGAAATGTGGGGGCCCTTTACCAAACAAGAATAATGATCTTGAGAATAGAAACCCCAATAAAGTATGTTGCCATTGTCAGAAAAAAAAAACAAAAACCCCAGCATGTCTCTGATCATGGAGAATGATAAGGCTATTGAGAAGGTAATCAATAGCTACAACTACTTTTTATTTTTAAATTTTAACCATGAGTAAAGCACTTCCTGTGTAGCATCTCATTTAATTTTTCAGCAACAAAATACAGACGTCATGATTATCATTCCAATTTTCAGACAACAAAATGATTTTTATTTCAGTTGTCACAGCTAGAATTTGGTAGCTTTATTCAAACCCTGGACTGCAGGAATTCTGCAGTGTGGGAGAATGCAGATATTTATAGATGTCTTTTCAAGCATGTGAGAGATTCAGAGAGGCCAAGAGACCATGAGACCAAGACTGAACACACATTTCCTTTCCCTGTTGTACCTAAGCCCTTGCACAGATCTAGTCCTGGAGAAATGATCCCTGGGAAAAATCCATTGAGCTTTCTGTGCACGGGTTCAATGTGTACTTCAAATCAGAAATCACCACACTGCCCCCTACTTAATCAGAATAACCAGATCAGAGCTCAGAGGTCAGCTGCCACAATGGATTGGCCATAGTTTGAACAAAACTTGAAGACCCTCCTTTGCCTAGTACTCTTGGATTGTGAACTCACAAAAGATAAGGAATTTGAGTACCCATGGCTCATACTTGTAACGTTAGCTATTCAGGATGCTGAGATCTGAGCACTGCAATTCTTGAGCTGCGGCTTAAGTGGTAGAGCACCAGCCTTGACCAAAAAAAAGTAAGAAAGAGGCCAGGAGAATGGCCTCGTGGTAGACTGCTTGCCTAGTATGCATGAAGCCCTATGTTCAATTCCTTCGTACCACAGACACAGAAAAAGCTGAAAGTGGTTCGGTGACTTAAGTAGTAGAGTGCTAGCCTTGAGAAAGCCCAAGGACAGTGCTCAGGCCCTGAGTTCAAGCCCCAGGACTGGCAAAAAAAAAAAAAAAAAGAAAGAAAGAAAAAAGAAAAAAGAAAAGAAAAGCTAAGAGATAGTGTCCATGTCCTGAGTTCAAGTCCCAGTACCTGCACACAAAGAAAGAAAGAGGAAAAATAAATCCATTCCCCTGAAATACTAGTAGTAGCCTAGTAAAGGTTTAGTAATTAAATGATTGACTCATCCTAATTTATTCTGTATTTTATCCTGTACAAGAAAATATTGTATTTATGTAGGCCAGTATTCACATTATATATGCCAGTTTCAAACAACTATTAAAACGGGGATCTTTAGATGTCTGAAAATTCTTTGAAATTACATACCACACCTTCTCTGTCCAAACAAGAATTTTGCTGAGGATTCTAAGCTTCTTACCACATGCCACCAGCTCTTACCAGTTTCTGTCTATTTCCCTCACACAAACCAATCAGGAGTTTGGAAATAATCAAGCATAAAATTATTACAAAAATTAACTATGGGGCCAGGAGTTTGGCCTAGTGGTAGTGTGCTTGCCTAGCATGCACAAAGACCTGGGTTCGATTCCTCAGTACCACATACATAGAAAAATGGTGGAAGTGGTGCTGTGGTTCAAGTGGTAGAGCTCTAGCCTTGAGAAAGACCAAGGCCAGTGCTCAGGCCCTGAGCTCAAGCCCACGACTGGCAAAAAAAAAAATAATAATAATTAAGTATGAGCCAGGTGCCAGTGGCTCACACGTATAATCCTAGCCACTCAGGAGCCTGACATCTGAGGTTTACCATTTGAAGCCAACCCAAGCAGGAAAGTCATGAGACTCTTGCCTCTGATTAACCACCAGAAAACCAGAAGTGGACCTGTGCTAGTGGCCTTGAACAAACCAGCTCAGGGACAGTGCCCAAACCTTGAATTCAAGCTCCACAAACAGCAACAAACTAAATTAAATTAACAATTGGTTCTAAGGAAGTTCTTGGACCAAGTTACTTAACTCACTGTTTCATGTTTACAAAGATGTTACACTTTATCATTTATTTATTTATTATTTTTTCCAGTCCTGGGACTTGAACTCAGGGCTTGAACTCAGGACTTGGACACTGTCCTTGGATACTTTTTGCTCAAGGCTAGTGCTCTGCCACTTGAGCCATAGCACTACTTCTGGCTTTTTCTGATTATGTGGTGCTAAGGAATTGAACTCAGGGCTTCATGCATGCTAGGTAGGCATTCTACAACTAGGCTACACTCCAAGCCCAATCTTCTATTTATTTTTTTCTGGAACTAGGTCTTGAAATCAGGGCCTTCAACTCTCAGTTTGCATGCTTCTAGCTGGCACTGTATACTTGAGCCATGCCTCTAGCCCAGATCTTGGCTGGTTCATTGGAGGTGGAGTCTTGAGGACTTTTCTGTCTAGAGCTACCTTCAACAAAACTGTCCTCCAGGACTTAGCCTTTTGAGTAGCTAAGATTATAGGGGCCAGGCTCACTTTGTTATTTTGTTTTGTTCTACAATGAAGTAATTATAATAGAGACATTATAATAACCATTGATTTATAGAAGATGACAATGAAAAAGATTGCTTGGATAGTAAATAAGTGTTAGTGTTCTGACTCTAGACTTTGGTTCTTTCCTTTTGTGCTAGTGGGTGTGTTTACATGTTGTTCCCACGTGTATGAGTGTGTATGTGCATATATGTATGAGTGCATAAGGGAAGAAGTAACAGTGATGAAATGTTGAAAATTTAGAAGCCTAAATTTTAAGAAATGGGGACTATTTAGTTTTCTGTTCTGTTTTTCTTTTTGTTGGTCATGGGGCTTGATCTGAGGGCTTGGGTGCTGTCTCTGAGCTTTTTCACTTAAAGCTAGTGCTTTACCACTTTGAGCCACAGCACCACTTCTGGTTTTCTGATGGCTCATGGCCTTCTGCCTGGTTGGCTTTGAACTGCAATACTCAGATCTCTGCCATCTAAGTAAGCAGATTACAGGTGTGAGCCGCCAATGCCTGGCTAAGAATGGGGACAATTTTTTCCCACGCATCCCTCAGCTTCAGTTCTCAAGGAGCTATTAGACACAGGCTAGATATGGCCCTCACTACAAGTCCTACAGATTGTATCAGTGGTCTACCTCAGCAGAGTGGTTAACAACTAGAATAAAAGACAGTCCCTTGCTTCTTCTTTTTTTGGGGGGGCTTATATCGATTATATTTATTTATGTGCATCACATTTAAAATTAAAAGGAGTAATTTGAAACATGTTTAGTTACACATTAAAATCTATATATATTTAGTTAAAATATAATATTTTAGTAAAACAATTATTTTCAAGAATAAAATTATAAGAATAGAGCATTATTTTACTTATTTGCAAATATTTTAATGTGAAGCTTAGGTATAGGCCAATATGTTCTTACACCAGATTCTGAATTTAAACTGTGGTGAGTACACAGTCCCTTGCTTCTAAGCCTTACCTTCTATATCTGTGTAATGGAGTTTACCATACCACTTATTCATCTTAAATGCAGTTTTCTCTCCTTTTAAAAGCAACTAAAACATAAGCAATTTCCTAATTCTTTCTTCTGCCTGCATCTGAGTTTCATTTTGTCATATGAAAACTGAGTACCTTAGGACAAAACCCTTTTGCTGATGGCTTTTAGCTTTAAAGCACTCATTCAACAGAGTTGTGGACAGATCATGTAGGGGGAAGGGTTAAGAGCACAAAGGACAGCTGCCTGGTTAGGGTTTATGGAGCCATTATTTTCCACAGCCTCCTCCTACTGGGGTCTGGGTACATGCTTTCTCCTTATCTTAAGTGTAATGCTCCCACCTTCTCCGGGAAATACATTAGTCAGAATGAAGGAGCTTTAAACACAGATGTGGGTAAGGGTGATTCATGTCTATGTGTAAAGTTGTTGGACTCCAACCCTGCTAGGAAGCCCAGGGCCTCAAACTTAATCCCTATTAACAAAGAGCACAGGAGCTTCCTTTTTCCAGTATGTTCTCCTAGGGCTCTGGAAGGGGTGGGGAGGTAAGATAGAGAGAGACCTGTGTGTAGGTCTTTCAATTCTCAGTCTCTGATTTGGCAATTCCTCTTATGATGCCATTACTAGAGGATTAGCGTGTACTCAGCAAATATAGATGAAAGCTTGGGAGACCATCTGACTAATCAAAAAAAGGGAGGTCAGGGTTGGAGCCTGAACACATGAACCTTGCTTCCTGTGTTTTGAGGCCAGAGTTAGTCTGTTGCAAGGCTGTACTTATGGTGTTCTCTACTGAAGGTACTAGAGGAGCTCAGAAAAAGCCCACCTTTATGATAATCTAATGGGCACAGTGTCTTCTGGAAGATAAGGTGATCCTGCTTCAAACACCTCCATTTCATTGCATGAAATGTCTTATCTTCTTGAAACTGAGTTGTGAAATCTGACAGAAACTTTTTATGAAATCTGACAGAACTGCATCTTACCATCCATATGCTGGGATAAAAACATATGATTGATAATCCAGGTGACTCATACTTGTAATCCTACATACATAGGTTGAGATTGGAAGGAATATGGTTTTCGGTCAGCTGGGACATGCTCACAAGACACCTCTACAACTAATTGCTGGGTGTGGTGGTGAGTGCCTAAGCTCTCAGCTTCCTGAGAGTTTCACAGCTCCAGGCCAAACAGGGCAGAAAGGGTTTCCAAACTCCAACTCAGAGGAAGACGTAGGCACTGGTGGTGTGGGCCTGCCATTCCAGATACTACAGAAAGCATAACATAACATAGGCCGACAATAATCCCAGCATTAAGTAGGCAAAAAGTGAGATCCTAGCTCAAAACATCAGTGAGAAAAAATTGGTAGAGGCATGGTTTAGTGATAAAGCTCCTTTTTCTCAACAAGTAGGAAGCTCTGAGTTCAACCCTTAATATCACAAAAACTAAAATGTGGTTGCTAAAGAAAGCTAGGTTTAGGATGAGGTGCTGGATGAATTAGGAATCAATCACACAGAATACCAAGTTTAATAAGAGACACAAAAGTGCATGAAAGACTGGTATTTTTTATTTTTACCTTGCCCTCTGTTATTTGAAGAAAACATATTTGTAGGAATGTCAGACACTGGAATTGTTTTAGTCAGTTGTATCAAAGAGAGTAGTTGCTTATCCAGCCTGGAGATTAACAGTCAAGTGCTTCTCAAACATGTCTGCATTAGACCCTTTAACCTGTAAGGTACGTGTTATTTGCATAGTATAAATAGAAAGCTGGGTTTCACAATGGTCTGAAACTTGCACAAAGTCACACAACATAAACAGTATTGTCACAGGTCAAGTTCAGATCTAGCTGGTTCCAAAAGTAAGGCCAACATGAGAATATTAAACTGTTACCTTCTCCTTTATGTTTTCTCCTTTGTTCCTTACATGTTCCTGAGCAAATATAGCCAAAATTGCTCACCTTAATCTGTTGGGACTTCTGCAACAAAATTTCCTACCTTGGTTGCTTAGAAACTAAAGAAATGTATTTCTCATAGTTCTGGAGGCAAGAAAGTTTGGAGATCAGAGCATTTGGCTCTGGGAAAAGAACTGTTTCCTGGTTCCTGAATGGCACCTTCTCACTGTGTCCTCACGAAGTGGAAGGGTCACGATAAGGGCTCTCTCAGAAGGACACTAATCTTAGTCACAAGAGTAGACCTGATAACTTTC
Source organism: Megascapheus bottae (assembly GCF_031878675.1). Lineage (NCBI taxonomy): Eukaryota > Metazoa > Chordata > Mammalia > Rodentia > Geomyidae > Megascapheus > Megascapheus bottae. The sequence continues at coordinate 65,858,486 of NC_143509.1, forward strand.
TATTAAAGTCACCTTGTGGGTGAGATTTCAACATATTGAGTACAGTGAGTGAGGAAACTCCAATCAGAACACCAAGGCTTTAATGCAGTAGGAGAATAACAAAAATAATAGCACATATGGAGCTTACTGTATCTCTCAAAGAGAACCTTTTTGTGTGTGTGTGTGGTTCATGGGGCTTGAACTTAGCCTGGGCACTGTCCCTGAGCTCTTCAGCAAAATGCTACTGCCCCCTACCCCTGGGCCTAGGTGCTGTCCCTGAGCTCTTCAGCTCAAGGCTACCGCCCTATCCTTGAGCCACAGCCCCACTTCCCGTTTTCTAGAGGTTAATTGGAGGTAAAGTCTTAGGTTCTTTTGTGCCTGACCTGGCTTTGAACCTTGATCCTCAGTTCTCAGCCTCCTGCGAAGCTAGAATTACAGGCGTGAGCCACCATGCCCAGCTAAGGAGAACCTTCTATATGGTACCCTGTGCTCCAGGACCACTGGAGGCACATACATCTAGGAGAAAAGAATTCTGAGCAGTTCATGAAGCAAGCTTCTGGAGTTCCTGGTTTCCTTTACCCAATTGTAGGAAGGAGCATACAGCTCAGGGTTGCTGTGGCTATTAGATTTCCTTGGGCTCACTGTGGAAAGACTGGAAGTCACTCATCATTGGGCTGGAGGTGTAGAAGAAGAGGATTCTTAGACCTCTTCATCGTGAAAAAAATGAGCAGCTAGTTTTCATCTTCCCATCTCATTTCTTGCCTCCTAGGCATTGCTTTCTGTTTTCCAAAGAAAGTGAAATTAAATCTTTGGAATTCTTAGGAATCCAAGGATTTTGAGTCTGTAATGTTTATAAGTTTGCTGAAATCACTGGGACCCAAGGCTTCTTTTTCCTTTTGCCTATGAAGTCATATTTTAACTCAAACCAAAAAGAAAAAAAAAAAGCAAAGGCAAAAGATTATTTTGTGGGGATCCAAGCTGGTATTATGTTACAAAAATTTTCCATTTCAGACACAGACTGCCTACAGCAGTATGTGGGCCAAAACAGTTTGAGAGAGACTCCAGGAGGGCCTGAAGAAATAATACCATTTTCTTTAATCGTGAGGAGTGTGGCCAGGTTCTTGGGGAGTGGGGGTGGGGGTGGGGAGACCAGGTGTTCAGAGGTTCTGAACTGGATCATTCTCAGCTACCAGGGATTAGAATGAGCTAATCTACAGAGCATGATTTCAGAGACTTTTCTGGATACTGTTGGGGAAGGTCTTCAACCTCTCAGGGCCTCAGATTCCACTATCTAACCACGAGATGAAGTCAGAAAATCTGTTGAAGGTATGTTAGCTATGTTATCGTGACATGAGAATGCTAAGCCCATATAGCTAGCTTTAATGAGGATAAGCTACTGGGTTACTCTTTTGTAAACATTACATCCTTGAATATTCACCGTAGTTGGATGAGGTCAGGTGTGTTTATGGTCTTGACATTGTAGTTTGAAAATGTGATTAATTTGAATAATTGCATCACTTTAGGTTCTAAGCCGGGATCCAAGTCCAAATCCAGTTCAGTTCCAAAGTCATGTTAGAGAGCCTCTGGAGGAGAGGTCCTGAGAGGAATCTAGAGAGTGAGGAAGGAAGCATCTTTTGTTGGATGAAATGTGTTCCTCTGACATTTCATCCTGTCTTTTACCAGTTTCCGGTTCAGGTTGACATGGAAGCAGTTACTATTGTTATTATTATTATTATTATTATAACATGATGCTGGGTTTTCCAGGTTGCTCTGGCTCAGTTCTGAAATCAACATTTCCTAAAGCAGAGGTGTTTTTGGAAACATAGGGAAATACTACCTGGGAGCATGGTAGGAAAGCTCAGACTCCAGTCCCACCCAGCTCTGCTGATCAGAACCATGGTGGGCTCAGCTGTCTGTTTGAACACATCCCCCCAAAAGTGAAAGTTTGACAGCCAGTGACCTCCGGATAAAAGAGACAGAGAGTTAAATCAGGAATAGAGGTCTCACCGTGATTCTTAACAGCTGCGAGTGACTCATCTCCCTCTTTTTTTTCCCCTTCAGAGTTTCTGCCCTTTTTAGGATGAAGGATTTACTCCTGTCTCATCTTGTGTGATAAATTCCATCAACTGGGTCTCCTCCTTTCTGAAATCAGTGTCTGAAGAGATTGGGGCTCTGTCTCCCCGTAGGTTATTTGTACTTGAAGCCACTTGTTCCTTTCATAGTGGCGATGGTTACTTTCAAATGACCCTCATGTCAAGAGTGAGAAAAAAATAATGTCCAATGAAATTGGAATGGTTCAACTGCAAAGCTGAGATCAGTTTCCAAATGTGCTTTGTTTTAAACGGTCCATGTAGGATGAACAAGGAAGCAGCCAGTGTTATTGCTTCTGTCCTGCCTGTGACTCCCCACTTCCAATACTTCTCGGAAGGCAAAAGAACTATAATTGAAAAGGGAGGGCAGTCACTACCTCTTTTGAATGTGTATGTGTGTTTGTGCCAATACCGGGACTTGAATTCTGAGGCAGACAGCTACTCCTCAGCTTTTTCATTCAAGGCTAGTATTCTACAAATCCAGCCAAAGCTTTATTTCTAGCTTTTTTTGGTGGTTCATTAGAGATTAGTCTCACAAAGTTTTCTTCCTGGATTGGCTTTGAACTGAGATCTTCCTCAGATCTCAGCCTCCTTCAATACAAATAAACTCTGGCCTTAAGTTTTGCCTGCTTCCTGGCCTCACATGTTCCACGTACTTTCAGAGTGAAAAAAAACCAAACCAAAACTAATACGCACACTGCAGAAAAAAAGTTTTCTGGCTTCTAGTTCATTCTCTAGAGGCACAGTGAGATGGATACCACAGTGCAACATAAGTCAGCATTTGCATAACTGTGCAAGCATAACTTTCCAGAAAAATAAATATAACTTTGCTCATTTGTTACCAAAGCTTTGCTTGTTATATGAGATGTTTGCTTTAATTGAAGAACAGTGGGAAATTTTCTTCAGCTCTGCCAGAAAATGGTTATTGATGTGACTTGTATTTAGCATCATTGGACTAGAAGGACATCTTTAAAAAAAAAGAAGTCTAAACAAGGATTCACTAACATTAAGTTCTGGTTTGAGAAGGACTCTGGAATTGATCTTACATCTCCAAATAAGGTAAAATAAGAATGTGTAAAATGCAAACTTGGTTTCTGCTGACAGAAATTATTTTTTTGAGTTTGAAAAGACTTTTGCTCAGCGTTTTGTGCTGCTGTCTGGTCATACTTTAATTCACTGCAGAAACACAGCAAGAGTTATGAGCTCAAGTCATGAGTTTGGGTAATAACACACAAATGAAGGCAAGACGTGTCCAGAGCTTTAATCTCTGACTTACAAGTGGAGCCGGCCCGGCAACGCCTTTCCCAAGATGTTTGCAGAATAGTTCATAGACTCAATTCAGTTAGAAAGAACTGAGACTTGCCACAGCCTTCTGTGTTGGCTTCATTCACTGAGTTCTCTGTCTCTAAAGTCTCTGTCTTGCAAATTCATGCTGTTATGAGAAAGAAAACTCTTCACAGCCATTTACTTAAAGTGTATTAATTAATAATAAAAATGTGGACAGACATAGGATAAAGTCTAAAATCTGCTTTATCTTTAGCTGTGATGTCTTGTAACAGCTATTTCTCTGTGTGTGTACATGTATATGCATTTATTTATTTGATAGTCCTAGAATTTGAACCAAGACTTTACACTTCCTAGGCAGGCACTATACTTCTTGACTCACACCTGCTACTCTTTGGCTTTAACGTTTTTTCTTTTAGTCAGTTGAGGAGCTTGAATTCAGGGCCTCGGTGCTGTCTTATAGCTCTTTTTGCTCAAGGCTAGTGCTCTACCACTTTGAGCCACAGCTCTAATTCTGATTTTCTAGTAGTAAATTGGAGATATGAGTCTCACGGGGGTGGGGGGAAGGGAGGCAAGAGTTTGGCATAGTGGTAGAGCATACCCTGGGTCCAATACCACATACACAGAAAAAGTTGGAAGTAGTGCTGTGGCTCAAGCCTTGAACATAAAATATTCAAGGACAGTGTGCAGGCCCTGAGTTCAAGCCCCAGGACTGGCAAAAAAATTAAGAGTTTTACAGGGACTGGGATTATAACTTAGTGGTAGAGTACTTGCCAAGCATACATGAAGCCATGAGTTAGATTCCTTAGTACTACATAAAAACAACAATGAAAAAAAGTCATTAAATAAATCCTAAAACTGAAGTAGAATATTTTAAAAAAGAGTCTTATGGACTTTCCTGGATAGGCTTTGAACAATGATCCTCAGATCTCAGCCTCCTGAGTAGCTAGGATTACAGGCGTGAGCCACCAACTCACATCTGCTTTCATTATTTTTTGAGGTATAGTCTGTGTTTCTATGTTGGTTAGCCTGGACCACAGTCCTCCTATTTGTGGTTCCTGGAATAGCCTAGATGATCACAGCCTGCTACCATGCCTCACTTTTGGTTAGGATGGGGTCTTCAGAACTCTTTGTCCAGGATGATCTCAAATGTAATCCTCTTGAATGTCTGGGATTCCTTTCGATCTGTAACTAGAATTACTGGCATGAGCCACTAATGTACAGCCTGAAAGTTATTTAATTTCTCTGAAACTTGTTTCTACCTATAAATTGGAGTTAGAAATTCTTATGTCATAGGGCTGTTTGATTTACACAAGGTCCACTACTGGTTTTTAGTAGGTGATAATAATTTTTGTTATCATAAACTTAGTTGGTACAAACCTACATGCTAAACAAATATTCCCTTCTCTTCACACAGACACAGACACACAGAGACACCATATCGATAAATATACTGCATATATAACCTCACTACCAACATTTGAATATTTGTCCTTCAGAATTCCTACATTAAAACTTAATCCCCAGGCCGGGAGTTTGGCCAAGTGGCAGAGTGCTTGCCTAGCATGCACGAAGACTCGAGTTCGATTCCTCAGTACCACATATATAGAAAAAAGCCAGAAATGATGCTGAGGCTCAAGTGGTAGAGCTATAGCCTTGAGAAAATCCAAGGACAGTGTTCAGGCTCTGAGCTCAAGCCCAGGACTGGCAAAAATAAATAAATAAATAAATAAAAACAAAAAGAAATTCAGTGACATATTACCATGTAGGGTCTTTGAGAAGGTGCTATGTCATGAAGGGGGACTCTCTACAATAGGATTAATGCTCTTATGAAATAGACCCCTGAGAGCAAATTTGCCTTTCCATCTTGTGAGAGCATGGTAAGAAGGTTCTCTCTCCCCCACCTCCCAGACTAAGACCGATACTTACGCTCATTAGCTCGTATTCTACCAACTGAGCCATGCCTCCACGCTCAAGAAGGTACTGTCTCTACATGGGAAAGCAAACCATCTTCAGGTACTGAATCAGCCAGTACCTTCACTGCAGACTTTCCAAAGTCTAGCATTGTGAAAATAATCTGCTGTTTAGAAGTTCACAAGTGGATGGAAATATTTTTTGATGGAAATATTTTTAAAGCAACCAGAACCTCCCCTCCCCATATATATGCATTTTTACTGTACTAAGTTCTGGAGAGAAGCACATTTTCATTTTCTTCTGTGTTTCTTTTGTTAAAATATCACTGACAGGTCCAGGAGTTTGGCCTAGTCATAGAGTGCATGCCTAGCATACACGAAGTCCTGGGTTCAATTCCTCGGTACCACATAGAGAACGCCAGATGTGGTACTATGGCACAAGTAGTAGAATGCTAGCCTCAAGAAAGCCCAAGGACAGTGCTCAGGCCCTTAGTTCAAGCCCTGGTGGAGAAGGGGAGGGACATTGACTTATTCTTGGCATTCTAACCCACATTGATAGGATTTACTGATGACCAAAGTACAACTTGTTGCATATGTCTGCCCAGTGTCTAGTTCACTATTAAAGCACTTATTGTTTTATTATGATTGCTGACTCACCCTTCTTATGGACTCAGTTCTATGAAAAATGTTGAGTTATACATTCTGAAAGTTATGCCAACAAAAAAAGTGTATTGGGAATATTTTATTTGATAACTATTTAATGCAAATTTGATGTTTCTAATAAGTTCTAATGGTTGTATTTAAGGCACACATATACATACATATACTCTTTTTTTTTTTTTTTTTTTTTTTTTGCCAGTCCTGGGCTTGAGCTCAGGGCCTGAGCACTGTCCTTGGACTTTCTCAAGGCTAGAGCTCTACCACTTGAGCCTCAGCACCACTTCTGGCTTTTTTCTATATGTGATACCGAGGAATTGAACCTGGGTCTTCATGCATGCTAGGCAAGCACTTTAACCACTAGGCCAAACTCCCGGCACATACATATACTCTTAATAACATAAACTATTAATACCAAAATTACTTTTACTTAAGGTATTTTTGTTGCTGTTGCTGTTTTTGTTTTAGTTCTGAAACTTGTACTTAGGACCTGGTAGCTGACCCTTAGCTTTTTTTTTTTTTTTTTTTTTGCCTAAACTCAGGGCCTGAGCACTGTCCTTGAACTTTCCTCAAGGTAAGTGCTCTACCACTCGAGCTACAACACCATTTCTGGCTTTTCTATGTATGTGGCACTGAGAAACCGAACCCAGGTCTTCGTGTATGCCACACAAGCACTCTACCACTAGGCTAAACTCCCGGATCTTCCTTTGCTTTTTTGCTCAAGTATGGCACTCTATCATTTGAGCTACAGCTCTATTTCCAGCCTTTTGGTGGTTCATTGTAGATAAGAGTCTGTTATAAAATATGAGAACTTTGGTAGTAAACCACTCGAACATCCAGGTATACAGAGAACAAAGAAAGGGTTTATTGCCCTCAAAGCAATACCTCTCCTCATAAGAGAGAAGAAGGTGCTAACTATTGTGTTGGGAGACTTTTTATAATCTGTGGGGTTTAGGAGACTTTGCTACATTATATATCACAGCTGACCCAAGGAGTGCTATTTCAGGTGATGGATAGGACCTGTGAGGTCTAGGGGTCAGCTGTCCCAGGTGAAGGGGGGACAGGGCGGGAAGGAGTGGCTGATTGTTTTTACCTGTACTGAATGGGCCTGGTGCTGCCTAGGAAAGAGCTTGTTAAGCTGTGAGAGAAGGGGACGCAGAGCCCCCACCAACACTGTCTCATGAACTTTTCTTACATAGGCTGGCTTTGAACCTTGATCTTCAGATCTCATCCTCTTTTTTTTCTTTTTTTTTATAGTCCAGAGATCTTTATTTATTTATTTTAACATCTCTTAGGCCATGAATTCATAGGGGATAGGTTCCAATAGCTCAGGTTCCTTCCCGTTGGTTCTCACAAAGTGTGCTTCTCTGGGTGGAGCGGGCTGGCACTTCAGCTGAACCCAGGTTCCTTTCTCTTTGGCTTCCTTCTTTTTCTGGTCATTTTCCTTCACCCGTTTCAGGAAGCTATCTCAGCTCTTAGAGTGCTTAATATGTTCAATACGCACGTTAATCCTCTTGGCAAGTATCTTGCCCTTAAGTTGTTTGTTCACAACAATGCCAACAGCATGCTGGGTAACATTGTAGACCCTTCCAATTTTGCCATGATAACATTTATGAGGCATTTCTTTTTGAACTGTACCCATTCCCTTGATGTCTACAATATCACCCTTCTTGTGGATTCTCATGTATGTGGCCATGCTTCCTGAAGGGCCTAGAGAACATGTACCGGGTACCTCTCCTCTTTCCTTTTGTGTTCGTCATTTTGGCAAATTACTGGAAGATGGCGGTGCCGGCCCAAAGGACATCTCATCTTCTTATTAGCTACGATTATAGACATAAGACTCTGCTGCTTGGCAGCTTAAGTTGTATAAATTAGATTTTTATGAAGTTGCTTTGTCAATATGATATGTAAAAAGTGAGAAATCTTTGATAAAAGCGAGTCTTGAACTGTCTGTCCCTGAGCTGATCTTCAGCTCAAGGCTACGGCCCTACCCCTGGGCCTGGGTGCTGTCCCTGAGCTCTTTAGCCCAAGGCTACCACTCTACCCCTTGAGCCACAGCCCCGCTTCCCATTTTCTAGTGTTTAATTGGAGATAAGAGTCTCACGGTCTTTAGTGCCTGGGCTGGCTTTGAACCATGATCTTCAGATCTCAGCTTCCTGAGTAGCTAGGATTACAGGTGTGAGCCACCACGCCCAGTCTGAGAAGAGGAATTTTTATAATTTATTAGAGTACAGACCTGTCCTTTAAAAATGCGCATAAACACAGAGAGACAAGAGGACTGGACAGAAAGGGAGGAAGGCAGGGTAGGAGGAAGAGAAAGAGGAAAGAGAAGGGGGAAAAGGAGAGAAAGAGGAAGGGAGAGAGAGGGGGGAGGGAGAAGGAGAGGGAAAGAGACATTGAGCAGCAGAGATTCAGTGGTGGGGGTGGGGAGAAACACATGGATGAGGTCACCTGCTTCAAGCTGCCATAGTGAGATTATCCACCATGTGCTGGTTTATGTTCTTGTGGTTTGCTCAGATCTTGACTAGTTTTCATTCCTTTTCTTCAAGGTCTTCTAGGCTAGTTTACAATTATTTTGCAAAGTATTCATTTGGTCACATGCGTTGGGGAAATCAGCCACAATCTAATAAGCATCTGGATATGAGCTTGAGATGGAGCTTAGAGTCTTCTCCAGTTTCAACATTTTACTTAATTGCAGCAAACTCTCTTTACCTCCTTGGGTTTATTTTTCCCAGGCACTGAGTGTTTTGACTCCATCTTACTGCACTACCCACAAGGGACCCTAAGATTCATTGTTTGTATCTCTGAGAGCCTTTACAAATTAAGTAAACAAAGGGCAGTGGTGACAAGTTAGAATACACAAGTCATCAAGATTCATTTGACACTCAGCCCCTACAAGATATTTCTTGAAGGTTCATTAGAGACCATTGGATCATAATCCTTTGACTCTGGGTTCAACAAAATTTCCCGGCTGATCTACCCCTGTGTGATTAGTGCTGTCTGTGCCTGCAGAAGAGAGAGAGAGGGAGAGAGAGAGACAGAGACAGAGAGACAGAGACAGAGACAGAGAGACAGACAGAGACAGACAGAGACAGACAGAGACACAGAGAGAGACAGAGACAGAGAGAGACAGAGAGATAGAGAGAGAGAGAGGGGGGACATGATTGTCATCAGGCATACTTTACTCTCTCTCTGTCTCTCTGTTTCTCTCACTCTCTCTTCCTTTCCCTCTCTTTCTTCCTCTCCCCCTCTCTCTTTCTGTCTCCCTTGATCAATATTGGAAGCTTAAACTCAGGAACTCAGGGCCCAGTACTGTCCCTGGACTTTTATTTTTATTTTTGCTCAAGACTGGTGCTCTAACACTTGAGCCACAGCTTGACTTCTGACCTTTGGGTGGTTAAAAGGAGATAGTCTCACAGAGTTTCCTGCCCAAACTGGCTTTGAGCCACAGCCTTCAGATCTACTCAGATCCTCAGATCTTCCTGGGACATTAGGGTTACAGATGTAGCCACCAGTCCCCAGCTTTTCTTTTCCTTTTTCTTCATATCAATACTTGTTTAATACTTTATTTGCTGAGCTCACGGATTGACTTGGAATCATTCTCACCAAACTATCAGAAGAAAATAGTCACATGTGACACTTAAAAAGCGCATTTGTTTTTCCAGGGCTGGAGTTTCATGGTTTAGATGTTTTAGTAGGATGGAGGAAGAATGGAGATCTTTACTTTCAAAAGACTTGGGCTAAAGTAGATATTCTCTCAGGTCACTTCAAATTCACACACATCCACACACTTAAATGCACACTTAGACCATCCTGATAGCTATATTCATTGAGGTCTCAATTAATGAATTATATAATTTCTTGTTTAACTTCTAGCCCTGATCTTTCCTGGCCCTCTCAACTTCCAGAGCAGCCAGCTCTATTACTTAGCAGTTATTCAACTAATCTGTCTTTTTCATTTTCATTACTAAAGAATTTTCTGTATTTGAAGAGTTTTAATCACTTCTCTGAGACTCTGATAGGCATCTTGCGAGGCCTGGTTATACACACACACACACATGCATATATGCATGTACACATATCGTTCTTCATTTGTGTTGAGACAATGCTTTCATAGTCAGTAGTAGGGAATCTTTGTTTCCAGTTTAATTGCTTCTTTGTGTATCAAGATCTTGCTGTATAAGTAAAGAATCTATCATTTCAACCCATATAACAGGAGGCATAAGATCTGGAATCCACCGTCCTGTCTTAGCTGGTTGCAGCTGTTAGGGACTCATATAACCCGCTAATCCTTTGTAAAAATTTAATCAGACAGCTGCCTTGATAATATGCAGTTTCAATGACAGCTTCTGTTGGGAAAATAATATGGTATTATAGTAAGTCTTGCGGATTAATATGTTTCTCTGCAAAGAAATGGCTAATGGAGTTCCCAAACTTGGAATGAAAAGTACATGCTGGAGGAAAAAAATTACCTTTTAATATCTGCCCTGAGTTTGAAAATGCATTCTTTGAATTTAAACTGTTGGCATCATTGCTGTATTAATGGTCTAATTAGACTGTGTCAGTGTAGCTGAGCAGTTCTTTTAAATGCTTTTAACAAGGATACTATTGTCAAAGAAAAACAGTTCCTTCTTTGGAGCCATTAAAATTACAAGGGAGAAAAATGGGGAAAAATTCACTGCTGGCTACATAGTTTTTCATTCAGCTGTGTCTTCTCCAGCCTAATCACCAAGAAGCCTGTGCCGAGCAATTCTTGTTTATTCAGCAGTTTGAGCAGGATTCTTGTAAATTAAAACATAGTTTGACAAATTATATTCAGTAGCACCACCCTGCAGGACATTGTACATGTGAAGGAGACAAAAATAAAAACATTAGAAATGTTATTGTAATGGACCAGTGTGCAGTCAGATCCAATAAAGTACAGAAATCTTCTTTATGAATACAGTTTAGTGCAACCATTAGTGCATCGACTAATGATTGCTATTAATTATTTTAAAAATATATGCCTCCATCCTCTTTCATGTACTGCTAAAACAGATACTTGTGTTTCTGCACAGACTATTTTTAGAGAAAAATCTACCAGAGATATCTATTTGATACTTGAGTTAAGCAGTTCACTGCTGCATTATCATGGTTTCAAGAACTTATGAAATAAACATCTCACATTGTTGGCGATTAATTTTACTAAAATATTCAGGCTCCAAATCTAACCTCAAAATAGTTTTGTTTTGTTTTTAACAAAAGAAAAGGCTTGTAGGTAATCAGAAAGTGATAGTCTATTCGAATTGAACAGGAAAGACTTTCCAGCCTTGTCTATGTTTAGTCCAAAGTCCAAACAAAAAGACCATAACAATCTTAAATGAGAAAGCTAGGCTTAAAATCTGTGAGAAATAGGAAACAGGCACAATGTGTAGTGCTATGAAGAGATAACTAATCTAACAAGTACCTTGCTTTAAAATGCTGAATTTAACAAGAAAGATTTACAATAAAGAGAGACATGAGTTGTTGCTTTGCACATTTCTTTCTGCAGTTTCCCAAGTCGTTGTGGAAGAATGAAGGCATCGTGGGGCTTTAGAGGTTGTGGCTGGTGCTCTGAAGAGCGGAGATCACATGTGGCTGGTGGAACTGTATTATACACAGACTTCCTGGTGTGCCATTTGGTTCCATTTCAGTTCCTTTGTTTCCTTTCATACACCAGCTCTTAAACTCCAGCCTGGGAACGAGTTGCTGTCCTTTCAACAAGTGATTTTTTTCCTGATAGCTTGAATTAGTCTGTTTATGGAACCCAGAACCCTGAGTCTAGCACCAGGGCTTGATCTCAATTCTTAGGACCAGAAACTCCAATGTGGCAAAGTGCCTAAATGTAAGGAGGCTCTTGTGCTTATAGGAAATGAAAGACTTAAAACTAATAGTACAGACACATCAGTTAGGTTGTTAAATATGTTATTCTGTAATGAGAAATGGGAACTCAGAGGCAAGTAAGAACATTCAGTTCAATTTCTCCTTGTATTCTGCCCTGCAGGATTGGGCTTTCTGGAAAGCCATAGTAGCCAGTGGCTTCTCCTAAGAGAATGACGAATACAGTCTAAGCCAAGGAAGCATGGGACGAGACACCAAATAACAGTCTCTGAGCTTCTATGTCCTGGCGTTGCTACAACTGACTGCCCCCTTGTAGCTTTACAGTGCCCTTTAAGTCTCTTCTTTCAATATGTAAATATGTTGAAAAGAAATCATACATTAGGTCATTTGTCAAAGTATTCCCCAAATTTCAATCACTTGTTATTATCTTCACAATTTTGCTATAGTGACCTTCTGTTTGTTCTATTATATATTTTTTTCTAGTATTAAGTGTAGAAGCTGGCTGGCTATATCTTTTTTTTAATACTCATGGGAAGAAATCCATAATATTAGTAGATATAATGGATTGTTGGCGAAATTTCATCAACTTACATTCCTCAGAAAAGTTTAAACTGGGATTTTAATATTACATACGGAGGTTGATTTTTTTTAGTCTATCTTCTAAATTAACCCTTGATTTCTCCCCCATTTATTCACTCATGAGCCACTTAATTTGTATCCTATACAAATTAGCTCCCTTTTCCCATCCCATCCCACTCCCTACTCAAGAGAAAACTTCATCTTTGATATTTTAAAATATCTGAACATTGATTTTCCTTTAAAAAATTAAACTAGAATATATATATATATTTTTTTTTTTTCTGTTTACATGGTACTGAGGAATTAAACCCAGGGCTTCATGTATGGTAGGCATGCAACTCTACCACTAAGCCATCTTCCCAGGCCCAGCAATGATATATTTATCCATGGTTTTCTCTTTACTTTTTTAGGTAGTGTCTGGGACACCTGTTAGGTGTTAGTTAGACTTCCAAGTTTGGATACCCCTGTTCAGAGGCTGGGTCACTCAGAGATGGTTAGGGAAACAATAGCCTCTTTGTGGGTTTGAAACATTGGGAGAGAAGGAGGGGTGTAGATTCTTGAATTGTCAACCAAACACGGTCTGCGACCCAATGTACATGGTTTTCCAGACACTCAATTCAAAACATCATCCAACTCCTCACATCAGACCTCTCTCTGTGTCTCCACTCAGGCTGTTATAAAATTTGCTAGCATAAATAAACATGACACCGATACTCATGTAGTAAGCGAGTGCATTACAACGCATTCATTCAATCGCTAAATCAAAAGTGATCTATATGAAACCTTTTACCTTTAGCTGGGTGCTGGTGGCTCATGCCTGCTATTCTTGCTACTAAGGAAGCTGATATCCGAAGGGGATCATGGTTTGAAACTAACCCAGGTAGACAAATCTGTGAGACTCATTTTCTACTATCCAGCAACAAGCTGCATGTGAAGCTGCGACTCACCAGTGCTGCCCTGGAAAGCAAAGTTGTAACTGACCCTTCTGCCAGCAGCAATGTGCTGAAACACACGGCCCCCACAGACGTCAGTTAGTAACACTGGGTAGTAACCAATTTTTGTCAATCTCATAAAAAGGAGATATTGTCTGCTTTCCATTTACTTTCATTATTAATGTAGTTCAACATCTATCTGAGTATAGAGCATATACCTTTCATCTTTTTAAAGTGCCAGTTCATTTTTGCCTTTATTATTTATTGTTTGGCTGAACTCAGCTTTCAACTCAGAGCTTCATACCAGCTAGGCTCTTTACCACGGAGCCACACCTTCAGTTGTCTCTTTTTCCTCCCTTTCGGCCTTCCTTCCTCTCTCCTCTCCTCTCCTCTCCTCTCCTCTCCTCTCCTCTCCTCTCCTCTCCTCTCCTTCCTTCCTTCTTTCCTTCCTTCCTTTCATCCTTCCTTCCTCCCTCACCCTTTCTCTCTCTCTCTCTCTCCCTCCCTCCCTCCCTCCCTCCCTCCCTCCCTCCCTCCCTCCCTCCCTCTCTCTCTCTCTCTCTCTCTCTCTCTCTCTCTCTCTCTCTCTCTCTCTCTCTCTCTCTCTCTCTTTCTTTCTTGTCATGGAGCTTGAACTCTGGGCCTGGACACTGTCTCTGAGCTCTTCAGCTCAAGGCTAGCTCTCTACCACTTGAGCCACAGTGCCATTTTTGGTTTTCTAGTGGCTAATTGGAGATAAGAATCTCACAGACTTTCATGCCTGGGCTGGCTTTGAACTGTGATCCTCAGATCTCAGCCTCCTGAGTAGCTAGGAGTACAAGTATGAGCCTCTGGCACTTGGCTCTTTTTTTTGTCTGATTGTTTTTGAAGTAGGATTTTGCTTCTTTCCTCAGAATGTGACTAGGTACAAAATATAGATACGATAACAGGCATTGTGTCCAGGTCCCATTGAGAAAGGGAAAGAGTTTCGCGAAATTTTCTGCCCAGGCTGATATAAGGCCATGGTCCTTCCAATCTCAGTGGCTCAACTGCCCAACTTTCACTGGGTATTACCTACAGCTGGTTTGGATTTGTGAATACTCTTTAGGGACAGTAACCTTTTGCTTCTCATTTATTTTGCAAATGTACTTTCCCAGTCCCACTATTTCTATTTTTAATCTCACAGTATTTGTAAAAAGGCCTTTAAATATTTATGTAGTCAAATCTAGTCTAATTCCCTTTTGCATATATTCCTTCTTTCAGTGGATCAAAAAAGGAAAAGAACATGGATCTTGTTTCATTAGGAGTATAATTTATAATCTATTCCTGAAAGGATTAGACAACTGTACAATCTGTTTGGCCTGTCTTGGGATATATCAAAATTGTTTAAGATGTTGAAGGGTTCATTTATACATGAAATGTTTACCGAAGTCAACTTAAGAAGCATTTCCAGGCAGGCCAGTTTGAAATTCACTAACTAAGCTTACCTTCTGGCTTATCTTCTGTGTCAAATGTGTGTTATACAAGTCAGCATTGGATTTCGATGTTGTTATGGACTGCTGAATAGAAGCTGGGTTTGTCAGCCCTTAGGGTTTAAGCTTTCTATTTGGTGCCAATTACTGGCATTGGAAAACTTTGCTGACATTTCTTCAGAGACAAAAATGGTCTTTCTTCATCATTTTTGTTTCAAGTTGCTCCAGGATAAATTTAAGTCTTAATGAGTTCAGTTTACAACAAAGCTGTCCACAAGGAAAAGGTTTCTAGGGTATGGGAGATGACGTGAGGCCTGGCTGAATGAAGCTCCCTATTCAAGCAAGGGGAATTAGGTAGAGACCAACTCAGTGCAAAGTCCTAGTTCATCTTTTGCCTATCTTTTCACTATAATGATCTCTGGATTATTTTTTTTGTCTTTTTTTTCTCAAGAGGTCACAACTTCTTTATGCAATTGATCTTTCTGAGAATATTACTAAAAGGTAGCAGAATTTTTCCCTCCATCTGACTGTGTGTGTGTGTGTGTGTGTGTGTGTGTGTGTGTGTGTGTGTGTGTGTGTACTGGTAAAGGGGCTTAAACTCAGACCTTGTACTTTCACTCAACTTTTTTTGCTCATTGGTGCTACCAATTGAGCCATGCTTCCAATCCAGCTTTTTTTGGCTAGCTTGTTGTAGAGTCTTGTGGACTTTTGGGCATGGGCTGGCTTTGAACTGAGATCCTCTTATCTCAGCCTCATGAATAGCTAAGGTTTATAAGTGTGAACTACCAGTACCCAGTTCAACATTTGAATTCTTAAGAAGGAAGAATGCAAATCCTAACCTTTATTTTAAAAAATATTACTGAACATTAACCCTTTTGATACAGTCTTGCACTGGTAGCTTGTCCCAGTTGTGTTCATTTGGTGTCTTTACAGCCTCAAGGATGTGATGCTGCTGAGTTGGCTCTTTCATTGTTCGTCTGCTTTAGGAGATGTCGGCCTTCCTTTAGGGCAGAATTGTAAATTTCCCATCTTTGAGGATGTGCACTCAGCACAGTCTAACAGGCATCCGGTAAAGATTTGCTTAATGTATCGTGTCAGAACAAAAACAATATTGACTCCAACATACTGTTAAAACCCTGGCTTGGGAAAAGTGGGAATTGATTGCTTTTGTCAAAAAAAATAGTATCACAATTGAAGATTGATTAGATGGTAGTTAAAAAAAAAAGAAATATGGCCAGGAATTGGTGGCTCATACCTGTAATACTAGTTACTCAGGATGCTGACATCTGAGAAGCATGGTTCAAAGCCAGCCTGAGCCCAAAAGTCTATGAGATTCTTATATCCAATTAGTCACCAGAAAACCAGAAGTGGTGCTGTGGCTCAAGTTGTAGAGTGACAGACTTGAGCTGAAGAGCTCAGGGACAGTGCCCAGGCCCAGAGTTCAAGTCCCATGACAAAACAAACAAACAAATAAATATGATGGTCCTCAGACAATTTCTTTAGGGGAGATTAAGTCAGTTAAGACATGGTTAGAGTGTATGCCTACAGAACAGAAGAAAAGGACACAGTTTAACAAATAATACTCAGAAAAATGTAATTTTTTTTTTTTGCCAGTTCTGGAGCTTGGGCACTGTCCTTCAGCTTTTATCAAGGCTAACACCCTATCACTTGAGCCACAGCACTACTTCCGGCTTCTTCTGTACATGTGGTACTGAGGAATTTGAACCCAGGGCTTCGCGCATGCCATGGGCAAGCACTCTACCACTAGGCCAAGCTCCCAGCCCCAGAACACTATCATTGATCAGTTTAGCAAGATTTCATTAATCTTACAACATCACCAAAACAAAATGGCTAGTAATTAGGCCAAAATTTACTGAAAGACATCTGAAGTTCACATGATTAAATAATCTCCTGATTCATTTAGACATCACTAAAGAATTTTTTGCATGGCAAAATACCTTGTCGAATGACTTTTTAAACCATGCCCAAAATGTGTCACAGAAATTTGTATACTATCAGTGAGTGTCTAAGGCCGATGTTTTAGACAGACATTACTTAGTTCCAGAAATTCAACAAGTATTTGGATTTTTGTGCAACCCACATCCATCTAAGAATAGACCAGACAAGATTTTTTATTAAAAAATTAATCTAATGTCTTTGCATAGGATTCTTTCCATGCAACACACATACCCACACGTGCACACACACAACTTGCAGTGCTTCTTTAATCTAAACAGCAAGATATTTACAGTCATTAACTGCATATACATCTCCTCTATGGCTAACGAATGGTGAAAAAAAAATGGGTCAGTTAGGAACAGTCCCACATCTTATGAAAATCTACTGGATAAGCTTTTCTGTCCTTAATGGGTAAGCAGATACTTGTTCACAGATGGAAGGCCAATTGATTCTGAGTTCCTTGACAATGCTTGGGCTTAGGCAGGGCTATGAGTAGCTGTATGCAAAATTGGTTGCTTTTTCTTTCAATGTAGGAAAGTAGAACTCTAGTTTATGTCATGCACAGAATTCCTTTCTCTCCTGGCAGGGCTGTAGGGCTGGTGGTATATGGCTCAAGCGATTAGAACTGCAAGAGAGGTCCTGAGTTCAGGTTTTAGTACTACCAAAAAGAAGAGTAGGAAGGCAGGGGGTGCGGAGGGGAACAGACAGAAGACAGAGAAAACTCAGAGAAATGAAGAAACAAGCTTGTGGTGGATAATGATTGTTAGATCAGAGGTTATTTTGACTCATTGGCTTTGTCAAGAGGTAGTATAAGGTAGAATTGCAAGTCTCTCCATTTCCTGTAGGTTTTAACTCAAAGTATATAGTGGCCAAAACTTTTACTAGTTGCTGATTTGTTTCATAGCTTCTCAAATGTGACTGTTGTCAATAGGGTTGGGATAGTATCAACTAAACCTCATTAATTATGTTACCTACCTCACTCTGAGGATGGAGAGATAGGAGAAAAATAAAAAGAATGCATATTAATACATATTTGGTTATTTGAAATTAGATAGGGAAGGGGGGAAAACAAAATGAGGGGCGGGGGTGGGGGGAAGAAAATGGGGACCAAGACATGAGAAAGGGTATCAATGTATGTGAAGTAATGCACCTTCTATCTGGTGAATATAATGTAACCCTCTTAATTACAATAAAAATATGTGGAAAAAAAGAATGCATATTAAAGGGATTAGACTCAAATATTAAACCAGAATCAGGTAGTAAAACCTGATAAACCAGAGCAGCCAGCTCTCTTCCCATCACCTCCTTTTAGGTGCTAAGTAAATTATCTGAATTGAGAAGCACAGAGCAAAGGGCATGTGTGCATTTTAGATGTTAAGAACCTACAGATTCATTCAAATAATAAAAAAAAGTAAAATGTATGTCTGGCAAATTGCAGTCCCAAATCTCATACTTAATATTTCTATGTTTTGGGGAAAGTCAAACCACTTGGCATAGTAACAAGGCCTATCTTGGCTATGCTTTGGGACAGATCACCTCTACCCACTGTCTCTACTTACTAGGGGTTGCAATACACATGGTGGTGTGTATTTCCCCACTTCAGAAAATAGCTACCATACATAGAGCTCCCTATGACCCAGAAATCCCACTCCTTGGTATTTACCCAAATGTCTAGAAACAAGGCCATACTGAATCCACTAGCACAATGATGTTCACTGCAGCACTATTAACCATAGCTAAGATATGAAACCAACCCAGATGCCCCTCAGTAGATGATTGGATCCAGAAGATATGGTATTTATACACAATGGAATTCCATCCTGCCATCAGAAAGAATGGCATTGCCCCATTCGTAAGGAAATCATATTAAGTGAAGTAAGCCAGACCCAAAGGAGCATAGGCTCCATGTTTTCCCTCATTTGTAATTATTAGTACACAGGTAGGATTCTCCCAGCAGAGGATCACAGTAGCTCAAAAGCTGTGTACATATGGTCATATAGGATGGGACTAAATGAAATGAACTCTAGGTTATGGAAATAAGAGGTTTATCTTTGTGATTGTTGTTCTTATAACTATGTGAACTTATTTCTTTTTTCCATTTATGATTAGTTTCATGTGGTTACTGTATCTAACTTTGTTACCTGGTAATATTGTGCATATGTTTATTTGAAATAGGGAAGGCAAGGAGGAAAACAAGATGATTGGGAGGGGGAGGGGACAGAAAGGGGGGACAAAAACATGAGAAGGGGCATCAAGGATTGAGAATTAATGTACCCATTACCTGACAAATATAATTGTAACCCCTCTATATATTATCCTGACAATAAAATTAAAATTTTTAAAAAAAGAAAATAGCTACCACAGCAAAGTAGCCATTGGTTTTATTTTTGTTTTGTTTTGTTTTTTTTTTTTTTTAGAACATCTGCTCTGACTCCTGCATGCTAAGTTTGTAGTGCTTGCTTTTCCTTCTCCCCACTTTGCCCTGTTTTAAGAAAATAAACTCTCATTAAATTTCCACTTTAGGAAATTCAAGTGTGTGTGTGTGTGTGTGTGTGTGTGTGTGTGCGTGTGTGCGTGTGTGTGTATGAAGCCCCACAAAAATGCCTTGTCCTTCTTGATCTTAAGTTCCTGTGAACTGCATGGCAACTTAGAAGCAGAGGGACTCTTCCCTTCATTCCCCCAGTAAACAGCCCTTAGAGATGGCCAAAGAAGAGCCCAGCTTGATTAAGAATAGAGCAACAGCTGAGAATCGGGAAGCAGTAATACGATTGTTTTTTTTTTTTTTTTTTTTTTTTTTTTTTGTGGAATGCAACATAAAGTCACTAGAAGATCCCCTTACCAGACCAAGTTTCTTCCTATTGAAGCCAGGCCATATCCCCTTCCCCAGAAAAGTGTCACCACCCCCTGATAATCATCAGTAGGTTGCTTCCTCTTTCCTCTTCAGAAAAGAACAAAATGAAGCAGCAAGGCAATTTAGACACTAGCATTTCTGAGTCATAATATCCAGTGTTTCTTAGTCCCTTCTTATTCAGAGACTTAGGACTATGGCTGTTCATGGTCTCAGGGCTTCCCTGGCATAGGTTTGAGGGAGTAAAGTAGATCAGGCAGGCAATGGTGCTATCACATTTTTTTAAAATTTATTTTTGAGAGGTGATGTACAGAGGGATTACATGTACATAGCTAGCGTAGTGGTACATTTCCTTTCTGACGATGTCATCTGTTTCCTGACTCTCTTCATCCCCTTCCTCCCATGTCCACCCAGGAGCTGTAGAGTTTACTTTCATGCATGTCCAGTGAGTACCACTGCTGCACTTCTGCACCCTTTTCCCTCCAGTTCTGTGCCCTCCCCCCACCCAAGGTATACACATGAATACATCATACAGGAGATAAAGAAGACAGGATCACTGAAAACTAAAGGAGAAGAAAGTTTCCATATCCTGGCGTTTGTTTCACCATGGGCATGATTTTATATAAACATGAAGAGGGGCCTAGGCATTGCGCCTTTGTAGGCATTTGCGCCAAAGACTATCCTTTTTTGGTCTCACTGTAGGTGATTATCTAGAATTCTTTGCAATTTGTCATATCCCAGTGCATTTTAGATCTAACTTCCACATATCAGACAGAGCATGGCTTATCTCACTTAACATGATTTGTTTTAGTCCCATCCATTTCCCTGCAAATGACATTGTTTTGCTCATTCTAATGGCTGTGTGTAACTCCATTGTACGTAGGTACCACGTCTTTTGGATCCACTCATTGTGGGGTATCTTTTGGCTACTGTGCATAGTGAGGCAATGAACATGGATGCGCCCGTGTCCTTATCATATCCTGGCTCACGATAGTCACTGCCTACAAGTATTTGCTGGAACGTCTGGCCATGCCGTTAGAGCCAGCTTTATTCTTTCCTTTTGATGTGCAGTCACATAAAAAGTGAGATAACCCCAGAGGCAAAAACAAGTAAATAAGAAATATCAGCACTTGGGAGGGAATTTCATTATTCTGCAGTCATCTTGATGACCATTCCATCTTGCAGATTATCACAGACAAATCAGAATCTCTGCAAAGAAACTTGCCCTTTCAGGTCAGGGCCTCAGGGAAGATCTTTGGTGAGCACTCACTTCCTTGACATGCCCATCCTTCATTACACATCGCCTTTCATGAAGCTTACAAGAAGGGACATGAGTAGAGGCGCCTGTTAGCTCCAGCAGGGTGAATAACTGTGGGCCGGGCGCCTGGTGTGGCTCAGGAGGGGCAGATGGACAGGACGGGATAGTCTCAGGATTCGGGAAATTTAAGATTTTTTTCCCCCACAACACTTGATCATTGTGTGCCTCAGAGGAGAAATGCGTCTGTCCTTTGCTCTTGTGTCTTTTGCTTCTAATATCACTTACTCCCTGTGTTCAAACACACACAATTCCATTTGACTCACTGCATTGTTTCTGTCACCTGGGGCAAATCATCTCACCTTCTGTTTATTTATAAAGGGAGGATAGCAGTCGTGACTAGCTGCTCACTGGCATTCTTTGCCTGTGACACACATGTGTGCCACATCTGAGCACCCATGCCAAGGTTCCAGCTGGATGTGAACTCAGACACAGGTCCCTTCATTTTCTCAGCTGGGTGGGATTCTTCATGATAAAAATCCATGTTTTCATAGGAAGAGGAAGGAGAAAAGATGATTGGGAAGGGGGTGGGGAGGGAAAGCGGGACAAAAACATGAAGGTTATCAGTGTTTGAGAAGTAATGAACCCTCTACCAAGCGAATGTAACTGTAACCCCTCTATATGTTACCCTGACAATAAAATACAGTTTAAAAAAATCCACATTCTTAGTGTTCCTAGTGTATTACAGTCTCATGGTTGTACACCTGGGATCTCAAACACCAGTTCATTTACCTAAGCCATGGAATGATCACCTAAACAGACTAAAAGTTTCCATGTTTTATTTACTCTTCCAAGTTTTCATAGAGAACAGAATATTAAAATTAGAAGAAGCTGAGTGTGGTGATACATGTCTGTAATCCCAGCTGATGTATGAGGATTCATGAGTTTGAGACCCGCATTGACTACTAAGTAAGACCCAGTCTCCATACAGTAATAACTAAAATAGCTAAATTATCACCACCACCACCAATAACAAAAACATATAAAACAAAATTAGTAGAGGAGACGTTAGAGATAACAGTTCCATTCTCTCGTCTCAATTCTGAGAGGGGAAATGGGATTGAAGAGACTTGCTTGTGGTTGCATGGTTGGCAGGGGTAAACAAGACCAGGATCTCCTATCTGTTACCAGATATCCAGGATCAAATAGTCCATCAATGCACCCCATAAGCTAATGTTTCAAGTCCAAAATATTTTGTTGTTGTTGATCGTTTGTGAGGCTTGAACTTAGGACCTGGGCCCTGTCTGTCCTTGAGGGTTTCTTTGTTGTTGTTGTTGTTGTTTTTGCTCGTGGACAGTGCTGTATCACTTTGAGCCACAGCTCTACTTCCAGTTTTCCAGGGGTTAATTGGAGATAAGCGTCTCCCAGACTTGCCTACCTGGGCTGGCTTTGAACTGTGATCCTCAGATGGAAACTTCCTGAGTAACTAAGATTGCAGATATGAACCACCAGTGCCTGACCCCAAATCTTTTTAAACATCATTTTTTTCTAAGAAACTCACAGTTGTTCATCAATTTTTGCTACCTAAAAATATTTACTGAAAGTTTGTAACATTCACAGTATGCTGTATTTAGTGACTCAACAACACACACATGCACATACATGTATACACATACACACAAGACACTAAGGAAGCTGGGGATTGATCTACTTGGTAAGTTTGAAATGCAATCTCTGATGAATGGCAAGATTAATTTTGTTTGAAAGCAAAGTCTAACACACTTATGAGAAAAGGCAGGTTATTTGCCTGAGAATATCCCATCAGTAAATGTGATTATTCCCAGTGAAAATACAGAGGACTGTATAACTAGAGTTGAGCTAACCCCACTAGTGTAAAAACCAGCAGAAAAAACCCGACAATGGTACCTTGGGATGCAGGTGACTTTGTTGGGCTGCTATATCTTCTATTTGTTGGATTTTAAGTCACCAATACAAATATATTCTATAACAAATATGTCCTAAGGAGAATGGAATGCTGCAATGGAAGCAAGATGAGGTGAACTTGAGTAGAAGTTGGTGAAGTTCTGGGAAGGCTCGTGAATGGTTCTGGTTAGGTTCAGGATTCCTATCTAGAAAGCACAGTTAAGTTCTATAAACATATATATTCACATTGAAGGTACATTTCACTGGAACAAGTAGAGTCAGATTAAAGTGCTGGTTTTTCTTGGGTTTCTTTCCTCACACAAAATCTTGTGTTTTCCTCTTGCTTTTCTCTCCCATTGCAGTCTCCTAAACCAAAGTTTTCAGCTGCTTTACCTTGTGAAATCGAATGAGATGATTACAAAGTACCCCATGGAGGAAAGCCATCTTTGTACAGAAATGCACTTGACCATGACGAGCTAAATGCACTCAGAATGTACACAGAATGCAAGCTAAGCTAAATGCACTCAGAAGGGTTATCTCGAGGGAAAAAAAATCACTGAAAACATTAGGCTTGTGATAACGAGAAATAATTGTGCTTAGCTGGAGTTCTATGAGGAAGTATTTTTGATAATGATTGAACTTTATGAAAAGAAAAAAACCCAGAGTTTAGGGTCACTGCAGTGCAGTGCTTCAGTCCTGTCTTCCAAATGGAGAGGTCGTCTGTGAAAACAATCTTATTTTCATTATACTTTCTGGGAACCCCTCCAAGGCACAGTGGATTTCCAACTTTTTTTTGACCTTCATCTCCTTTACTGATCCCATAGGAAAATTGACTTTGGAACCAGAGAGAGGAAGGGAACAATTTTCAGGTTGATGTGGGGCCAGAACAGAGGTATTGTTCTCTGTTCAATGGCCAAACTGATGGGTTCTTTTGCATCCAGGTCTGCAGGACCTCTGAGGTCTCATGGACAAAATATATGCAGAAGATGACCAGTAATTCCAAAGCAAGAATAAGGACAGTCAGACTGTCAATTGAGAGAAAAATATTGGCAACTATCCAGGAACAAGTCACTGAAGTATTAAGAAGCAAACAGTTTATCTCCTCCAGATGCAAAGCTGCTATAGGGCTCCATGATCTCCTGGACATTTTACTATTGAAACGAAATTCAAAGGACTCTAGGTTTCCCCCTACAGCTACTTCTCTGCAAGTACACTCACAGATCTCCACTATGTACAAGGAATTTCTTAGGCGCTCAACTGTCCTATTTGATAATCAATAACTGAGAAACAGTGTCTCATGGGACGTTTATCTGGGTTATTGAGCTCAATAGGAGAGGACACACACACACACACACACACACACACACACACACACACACACACACACACGGAGAGACCATGAGTTCTGTGACCCTTACCAGTGCATTCATTCTTCCCTTAGACATGCAGCAGATTGGAGGTCAATGCTTTTAATATTTCCCCTGTCTTGTTTGTGTGTGGTGTGTGCACGCACATGTGTGTGTATGTTGGTACTGAAGCTTGAAATCAGAGCCTTTCTTGTTCGACTTTCTCACTCACAGCTTGTGCTCTATCATTCAAGCCATGTCTCCAAACCTGGCTTTTTTGCTGGTTCACTGGAGATTCTTACAACTTTTCTGACCAGGTTAACTTCAAATTCTGTTCCTGAGAATTACAGGCATGAATCACTGGTGCCAGACTTCTGTCCTGTCTCTTTTTTACTTTGTTCATGGGCTCAGGGCTTCAAAGCATTTGGCTTTTAAGGCAGATTTTATTAAGTAACAATATCTTCATTTTCATTACCTCCTGAAAATCTAATTAGTATAACAGCATTATTACTGTGACCTGACAGAATTCTAGCCAAAGGCTAAGAAGTTGCTCTTTAAGTGTGTCTCTGTAGCCTGAGAGAGCATTTTTCTTTTCTTTTAAATGGGTCATGTGGCTTGAACTCTGAGCCTGGGTGCTGTCCCTAAGCTCTTTAGCTAAGGATACCACCCTACCCTAAAGCCAAGCCCCACTTCTCGTTTTCTAGAGTTTAATTGGAGATAAGAATTTCAACTCCTAACATGCCCAGGCTAGCTTTGAACCTTGATCCTCAGATCTCAGCCTCCCGAGTAGCTAGGATTACAAGCATGAGCCACGGTATCCGGTAAGCATTTTTAATTTCTGAAAATAGCCCAAGAATACTATTCCTGTCATTTGTGGGTCTTAAGAATCCGGAGGGCTTCTTGTGTTTATTAGAAGAAAATTGCAAAGGATTTGGAGCCTTGTGCCTTAGAGGACTTGTTACCTGGGTGACAGAGAAGGTTTACCAGCACTGAATCTCAGGTTTCCTATCTAAAAGATATCAGCTACGCTCAGTCCTTATCTCACAGGGTTGCTATGAAGATTAAACAAAACAATGAGTGGACTGGAAAGCTTTGAGTACTGTAGCTTTGGTGGAGGCAGGAGGGGGGGAATTTTTACTATAGAAATCAACTTTGTAAAGTGCTTGGTATAATAATACATTTAAGAAAAATCTATTTCCTTTCTATTACATTAAAGTCATTCAAACAAAATGGTGAAACAAAAATGAAATGTTTTTTCTGAGAGCTGCATAAAGGGATCAAAATTTGTGTGTGTGTGTGTGTGTGTGTGTGTGTGTGTGTGTGCACCTTGTACATATCCATAGGTCTTCTGTGGCTACTTTCACAGAAGAGAGGAAATACTGTGATAATGAGGGATTTTTATGATTGGACTCAAGGCCTGAGTTTTCATCTTCTTATTTTTTGGATAGGGTCCTACTTCCTGCTTACTTGCATGCATGAATCACCATCCTGCTATGCTTCCTGTCATACCTTGGATCGTAGGTATGTGCCACTGTGTCTAGTTTCCCTTCCCTGGAGACAGTGTCATTCATTTTTCTGCCTAGGCTAGTATGGTTCCATGACCCTTCCAACTCTGTCTCCCATGAGGCTTGGGGTAACATTTTCAGCAACACTGTGTCCACCTATGGATTGAGAAGCAGTTTCACAAACTTTTTTTTTTGGCCTGAGCTGGTCTTGAACAGAGGTCTCCCTCACCTGAGCCTCTCGAATAGCTAGTATTGCAGGTGTGAGCCACTGTGTGCTTGCCTGGTCGTGGTAATGAATTTTAAGCCTTTTCACAGTCAAGAGCATCTGGTAAGGTCAGAAAGAAGGAACTAAATATAAACTCTGAGGATCCACGGAAACAATTTAGAAAGCATTCTTTGACTTTTTAAGACTTAGAATGCACACTCTGTTTCCCAGAACAAGCACGAAAGAATGAGATTCCAAATCAGATCACTGCTCAAATCAAATTTTACCTCAGTAACTCTGTAACACAACTAAGTAGTATATGTTCATTATGAAGATTCAGTTTTATTTTATTTTTACTTTTTGTTGATTGTGGGACTTGAACTCAGGCCCTGGGCATTGCCCTGAGCTCTTCAGCTCAAGACTACTGCCCTACCCCTTGGGCCACAGCGTGCCACTTCGGGTTTTTTGGTGATTAATTGGAGATAAGAGTCTCACATACTTTTTAGTGCCTGGGCTGGCTTTGAACCTTGATCCTCAGATCTCAGTCTCCTGTGTAGCCACCACACGCGCCTTTAAATTTAATTTTTAAGTGTACTTGAAAAAAAATGGTGGATCATTTCCTGGTCATACCAAGCCCGTGATGGGGATGGAATGTTATGAGTCCAAGTGTTTCAACTTTACCTTTTCCCTCTTCTCCGAGTGTGTTCAGAAATATGAATCATAGTTTAGTTCATGTGGAGCCAGCTGAATAGAAAGAGAACTAGGGGGTAGGTAATACCCACACGAATTCCTATCTGTAAAGCCTAGGCTATCACTTTCTTCAGTACAGTATGGGTCAAGTCAGTGAAAACAAGAAACCTTTTGTTCAACAATGTGTGGCCAAGTACATTTTAGGATGGCCTTTCTTTATCTTAATCTTGTAAATATCCAGGAACTAAGGCTGTTTGGAATTTTTGCCAGAGATATAATGACAAGGTTAGGATATACTGATTAACAAAAGTAAGTCTGGAGTTGGCTGAAATTATTTAATTATTACTTACAACAGACCATTTGGACACTAAGCCAAATTGAGTGTGCCTTGGTTGAAGATCCTGAGAGCCTGCTCCTGGTTTCTCTTACTTTAAACATCTTTCTCTCCAAATTCCTTGGATTTAGCTGGGTTGATATCAGCTGATGGACATAAGCTATACATTCTTGACTTTCCAGAGTAATATTTGAGTGAGGCCATTTCTTTCTCTGGAAATAGATGTTGTAGTTGAGTTGAGGCTCATGGGTTTGAGTCCAAGGGACTAGAAAGGGGCAGAAATCTAGCCATATAAGTGACTGGGTTCACTTTGACAATACTCAGAACTGTAAGATGCTATTTACATGGACTGGAAAGGGGGCAGAGATCTAATCTTAACTGGGTTCACTTAGAAAATATTCAGAACTGCAAGACTCCAGTAACAACCATTGGAAACACCATTTAGCCCCCTGTCTGTTCTTCCCCGTACCTCCCATTTAACAAGGTTTCATCTAGTCCAATGTTGGCATTTTGGTTATAGTGGCACCTAACTGTTAGTGTCAGGCCTGACATATCCGAAGATCAATGGAGATTCTCTGTGCTGGCCAACCTCGTTTGCCTTAGCAACAGTTACATTTGTGCTCTATTGGGTGCTCACTCTGACCTCATGGAAAAACAAAAACAAAAACAAATCAACAACAACAAAAAAAACCCCAAGGATTGGAGAACTAGGCTGAGCCCAGTGGAATCCCGACTTACTTGTAGACTAATTACAAATTGATTTAGACAAATTGACTTCCATGTTCTACCTTCCTAACATGCAAAAGTTATAACAATTCCAATCTTATCCAGTCCATTATGTCCCTCTGATGTGATGTGTGTGTGTGTGTGTGTGTATGTGTGTGTCTATCTATCTATCTACCTGTCCATCTATCTATGAAAGAAAATCTCAATGAACTTTCAGAATTCCCCAGAATGTTTTTGAGTATCAGACTGATGCCGGACAGAAAATCTCCTCTTGTGTGTCACACGGCATTGTGGACAAAGCTGGGGTGTGCATTTGAATGTCCTGAGATTCTTCACCTTCTCCAAACCACCTCTGCCACTTGTGTTATCAACAATTCAGTCTAGATAAAAGCCAGAAAAACATTTCACCATTTCTTTCAGGACTATTCCCTTCATAGAATTCGCAGTTTTCCATAATTCTCCATGGCATTCTTAGGTTTACCACAAATCATGAGAGTTAATATTTGTAATGTCTTCACTTCTTGCATCTAATTAACTGCTCCAGCCACTAAAAATTCTAGCCACAAATCTGACCTGAGGAGATGTGCTTCACTTTCAAAAATGACTGACCAAAATGTCAAGCATTTGTGCAATTAGAGGAGCTATATTAAGACCTAAAGAAGAACAGTTTCTGTTCATTAAAAGCAACATTTCCAAGCCAGGAGCATTGGCTCACACCTATAATCCTAGCTACTCAGGAAACTGAGAGCTGAGGATCAAGGTTCAAAGCCAGCCCAGGCACAAAAGGACCTGAGACTCTTATCTCCATTTACCCTCTAGAAAACAGGAAGTGGGGCATGGCTCAAGGGTAGGGTGGTAGCCTTGAGCCAAAGAGATCAGGGACAATGCCCAGGCCCAGGGGTAGGGCAGTAGCCTTGAACTGAAGAGCTCAGGGACAGTGCCCAGGTTGAGTTCAAGCCCCATGACCCACAAAAACAAACAAAAAACAACAAAAATAACATTTCCATAATGTGTTAGTATGAAGAAAAAATCCCATATTTTCCTGATGATTGTTTCATAACCTTATTTTCCCTCAAGAGTCAGCAAATAACTTATTTTATAATTAGTCCACTTTTTCCCCAGTGTAAGGCCTCCAGGGATAGGTGAAGCTATTTCCCAAACCACAGCTCTTACGCCTGAGGTATCCGGTTTGCTAAGAGTCTTGTTCATGTTTATTAATCATTGAACTGGGAGAGTTCTTACAGCACTTTTTATCCTTGGTAGGATAAAACTTCCCTCTGGTTGGTGATGAATATGGACTACCCCCTCAGAGAAGGGTATTTTCTATCAACTATGCAGCTGCTCTAAAGAGGGATTCAGTTAGGCAGAGCTTTTGCAGTTGGTCTTTCTTTAAAGGTAACAGGTTGCCTTCCATCAGTAAATGATTGACCTGGCTGCCTGAAGCAATAAGCTTAGGTAAATAGTTTTGATTCTGCTCCAGTAATTTCAGGAAGTTTAACTCCCTGGATTCTAAGTCAGAAAAATGCACACAACTCCCTCAGAGATCTTGTCTTTGGAGATTGATGCTGCTGTGAATGGACCATGTACCCCACAGAATTATCCACAAAGAATTATAAACCTCTCTGGGTATATCTTGTTAGTAGAAAGAATTCATAGCAGTAACATTCTGGAACAAAGCCATGTCCTTATGATTAGAACCCATGGAAAAATTTCAGCCTGAAATGTGAAAAGGTAAAGAAGAAATCATCCCCTAACTTGAAGTAAGGAATCATCACTTTCAGAAAAACAGAAGATTGGGCCAGGAGTTTGGCCTAGTGGTAGAGTGCTTGCCTAGCATGCACAAAGACCTGGGTTCGATTCCTTGATACCACATAAATAGAAAAAAGCCGGAAGTGGTGCTGAGGCTCAAGTGGTAGAGTTCTGGCCTGGAGAAAGTTCAAGGACAGTGCTCAGGCCCTGAGCTCAAGCCCAGGACTGGCAAAAAAAAAAAAAAAAAAAAAAAAGAAAAAGAGAAGATGGACAGAAATGCAGTCTCCTTTCTAGAATATTTTGGAAATCTGACAAATGCTCAAATTCCTCTGACAAACATCTACACCTACCCCATGTCATTTGGTATATCATCAAAGAGACATTCTCGTTACCAGGCTAATCAAGGTGCTTGTTTTGTGATTTTGAGGAAAGGTCCAACAACAAGATAGATGACCTACCTTAGTTGCTGCTTTTTAGTGCAAATTCTTCGGTAGTTTCCTTCCTCACTTAGCAGTCAAGGCCCATGGCTGTTCCAACACTTGCCAGAACATCTGGGACCTTGAGAAGAAACAGGAACCAACACTAGCTTCCGGCTCATCCCTAGCATGGAAGTGAGCTGTTCCATTCCCTTCCTCTTTCCAGACTCTGCAGACAATGGACACAGGCAACAACTTGCTTGCAACCAGGTATGTTGACACACGTGAAGGAGGGAGTCTCAGCTGCTAGCCTAGCCAATCACTATCCACTAGGCTAGGTTCTTCATTTTTCCGGTGTAGCAAGGCAGCTGGAGGACAAAATCAGAAAGCAGGACAGGAAGAGGCTGAGAGCTACTGACAATCCAGCAAAACAATTGCCCTGTCATTGATTCTACATTTTAGTAGATGGAGTCTGGAACTGGGTTATTAAATCAGTTATTGATAATGGATTATTTTCTATGACTTCTTGTTTGGTCAGAATCAAGTGGGAGGGTTTTTTAAAGTTATGTTTGTTTCATGAGCATACTATATAGTACATATTTTATATGTAATATAAAGAAATAATCTATTTTGTGTGTAATATAAAATAAAACATGTAATATAACTATAATAAATTCTCATAATCTTAGGATATTGTTCTGCTTAATGGCTGAAGGCAATGATATTGTGACTTGTAAGTGCTGAAGATGGAACCAGAAAGCAGATCTGCTGTAAAGCCAAGGCCAGCGGCAATAAACTTCCCAGAGATGTTCTGTGACAGGCTGAATAATGGCTCCCAAAGGTGGCCAGGACTAATCTCCATGTTTTTTTTTTTTTTTTTGCCAGTTCTGGGGTATGAGTTCAGAGCCTGAGCGCTGTCCTTGGGCTTTCTCGAGGCCAGAGCTCTACCACTTAAGCGACAGCACCATTTCTGGCTTTTCTATGTATGTGGTACCGAGAAATCAAACCCAGGTCTTTGTACATGCTAGGCAAGCACTCTACCACTAGGCCAAACTCTCAACCCATTTTCCATGATTTTTGATATGTTACCTTACATAGTAAATGGAACTTCACAGATGCCATGAAGTTGAGAATCTGGTGATGGAAAATGATTACCTTGGATCATTTGTCCCTATGTAATCATAAGGGGTCAAAGTCAGAGATGTGATGACAGAAGCAGAGTCAGATGGAAAATACTTGGCTGCTAGCATGGAAGATGGAGGAAAGGCCTCAGGATAAGGAATGTAGGAAATGCTACTTCTACAAACTGGAATGGCAAGGAAATGCATTGTCTTATAAACACAGCCTCCCTGGTGACTCATTTTAGGCTTCTGACTTGAGGTCTGAAAGTTAGTAACTTTGTTACTGTGACTAAGTAGGTCATAGTTTGTTACAGCAGCAAGAGGTTGGTAGCTAATACACACATGCTCAGAAATATTCTTGATAATGAACTCAGTATTGTATTCCACATAGAAATGCTGTTGTTAAGGAAAATTCTGCATTTTTTTCTGATACTCAGTTTAAATATAGAGTTTTACACAGATTACCACTTAAATCATACTACCATCCCTTTTTGTTGTATTTGTCAGATAGAGTTCCTTGTACTTTTACCCAGGGAACCCTGACCTGTGATCCTCTTATTTATACTTCCCATGAAACTGGAACTGGCATGTGCCACCACACTCAGCCGATAAGATTCTAAAATCTAAAAATATGGACAACAGCCTTGCCACTTTTCTCCCAATCATCCTTGTTGTCCTACTTCTTCATCTCTCTCTCTTTCTTTTTGGTCAGTCATGGGGCTTGAACTCTGGGCCTGGGTGCCATGCCTGAGCTCCTTAGTTCAAGGCTACTGCTTCTACCTGTTGGGAAAATGGAAAAGAAAGGAAAGGAAATAGGCCAGACTAGGTCTTCCTCAGGCAGGACAGTTTGTTGCCAGCAAGGGACCTGCAAGACCCCTTCTCTCATGAGAGATGTCCTGGCTATTGTCTAGGAGGTGGAAAGGAGGCAGAGACTCTGGGGTAGATATGAGAACTAGGGGCTTCAACATGGCAGACTAAGATTTATGCCTGCTGCTACCCAGGCCTGAAGGTCAGCTGCCCCAGAGAAATGCTGTTTCAAGATAAAGGGATGGAAGCTAGCTATTCCCTGTCTTAATCAAAGCGCCTAGAGTTGTTTGTGCAGAGAGTAACTAAACTATGGGAAGAGAAGGGCCTCTGGGAAAACTGGGGCAGGGGTGTCAATCTTTCACTATCCCTTGAATCACAGTGCCCCTTCTGGTTTTCTGGTGGTTAACTGGAGATAAGAGTCTCATGGACTTTCATGCCCTGGATGGCTTTGAATCACGATACTCAGATCTCACTCAGCCTCTTGAGTAGCTAGGATTACAGGCGTGAGCCACTGGCTCCCTCATTTCTTATGTGGCATTATTTTGGAACCCTTCCTTCTTGTTGTTCTTTCATAGAATTATATGGGAACTCAATCAGTAGATACAGAGAAGCCGTAACTTGAGAGATTCAATTGGGAATCTTTATTGGAAAATCAGCAACTGTGTGTGGACACGTGTGTGCCAAACACTTGCAGACTCAAATACACTTAATACTCTAAGGGAACAGAGCCATGAGGGTAGTAAAGAAAGAACAGAAAAGCAATCTCCACAAATCTGATCATCCCTAATGGTTAGCAGAAGAAAGGCACCATGGTGACCTGAGGAGTGTCAGGAGACACGAGACCTGGAACAAAATGGACACTAAGTTGCAGGGGGGGGGGGTAGCTAAATAAGGTCATGATCAGGGGGCAGGGTTGAAGGGAGCTCAGTGAGTCCAGAGAGTTCATGGTGTAGGTCCAGTAACCTATTGTCCAAGGAATTCAGGCCCACACATTACCTGGGGATGGAACTTCACTTCACCACCAAGAAAACAAGATGGTGCCTGGTAGATCCAATTCCCTGTTCTCCATCACCTTGCCAAGATGGCATCAGTTGAACCTAGTATCTTTATTTCAATGGGAAGTCTTCAGTGCATTCCTCTCCCTCTGAAATGCCATGCCTTGATCCGCCCTAGCCATCCCCTATCTTCTAGTTCTTCCCGGTCACTGACTACACTTTCTTGCTAGTTCCCACCTGATTATCCCTGAAGAGCTTGTAGACCTCAGTCTGTTCTTTTAATGTTCTGTTAAAAAAAAGGAAAAGGCCAAGGCTTTGTAGTACTAGCCTACATTAGCATCCTCGATTGCTTAGCAGAATGTCGATGATAATTCCTTCTTTTAAGCATTCAGAAGGCAATGGTTCATAATTTGGTAGCATCATAGATTCCTTTGAGAAACTGATAAAAAGCTATGATTTTTCTACTAACACACACACACACACACACACCCTTTGTATCTCATTTGTAACATTCAACTCTCCTGCAATAGTCTATTGGTTTCTCTGAAGTATGTCAATTTAGTGTTACACTGACAACGTTTTTGACTTTCGCAAAACTCAAGTTTAGTGTCTTCTTCGTTTTAAAACTCTACAAAGGCATGTTTATGGTTTGAGTGCACAACCAGCCGGGATCAAGACAGGAAAGTCCTCAGGGTAAAAAGCAGCCAAGTTCTCAGCTGAAACAAAGAATATCTTTAAGTGGCTCCGTTTTGCAACGAGAACTTTCCTTCTTCTAGGACCTTTCGCTTCAGGTTCAATCCTGCTCATTAGGTTCACAGTCTGAACAATAAAGCCATGTGAGTGCCTCGAGGCTTCTATCACATGGTGCTCTGAACAGAGGCTGACACCTTTGTACCCCTCCTCATGCTATGCAAAAAATGCTTCCCAGCTGTGAAAACACCCTCTGCTGACCAGTGCTTCTGTTTTACTGGCACTTGTCCAGGCCATCCATGGTGAGGTTTGAGGTCCCTGGGATTTGGCCACTGTCCCTGCCTTGTACACTCCCATCTGAGAATGAAAGGTTTCAAGTTTTCAAAAGAATAACATGCTTTTACTCATAGTGAATCAACTTACAGAGGAGTAAACAAAAGCATACTGCTGATTGGTAAGAATTCCTTTGGAAAAAAATATCACCACTAAAAATCCAGGACATTTGACATATTAACTCAGTGTCTTACAGAATAGGAATCATACCCTAAGTTGAAGAAACGGGGTTTGCTAGCCACGTGCCATGTTTATCTAGCAAAGGAATTCAAGGAAGTAACTCCCAAGACTTTGATTTCTCAAGTTTAAATTGCTCCAAAGGACAATACGGCAATGGCCTGAATACAGGATTCTACAGAAATATTAAGAAACTTCCCTGTGAGCCAAAAGGGAATACTTTCTATCTCCATTCATATATACATACTATGCAAATAAGGAATGTTTAGAAGGAGCAGAACCAAATCCAGTTCAAGATAAAAGTTATAATGTAGCATCACCTACCTTTGCCTCCTAAAATATAGATGAGATCAGCAATTGGAGGGTAGGTATGGCTAAAATGGCAGAGGTCTTGCCATTTCAAACTCCATTACTGCCAAGAAAAGAACAAAAAAAAAATGACAGAAAGGAGATAGCCACAAAATAGCATTCAACATTAGGTAGAAGATAGAGATAGATGTTTGGTCACTCATCTGAGACTCTCCTTGAACATGTGGCATTTTCAATTCAGTGATATCATTCATTCTACCAGTGGTGTGAACCCTACTCTCTGAGCAACATATTTGCCTCAGTAGTTACCCAACAGACAACATATCAAATCCATATTTATGTTGACCCCTTCTGAGATAAATCTTTTTTAAAAAGAGAATTTTATGGAGCTGGGATTTTGACCTTGTGGTAGAATACTCACCTAGCATGCATAAAGACCCAGGTTTGATTCCTTGGTATCTCATACATAGAAAAAGCTGGAAGTAGTTCTGTGGTTCAAGAGTGCTAGCCTTGAGAAAGTCCAAGGACAGAGCTCAGGCCCTGAGTTCAAGCCCCAGGACCAGGACTGGCAAAGAGGGAGAGAATTTCCAGGGGGTGGGTTTGGAAATATATATTGTTAGCACTTCCAGGTTTGGAAGCTTCTTTTACTGAGAAAGAGAAAGAGACAGAGAGGAGAGAGAATATGACTCAGTCTAAGTGCCACTGCTTGGATTATATACTGTAGAACACTTTGAGTCTGACACAGATTTTACACTCCCTTTACTGTCTGTTTGTATCTACTCAAGTACTCAGTAATTTCTACTAAATCTTCCACTTATTTATCTATTTAATTTTTGATTAATTTCTGGTAAAACGTTCAACCATCCTGAAGGTTAGTGGTCAATCATGTGAAAGGTATTGTCTCAGGTACTGTTTGAAGAAAGTAGATATGGAGTCCAACTTCTAGTACTAAGCTATATGAATAGTTCTATTATTTATTGTGGATCATTTTGCATACATTTAAATTTTGGTTTTCTACTGATCTTAGTTTTCTAACTCCTCCTCCTTTTCCTCCTCCATTTATTTAATCAATTTACTTATTTTTGGACATGGGGCTTGAACTCAGGGCCTGGGCTATGTCCCTGAGCTCTTTTGCTCAAAGCTAATGTTCTATCACTGTGAGCCACAGCTCCACTTCCAATTTTTTGAGGTGTCAATTGGAGATAAGTCTCATGGGCCAGGTTGGCTTTGAACCACAATCCTTGGGTCCTCCTGAGTAGCTAGGGTTTCAGGAGCGAACCACTGGTGCCCAGATTCTATCTTTTGAAACTGGTATTGTTAGCCTGATCTTCTGTATACATGCAGATGTACAGAATTTGTCCAGGGTCACAATGTTAGGATGTGGAGCTGGGATAGAAATCCAGGTCTGGGCATCTACTATGTATGTAACCTAGGAGGATTATGGCAGATTAACCAGTGACTAGAAATTGAAGCATCCATACATAACATATGAGCTTCATTATCACACAGGCAATGTCTTCACCAAAATGTACAATTAGAAATTGAGCTAGGTAGCAATATCTGTGTATTTGGATGTTGGTCCTATCTTTTGTTATGTAATTTGTTATTTAAAATCAAATGGAAATGACTGAATATGGTGCTCATTAAAGCCAATCAGATTCGTTGATGTGGTAGATAGTAACTCTGAATGCAAGCAGGAAATTCTGGCTATGTCTAAGGCTATGGTTTTAAAGTGTTATGATAACTTAAACAGATGTATCATTATTCCTAATTGCCTGTTCTAGCACTTGAATATGTGAAACAAGTTATTGCTTAAACTTCATTTGACCTCTGGTAAATTCATACAAAAGACTTTCACACCATTGTCTTATTTTTCTAGAAGTTAGGCCAAAAAGGAAAAAAAAAAAAAAAGGAAAACAGAAAACAAAAAGGAATTCACTAAAATTAAATGACATTATTATTCTATTAAAATGTATTAGGAATAATGCTTGTGCCACCGGCTCATGCCTGCAATCCTAGCTGTTCAGAAGACAGAAATTAGGAGGAAAACACTTCAAACCTAGCCTAGGTAAACACAAGACCACATTTCAATCAATAGCTAGATTAGGTGGTGCAGATTTATCATTCTACTTACATGGAAAATGTAAATAAGTGGATAGTAGTTCAGGGAATGCAAAGGAGAACTAGTTCAAGAATAAGAAAGGCAAAAAGGACTGGGAGGCATACAGAGACAGAGTGCTTGGCTAGCAAGCACATGTCCCTGAGTTCAATGACCCACCCTCCCCTCCCAAAGGACATAGAAATGAGGAACATATTTGGATCTCCTTTGCAACAATAACTGCAAGACCATTCTTATTTGTAGGTGGACTGCATCAATATATCATTTCTCCTTTTTTATTCCTAGGCACCTAGTGATCATTCTAATTAATGTGGATCAGACACAGCAGTAAATGGGAATATGGATGTCATTCAGTGACATGTGGTGTTCTTAGTGGAGAGAACTGAAGTGCTAAGGATGAAGCTTGCAAAAGCCTGAGTGAGATAATCACATATCCACGTTACACAATGTAGGAATGTTTAACTGGTCCTGATAGGTGGTGGGAAGCATTTCATCCAATGTTCTATAATGCACTGACTGAGCACAAGAACAAGATGAAGTGGGTCAATAATAAAGCATTCATTCACACAAAGGATGCCTGTCGAAGTTTTCTATTTATTATTAGGCTTAGGCCTAGTTAAATAGGTTGAACCAAACACAAGGAAACACATCATGTCATTATGTCTGTTAACTTTTTTTTTCACAGTTAACACGAGGTATTCTGCTTTTACAATGTTTGAAGTTGAATGAAGCAGTTCAGTCAATGCCACAGAAAGGAAAGAGATATACTTGAACAATTATTTCCTAGAGGAGAAAAAAGCCAAGCTAAATGTATATGGATAATTAAGCCACAAAACACATTTTCGAGTATCAATAAGCATATATGCAAATTTTAGTCTTAACTTTAAAATTGGTACAATTAACTATTATTTAACTTAGTATACAACAAGCAGTTTTGTAAAACAACTAACAAGACAACAAAACATAATGCCTATAAGAGCATTTATTAGATACATGAATCATTTGAATTGATCAAGATTTACTTTGACGATGAACATTTCTCTATTTTTAAATTGCTGATCAGCAAGGCTAAGTATTATGTTTGGCATATATACAATACCAATAATGCATATACAATCTAAATTTAACACTTATTAGTATTAGGGTGTCAATAAGTAAGTATGATAGCAGCAAGGTAACATAATTATGAGAATATATCCTAAGATTTATCATATTGATACATCTAGATTCATAACTGCACTATCATGAGTGCTATAAACTAATAAAACTGCAAATATTCAGAGCTACCAAAGGCCTATATTTGATTTTTTCAAAGTGCTGTGCTTCTTATTGGGCTTAAAGCTTGTGAGCAAGCCTGTGCTATTTGAACTAAATACTGGTCCCAAGTTTTGGGCTCCAATCAAGTATACTTCCAGTGATTGAGTGATGGTGTGGGGCAGAATAATGCATTTGAGAAGAGTAAGAAGCAACAATCACTAGGGTAAGAGTGTGTTAAATACTCAACACACACATTTGACTGTATTTTTTGCCAGCCTTCTGAGATTAATGGTAGATGATGGAGGATGGCTAAAAGACAAGGGGAGAGAAGCATTTTCTCTAAACAGAGTGGGAAAGAAGGGCATAAGAAACGACTCTAGGTCATTGATGATGCTGTCTCCAACTCTGAGACTAAATGCCCAAGGTCGGGGGGTGGAGAAAGGACGGAAATAGTTTTATCTGACTTAATGACTTTAAAATGAGCTTGCAAAGTCCTACAGACAAGTTTGAAGATGGCAAAACACTGGCTCTAAAGCAAGATAGCATTATCACAGAATATTTTTACAGCACCCAGAACTGTGCTTTTTAAAGAAAATGGGTAACATTTGTGTGGTCTACACTTCTGAGTTAAGAAATAGAGTGCCATTAGTGTCACCGTTTCCAGCAGGAAAGTGGTGATGCCCAAGGCTAAGGAGATAATGGGTCCACTGGGGGCAGTCAAAAGCTATCCAGAATCATCTGGGATTAAGAATAAGGTTTCTAAGCAAAATCACTTGTCATCCAATGGGTTCACTCCTGTGTGTCACAGTGAAACACCAGTGAGTGGCAAAGGATGGTATCAAATGCCTGAAGCCTTGCTGAAGCAGAGGGTCGAGGTGTATTGGAAAGCCAATGGAACTTAAGAGAAACAACCATGTTTTTCTATGCTATACCAAACAAACTTCCAGTCACTTTCGATTCTGTCCATTTTATTGGTTTTTCTCTTGACACAGCATGACAATGTCTCATGAATTGAAATGCCCACTTTCACAAACCCACACAGGCATCGACAGATTCTCTCAAGCCCTCTCTCTTTTGTTATACAGACCACGGGAGGTGCCATTTTGATCAAGTTCACCAACTGATATTACCCATTTGCTAAAAAGTCGTCCAAGTAGTATTCTCTACACACATGCACAGAAGGAAAAATGACCAGAACTATATATCCCCTGAGTGTAAAGGTTTAGTCTAAACATTAGGGACTTTCTATTTTGGGGTGCTAGTCAACCAATACAAAACACTCAGCACTGACGTGGCAGACAGCGTCTCCATAGAAATGAAAAGAAGCAAGATGACTTGCTCAGCTCAGGGAGGGGAGTCTTCTGATTGCGCCCCATTCCTAAGCCAATTCTGTTTCCTAAAACTTATCAATAAAGAATATTACAAAACTTCCACTATGGTATGCAATCTATAATGGCCTGATTGTGTAGTCCTGCTATCTTCTTTCTTGACAAAAAAGAACTATCCTCATCTCTCTAAATTTCTCCTATGTCATCACTCTTAGTTTTGTGCTAAGCCTTTTTGTTTTTTCTTTTTTGCTGGGTTTTATTGTG
Source organism: Megascapheus bottae (assembly GCF_031878675.1). NCBI lineage: Eukaryota > Metazoa > Chordata > Mammalia > Rodentia > Geomyidae > Megascapheus > Megascapheus bottae. The sequence goes on from NC_143509.1 coordinate 65,897,586, forward strand.
TCTCTTTGGGAGCACTTTCTAATGGTAAGGTTCAGAACCTCAGAGATGGGAATCATAACATTTAGCATCATAATATTAGAAAACATTTAATTTTGGAAGGCTCCGCGCTACAGTATTTATTAAAAAATTATTAAAAATTTTTTTTGTATGGAAGCAGACAGACACAGTACTAGGCCTTGGGTGGCACTCTGCCACTTAAATTATGCTCCAGTCCTGCTCTCTCCTGGTTAATTTGGAGAAGGAGTTTTATGCTTTTCTGTCTTGGCTGGCTTCAGATCTGTATCCTCTGGATCTCAGCGTTTCTGAGGAGATGCAGAGGTATGAACCAACGCTGGAACACATAAATGTTTTGATTTGATAATGACATCATGATCTCCAATTCTTAGCATTAGCTCTGTTCAGATTGTGCTTTTCTTTTTCTAATGTATCTAAAATCCTGGGTTTGAACTGTAGCTCAACTACTGTAAAAAAAAAAAGTTCAGGAGGACAGATTCAGCACTAAGGGAAATAACTAAGCAATTAAGTCTATTGCAGCAAATCTACAACTCTGCATCACCCTCTTTGATTGGCCATAATACAAAATTAAATCTCAACAACTTATCATTCTTTTCCACCAAGTGTATATTCTCTTTCTCTCTCTCCTTCTCCCTCTGGCCTAAGAGCATCATCTCGATTGCACATCACACCTCTATAAAGTTCCTAGTTCAAGCCTTTTTAGCTTTTAATGGAAATTTGTGATAGCCCCTTTGCCACAAAAATCATGGAAATGTGGCCATGGAAATGGTCCAGGGAGTTCATGAAAAATTGTTTCATTTTAGAAGAAATATGACACTAAATTCTGTGAAACTAAGTCCTCAAAGCTTAATCAAGTCGCTTTATAGCTGCTCTTGAAGTTATTATCAATATTATTATATTTTTTGCAGTGCTGGGGATTGTATATGTCAGATGAATGCTCTATCATGGAATCCCATATGTAGCTCTTCTTGAAGTAAATTCTGAACAATTATGAGAGTCTTGTTTTGGCCTGAAAGGTTCCCAGAATTTGTGAGAACAAGCCGTGTGGCTGGGTCACAATTCTTATCATTGGCTGTGGCAGAATGATTCATTGACCTTCAGTCTATTTTTTCTTTGTCCCAATTGTCTGAGTTCTCCTTCCTGCCTCATGGCCAAAGAGCAGAACGAAAGCATTCTTTACATTATGGAAAACCTTTTCAATGTAGCAGAGATTAGTGTTTATTAGGACAAAATTGTAAAGAGTCCTTTTTCTGTCTCTAGGACTCATGCACAGATTTTTTTTCCAAATAGAAACAAGACCAGTAACCCAAAGCCGCAGGGGCGAGTGCCTGCACTCACCATGCAGTACAGGGCTCTGGCCACAAAGATGTGAGAGGGGTTTGTGTTTCTGTGTCATGCTTGGTAACTTTTGCTTATTAGCATGCTAATACTGAGGTGCACCTCAATGTTACAGTTCAAGCAAAGTGCAATGATATATTTCAAAACTAAGGAAGAAAATCAAGTAAACAGTTCACTGAACAGTCACTAGCCACTGAGCCTCACGGGCACTCCACGTAGATACCTGTCGACGCTCCTGGCCTCATAGCACCAAACACCTGGACAAAGCTGAGGCTCAAATAAAACAGAGTAGAAGAATTCTCCTCTTGCCTCCTTATCTCTTTGCCAAGTCACAAAGGGTTAAAAAGAAGGAAATGGTCAAGTTCATAGCAATTGGCCAAGATTTAAAAAACAACAACAACAAAAGTAGAACAATAAGAGAAAAACCTAAGCCCTGGGAGGGAGCCAGGGGTTTCAGAGCCTGTCATTTGGGTTTAATATAGGATTGAAGGAACATTCAAAAAATGAGGAGATCCATTGTCTCAATTCAATCCAGAGAAAGAGCTATGAAATGGGACCTTACCATCCCAGACATTCTTTGGGAAAGGATTCAAAGGTAAGAATGCACGTTTTCCCAGAGATATATGTATAATGACCTCCGCAAGCCGTGGAGGAAAAAAAAGCGCCAGGATTTAAATTACTTCACAGAAAGTAATGACTAGAAGACCAAGCATGGGGGGGGGTGGCGTGGGGACAGGTATTGGCCTTCAGTGACTCCCTAAATATTCTCCACTGCAGGCAGCATGCAAAATCCAGCTATGAAATCACAGAAGTGAGAAACCACTGAGCAAGTTTTAGAATTCATACACCCACCCAGGACCCATGCCTCTACTTCTCCTTAAGAATCTGGAAGCTGACCCTTCCTTTGAGATTCTTAGATAGGGCTAAGGACATTGAAGTGGACACATCTTCCTGTCCAATATTATTTCAATCGCCCTTTATTTCCAATAATCTACTGAAGAGGCTACATTAGGAACTGAGATGTTTTCATGACATGTTTCATCTTCTGTCCCCAGGGAGTGGCGTCTTGGGTCTGGATCACATCCACAAATGGACACTGTCGTCGGCAGGGCCGGGGAAGCCAGAAGATCCCAAGTTGATCTGAAGTCACTCACAGCCCTGAGACACACCATCTTGTGGAAAAAATAAGATCATGGCAACATCTGCCCAGGGTGAAAACAAAACAAAAGTCTAGCCGTCAACTATGTGAGGACTCCTGAGGTAAGAAGCAATACAGATACTTACTGTCATAAATAAATAAATAAACAAATAAATAAATAAAAGCAACCGACATTCAAGAGGGCTCCTTGGAGATAAGCACCTCTTATCAATAAAAATAAAATCCCCTCTCGAGTTTCAAATGCAATGGTGATCAGTAGTAGGCTCAGAAGAGCCTGTAGAAAGTAGAAGAATGGAGATAAGAACGGGAAACATTCCAACGCTGCAAATCTCTCTCTCACTCGATGACACTGCACGTCTCACTTGATGACCCACGGGTCATCGAAATATCCCCGAGGTAGTCTTGTTTTCAAGGAGTTACCAAAGAGCTCCAGACCGCTTGGAGCGTCTTCACTCTTTAATGCCATTGCACATTCCCACACGTCAGTCTCCCACTGCATTGTGAACCACAGTCCCAAACAGGTCCCAGGCTGGTCACAATCCAATGCACTTCCACTAGCCGGTTCACACACCCCACTCCAAAGAGAACTTTGTCACATGATGCAGGTGCTTACCTGTCAGTTCTTTTGGGAAATGCTACAGAATAAAAGCGAAGAAATCTGGGATGCAACAGATATGCATGTCTATCTCTGGTTGGACTCACACTGGAAAGGTCTCCCCTCATCCTGTCTTTTACTTTTAAGAAGGGGCCCAAAAGAAAATAGAAAGGAACCAGTGCTTTAAAATTGGGAAGCGTATTTCTGGTACCAGGAGCAGTATGCATTGTTTACTTCCAATTCACCGAGCTATGCATCTAGTGAGGAATCACTTTGGTGATAAATACAACTTACTCTCTAAAGGAAAAAGTTGTGATATTCAGCAAGCCTACAGAAAATTCATTCTTTGGCTCCTCTTACCACCGAGTTCCTGGTTGATATTACAGCCTACACCATGACCACACCTGCAAGGAAAACTATTCTTTAGAACTGTTCAACCTTCTCAGTGGCTCACACACAAAACCTTGGGAGACAACAGGGAACTGGACCAATTAAGTAATACTCCATAACCAGCGGAACTGGGAAACATTTCCATATGCCGTTCATCATTCAGAAGCCAGCAGGGAAATCCTGACTTTGAGCACACGAAACACGCGTTCTTCCCTTCGACTTCAGTTTTTAAAATCTCCTTTGAGAAAAAATGCAATTAAAAAACCCTGTCATTTTATCCAAATGGCCATGTGAAGAGGGAAATAAAGAAGCCATCTTCCTCTCATCCACTATCACTGCCCAGGGGCCATTCTAACAGGAAACCCTTCAGAACACTACCCTGGATTAACAGCTTCAAGATCAAGTTAACTGAAAAACAACAATAACAACAGAATCAAGTCAGCATTTAGTCACAGCTCTGTCCTCCTGAAGAAGGTCATTGAGCTCGATGACAGTCGTGGCAAAGTCTACCAGGTCCACAAAGTCGGAGGTGATAATGTTGACACCCGCGGCTCCAGGCTTCTGAGTCTTCACCCAGTCCAGGATGGCAGGAAGGTTCCTACACAGGGATCGGGGTTGGGGGAGAGGGAACAGACCCATGAGAAGTCTAGAAAGGCTCCTCCAACAGTGCAAATGAAGGACTTCAACTTTATGTCTCCCTCAGGAATGAAGGAGTGGCTATACCATCAGAGAACTACAATTCCCAGGGTTTCTTGGATGGAAGAGTGAGATTATTTAAAATATCCCAAGCACCAAAAGAAGAAAATGTCACTGGGGCCTCGAAACACTATGCTCAAGAGCTTCATTCGTGGAGGGATTTTAGATTCTCTGAATCTTGACCAATTATACAGTGTGTCAAAACTGAAAATATATTACTATAATCATATTTTACTATACTTGTGTGCCATGCATCTAACCGACGGCTTCATCACCATCCTCTCGTTAACCTGCCTTACATTTTTGACCTATCCCAGTTGCAAGCATCTATGTCCATCTCCTGAATGTGTCAAGAGGTACACTAGGGGGTCAAGCTTTGTTTTCTTGGGAAATTGAAGTTACGTTCAATAACAAGCACATGATCTTAAGTTCACACTTAGTTTTGTCAAGTATACACAAATAAACCAAATTCATTCCAATGATAGCACATTACCAGCACTCCAGAACATTCTGGTATGTCCCTTCTTCGTCAGTTCCTGCTCCATTTTCCCAGAGGCAACTACATAGATTCGTCCTCCAGCACAGATTACTCCCTGCTCCAGCCCTGCCATGCATATATTCCCCAGTTTTCTTTTGTGTGGAATGAAGTGGTTTTGAAATTTATCTTTGTGCTTGCCATGTATCTGTATTTCTTTTAAAGACTGCATAGTATTTCTTTGTGTGAACATAACAGATTGTTTATTGTCCGTTTCCAATTTTTGTTTCCCAACTTTTATTATGAATAAATCTATTATGGACATTTTTCCACAATTCTTTTTTAATAGGTGTTTGCTTTCATTTCTCTTGATGAAAAACCAAGGGATTAAATTTCTGTGTAACAAAGTTGGTTTACATGTAGTCTTATAAGAAATTACCAGACCTTTTCCCAAAGGAATCATTCCATTGTATAATCCAGCCAACTAACTACAGAACTCTGTTTGCTTCCCTAAATTTAATGCTACTAGTCTTTTACATTCTCTTCATAATAGTGGGCATGTAGTAACATCTCAGTGTGTATTAATTTGCATTTTCTGATGAATAATCTTTCTGAACAGTGTGTCATGTCTTGTTTGACAGTCTTGTTGAAAATTTTTGCCAGTTGTGTATTTTCCTGGAAGTTTCTCTTCAATACTGCATATTTTTTCTTTTCCTTTTTTAAGTGTTAAGTTATAGAAGTTCTTTATAAATTGTTTATAAATCACTTGAAGTCTTCCTATACAACACAAATTTTTGTCCAAAAAAGCTCTGAGTTTAGTTTCATAAACACGTGAATGTGATAATGCTGAGGTTAGAGGTAAATGTAAAGACCATCAGCAGAAAGAGACAAGAACAATAAGAGCGTGCTTACAGTTTCACAGCCCATTAAATACCCAATACAGGTTGAAAATAGCTTTGGGAAGACACAACTGGGTGCTCATGTTTGATTTAGGGAGTAGGTAAAAATGGAAAATCAGTGAATTATTGTCTTAATTGTCCTATTGCTCTTCTTTTGTCACTCTCTATTTGGCTGGGTTTTTTTCCCCCCTCTTTCTTTATCCTTCAAAGCTCTCCCCCTACTTTTGTTTTTAGAATGGGTCATGAATTATCAGTCTTCTGGCAAGCTAGTGATTTAAGTACTTCACAGTATGCTTCTCAATCATCAGTCCTGGGTCTGTTCTTTCAATGGAACCTACAGTCTGCCATGAGCTAAAACACAACACAATCATGAGCTAAAACACACAACATAATGCAATGTGTTTTATTGTATATTTATAGCTGAGACCACACTCTGAGTACTTCCTTTTTTGGCTGGCCTTTTGAAGAGTTAAAAAAATTCAATATGATTTTACTGTCCTATTGTCCCTCATTCTGTCCTCTGGTAAAATAAGGATCAGAATGACAGTGTAGATAAGATTTTTGGAGGGCTTAAGTAATAGGATATAGTACTGTGAGGGCATTTGGCAGAAGAATCATAAATAGAAGAGTATGTAGAGAGATATGGTAGAACTAAGGGTAAGAGACTTCCTAAAATAGTAACACCTTGCTGCCTAGGCAACAAAATGTTGCAGCCTAAGAATGAGGTGTTGAAAACAGAGGCAAAGACCATAGTAGGAAATTACACAATGGCCCATGTGACACATACAGCAGCACTGAGACTGGTGCATTCAAGATTTCCCAGTCCCTATTCTGTTTAAGTATGGAACACCAGCGCCCTCTGCTGGTCATCATGGGGAGAGAACATTTGAAGGACTAGTGGCCCAGTCCCAGAATTCTGCAGTTGGAATCCAACTGGAGCCTGAGCAGAGGAATGTGGGAAAGGTCTGTATTAGTGATCTCCAGGGACAAAAATCTGTGCTTCTGTTTTGTGTTACATGTATCCACCTTCCCCTAGGCTCAGACAGAATAAGCAGGGTTCTGTACAAAAAATGGGAAACTTAGAAACAGCAGTAAAAGAGCAGTCATTCATTCTTTTCTTAACTCCTGTCCTTTACCAGAAAAAGAGATCTAGCAAAAAGTCGAGTCAGACATATCTGACACCAGAGCTTACAAACTTCCCGTTGACCTTATGAGGCCCCCTGGAGAACAGTGTTGGGGTCCACTTTACGCATTTCTAAAGTGTAACATGCTTACTACTTTGTGCCAGTCACTGTGGCAGGATTTCTAGTTTAAGTCTACAGTTTGGTGAGGTATTATGAGCCCCACTTAACTTGTGAACTAAGTCCCAGCACAGAAAATGTACCCAAGGCTGCCTTGTTGCTAAGAGACCGTCTTAGTTTGTTAGCTAGGGAAGCCATGACAAATACATATTGGTTGACTTCAAGGACTGAAGTGAATTTCCTCTGGTTTCAGAGGAGTCTGAGACAAAAATGGACAGAGGTTTGATTTCCTCTGAGGCCTCTTTATCTTTCTTTGCGGATGTCACCTTCCTAATGTGTGCTTCCTGAGGTACCTTCTGTGCACACAGCCCTGCTGGGTGGAAATTTCCTCTTCTAAGGATACCAGGTACAAATTGTGTCAAGATCCATACCAACCAACCGCCTTCTCCATACTTCATTACCATCTCCCTCTCTTTTGAGCAGCATTGTTTGAGCCTTGCAAGTGTTCTTATTACTTGAGTCACACCCCATGCCCTTAATTATGTCTTAAAAAAAAAGCCTTTCTCCAAGCCTTTTCTGAGGTAGTGAGGTTGGAACTGTCACATATGGATTTTGGGAGAAGGGGCATCGTACCATCTATTACAGGGAACTTACCAAGCTTGCTCAGGCCTTCTGATTTCTGCTCATACCTCCTTCTACAGTCTGCAGTTGTGTTATGCTTAGGCAAAAACTCACTTTGGTCTGATTTCAGCGAGCATGTTAAGAATCTGAATTTCAGGATTTTGCCAATCTGGGGCATATGCTGATCAGTCCAGCCTGAATCTCTACTGTGTGTGAGGGGGTAGGGGGGGGGAGGTTGTGGGCCTGGGCATTATCCCTGAGCCCTTTTGCTCAAGGTTATTGTTCTACCACTTGAGCCATAGCGTCACTTGTGGTTTTCTGGTGGTTAAGTGGAGATAGGAGTCTCACGGACTTTTGTGCCTGCCCTGGCTTTGGGAAACACATTCTTGACCACATCTGCACTTCTTCCTTCAGGTGGTGTGCAGGCACAGGAATGTGAAATGTGCTTGTGACCAGATGAGGTTAAGATGACAAAGTATCTTCCAGTCTCAAGAACATCTGCCTACCAGATGAGTAAGAGTTCTGCCACACCTTTGACGTGGTACCATCATCATCACTAAACAAGGAGCCTGGCATTCACCTACAGCCAGATTAATGCTGTAAAAATTTGCAGGTTTATACACAGCTTACTAGCTTCATGGATATGGGTCATTTCGCTTGACTGTATCATATCTTAAGTGAGGAAAATAAGATGCTTAGACAATGTGCCATTCTAAAGGCTGGCTAGGACTTAAGAAGCAAATGAAATCACTCTCAAAACTTTACTTCATATTGAGAATACAGATATAACTTATCCTTATTGTCTATCTGCATACTTTGATTAAGAGTGATGTTCACTTTATTGGACTCTTCCTGTTAAATGTTCCTATAAGATGGTGAGATTCAGGAGGCAGAGACTTCATTTCTTAACTGGTACCTTTGCCCCTACCTTCTCCGTTATACTCATTTTAATGAACAGATAATCCAGTAATACTGATTTATACATTTACTGGAGTCATGGGAGAATGGTAAGGATGGATGAACAAGTATATAAAGTGAGTTTATAATTCTAGATCCTCAGATGTGACACTAGTTTTATCCAATTCTTTTTACATCCTTAAGTACAAACAGTTCAATCAAGTCTTATAATATCCATCATGTGCTTGTCTCCAGGATGACTGAGTGTCCCTGTCAGGTGGTGAGGTCATCCCTAATTCTTCCTTGAGGAAATACCTGAAGCCACAGCATGCTTCTTAGGATTCATGGTCATTATGGAAGGGACAAGCATGAATTCTCTCCCACAGGGCTCATCTCTAAGTCCCCATCCATCAGCACAGCCAGCCCAGTGCTTAATTATTCTTCCATGAATGACTACCTGGCCGGCGGCAGAGGTGTGGCAGACATGGGTGAGAAGACAGCCAACACTGGGGCTCAAAGTGCTTTGCCTTAGAATGAAAAGTTAGGAAGTATTTATGGAATGGTATGACCATTTTAACAGGAGTGTTTAAGAATCCTCCAGACACTTTTAATGCAATCTCCCCAAACCTACATTTTTTTCATCTATAATGTTAAAGAAAAGGGCTTTTTTAAAGTCTTCAGACTTCATTGTCAGGAGCAAATGAGGATTAATGTCCTTTTAAACCCTTAACTGGACACTTTTTTCATGCAATTTGATATTCTTAAAAAAAGAAATACACTCATTACCTGACTTATGTAACTGTAATGCCTCTGTATACCACCTTTACAATAACAATAAAAAATTACAAAAAAATATTTTTGCCTGACCTGGGGCTTGAACTCAGGGCCTGGGCATTGTCCTTGTGCTTTCTCAAGGCTAGCACTCTACCACTTGAGCCACAGTACCACTTCTGGCTTTTTTCTGTGTATGTGGGACCAAGGAATCAAACTGGGGCTTTGTGCTAATGCCTCTGTATATCACCTTTACAATAACAATAAAAGAAATAAAAAACAAATTCTTTTTGCCAGTCCTGAGACTTGAACTCAAGGCCTGGAAATTATCCTTGAGCTTTCTCAAGGCTAGTGCTCTACCACTTGAGCCACAGCACCACTCCTGGCTTTTTTCTTTGTATGTGGTACCAAGGAATTGAACCCAGAACTCTGTGCATACTAGGAAAGCACTCTATCACTAGGTCACGTTCCCAGCCCAATTAAAAAAAACAAACAAACAACAAAACTTACCTGGGTCGGGCACTGGCAGCTCATGCCTGTAATCCCATCTACTCAGGAAGCTGAGATCTGAGAATCACAGTTCAAAACCAGCCAAGGCAGGAAAGTATGGGAGACTCTTTTCTCCAATTAACCATCAGAAAACTGGAGCAAAAACAGCTCAGAGACAGCTCCCAGGCCCTGAGTTCAAGCTCTACAACCACCACCACCACCAACAAAACTTAACCAAGGTTGTGGAGCCAGGTATGGGGGGTGTATGCCTGTAATCTCAGCACTTGGGAAGTTGGGAGGATTGCAAGTTCAAAGCCACTCTGGGCTGCACAAGGAGACTGTCTCAGAAAACATCAGCAACATCAAGAACAAATCCACCACCAACAAAAACCTTACTCTGAGGGTGGAAGCCAACTTTACCTGTGAACCAGAGTGTTCTTGAGGCCTCCAACCAGGCCTCTAGCGATGGTCTTCACGCGGGGGGTGAGGATCGCCTGGGAGACGTGGAAGGAGCCGTGAGGGGCTCTTTCACTTAGCGTGGTCTCCAAGAAGAGGATTAGTTTGTGCACACTTGTGGTATTGGCCCAGGGCGCTGGGATCTTCTTCCCTGGCCACAGGAAAGGGTATTGCTTGTAGAAGGGACAGTGGTAGAAAATAAGAACCTGAAATATTCAGAGCAGGGGAAAAAAAGGTAGAATGTTAGCTTTTTATTTTTGACACTGATTGCTGGATGTAGGAGTTCAAGGGTATGCTACATATATTTAAAAACAAGCGAAGACGTAGTTACTACGTCATGGCTCAACCCTGTCATCCTAGCTACTCAGGAGGCTAAGATCTAAGCATTAGGACCTGAAGTTGGTCTAAGAAGAAAAGTTTATAAGATGTCTCTTTATCTTCAAAAAGCCAGAAGTAGAGGTTTGGCTCAAGTGGTATAGTGCCAGCCTTGAGTCACTTAAACTAAGGGATAGTGCCCTGACCTGAGTTCAAGCTCCAGCATTGACACACAAAGGAGAAAAAAAAAAAAAGGTTTTTCTTTTGTGTTTTTCTGTGAACAGTTTGGGAAACAGAGTAACATTACAGACCAGCTTCTCAGAACAGTATTCTAACTAAACATAAGCCTGACCAGATGAAGGAAATCAGTGATACGAAAGTATGCCTATTCATAATATGTACATGGATGATGATGAATGTGTATACATTTTGTGATAAATGCATACAATCCAATTATTTTGTCAATTATTTTGCGTTCCAGAATGTAAGTTACTGATGAGCACAAATGCTAGTTGAAGCTCTATGCGAACTGTACAGTGACAGAGTCAGGCCCACGAGAATGAAGTGACAGGTGCTAAGTGTAGGAATTTTCTGCTAAAAGGTAAGTAAAAATGAATCTAAAAAATTTCTTCTGCGATCCAAATTCAGTCTTTAAAGTCTCCCCATACAGCCAGTCTTTGGATCTCAGGGTAAATGCTTGAGAAGTTTCTGGGTTGGCTGAGTTGCTCAGATGATCTTTACAAGTTCTGTTTCTGGTGCATACAGAGCTGGCACTAAGCTCTTGGAGTGTGGCTTACCACACGGAACTAATTGAGGAGTAAATAGATTTTCAATTGTGCTCACTGACTCCGAACGGAATCCTTCTCCCCAGGAGAGGAAGAGGGTGGGCACAAAGTCAGGAAAGAGTTCACACAGGCGATTTATCTCCAGTGGGATGGCTCACCATGGTGGTAATTTTGAAAATAATTAGCAAGCCACATTCACAACATTAATTAGTTTCTGGGAGGCAGCTGTGGGACAGGGAATTGTTATTTTGATTGTCCCAGTTCAGAGTTCTAGAAGTATTTCCCCCCACACCCCTCACCCCCATGGGCACAAGTGATCTCTTCCCAGCGGAATGGAGTGTGTATATTTACGCTGCCTGGCTGCAGTTCTCAGGCAGCCAGCTGAAAGGATCATGGGACAGAGGCTTTGTGGACCAGTCTTGTTTCCAGCTGGTGAGGAAGGAGATGGACTGACTACTTCCAAGGGCCCGGAGCCAGGCGGCGCCACACTAGGGTATACCATGTAGGTGATGCTTGTTCTTGTGTGTAATGGTTCTGAGGAATGCTGACTGACTACTAATGATGTGGCTGGTAAACGTGCGTGTTAATCAGGTTAATCACAGGCTCTTCTTAAGCAGATTGCCTGAGAGATGGGAGGAACTCCTCCCAGCTGTGTCATTGGCTAGTCTGGAAGTTTGAGTCCGGTGAGGTGAGCTGCTCTGGGCAGCCCAATAACAGTCCATCCAGCTACACAGGATCCCATGAAGCTGCCCTGGGGTCAGTGTCAGAACGAGGGAGAAAAGATACACATAGCAGATTTCAAGTACTTCTTGGAGCAATTTGGTCGTGAAAGCTTGCAGCATAATCTTGGTTGACTGTGGGAAGCTGGCCTGGCACACCAATTCTCAAGATACAAGAAACCAGGCACAGTGACTGTCAGTCCCCAGGGACTGCCTCCTTCCCGCTCCCCAACCCTTCACTAAGTATTTCTTTAAAATATTCTCCCCTCCAGCACAGCAGCAGTTCTCGTTCAGTTTTGAGACTCAAAAAAAAAAAAAAATCTCCTCTTCTTTAAGGATGATTCCTTGAGTGACCTTATTTTAGAGCCAGGATACAGACTTTCTAAAATTTTATCAGTCATGGGGGTTGAACTCAGGGGTCTAGGTGCTGTCTCTGAGCTTTTTCACTCAAAGCTAGCACGCTACCACTTTGAGCTATAGCACCACTTCTGGTTTCCTGGTGGTTCACTGGAGGTAAAAGTCTCATGGACTTTCGTGCCTGGGCTGGCTTTGAGCCACAATCCTCAGATCTCGGCCTCCTGAGTAGCTAGGATTACAGACCTGAGCCACCAGCAAGTACCTGGTCATGATACAGCTTTATGCTCTATTCTACTTTTCAACTCAAATATTACAAAACTCACATTCCTCATATGGTATAGAACGTTTGAGGCAGTGCTACCTTGCCATGAAGTATTGATGATAGTTCACTAGTTTCTTGAATTACCTTTCTCCTTCAATCCTAACACTTCCAAGATGTATGTTAAATCTTGTAATATATTGTACCCTCAGAACTCATACCTGCTAGGGTACCAGCGCCTATGAAGTGTAATGTATCTGCATGCGGAGTCAATAGGTAGCAATGCCTTTCCTGATATGAAATGATAGTAACAAAATATCCAGGGGGCTGTATGCCAGGCAGCTGGTCCCATAATGAATCAAGTTTGACTACTGGTGGGATAGGGCCCTAGCAGAGTGACTGGTAAATACCATTTAGATCTCTGCTTTCAGCTTTCAAGAAGAGTCATATCTGAAAACAAAAAAATAACCCCTCCCCCCAAATCAAAACAAAACAAAATAGGGATAGGAAGGAGCAGGAAAGGGTGTCTTGGGATTTTAGTTGGTGACACTCAACCTTTCACAGTTTCTCTCCTTCATGACTAAGGAGTATTTGTAGTATGATGGATGACACAGTTAAATGCGCCCATATTTAAACATTATGCTAGATCATCATTCTGCTGTGAGAAATTCACTATCTACCCTTTTTATTATTCCCGAAGGTACATCCTTCTCCTGAGGACTGCTGGTCTATTCAGTATGCGGTATATCAACCACTGAGAATACTAGCCTTGTACACAATTACAAAACTTTATCTGGACTCCAATGAAACCTTATCCAAATTCGTATATTCAAAAGCCATTCCTCCTCTTGGTATATCTCTGAGACCCTCTTAAAAAAAGTCTAATCTATAAGGAGAACGTTTTTAATGGCATTACACAGGAAAGCAGTTGTAAAATCTATCAAACATGTGAAAATCTGAAGCATCTGAGCCAAGGGAACTGGAGAGAGGCTGTGGCTGAATTCTGCCTCTGACTTCTTCCTAATGAGAGCTAATGGCTTCCTCAGTTTCCTCATCTGTACAATGGGAATCCTAACAAAACACTTATCACAGACTGTCCTTAGCAGAATCAGCTGAGTTAATCCCTGAGCCTACCACACTGTTATGGTTTAGTAAGTGTTGGATGTTAGTGCTGTGATTGCTATTATTTCATAATGTTAGAGAAAAACTCTACTGAGAGTAAATCTCCCTAGGTTAAACATGTGAATCTGGACAGATACAAACATAGGTTTAAGGGTAGAAATATAACAGATATTTGGTAGAATATCATTTAGAAAGTTGTCTATTTTTTTTTAAAAATTGCTAGTATAAAGACTTGAACTCAGAGCCTCATGTTCTTGCTTAGCTTTTCACTCAAGACTGGCATTCGACCATGTGAATCACACACGTCCACTTCTGGCTTTTTGCTGGTTAACTGGAGGTAAGAAACTTTCCAATTCGTCTACCTGAGCTGACTGTGACCTAGATATTTAGATAATTCATGAAGTTTATTTAGCATAAAAGACACTGATTTGTTGGGAATGTGGCTTAGTGGCAGAGGGCTTCCTTAGCATGAATGAAGCCCCGGGTTCAATTTCTCAGTACCATACAAACAGAAAATGCCGGATATGGAGCTGTGGCTCAAGTGGCAGAGTGCAAGCTTTGAGCAAAAGAAGCTCAGGGACAGTGCCCAGGCCCTTGAGTTCAAGCCCCAGGACTGGCACACACACACAAAAAAGACATTGATCACTTTTGCTGGTGTGACTGACAAAACAATTTGGTATTTCCAGTTCCTCAGGCCAAAATCCTGTAATCTTTGCTTTCTCTCAAACTCAGACTCTAACCCATCAGCCTGATAACTCCACTTTCTGATATATTCACAATATGCCCTCATGTCTCAAAGTCTTCTCATTGTTTTCCCCAACTCTTCCTAATCTCCTGATGTTTTCCTGGCATAGCAACCAGAGGATACCATTAAAACTTGAGTTAGGCCATGAGCTATGCTCAGAACTGTCATTACAGGGCACCCTTGCTCTCTCTAAACTCTTTCCCTGCTCTCTCTACCCAACTGCTCTTTATCCACATTGCTCCTACTTTTTCTCAATGCTCTCTACTTTTTCTCTGTCTCAGGGGCCTTGTGTACCCACTGCCAATTACTAACACAACTTCCTCTGCCCCCAATTACCAACGCAAATTACTTGTACAAATGCTATGTTTTCACTGAGAGCTATTCCATCCAATCTATGTAAAATCACAGCCAGCTTTCCCAACCAAATACCCGCTAGTTCTCTCACACCCCACTCCAGTGTCACCACCATTCTCAGGGGTAAGAATGGGATTTAGCTTCGGTTCCATTCCTTTTCCTGAGCAGGTCTTTCATGGGCCTTAGTTTGGAGGACCTTGAGGAATGCTATCATAAAATCCAGACCTCCCTCAGTGAGTTCTTTTTCACTTCTGTCTCCAACAATGACCTAAATTCTATGAAGAGGGCCTTAAAACATTGACATGCCTGTGATGAATACCTTCATATGCCTTTGTCAGCTAATGTTTTTCTTTTCCCTCAACCTTTTGGCAAGAATCATCTGAGTACAGCTGGCCTGTGAGGTACAACAGACCTAAGAGAAAAGAAGAGCAATGACCTACTGGCCTATTTCCCAGCCCTGCCTTGGGGTGGACAGGGTCAGTTCATCTGAGGTCAACTTAGATATCAAACAGGTTGCAGACAAACTCAACTGGATGGCAGGTGTTAAATGCAGCTCAACAGGACCCCCGGAAGCAGCCCGTGAAAGTCGTCCTAGAGCTCTAGATCCTGTCTCCATATGGTCAATACTTCCAACAATCCACCCTTCTCCCTCTGAGCTCTGGCTGCAGCTATGTTATGAATGGTAACCCAGGAAAAGCAGAGGGTTGGTTAGGTTGATGCCCTTGAAAACTCAACTCTTCTTCCCTCTTACCTGGTACTTCTGCTCCCACAGGCTTCGCAGTGTCATACTTTCCACACTGCAGGCTGGGCACAGCTTGCTTCCAAAGGCCTCCTGGATTCGGAGAACCAGGTATTTGTGATGAGCTTCATCCATGGCATAGAAGTGGTTGAAATCCAAAAAGATAATCTCTTGAGGGTGCTGAGTGAGGAACGCATCAATCTCCATCAACCCATCCGAGACCTTGATGCCAAAAAGCCCATGAATGAAATAAATCTCCTGGTCAGCATCTCCCGGCTTAGAGGAAACACGCAGATCAAAGTAGCGGATTCCAGCCTCGAGCTGCTCACGGAAGGTCAGATTCTGAGTCACAGACCATTTCTTCATTAACTTCTTTACCAAGGAGATCCTGGCCAGGCGTTTGATAGCTGGGGTTTGGTCAGGCCCCACTGGGGACTTTTCATCTACCCAATAGCTGAAAGAATCATGGGAGCCTGTACAAAGCAATAAGAAAAAAATGAAGAACACCAATGGAACTGGCACCAGGGAAACAAAGCCAAAAGTAAGAAAATAATGGTGATGATTGAGAATCAAGTACATAAAACTATTACAAATAAATACTTGTGAAAATTCTCAAGCCTATAAAAGGAGGGAAATAAACTTACATAAAGTAACACAATCTTATTAGCAGCTTGTTAAGATCAGACTAATTCTATCATTCTCATATATTGCCTGTCTAAGGTAAATTAATAAACATCCTGGCAGAAAACCATTTAGAAATATGCTTAGAAATTGAGCTTTAAAATATTTATGCTATTTTGATCTACTGATTTCATTTTGGGAAAGCTGTTCTGAAGAAATAAACTCAAATGTTTCGAAAAACAAAGATGGATGCTTGGGTCTCAAAGACGGGTCTCTAGAGTGAGGATTGCACTTATTTATACATTTGCTTATTTATTTATTTACTAGTTCTTAAGATTAAACTCAGGAATCAGGTTTCATTCTTGCTAGTTAGATGTTGTACTGCCTAAACCATGCCCCAATTCTTTTCACTTTTTCTGTGTTGATGTTGGAGGTCATGGGGCTTGAACTCAGGGCCTAACCAATGTCCCTGAGCTCTTTTTTTCCCTCATATATTTTTTATTGTAGTTAATAGAAGGGTTACATTATATTCACCAGATAGAAGGTGCGATTACTTCACATACATTGAAACCCTTTCTCATGTCTTGGTCCCCATTCCCCCCCCCCCACCTCAGCCCCTCATCTTGTTTTCCTCCCTTCCCTATCCAACTTCAAATAACCAAATATACATATATACAATATATCAGATAACCAGGAGAATTACTGTAACAATATGAGATAACCAAGGGTCAGCAAAAGAGATGAGAGATAGCATAGTACATTAAGGACAACAATCACTCATTACATGGCTTTTGTTTCTATATCCTAGAGGTCCTTTCATTTAGCATCATTCTATATGGCCTTATGAATCTATGTTTTGTTCTACTGTAAATCTCTGCTAGGAGAGCCCAAGGTTTCGAATGATTATGTCCTTGAGCTCTTTAACTCAAGGCTAATGCTCTACCACTTTAGGCTACAGCTCCCCTCTGGTTTTATGGTGGTTAATTGGGGATGAGTTTCACAGACTTTGGGGCCTGGGCTAGCTTTGAACCATGATCCTCAGATCTTAGCCTCCTGAGTAGCTAGGATTACAGGTAGGAGACATTGGTGCCCAGCTCTTTTTTTTTTTAATTAGAGAATTTATTAACGTTGATTTTTATATCATGTTTTAAAAGAAAAGTTTAACAAACAAGTGTTCAAGGAAAGCTCTTTTTACTTCTTAAATCATATACCTATTATCATTTAGTGGTTGTCAAAAGGAGTTATCATTTAACACATAATTTTATGAATGCAATGCATCTTGATTAATGTTACCCTTTTATCATTCTCATCCATCCCCTACAAATGCCACCCCTTGCCCCAATTTGCTTTGTAGGAAATGCATTGATTACTATAACTGCATTCTTTCTCCCCCTTGCTTGATTCATCTATCTCCATCACCACCTCTTTTTAAAAATGATTATGTTTGCCGGGTGCAGTGGCTCACACCTGTAATCCTACTCAGGAGGTTGAGCTCTGAGAATTGCAGTTCAAAGCCAGCCTCGGCACAAAAGTCTCTGAGACTCTTATCTCCAATTAACCCCCAGAAAATTGGAAGTGGCACTGTAGCTAAAGGAATAGAGAAGTAGCCTTTTGCTGAAGGGCTCAGGGACAGTGTCCAGGCCCAGAGTTTAAGTCCCACAACCGACAAAAAAAAAAAAAAAAAAAAAAAAAAAAGATGATGTTTCTAAGACAGGGTCCCATGCTAATGCTTGCCAAGGATGGCTCCAAACTTGCAATTCCATCTCCTCAAGAAGCTAGGATAACCAACAGTAAATATTTTAAGTGGCCATAATTTTTTGACAAATAACTTTCATTTCTTTATTGTTTTCCATCCGATATCAGCCATGATCATGACTGTTGCTGACTCACATACAGCAGGCTGCTTTCCTTACAGACTCTGGATGCCCTTTGTGAGAGAGGCATCTTGTTCTAGCACTGCAACCCTCGCCCTCCACTGCACCTCGGTCGTGTGTCTACTCTTAGTACCATCACCAGTTCTCTATCCCACTGAATTTTAGAATAAGGATTTCAGACACAACCTAGAACTTGGTAAGAGTCTATCACATTATGCTATATTTTTTAAAACAAATCCCTTTATTCAGGCTTTTACTATTTTATTGTCTTGAAAGAAAAAAAAACAGGTGATAAATGATGTTTTTCTTTTCCTGTAACACGTAACATGGAAGACTGAAGTTAACAAGTGACCAGCATATGTAGGGTAAAAGACTGCCATTAGTAATGTAAATGATCATATCCATGGACATTGTGGGTTTTTTTTTTTTGTTTTTTGTTTTTGTGGGCCCTGGGGCTTGAACTCAGAGTGTAGGCACTGTCCTTGAGCATTTTTTCACTCAAGACTAGTGTTCTACCACTTTAAGCCACAGTATCACTTTCAGCTTGGTTAAGTGGATATTAAGGGACTCATGCACTTTCCTGCCTGGGCAGGCTTTGAACCACAACCCTTGGATCACAGTCTCTTGTATAGCTACGATTACAGACATTTGCCTTGTACCTGAATTCTACATTGATTATTGCTGCTCATGAGTTCATTGGGTGCTTGCCTAATGCTCCATTTCCTTTTACTGCACATTAACAAGAAATTTTTATACCTTCTCATTGAGAGATTTACAATGAATACCTTGTATAGAGAAGGTGAACAGCCAGTTCTCTCTCCTTTTTAAATTGTATCAACAGCCCAGCTGTCCAGGCTTCAGTGTGTGACATAGTGTGAGGCACATATTGGACTTAATTCTTCCCTGGGCACAGGGAACAGCCATTATCCAAACATAGAGGAGAGACAAGTCCCCTGGTGTGTGCTCGTTGGTGCTGAGCCCAGTTTCAACTCCACAGGGAGAAGTGCTAACAACCTCCAACACTTTTCTCTCTGTCAAAGGACTGTGCTGAAATGTGACAGCAATAAGTCCCTGGGGTGATCTCTGAATACCCAGGGTGATACATGGTGCCCGGTCCTTCCCACAGGGGGAGAAGGTACACATTCTTTGTCTTATTGCTTTTCTCCTTTTCCACTTCTCCAGCTAGTAGTCATATGTCTTCAGATACCCTGTGTTGTCTACCCACCCTGACTCCACGGCAAGACCGTGGAGCAGATTGCTTGAGGAATGACGTTTAGTGAAATTGCCCTATTTAGACACACAGCAGACAAAAGCAATCCTCTCCCCACAGTCACTATCAATATTTCTTCCCTTTCCACTTACTTGGTTTTCAGGAAAGCTTTCGCCTAAATACACAAAGCATGCCATTCACTTAAATGCATTTAAAAAATTTAAAAAGATCAGAACAAGCTAAAAACAACCTCTCTCCTGCCCATTCAACATGTATGTGCAGTGCAATCTTAAATAGTACTTATAAAAATCCTATTACTTTATAACCCAGATTCATTATCAGTACATTCTCACTTCTCTACTTCTGATGGAAGTTATTTTTTCTTTTTAACCACAATCTATAATAAGAACAATTCTCAGCTCTGGGATAATGAATTAAATACCCCCATTCCTCAGAAGACAGAAAAATCTTGGTTATTGGTCCTTGCCTTATTAATATTTTTTTTCCTTCAGAGAACTGGTGTAGAAGAATATCTAGGGATAGGAGTATCATCCATTCTGGCTTGTTTAATGATAAGGTCAGAACACAGATTAGAAACTCATGTGTTGTGATTTCCTGCAATCTACAAAGTACTGCCCATATAACTTTACTTCCCCTTCAGGTTTCCTCTCTCTCTGCCTCAAATAGTACCACTTTAGTGTGATACTACTTTTTTTTTTTTTTTTTGCCAGCCCTGGGGCTTGAACTCAGGGCCGAAGCACTGTCCTTGGGTTTTCCTCAAGGCTAGAGCTCTACCACTTGAACCACAGCAAAACCAAAGCCATTTCCGGCTTTTTTCTATGTAGCACCAAGGAATCGAACCTGGGTCATCATGTGCATGCTAGGGAAGCACTCTCTGTGGTACTACTTAAAAACAACAAAGCACACTCCCTCATGTATCTTACGCTCTTAGACTGCTATCTTCTTTTCTCTCCTTGCAGTCAAAATCTACTTCCAGGCTGCCCTATAGTTTTTGTCCTTGGTGACTTATTCATGCTTCACCAAGTCTACGTTCCACCCTTCTTGTGTTACTCTCCACCCCATAACAGTCTCATCAACGGATCCAAAATGATTTACTCTCTGGGCTTCTCTGAAGGTTTGCCAAGTCAGCTCTTTGCTAGATCCTTCCATTCCCTTGTGCTCAGTGATGTATCAGCATGTTTCTGTATGTTTCTATCATTTCTTTACTTCTCTCCTTCCATCTCCTATACTTGCTCCTTACCTCTGTTCACCACAGCGTTATTATGTAGGCAATGTTAGAAACTTCCTTTCTGGCCCAGATTCTTCTAAGCACCACCTTCCAGCAATTAGCCCTCTACCTGACAGACTGCTCACATAGCAGTTTACATTTATCCCAAATCAGCTCCTCATGCAGGCCCTGTGAGCCTCGTGCAGTACCTCTCCTGAATTTCCATGGTTAACTCTGTTACTCAGCCTCAACTCCCTAGATTTCACCAGACCCCTCCAGTGGCTGGTTGTTCACATCTGTAATCACAGCTACTCAAGAGGCTGAGATCAGAGAACTTCAGTTCAGAGGCAAATCAGACAGGCAAGTTTGTTAGCCTTATTTCATACTAATCAGAAAAAGTTGGAAATGGAGGTGCAGCTTAGTTGGTAGAGTTGCCTGCCGTGAAAGTGAAAAAGCCAAATGAGAATGCCAGGCTCTGAGTTCAAGCCTTTGTACACACACACACACAGCACTATACCCACTCAAGATAAGACTCCCCAGATGATTTTGTGTGTGCGTGCATGTGTGTCTGTATGTGTGTCCCAGGGCTTGTACTCAGGGCCTGAGCACTGTCCTTGGACTTTTCTCAAGGCTAGAGCTCTACCACTTGAGCCAGAGCACCACTTCCAGCCTTTTCTATGTATGTAGTAATGAGGAATCGAACCTGGGTCTTTGTGCATGCTAGGAAAGTACTCTACTACTAGGCCAAACTCCTGGCCCTCTCCAGATAATTTTATTAATCTCCTAGGCTTGACACTCACTGCTATGAAGGCAACCTTTTCTTTTCCTAACAAGTTCCACATACTAATTTGGTGGGGTGACCATTCCCATGTCCAGGTAGATGTTTTTCTGTCCATTCTGGGAATGCTCCCTATAAACAACTGAGTAGTCACAGCTGCATAGTGGATAAAAGATACTGGATAACTTTGCTGTCCTTATTACATCTTCTAAGAGGTGATTAGATGGGGTTGCTCAAGTTTAATTAGGGCCTTTGAGATGTACACTAGATCTCAGAGTTCAGAATAAAGTCCCTGGGACAGCGAGATTATAAAGGAAGAGAGACTGGAATGGGGAAAGTTAGTGGGATCTGTGTTCAGTGGTATTATTTCCTCTTGGACAGCCCTGAGATACAAGATTATCTAAGAGGCCAGGAATAAAAAGTGAGCTGGCCTTCTGAGTTACATGGGCACCAGTTTGTCTTTATCTCAAGCACAAATTGCTGCTTGCTTCTTCCCATGGTTTGGTATCTGAGAATCAGACATTTCAAGTGAGCATCAGCCAGTTTTTAGTTAAAATACTTTCATTGCTTATTTCTTCAACATTGGAGAAGTAGCCATTTTGTGAACTCCACTAAAAAAAATTTAAAGTGAGCTTTCTGGGAATCTGATTTCTAAATAATAAGAATCCAGTCCCCTTACTCTGAATAATACATTGCATTATACAACAGTAGCATTTCAGAAGTTATTCCAAGATGTTTCCAGATATCATGACTACCCACCACAGCCACAGGGGGAAATATGAGGGAAGAATGTTATGGAAGCCATGAGAAAGAGGGAAACATCTTCATCACACCTTTAATTGGCAGGGATGTTGGGTTGACTACACAAGTTTGAGAAACTTTCTGTCCCCACTGACCTAATTAAGTACTACTCTGCCTTTGAAACTCCTTTAGCCTGTTTAGATTAGATCTTCGACCTTAACCCTCCCTAGCTGAGTTTCTTCACACCATTCCCTCGATCTGCGCTTTTATACACTGACATCATATAGAGTGGTTGTTGGAAGGTGGAAAGAAAATGATCTTACTCTTTTATGTTTAAAGCATAGCTATCCACAGTCCCTAACACATGTGCAGTATATCCATACTATTAAAATTTCACAGGGAAGATGTGATTAAGATAAAATGTCTAGGGATCGGGAGTTTGACCTAGTAGTATAGTGCTTGCCTAGCATCCACGAAGACCCGGGTTCAATTCCTAGGTACCATATACATAGAAAAGCTGGAAGTGGTGCTGTGGCTCAAGTGGTAGAGTGCTAGACTTGAGGAAAGCTCAAGGACAGTACTCAGGTCCTGAGTTCAAGCCCCAGGACTGGCAAAAAAAAAAAAAAAGATAAAATGTTTAAACAGACTCCTTGGGAAGACTGATTTTCACAAGGTGCTGAGATACACTGCTCTGGACTCAGCCCCCAGCCATCTGGTCTGCATTTCTAATTTTGTGCATCTTTTTTATCCTTAGTTGGTACATCTCTCAAACCCTTCAGCAATGGTTCTCCACTAAACACCGAGACACAAGAAGACTCGGTACCAGTCACTTGTGTTCCTTTTCTTTTCCTGGAACACTGATAGGTTGAGAAGCATTAAATTCCCTGGGTTTCAGTTGTCATTTAAATATTCCCACTTGTCAACTCTAGGAACATGTCTTTTTACTCAGCTCTGAAGGACTCAAACGAGTAGTTTACAAGATGTCAATGTAGGATGCAAAGATTAATAAATTATGTGTCCTGGATCCAGAAACTAATTTAGGGAGCTGCCATAGCTCTGAGAGTTCCCACAGTGGTCTAGAGTACAAGATGCAGTACTTAGCTGTTTGAGTACACAATTCTGGCTTCTTACTGCTTGCTAGTGATGCAACTGAAATGTGTGTCTTAGTTTCCTCTTCTACAAAGTGGTGATAAAAGCAGTACCAGCTTCACTGGTTTGTTGTGAAGACGAAATGAATTAACTTAGGTACTAAGCACTTGGAAGAACAACAAACTGGACAACAAACTGGGCCCAAATGTATTATTACTCATTATAAAGGGAACTGTCATATTCTACTTGGATGAATGACACTACCTGAGAAACAACTGAAATCTCATAAAGTATTTATATTTAAGGCTCTTCTATGGCAGTTACAATTTAGAACTGCAAAGAATAAAGCTTGAAGTTTTAGGTTATCTCTAAAATTAATATTAAAAGGAGTAACTTGAAAATTATGGTACTGCCAGGCACCGGTGGCTATACCTTAATCCTAGCTACTCAGGAGGCTGAAATCTAAGAATCATGGTTCAAAGCCAGCCTGGGCACAAGAGTCCAAGAGACTCTTATCTCCAATTAACCACCAGAAAACCAGAAGTAGAGTGATGCTGTGGCTCAAGTGGTAGAGTGCTAGTCTTGAGCTGAAGAGCTCAAGGACAGTGCCTAGGCCCAGAGTTCAAGACCCATGACCTAAAAAAAAAAAGTGGTATTATAGAATTTGAGATGGGGGATGCAATCAATCAATAAAGCTATCTATCTATCTTGGCATGAAGACTGGCCCATCCGAAATGAAAAAACATTTAAGATGACAACCTCCCATTCTCATTTATCTTGAAAAAACAGGTTGATTTTAGTAAAATACATTAATATATTTGCCAGAATCAATGCAGACTTCCTAAAAAATATCTATACTTGTTCTCCAAATATTCTCTTAAAATATAAATATTATTTATTATTACTTTAAATATTATATCAAGCTCACTTATGTAAAAGTTATGCAAATTCCATGTAAACGCCACATTTTCATCAGGACTTCATAATATGATTTATATTGAAAACTAAGACCTAGCAAGCTTGTCCATGGTAAGCTGAGGCTGAGAACACACTGTCAATGGTACATGTGTTTTCTATTAGGAACAGTCAAGAATATTGACTTAGGGCCTGCCCACTTTGCCTCAGTCTGCATTGTACATAATGAAGTATGTATTTTGCAATGATTAACCTACATTTAGTCTTTCCTATAGAGCAAAGTAAGGCAGGTATCTTTCAATAGAATCACCAAAAACACCCCCCCAGGTTCAGAGGATTTTTCTGGCTACTTACCACAACTGATGAATAAAATTACGCTAAATGCCCAATGAGTTTTTTTTTATATGAAATGCATCATAATTTGTATTCTTGGAAAGGTAATACAGCTTTTAAGTTCCTGTCCAAAATGACAATAACAAAATATTAAGCACCTGGACATGTTGTTCGTACTTTCTCTTAGTAGAGCAGGGTCATTCATGTAATTCCAGCTACCAGAGGTGTCTGAGCATCACTTAGGGCTCTACGGGGTCAGGGACTCCAGTATAAAATAATGCAGTGTCATCCTGGAGAAAGAAAACTGGAGCCGGGCACAGTAGCTCACACCTGTAATTTTTGCTACTCAGGAGGCTGAGAACTGAGGATCTTGGTTCAAAGCCAGCCCTGGCACTAAAAAACAAAAGAACATAAGACTCTTATCTCCAATTAACCACTAGAAAACAGGAAGTGGGGCAGCTGCTCAAGGGGTAGGGCAGTAGCCTTGAGCTGAAGAGCTCAGGGACAGCACTGCAGGCCAGAATTCAAGTCCCATGACTGACAAAAAAACAAAAAAAAAAAAGGAAGAAAGAAAATTGGTCCTGACTAAGCTAAAGAAAGAGAGAAATTTGCTCCAAATCTCTTAAGGAGGAAAAGAATTGAGAGCAAACCCCAAATGGAATTGGAATCAGAAACCAAGACACTTAGTTAAAAATAATAGCTTCTCATCACCCTGATTGTCTGGCTTTGAGTTTCAGAGATGAAGGACTTGGTTACCTGTTGAGAAATTTTTAAATAGTGGAATTTTTTTTTCCTGAGAAAATAAAAGGATTTCAGGCTCTGATTTAAATAGCCATCAGAAGACTTGGTTTTCATATGATTTCTATGAAGAAATATCTCAACAATATCTGTTTTAGAACATGGGTTAAATAATGAGGTTTAGGCTTTCAAACACTTTATTTCACTAAAAGTGGTGGCAGTTAAATGAGATGGTTGTGTGTGTGTGTGAGGGGGGAAAGTCCTGGAGATTGAATTCTGGGCTTGGGAGCTGTACTGAGCTTTTATACTCAAGGCTAGTTCTCCACCACTTTAGCTACAGGCCCACTTCTGCCCTTTTATTTTTTGGGGTGGTGGTGGTGGTGGTGGTGGTGGTAAAGTGCCTGCTTAGCATGTACAAAGCCCTGGGATTGATTCCTCAGTACTATATACACAGAAAAAGCCAGAAGTGGTGTTGTGGCTCAAGTGGTAGAGCACTAGCCTTGAGAAAGCTGGACAGTGCCCAGGTCCTGATCAAATTCAAGTCCCAGGACTGGCAAAAAGGCAGAACAAAAGAGGAGGAGGAGTGGGGAGGAGGAGGAGGAGGAGGAGGAGGAGGAGGAAGAAAATGAAGATGAAGCAGCAACAGAAGCAGCAGCAAGAGCAGCATCTCACAGGCTTTCCTGCCTGGGCTTGGCTTCAAACTGCAATCCTCAGATCTCAGTCTCCTGGGCAGCTAGGATTATGGGTGTGAGCCACCAGTGCCTCGCTTGACATGATTTTTTTATTTAAAGGAAATTTTAAAAAGTTTTCAAACATACTAAAATGAAATCAGTTAAAACATTCCCACTCAAGACCATTTGATCAAAACCTTGGCTAGTTTTCTAAGGTTGGGAAAGAGTGCTGCTTTCCATCATCTACAGCTGACTGACCACCTAGGGCTCAGTAGTCACAGAAAACCAGTTCGCAAGGCCCACTTTCTGAAAGAAGAGCCTTAGGAACTGCTCACTCCCTTAGCCTGGCTCTCCACTCAGACATGGGTGGTGACACAGGTGATTCACTTTTCTGTCCCTTCACCTGGACAATGGCCGTGCTGGACTCAGATGTCTTAAGTGTCATTCTGACTTCCCAGGGAGTTCCTCACCAGTTCCCGCCCCTCTCCAGTGTCTTCCAGGCTGTCAAGGACAATAAGCTCTGTCAGACCCAAGAGCTTCCAGCGGTGGCTGTGTTGAGGGGTGCCCCACAGAGCGGTGGCTGTGTTGAGGGGTGCCCCACAGAGCAGCAAGACAGGATCACTCTACCCAGCGATGTTCAAGCATTGCTAGTAAGAACTAACTCTGGGGCCAGTTGATGCAGGTTTCACCACAAACTCCTTACAACTAAGCAAGATGGCAAAACAAAAAGGGCTCTCTTCCACACACATGGCAAACTCCTCATCTTGAAGATGAACACACGATGAGAATACACGGTCACGTGTAATACCTACTCTTTTCCCCAGGCAGCATGATCCTTTGTCACTTTGGTATCTTCTGTTTGCTATGTACAACTGAAACATTCATCTGTGGCATGAAGGGCTTTTGACACATGGGAAATGACATTAATTACAGGGTGGGGGATGCACGTGTGGAGGCTAAAGCCACTCTGCTGATCAAGGGAGGGAAGCTGGGTGGGCAGGCTGAGGAGAGACACTGGGAAGAGGAACAAAGCAAATGGAAATGTCTCAAGCATAAGCTCCTTCTCCGATGAACAAGTATTTCTGAGGTGACCATTTAAAGAGATACTTTACTAGTAAGCAATATGAGGCCAACTTCGTTTTGAAGTCACTAAAGCCCTGCTCCGTGGGACCTCTGCTTCGTGAGGCCTTCCCTCTTGGCTTACTTGTACCTGATTAGGAGGAGTCTCTAGGAGGGAATCTCTCTGGGGAAGAGAACGCGATGCCCCATGATGGGGAGGAGTAGGCTCCCAGCACAAGCAGGAACTTCCTCTAATCCAGACAGACTCCTTAAAAAGACCCTTTACTGAACCATGCCTTTGCTGATATAGTGGAATTGAAGCCCCCTATAAGGGCTAGCAATATAAGCATCGTAGTCAAGATACATAAATGTGGTGGGGGTAATCAAAGGAGAAATCTGATGTACCTACAAAGACATCAAAGCATAATGTAGAAAATGAGACAGATCAGGAAGTGCATTCCACGAATAGTTTTGAAAAAGTAACTACAACTGAACTACGGTTCAGTTCCTCTAAACGGACAGGAGACTTTAAGTAGAGACAGGAAATATCTTTTCATTAGTTGGCTATTGCTAATAACCGGGAAGAGCACCCCAGGAAGACCACACTTCCCCCCCACTCCCCACCCCCGCCCTGGGAAAAACACTGCAGGGTACAGATCACAGCAGGGGCTTGGAGGTTCCAGCTCTTGCTGCTCTGCTCTTCACAACCACAGAGGCTGAGGAAGAGCTTCCTATAAATAATAAATGCCTGTGCCTCCAGGGCTGCATTTGCCTTGTTGAAAGGTAACAGATTACCAGAAAGCGAGAGTGAGCCACTGGGGCCAAAGGGCAAGGCAAGCAAACTAAGCAGTATTTCATCTGCCCTTGCAGGGTAATTATGCCACCAGAGGAGGCATTCAGATAGCCCCTGTCTCCTTTCCCTTTCCCCAGGTTATGTAAGGAGAAGATGGAGGCACTGGTGTGTTCCTTCCCCATTCTCTCTCTTGCTCATTTATACACTATGGAACTATTTCCTGAAATGCTCCAATAAGCAGGTGGCCATGGAATGGCCAGACTCTACTTCACTGACATTTAAAGGTTATGTCTTCTCATATTACAAATGATATTTTGCTCCCAAACCTATGAAGGAGAGAGCTGTAAGAATGACTAGGGGGAGGAGGGGACCTTTCAAAGTTCAATTGAGGGCAAAAAGACCTGATTAGCTGCAATTGTGCTGAACACTTTAGCTGAGGTAGTTTTTATGTCACAGAGTTGAAGAAGATCCAAATTAAAGGCTGACTCTATCCAGCTATCGTTCGTTCTTTCTTTTTTAACCTGTTTTTTGCTGACTTTACTACGCCTGGCCTCTAGTGAGTCTGATCAAGGTATACTGTTTGCAATGTGGACATGTCATAATGAAACCTCCCTGTACAACTAATTGATACTAATAGGTGGGGAAAATATGGTTAGCTTCTCAATGATTTTAGGGGGATGCTTAAACAGAAGTAGGATCTATTTTTCTAATTGTTTTTCAAAACACAGGTGCTTTTTATTGCCCTCCTTCCCCATTTTGCTTCAACTCTTAGCAATGGAGTTCAGGGATTTGTTCTGGAAACTTCCATCTGAGGGCAAACGATTAGGTTTAGCACCTCTTACATTTCCCTATTCGAGAGAGAAACTTGTTTTCCAGGACTCACACATTCAGCACACATTTCTTAAAAAATTATCTCTCTTTTTCCTTATCCCAGCAATCAAGGAAATGGTTTCACCCAAGGAATAAAACACATTCTTTTTATCACCCCTTATAGTGTTCTCCCTCCTTCAGTTTTATCATTAACTGTCTGGCAATCCCTGGCAGTCTTTTATCTGAAAAGAACTAAAACAATGTCAATCTACTTACTGTTTATTACCCAATATCAGGCTGGGCACTTTACTTACAACATCTTATTTGATCTCTGCCACAGTTCCTGCATCTGATTATGTGCCTACATTTTATAGAAGAGGAAAATGAAGCTCAGGCAAGTGTTGGGGACTAGATTGGGATAGATAGAAAGATTGCAAGATTGCAAGGTGGTATCTTTGAAGTCTACACAAAGATACAAAATTACTGCTTCTCTGTCCTTCCTGATTAAACAAGTCAAATACATAGCTTATTAACTCCCTATAATATTCCATGACTTCCAGGTCTCTGTTCTGATGGCCAAATGAAAGCAATTTTGAATTTTGTCAAGACTAAAAGAATTTCCATGTAAGGACACTGGAGGGCACTCCAGCCTTCTCTCAGTTGAGAAAATATGTCCTCTGAGTTCCACTGAGCAGAGCCTGGATCCCAGTGGTGTTTCTGCTGGGAGTATCTGAGTTCATAAACTAGAGGCTCAGCATCTCTATTTCTAAACCCAAGAAGACAGGTAAAATGAGTCCCAGGGTCTTTTTTTATCTCAGCTAGTTATTAACTATTCATTAAGGGAATGGATGTCCGTATTTAGCAAGTATTAAAAATTAGAAAGAGATAATCTTTCTTATATTTAACTAAAATGAACCATGCTTGTAGATTTATGTCATTAGATATTTACAAAAAAAGAAAAAACAAAACAACAACAAAACAAAAGGAAAATCAACCCCTAAACTTAAATTGCTTTTATTTCTCTTTTTGATTTCTACAGAATTGCTAGAAAATTGCTGGAGAAATTTTTTCTTCCCTTCTCACAGATTCGTGGGAGTCGGGTAAGAAGGGGAACCTTCCAGTTGGCTGATACTGGGTCTGTATCACATTGATCCAATGCTTTGCTCATTGGCTGAACGTTCACTTCCTGTTAAGCATTTATATGACAGTGTCCTTTACTCCAGAGTTTGGGGTCTCATTATTTTGATGGACATTTTATATTATTTAGTTTATTATTTATGCCTTTAATTTTTTTAGATCGCCTTTAAGTAGGCACAAAGAAGTTTCAATTCAATATGTCAGTGGTGAGTACAATGCATCTTGAATGATGCCATCCCTTTTATATCATAGCTGCGCCCCTCCCCACCATTTCCAATCCCCTCCATATGAGGGGTTTAAAAAGAAAGCTATTTTGGGACTTTGAGGAAGAAATTCTAAACAAAAGGTTATTTAATACAGTTAAATGTTTCTCAAACAAAAGTTAAGAATGAGTAAGATATAAGAAGCTTCTCAATTAGATTCTTCAAGTGAGATGGTTTTTTTTTTTCTTTCTTTCTGTAAATGAAAGACTAAGCCAGGCACTCTGACAGAGGAAAGGGAAAATGGAGGAGGGAAAATCCAATAAGTAGTGGTCTAAATTCCATGAAATGATGGGTGTAAAGGAGATTTGTACATTAAGCGCAGCAGGGAAAGTGAATGAGAATACACCCTACTCTCCAAGACTAAAATTCCGAGAGCTTGCAGACCTGCAAATGCCTGGTGCTGGTCTTTCTGTACAGCAGCTCTGTACAAGGCTCTGTTGGAGCCTTGCTGGGTGATTACTACACAGACCACTTAAACCACTGGGTTGCTTTTGTTTGGAGTCAATAAAAAGCTTTCTGGGTCTTGAAAATAAAAATGTGACTTGTTCAGTCTGTACAGGTCAGCAAGCCTGCAGGCATAACCATCCTCATGGGTTCTTGTGAATTAGAGTCCTGGCACATAAACAGACAGTCTCAGACAAAAGAAAATACCCTTTATTGTCACCAACAAAAACAATGGAAGTTTTGGCCTTAGACTAGACCCGTCTCTATTTCCCTATATATCTTTAATTTAAATGCAATGAAATTAATTTGGTAAGACCAAGTTTTCATAATCATAGTATTGTTATCAGGAATTTGTCACATGCTGTTTTACCTCTCTGTGCCTCAATTTCCTCATCTGTACAATAGGAATCATGAATAATCTACATCACTGAGTAATTTTGTAGATGAACTAGGTTTATACAAATGGAAGTGCTATTGAATAGGTTATTTTTCTGCTACTATTATTATTACTATTATTAATTCTTAAGACTTTAGTATACATTTACAAATGTTAATCTTACCCCTAAGCACCATTACTTGCTTCTTGTATGTCTTAGTTTCTCCTTAGGCTAACTAGAAATATTGTTTCTTTATATTTAAATTATCTATAGATATTTGAAGATTCTATGTCTTTCTGTTTTGTACAAGGTGCTTACCCCAAACCAGATAACAAGTATTCACACAACTATGTGTGGCAGAGAGACAGGACACCACCCAAGCAGGATGCACTGTGTCTCACCTCTAATAGAAGCATCAACAGAAGTCATTTTTAAGATGTTTCTTGAAAGTCGATGGAAGTGGGTTATAGATTGAGGGTAGGGCATTATGAGAGAGTAAACTGAAGTTGAAAGACCAGGGTAATGAAAGGGACAGTGATTTCCTTCCAGAGTTGTCTTCAGACCCTAAATTGTCTTTGCTTTCCTAATATAAATACAAAACAAAGCACATGATGCTCAGTATAATCTGGCCTGAATTTATTATTTTTTTATCAGATTTTCCTAGTTTTCTTCTCCTGTCACTTTTATAGCTAATCATGAGGGCCCACAGATAACTAACCAACAAATAAACAATGAATACCAACATATACAAATAGCTTTGTAATGCAAACAGCAAAAGAACAAATAATCCAATTCAGAAACTTGCAAATGAACCAAACTACAATTCCCAGAGTACAAATTAATAAAAAAAAAGTGAAGAAATGTTCAACATCCTTAGCTATAAAAGAAATGCAAATCAGAACTACACTGAGATTTCATCTCCCAGCAGACTGGCAAACATGATGAAAACAAACAAAAAATGCTGATGAGTAAACAGAGTAAAGGAAATCCTTAGACACTCTTTTTTTCTTAGATACTCTTGATAGCGATATAAATGAGTGCAACCATTATAGAAATCAGTATGATGCTTCTTAAAAAATGAAAAGTATGTCTACAGAGATTCCCTTCTTGAATACTTGTTTGTTAAACATGTCATTTGAAATATGATGAAAAATCAATGTTAATAAATTCTTTAAAAAAATGAAAAGGGCGGGTTGTGGAGAAAAAGGAACCCTACTACACTGCTGGTGGGAATGTAGAGTAGTTCAGCCGCTCTGGAAAGCAGTGTGGAGGTTTCTTAAAGAACTGAAAATAGACCTTCTCTATGATCCTGCCATACCACTTCTGGGTATCTATCCTAAACATCATGACCCAAGATATTATAAGGACACCTGCTCAGCTATGTTCATCTCTGCACTATTCACAATAGCCAGGCGATGGAAACAATCCAGATGCCCTACTGCAGATGAATGGATACAGAAAATGTGGTATATATACACAATGGAATTCTACATAGCCAACAGACAAGATAAAATAATGGTATTCACAGGGAAGTGGATGAATCTAGAGCGAATCATGTTGAGTGAGACAAGTCAAGACCTAAGGAACAAAAGGTGCATGGTATCCTTAATATGTGGCTATTAAATCCAAAGAGTACAAGAGCGAGGACTCAATAGCTGCATACCCAAAGCTATGGACATGGTAATGGAAAAATAAACATAACTATATAGACATAAAAACCTCTGACTCTATAGACATGTTTTATTTCATAAATTAATATGTTTCTATGACATACAAACCCTTAGCCTAATTTTGATTAAGTTCTAAATACTAAGTCCCAGTGATTGTAAATAGAGATTCCCTCCTTGAACACTTGTTTGCTAAACTTGTCATTTAAACTATGATGTAAAAATCAACATTAATAAATCCTTTAATAAAAAAATGAAAAGTATATTTACCGTATCACCCTGCCAGACCATTCTTGGGCATATAACCAAAGAAGTGTAAATCAACATATAAGACAGATCTGCGCACACTCATGTTTATAGAAGCACTATTCACAAGCACCCAAGCAGTAGAATCAAACTGGGTATCTAAGAACTGATGAATGGATTAAGAAGATGTGGTGTATATACACTATGGAGTATTTATTCAGACCTGAAGAAAAATGAGATTATATCATTTGAGAGAAAATGGAGAGAACTGGAAATCATCATGTTGTTTCAGCTAAAACAAATTTAAAAAGCTAAATATCTACGCTTTATTTTTTTTTCTATGTGGAATCCAGATTTCAAATGCTGTTGTTGTTGCTGGTGCTGCTAATGATGAAGATAGTATAATAAATCACACTAATCACCATTTGGAAAAGAGATTGTTATGGAAATATAAGAGTAGAGGTGAACTTGCTCAAAATATACTATTATGCATCTAGGGGTTTATCACAATGAATTTCCCTAGTAGTATTAATGTACATTAACAAAAAAGGAAAATATGAAGATCAGACAAAGCAATAAACATGTAACTACTCAGTGCTAGAGGGATATTTAGGGAAGAGAGAGAGAGAGTGTGTGTGTGTGTTTGTGTCTTTGGGAGAGTTCTTTTTCAGATACATTCTCACTATGCAGTTCAGGCTGCCTTCGGACGTGTGCTTAGCTTCCCAAGTGCTGAAATAGGGCAGTTTTTATAAAAAAAAATAAAAGACATTTTATATCATAAGTATTTAATCTCTACAATTATTATAAAATTGATAGGAAAATTATAACGTTGTATATTTCTGTAGCCTGAGCTGAGAACATAGTAATTTACAGTGTTAAGAATAAAATAGTGTTATGGTTATTGACTACAGCAAAATAATATTTAAAAGAAAGAAGGAAAAACAATCCTATAATCCTGTCTCTGTTGTCTCCATTTGAATTACTTTCATGGAACACCATTCAAAATTATTAGTCTATGAATCAATCAGACTCTACCATACAAATTCATCTGTGTACTTCCATGAACTCAGCCTGAACTGAATGAACTCGGGACAATGGGTAGTAATTACCTTCATATCTGTCTCTAACTGTACCATTTTGAGTGCAAGTTCATATCTACTTCATAGACATGAACGCCCCACTTAGAAGTCTGCCATATAAAAGGGACAGAATAAATATCAGCAAGCACACTTGAATAAACAAATGTTTAGAGCATTGTCTGAAGGTGACAAGCCAAGAATTCCTGACTGTCCCCCATACTTCTCTTTCAACCATCTATCCTCTACACACAGGCATTCACTCTCCACTTTTTCAGTCCTAGCACCTGTTTACTCCCAGCTCCATTTATTTCTATTTGTCTTTCTTGCTTGATTTATGTGGGTCAATGAAGACGGATGTGTCAGGAAAACCTACCAGACAAAAATAAACCAGAAAAGATGACTGAAAGAGAAGCCATAGCAAAATATTAAATTCATTATTATTTTTTAAGTCTAAGAGAATAGATTCCCTGAAATTCATATCTATGTGAATATTTTGTTTTGTATGTATGTGTGTCTGTACTAAGGCTTGAACTTAAAGGTCTCGTGTTCTTATTTAGTTCAAGGTTGGTGCTGTACCACTTGAGCTAACCATCCATTTCCAGGTTTTTGGTGATTAAGGGACATCAGAATCTCACAGATTTCCCTGCCAGCTTGGTTTTGAACTGTGATCTTCAGATCTCTCAGTTCCCTAAGTTGCTAGGTGTGGGACCGTAGTGCCTGGAAATAAGTTTCTAATAATTCTTTGGAGCCTCCCACTTCCCACATCTGAATTAGGTCCTTTAAAAAAAAGGCAGCATTTGTAAGGCACTTGACTACATTTTCCTAAGTACAAAAAGGCTGAACATCATTAGGACATTCAAATGTATCCAATGTGAGTCCAAGATTCAGAATCAGGGGACCATTTGGTAGTCACCTCAGCCAAAGAATAGCATCATTATACCAATGGAATAAGCTTCACCTACCAGGTTTGATTACTTTTCACGACGCATGTGAGAGAGTGTTAATAACCACCAAACTGCCAAGCACAATCTGAGAGAGCCATGTGGCCAATTTAATTTTTAATCAGTTGCCTATTGAATTCTTAATTATTCACTATCCAACAAAGCAATCTGTAGGCAGACGCCTGGAAACAGAGGATGTAGATCGCCTTGTTCTTTTTATATGTGGAGAAACTAAGGGGTGTCCAACTCTCTGAGTTCAGTTAGCTGTGTGGGGTCCTTGTCTATTCCCAGTAGTATGGATAGGGCAAAGGTGAAGTAAACTGGAGTGCTTCAAAGTGTATCCCAAACCTTAAAGATACTCAAATGAAATGTTTCTGTGTAAAACAGACACAAGTATACCCTTTCCATTAAGGGTCTATCTTGTAAGGCATCACTGAGCCATCTTTAGAGGCGTAAAAGTGGGCATCACCTTCTTTAGGGCTCTGCCAGCCACATGAATATCATCTAGTTGCCCTAGAAAGTCTCCAAATTAACTCTGCATCTCATGATTTATGAGGACAAAGGGCTTTGAGTCTCATACATAGGAGGCATATTAAGGCTCTCTGCCTATGGTGGGTGGCTATTCTATTTCAAATGACTTTATTTCTCATTCTCAAATGTCCAATAGAACACCACCCCTGCTGTCCCAATTACCACCCTCAATACAGTACTATATAAATAATTCACTAATAAGAATTTCTTCCTGTGCTCTGCCGTGTGTTCCCTGCTTTATTTCTAGATAGACAACATCAACACTTGTCATGTACAGGGGTATTTGCTCTTCCTTTGTGAAGAGGCTTTTAAGGTCTGAAGTGATCTTATTTTCGTTAGCAATTTCCTCTAAAGTTTAGGGGAAATCAGAGAAATCTTGAGATTGTAAGAGAAGGTTATGCTAAATATTTGGCTACAAATCTGTCTTGCTTTCCTGGAGCCTCTCAGTGCATTTCTGACGTGAATTTATGAAATAATGGAGGTTTGATGATTGTGGTAAAGCAACCATCCAGAAGTTTTCATTTCACAGCTGGATTGTGGTGTGGTTCACCCAACAACATGCCCTGAGCTGTCAGTAAGGCAAGGAAGCAAATGAGAAATGATGGAACATTCTAGACCGAACAAGAACCAGGGAGACTGGGACACAATAGGACTAAAACTTAATGATATGGGCAAAATCTAGTTTAAATTTAAACAAACTTATTTTAATGATGAAGATACCAACTTTAAATAAAATTATTTGACATTAGATAAAATCTGTGGGTAGGGGCAGTAGGGTAAATGGTGAAATGTATGAGCTCCGAAATCATGTCTTCTGAGTACCATCTTGTACATCCCTCAATACTAAAATGTGCCATGGTGTATCATAAACTCAAAGAGCCCTAGACAACGCATATGTGATTCCTTCTACCACCTGTAAACTGCTGCTTCTCCTGCACCTGAATTTCTGGGAATGCCATCTCCTTCATCCTCATTACCCAAGCCATTTGTTTCTCTCTGTCATTCTCCAACTAATCAACAAGTTCTGTTGATATTTCCTCTTAAAGGTTTCAGAAGTCAGTCCCTTTTCTTTTGTCCAGATAGATTACCTTCCACTTAAGACCACCTCTGGCTATCTGACTTATCCTGATTTCCATATGTTTTGTGCTAAAATCTAATTAAATTCCTTTAACATGGTTTATTGACCCAAAATGCCACTTCTCCCCTCTTCCAGGTGGTTCTTTGTAAATGATGATACAATTACAATGTACTGATGGGCCATGGATGTCTTTCTTCAAGGTGTACTAGGAGGAGAAAGAATGTGGATGGATAATATGCTGAGGGCTAATTCCTATATACTTTTTTCAGAGTTTAGATTATTAGTACTTCCTCTGGAAGGCCTTAGACTCCCAAATCCTGTTAGGAGGCCCCAGTCATATGGACCTGGGTGTTGTCCCTGAGCCTGTTTATGCTCAAGGCTAGTGCTCTACCACTTTGAGCTATAGTACCACTTCCATTTTTTGTGTGTGGTTAACTGGAGATCAGTCTTACCGGGACTTTGCCCCCGGGGTTGGCTTGGAACCATGATCCTCAGATCTCAGTCTCTTGAGTAGTTAAGATTACAGGCATGAACCACTGGTGCCTGGCTGCCATGTGTTTTTCCAACTGCAACCTACACATACCTTATACAGCTTATGTTGTAACAGGTGGATTAAATGTCTACTTCTCCAAATAGCTCATGGAAGGTAGGGACCACTTCTGTATTAAATTACCAGTGCCAGAGAGACAGTCTGGCATATAAAAGGCAATTAACACATAGTTGAATAGAGCGGAAGAAACACTGAGTACCTCTCTTTTTGACCTCACTATCTCTAATAACTAATGGGTCATTTTGTTTCATTGAATTTCCATGGAGTTTATTTTGTGGGCTTTTACCCATTCCTGACAAGACTTTGGATGCTCTTTACCTTCAGGGTAACATTCAATTCTGGCATGACAAATGAGGATCATTAGGATCCAGTTCCTGTCCTGGCCTCATTTCCATTCCTTCCCCCCCCCCCCCCCCCCCCCCGCCCTTCAGGAACTCTATTGTCTGTCTGGATCAGACTGCCTGGGTTTCTTCAGGTCACCATTGTCCTGCACTACCCAGTCCTTCCACGCTCTTCTTTTCCCCCTTGTAACACCTATCTTCCACTTCTTTATCACTCAACCAGAAGGGCACACCCTCTCTAAACTCCAATCTAGCAAGCTTCCTAAAGCACCGAAGCATGGCTTTTGTGAGGGTTTTAGTATCCTCTGCAGTATTCTTTGAATTTCAGTCTTTTTGAATTTCAGCATTTTTCTTGAAGATTATAATTTCACGACAAACAGGAAAATATACCTCATTCATCTTTGTAATTATCTTATCTAACACAATATGGCATAAAAAGACAATAAAATATCCACTGAAACAATACTTTTCCTTTAAATGAATACAGTTTTCTATATAGTCAATGAGAACCAGAAAAAAAGCAAAAAAAAAAAAAACCCACAAAAAAACAAAAAGGACCATTCCTTTTAAGCCAAATGAATATCGAATATTTACATAATTCTCAGAAGGGTTCAAATGTGCCAGGATCTGAACTTACATCAAGGAAAGACGGATGGGAACACTTGCTCTCACCTTTATGTGCTTGGCTTTTTGGTTTTTTAACAATCTGGCTTCAATTGTACGCAAGCATATTTCTTCCAATATATAAGCCTGTAAATCACGCATATTCATAAAATATTCATTTCAGCCTGACAGAATCTAGTTTCTCAATTTCACCATTATTGAGGTCTGCACACTAAGACTTGTGCACTGCAGGACACAAATGAGTCCTATTTTCTCCATTATTTTGCTATTGATGGATCTATGCAGAAAAAAAGCATACTGATAGAATATTCTCTGAGAAGAAATCATCCTTTATAGCTGACACTTTGAGTAATTGGAAATTAAAGAAGAAAACCAACCTGTTATTCTCTTATGAAAATTCCAGTTGCTTGGTAGACAATGTACCCAGGACAGACTAACTTTTCTCACTGGTTCCATGGCCTGAACTACCAGGAGCCCAGGATGCTCCCTCCATGGTACTGAGATTTTGTGCTGCCTTTTTTTTTTCCCTGTGCAAGTACTGAACTTCCCTTCACTTTTTCCTTTCAAGGCTGGCCCTCTACCACTTGAGCTAAAGCACCACTTCTGGTTTTGGGTTTTTTTTTCTGTTTTTT
Source organism: Megascapheus bottae (assembly GCF_031878675.1). Lineage (NCBI taxonomy): Eukaryota > Metazoa > Chordata > Mammalia > Rodentia > Geomyidae > Megascapheus > Megascapheus bottae. Next base: position 65,935,793 of record NC_143509.1, read on the forward strand.
GGGGTTTTTTTTTTGGTGTGTAACTGGAAATAAGAGACTTGTGGACTTCCCTGCCTGGTTTCAAACCAGGATTCTCAGATCTCAGCCACCTGAGCAGCTAAGGTTACAAGTATGAGCCACCTTATCTTGGCTCGTGAACTTGGACTTGAACTCAGGGCCTGAGCACTGTTCTTGGACTTCTCAAGGCTAGAGCTCTACCACTTGAGCCACTGCACCACTTCCAGCTTTTCTAATCTATGTATGTGGTACCAAGGAATCGAACCCGGGTCTTCATGCATGCTAGGCAAACACTCTACCACTAGGCCAAACTCCCGGCCCCTCGTGTACTATTTTATCCTCACTTGTGTTCAGCAATACAACCCCATGTCCTAGCAATACTTAATGACACAAGTTGGAATGGACTGAGCTTCTGCTTTACCATATGTATAAATATACAAACAGATTTCATTCCAGACCCTGCCCATCTAATTTTGTTTCCTGATGTGTGTTCCAAAATATGTTCACATGTACCAAACGCATCTACCTATGACATCTATAAATAATTCTTCCTCTGCAATCCTGCTTTGAAACTCTATTAAAGGTCAGTCAGAATTTGCAAATGGCTTGTGATTTTTCCCCAAGGCAAAGTTATAAGGAACAGGAATATTTTCCTGACATTACCTTCATTGCACCTGTGCTCGTAAGCTCCCAGTGGCAACCTGTCATATCTAGTGCAGGTCATGGCAAACCACGTGTTAGAGACCAAATCCTTGGCCTCAAAGGAATGTCTGACTGAAGCATAAAGGTAAAAGCAGCATGCCTATAAGATCTGAAATGTCAGTAGGCATGATTCTGAAGGGTAATAATATGAAGCATTACAATTGGGCTCTCTGAGGGTGAGGTTAAGGCCATAGCCAAGTGTGCTGTGTTTTGTGTGTGTGTGTGTGCATGTGTATTTGTAAGGGCAGAGAAGCTACTTAAATAGCTGGGGGAAGAGGAATAGAATATCTATAAAGTCTCACTAATAGGAAAGCATTCTGTAATGCTCTCACTCTAGAATTGGATACAAAATGACCACCTTAGAAGAGCAAATGGTGAAGAAAGTAGAATGAAAGCAGAATGAACAGTATGGTCTATCCTGTCATAGAGGACTGGGTTTTCCCCATAGGCTGTGAATGTCTGCAGATGATTAAGTTGACAGCTGAACTTGGAATAGGTGGACAGGACAGATGGAATAACTAAAGGAGACATGTCTGGCTTTCTTTCTTTCTTTCTTTCTTTTTTTTTGCCAGTCCTGGGCTTGGGCTTAGGGCTTGAGCACTGTCCTTGGACTTTCTCAAGGCTAGCACTCTACCACTTGAGCCTCAGCGCCACTTCCGGCCTTTTGCTATGTATGTGGGGTACCGAGGAATCAAACCCGGGTCTTCAGGCATGCTAGGCAAGCACTCTACCACTAGGCCAAATTCCCGGCCCCCATCTCTGGCTTTCTTGATCAGCTGCATTCCTACTTCTTTTAAGACTCCCTTGGTTCTCACATCTAAGACAACCCTCCCTGTATCCTTTACCTAACTTAAATGCACATCCTTTCTCTCCCACTCCTCCCAGAGAAGAGCTGTCAAGTTGACCTAATCTGGTCATGTAAAGTTGTTCGGCTTAAATGGATAGTCAGATCCTTAACTATATTGTGATTATTCAAGAGGATGAAATGCATCTAACACTCTTTTTGTCAATGCTATTATTATTATTGCTCTCGTCTCTGTCCAGACATAGGATTTGAACATGATTTTTTTTTTTGCCAGTCCTGGGCTTGAGCTCAGGGCCTGAGCACTGTTCCTTGGACTTTCTCAAGGCTAGAGGTCTACCACTCGAGCCTCAGCACCATTTCTAGCTTTTTTCTATGTATGTGGTACCGAGGAATTGAACCCGGGTCTTCGTGCATGCCAGGCAAGCACTCTACCACTAGGCCAAACTCCCAGCCCTTGAACATGATTTTTAAAAGATACATAATAATTATATAATGCTTATACTAAAAAAGCCTAATTACCATCTCTGTTGTACAGAGGATAACTGAGACACAGTTTAAGTAACTAGCACAAGGTCATACTGTTTGTGAGGGGCAAATCTAATATGTAACTCTTATCTTTATTTTTTACTGAGGAGAGAATTCAAAGCCTTGAACATGTTAGGCAAGCACAGTGCCACTACATTCCCATCCATGGATTTCTTTTCTGCCTCTCCCTCTTTTCCTCTCTTCCCTTCTTGCCAGTGCTGTGGCTTAACTCGGGGCCTGGGTGCTGGTCCTCTTTGTACTCAGGGCTAGTGATCTACCACTTGAACCACAGCACCACTTCTAGCTTTTCCTGAGTAGTTTATTGCAGGTAAGCATTTCCAGCCATGGTTTTTGAGAGAAGCTCCTGTCATAGTTCAGGCTGGCCTAGACTCACTGTGTAACCCAAACTGGTTGTGAGATTTTGATCCTCTGAACACTCAACTGCTGGAATGACAAGCAAGTGCCACCATACCAGGCTCACGATTCTCTTTCAAATAGATATACATGATTCCTAAAACCTTGGGGCTTTTGCGTGATGTGGAGTTGGTGCTCGCCAAGTGAACTGCTCTCTCAGGAGAGAAAGCTGTTCATGGGAATATCATAATTATAACTTCTTTTCAGTCTTCACCCCGATCATACAGATAGAAAAAAAAAACAAAAGTAAACCATTCCTGTTTAAGAAACCATTTTGGCCTCATATGATCCACCCCCCACCCCTTTGGTTGAGTCAGACCTGGCAAATTCAGCTTGGTCCTTGGTTTTCCACAGCCTGAAGTCCTGCAAAAAGGACTCACAGCTCACTCTAACGTCAATGTAGAACCAACTCAGACTTCTTGTTACACAATTTCTTTTGCACATTGATGGTCACATTGATGGTAGGATCTTCAAATATGTTTAAAATACACCAGGCCCTGTCCAACTTCCAAAAGCAGGATTTGTGTAATGACACCTTCATCTTATCTCTTTAGTGATTTTCATGTTTGTGTCACCCATGTGAGAAAGACATATGGAAAGGATTCAGTGGTGTTGGGAACAGCTGCACAGGGAAATGACAGGATCCCACAATGGAAGAAAGAAGAAAAGGAGATGGTCACCAGCAACCTGAGACGACAGAGCCATCAGGGAATAGAGAGCAGTGAAGAGGACCAAGGAGCACTGACCCTGGACAGGAAAGACAGAGACAGGCTAGGTCAGTGGGAAGAAGGGGACAAGAAATGAGAGAAGGTAGAGGCAGCAGCTAGCCAGGAAAGATGAGATACCCTAAGCTCACAAGGGGGAAAAAAAAGGAAGACAGAAGGATGCTGGGTCAAGGAATGGCTTTCAGAAGAGAAGATAAACCAGAGTTTTGCCTTTAACTCTCCTAACCTTCTATCTGCCTCAGAATTTTCATCTCTAAGAGGTCTTGTGATGAACCTTTGGTGGAGCTTCAGGAATGTGGTAAAGAACAAGGAGTGGGTGGGAAAACAACTTCACATGGCTTTAAGTGGCTATTTATGAATAGGGAACCTAGCCAATTCATTCAACTCAGTCTTGATTGCAACCGGAAATGATGGTGACTGGAAGACACATCTCCAGTATTCATATACATTCCCAAGCATGCAACAGTCAACAATGACTGAGAGATTAACAACTACTAGGACCTAGGATTATTTTTTTAATGTCATATTCACTATTTGCAAATTGTTCATGGACACACAACAATTCGTTGAGAAATGCATGACAAAGGTACTAAGTAGGGAAAGGTACAAAGTAGGGAAATGGAAACATAGTGGAGAGTGTGTCCTCAGACCATTTCTGATATATATATTCCCACTATTTAGCTCAATTGGAATGAACTAAAACCTGGATCCCCAATCTCCAACCCCAAATCCCAAGCCATATCTCTTTCAAACCTAGTTCTTTTCAAATCTAGGTCAAATGAAATCTTCTCAACAAAGTATTTTCTCATCTTCACACTGTTCTTTTTCCAGAACTATATATGGTAGACTTACAGAGAAAGCTACCTATCACCACATGGTAAACTTGTTTGACAGTAGGGTTGATTCATAGTTTTGTATCCTGTGTATGGAAGATTCTTAAAATGTACTCATGGTAAGAAGTGAAAATTCATTTAGGTCAAGTTTTGGGTGCTAGCATTGATTCCATTTTAGGAGAAATCATGCTTTGAGCAATTGTGCATCTTCTCTGTCACACATCAAGTCATTTTAAAGTGACCTTTAAATCTGAATGCTAACAATTACTCTCTCCCATTTCTCCTACATTTGGCGATAAATGGACATCAAAATATCAAGAGCAACAACAACAAAACAAAACCCTCAAACCAAGAAAATAATTTTTAGTCTGGAAAAGATTGGCATATTTCAGTTAACTCAATATCACAATCAGAAAATAAAGATTCAGATACTCCTTCGGTATCTCAAATGAAAAAAAAAAAAAACAGATTTGAGACCTTTAAGTTGAAAGGTCTGACAAATACTTTTCCTTTAATAAAAAAATAAGCATAGTTGTAAGAAAAATGATATATGATATGAATACAGATAAAGGTAATTCTTTGAGATACAGCACATATTGTACAAAAAAATATTTCCACTCTTGGTCCATTTGTTCATAGGAAATACCATGCTCTCAGAAATATCAGGGTGCCAGGTTCTAGGGCTCATACCTATAACCCTAGCTACTTAGGAGGCTGAGATCTGAGGATCACAGCTCAAAGCAAGCCAGGCAGGAAAGTCTGTGAGACTCTTATCTCCAATAAACTAAAACATGTTGGAAGTGACACTGTGATTCAAGTGGTAGAGTGCTAGTCTTGAGTAAAAGAAGCTCAGGGACAGAGCCCAGATCCAAAGTTCAAGCTCAGGACCAGCAAAAAAGAAAAAACAACAAAGCAAAGAAAGTGTAGTTTAAAGCTTTGATTGAGATGGATTAAAAAACTATTCAGACATCAAATGCTTCTGTACAGTTGGCAATGAGAATAATTCTAAGGTTCTTCTCTAAGATATTTCAGTCTGTTTGGACAGCACTGGTAATTAACAGGTGTTTTTGACAGTTGCAGAAATAAGGTAATACATGAAGGCCCTGTTGAGAGGCATACTCACACATGTTCTTGCCCATCACAACTTAGGCAGGTGCATATCTAACATAGTTCACTCCATCTCTACTCTGCTGTTATTGACAGAATTTTCTACCTTTCCCTGACCTTTCTCATGCCACTGTTGTCCTAAAGTCCTTCTGACATACCTTCCCCAGACTTACAGATGCCACAGATCAGTGTGTTTGTGCATGCATGCTCTTGTGTGTGTGTGTGTGTGTGTGCGCGCGTGCACACACACACACACACACAAATGAATGTAGTAAAGTTGAATACAAATTTTACTGGGTTTCAACTCTAAACAAGGACATCTGTCCATGTATCTCTCTATGTGTGCATATACGTATCATCTATCAGTTTTTCAGATCTATAATATGCACATATTTATCTAGCTCTTTTTCTCTGTCTAAAAATTTTCACAATGCTTTTTCATCCCTTATATAAAACCCCCCTGGGTTTGGCCATTTCTTTCACTGACTGCCAAGTATAGCTCAGGAAAGTTGGTTTTTAGTAAGAGAACACCTCCACTGCTTTGTACCTCTCAGGTCCCCCTCAAGGGTTGTGGATGTAGCTACAGAAAGGTTTAAAATGCTAGTTCTGCCACTTAGCATTTGGGTGCTCTTGAGGCAATCACTTACAAGTTTCTGGCTAGTGATTTCCTTATTTCTAAATGGGATGATAATACCTACTTCACAGAGATGGATGGTCTTGAGACTATACAGGCTAGTGGGTGCAAAGGATAGAGTTCAGTGAAGAATAGGTATCCTGATGTAGAAGGGAAGGAAGAGGAAGATGATGTTCCCACTTCTGGAATAGCTTCCATGTTTCAGCATTTTTCAGCAAGGCTTAGCAGGGTTTGACTGAAAGCTTTTATATGACAACTATGATGCTCCAGGTATAGAAAACTATTATAGTCCACTAATGGCTAGTACTTAATAAGTATGTGATTCTCCTGTGTGAGCTTACATATACATATATATCCCTTCCACTCCTGGAAGAAGGACATTTCACAAGAGTGAATCAGTAAATTAGTAAATTTAGTATCTTGTGAGGAGTCAAGGACATTTTGTTTCCCCTCTTAGCAGGACTGGACTTCAGAAAGCAGAGTAAACAAATTCCTGAACAACTTCCCACCCCAACAACTAATCATAGAATTTCCAGGTACAGCAGCAGCTCCTGGCTATTTCCTTCTGATGGTAATTCTATAGTAACTCCAAGGAACCCTACAGGCCACGCAGTATGTACCCAGCTTGTTTCTAGAATACACAGCAGAATGGCTGTGTTGCTTAAGCACAATACAGTGTAAGGAAGAAGTCTCAAAAGTCTCAACCTATGCCCTGTATGATAGGGCCATTACAGCTTCCCTACGAAGCCATTCTGTTTGCAAGCAAACACACACGCAAACGCAAACACACACACACACACACACACACACACAACCTGCCATATCACTCAGCAAAATAACTCCACGGAAAGCCCTAAGGCAAATGACTAATGTTAAAGGTACCCCATGCATCACTGTGGTGATGACTCCACAGGCACCAATTAAACATGGGAAAGGCATGTTCAGAAGCACCATCTGGCATTTCCAAAGGAGCTGTAGTCCATGGCTACTAAACACAGAAGTGGCCCTAACTGTAAAGTAATGTATCAGCTCACTCCTTGCTCCAAAGCAACAAGGGCTCATGAGGACAATGAAGCTGGAAAAGATTCAAAAGAAGAGGTAAGCAAGGAAAAGTCTGCATCTGAAGCCAGCGCTGTCCTTCATGCAAAGATGAGGGTTGGATGAGGTCATCTCTGTAGCTACTAAAAAGACAGACAGGATCAGGGAGTGTTAGGAGTTTGTCTGTTGGTCAGTCTGGAGGTGAACTTCAATTGTTATATTTCCAAGACAGAGAAAGGATTGGCAGCAGACCAGCCCTCGCTCCTTGAGTGCTTTCCTAGCATCATCAGCATTATAGGACCTTGCAGGGGAATGCTAGGCCAAACTCATTGTAGTTTAAGCATGCTTCCCTCGAAACCCTGATTTAACAACCATTCTGGTGGAAAGAAAAACACACCTTTCACAAATCAAATGAGAGTGAGGTTCAAGTAGAGAAGCCTGAGCAGAGAGAAAGTGGCTGGAGCTCAAGTGCTTTTCAAGGCAGCATTTCTAGCTCAGTCAGGCAGACACCTGTGTATATATAGACGAAAGCTTCAAACACCATCCCCTCATCACACCTAATGACTACCTGTGAGGAGAGCTTGCAAGTCTCTATTTCTGGCTTTTCCAACAACAAAGATTATGTGCGTTCATCATACCCAGTGCCAAATCTGAATCTAGTTCCTAATGCTTATCTGGTTACACTGTTGTTCTTGTGGTTCTTTCTCCAATACACAAGGTCAGACAAATGAGAAAAGAAATATATATATATATGTATATATATGCATCTATGTATATATATGTTTCAATGTTGATCTACATCTAAAATTTTGAATGACTTTTATTCACAACCTGGGACCTCTCCTTTTCTTTCTTTCTTTTTTTTTTTTTGGGGGGGGGAGTTTCTGTGAGTCAAGTGAATACCCTCTTCACATACTCTGGGCCCACATTGTGAAGGCATTCTTAGAATGAAGTACACAGGCAACCAACACGACAACAGTGCAATGATCCCATTTCCAAGAGTCCCTCTCTGCTAAGGATGCGGTGAACTTATCTTTTTCAAGGAGCGTCTTCCCTGTTAGGCTTGGAAAGCAAAAAAAAGGGGGGGAGGGGAGAAGGGGGAGGGGGTGTCCCTGACAACTATTTTCTCAACACAATAGAAAAAAAAAAAAAGCCAGCTAGCCCCATTTAACCACACTAAACATGGCAGGATCAGATCCAGCGGGGAAAGAGGTAAGCACAGAAGCCTTACCTGGGATGGCCAGACTGGAGAGGGGGACGTTGTAGAGGTGAGGGGGCAGCGAGGCCATCCAGTCAGCATTGCAGACCTCCGATGCCGCCTTGGTCCCGCTGGGGTTGGGGGAGCAGATGGTCCCCATCCTGAATGTCCTCCTCGCCTTCCTAAGAGCTAGCATCCCCGTTGTTCCACACGAATCGACCGGGCTCAGCCTAACGCGGTTCACTCGGTGAGCATCACGGCTGCTCGGGCTCTCGAGACCCCACACCGCCGAGGCCACGCCGCCGCCGGGCTGTTTCCGAAATGCCTTCCCGCCCGGGGAGGCGCAGGGTGACCGAGGTGCGTCCTCGCCCCACCCTCCCCGCCCGGCTCCAGCTCCACTTCCGTAATCTGCTCAGTCCCGGCTCCTTTGAAACTTCTTACGTTCCACGGTGTCCCACGGGAGTCGGGGGTGGCAGGGAGAGAGGCAGGCCCGGACAGACAGATCTCCGCCCCGGTCCCGGGAGCCAGCCACGCCCGGAGCTAACTCACACGACAGGTGCCCCCGGCCGCCGGCGGACCCGCCTCGGGGCTCTCACACACGTGCGCGCGCCCGGGCGCCGCATCTCCCGCTCCACCGACGCGTGGGTGCGTGTCCCTGGGCTGCTCACACCAGCCGGGCCGGCCCCGGGTCCCTCGTTCTCCCTTCCCTCCCCAGGCCGGTCGGCACAGTGGTCCTCCCCGCCCCCCGCCCCACTCCGCGTCCCCGCCCCAGCCCCGTGGTCTCGAGGAAAGGCGCGCGCTCCGCAGAGTAACCCGCCGCCGCGCTCCCCCCGCCCTCGACTGCCGGCAGCCCCGCCCCGCACTGCCGGGCAGATTTGCCCGGAGAGGCGGCCTGTGATTGGCCGCCGGCACAGCGCGCTCCGATTGGCTGGTGGGCGCGCTCCGGGGCTGCTCGGGCGAATGGCTCCCGCGGCGGCTCCCGCGGCGGCCGGCTGGGCTTCTCCCGGGACGCCAACTCCCGGCCCAGCCCGGGGTGCAGCGGGCTTGGGCCAGCCAGGCCGCCCACCCCGCACCCTCGCCCGGATCCAGCTCAACCACACATGTTTTCTTCCCACCCGCTACCCTCCGCAACAATCACCATCCCCTCCCAGCCCGCCCCAAATCAAAGCGTGACACCCTCCGTAGACCACCGGAGCAGCAGAGCTAGGCGAGGGCCGAGAACCCGGACCACGGGGCGGACGACGTCCAACAAGGCTGGTGGTTTACACCACGCCGGTCCCTTCACCCTGCCCCCTATTTGGCAGCCATTCTGTGCTGGGATGAGTTCAATGGGGATGCAGCCACAGTGGGTGCTGTCCTGTTTGGAAACTTTTTTAGAATTCTTTGTCCCATGGGTTCCTTCCAGTATCCTCAATGCGGTGAGAGTTAACTACTCCCTGTCCTTTTAATGAAAAAAATAAAATAAAAAACCCCCAAACAACAACAACAACACCCAATCTGGTCACTATTCGCAAACCTCATTTTGGAATGAAGGTTTTAATGAGCTCCTGTTAGTCTTTCCAGATGTTAGAAGTCATTCGTTTATGAATCTGGACTTAAAGGTGCACCACCACCTTCTGTAGGCACACAAGCACATCTCGCATGGTGCTCAGCCATGGCTGCTCTTTCTACTAGGGGGACTTTGGAAATTAAAAATCACTGAACATCTTGGCAGAAGTGCTAATTAAGAAAAACCACCATGGCCTCGATGGTAGGGTGTTGACGGGCTTCCAGGCCAGGCAGAACCCCGGGGATTCAGGAGGGCCTTAGGGGGAAGAAAACAAAAGTAGGCCTGCACACCAGAGCCTCATAAATGGATCTCAAGGCTAGCTGGAGTTTCATCACTAAATGGCTGCACTCCATTTCCTGCACCTAAGTCTTGCTACACCTTGGGTCTTTTTGATATCATGTTAACGTTTCAGCTCAGGGGTTATTCCTTCAAGGGAAACTTTGTATTAGCATATATTCGCCTGCAGTAGGGTTTAAGTATCATTCGTATACATGCGTACAACGAACGTTGATCAGATTCCCTCTTTCCATCTCTCTTTCTCAACCTCCCTCCCACTTCTTAAAACAATTCCAACAGAGTTCACTGTTTTATTTCATGTTCTTACACGCATATAATGTATTCAGATGTACACATTTGCCCTCGCTTACTCTCTCTTTCTGGTACTCACGCCCCCTCTCCTCAACATACCCAGTTTTAGTCTCATGTGATTTTTTTTCCTGTGTTAAATAATTGTACAAAGGAGTCTTGCCACAGATAATTTACATATATTTTAATTGATTAGTCAAATTAACCTCTCTTTCTAGTCCTCCCAGGCCCTTTATTATTTAATAGCTTTTCATGAGTTTCCTTAAGATATCTTATTAATTGATGCAAAGTATTTCACTATTATTGCAGGTCAGTCTTAACATTCATTTAAGAAGCCACATAATAATATTTATTGCCACAGTCTTTATTTTGCTTCTGTGGGAGAATATAGATTGTCAGCTAATTAAAAGATCGTCTATGATATTCATCATGTTTTTTTCTGATGTTTAAGGGGCTCTATAATATATTGGTCTTTTTACAAGTGCACTACAGGATATTGGGTATATGTCATGTACGTCATGTAGCTGTTCTGAGTCAACAAAATCTCTTCCAAAATTCATACAGATATATATACATATATGCTAAGCACACACACATATTCTAAGCACAAAAATTTTTAAAGAAGCTCTACATTCTTTAAGCAAAACCATTAAATGTGTTTGGAAGCATGGCTCAGCAAAACAGCACCTACCTAGCAAGTAGGATGATGAGTTCAAATCTCAGTGTCACCATGTCTTTTCCTGTTAATGGAGGAGCATGTTAAGAAAACATCAAGTTTTGAAGATTAGAGGCATTACTAAATGAGCACTAGAGGACAAGGCAGGTAGGATCACCTCAGAGCAAGTTGTTTTGCATCTATCAAATGGATAGCTAAACCACTTGATTTATCCCCCCTCCAAGAAAAATAAAAGTTCCAAAAGAAGGCAACATATTCTGGATTCCTGAGTCATTCCTGCAAAGACTCTTGCAGATGAAAATAGCATCTATAACAATACTGAGTGCCACTAAATAATGGATGAGGGTGCTTCCCAGCTCCCACACAAAATCACAGGTCCTTGAAACCCACACATGGAAAGCGTTTCAAGGGGTCTCACAATAAGGAGAGTCTCACAAGGTGCATATTTTACTTTAGAGTAACAGGATAAAATAGAAGGAGAAAAAGAAACAAGAAACATTTCTTGCATCAGAAAAGGAGGTGAAAGATTATGCCCCAATCTTTTTTTCGCCAGTCCTGGGCTTGAGCTCAGGGCCTGAGCACTGTCCTTGGACTTTCTCAAGGCTAGAGCTCTACCACTTGAACCTCAACACCATTTCCGAGGAATCGAACCCGGGTCTTCTTGCATGCTAGGCAAGCACTTTAACCACTAGGCCAAACTCCCGGCCCCTGCCCCAATCTTTAAATGATGCTTCTGATGGGACGGATTCCAGGGCTACCCAAAACACAAGGGTGACAGGTGATTTTAGAAGTTCCTGAGAGGCCTTCCAATTCTCAGGTCTTTACCTGCTGTAAAGAGTTTACAGGTTTTTAATAACTGGAAGAGAAGGCAGATGTAGATACTCTTTTTATGTCTCCTATTCTTGGAACTCAGGATCTAAAAATAGACTTGGTGGAGAAAGGAGTTGTTTTCCGTTTCTGCCTTTACTTTCTGTTTTAATGTCGGCATCTGGCACTCTTTATATTGCTGATTGTAATTTAGCTCTTTCCGTAACTAGAAATCTTTGCTACTCATGGCATTGAGGAAATCTTCAATCAATATTTGTTGGAAAGAGAGTGCTATTTGGTAAAGCATGCTCTTTTGGGCTCGAGGTTTCTTCCAAGCAATTCTTTTTTCCTGTCTGTAAAGTAAAAGTTGATACGATTAATTGGCTTGTCATGGGTCAGGTGTTCTGTATTTCTAACAAGATTCCAGATGATTCTGGGTCAGATGGATTACATTATTTTTTGAGAATAGACTTGTGTTAATAGGCAGGGATAGGTAGATACTTTTTTCCCTCTTTTATAAGATTTCATAATATTTCCATATTTATTCTAAAATTTTAAATTTTTCTTTAAAAAACCCAGGTTAATAACGTTCTTGAGCTAAGAGAATGATTTCTTTGCCCTATTATGTAAATTATCAATGTGAAATTTTCATTTTAACTGTAAATGTTCATGGAAAATAATTCTAAAATAAAAATGAATATTCAAAATTTCAATTGTCAATAGTCATATAACAGCAAGTTGTTAGATTATCTAAGAAAGTGGAGACTGGAAAGAATGGAATTGTAAGGCACTAAGTCCATGATAATAAATCATTAAAACTACATGGAGTTCTTATGATGTACAAATCATTGAACATTGATAGGTACTAGAGATAGAAGGGAAGTTAAATGATCCTCAAATAATATGTGGTCCAGTAGAAAAAGAGACAAATATATGAATCCCAAATTATGAGACAAAATGAATGTATAGCATAGGCAGATAAAGACACAACAGACAGATATAAATTTCAGTGTAGAATGGTCGAGGGTGCATCCCCAAACCAGACAGAGATTCATCAAAGAAAGAGAACTATATACCCATTTCTTTGATGAATATTGATGCGAAACTTCTCAACAAAATACTGGCCAACCGTCTTCAACAACTCATCAAAAAAATCGTACACTATGATCAAACAGGATTCATCACAGGGATGCAAAGCTGGTTCAACATACACAAATCCATTAATATAATTCAACACATCAACAGGAGTAAGGACAAAAATCACATGATTGTCTCAATATATGCAGAAAAGGCATTTGACTAGATCCAACACCCCTTTTCTGCTAAAAGCTCTGGAGAAATTAGGAATCCGTGGAACATTTCTCAGTATAATAAAGGCTGTGTATGAAAAACCCACAGCTAGCATTGTACTTAATGGCGAAAAGCTAAAGTCATTCCCTCTAAAAACAGGAATGAGACAAGGATGCCCAGTCTCTCCACTCCTCTTTAACATAGTACTAGAATTCCTCACCAGAGCAATAAGGCAAGAAGCCAGCATAAAGGGGATCCAAATAGGGAAAGAGAAAGTGAAACTTTCTCTCTTTGCAGGTGACATGATTCTATACTTAAAGAACCCTATAGAGGGAAGGGGGGAAAACAAGATGAGGGGTGGGGGTGGGGGGGAAGGGAAATGGGGACCAAGACATGTGAAAGGGTATCAATGTATGGGAATTAATGCACCATCTATCTGGCAAATATCATGTAACCCTTCTATTAATTACAATAATAAATATATGAAAAAAAGAACCCTATAGACTCCACTCCCAAACTTCTTCAGCTGATTCAAAACTTTGGAAGGGTAGCAGGATATAAAATTAACCCTCAAAAATCAAGTGCCTTTCCTCTATGCCAACAGTGAGAGGAACAAGGCAACAATCAGAAAAGCAACTCCTTTTGCAATAGCCTCAAAGAAAATAAAGTACCTAGGAATTAACTTAACTAAGAATGTAAAGGACCTTTTTGATGAAAACTTTAAAACCCTGAAAAAGGAAATTAAAGCAGAACTGAGGAAATGGAAAAGCCTCCCATGCTCCTGGATTGGAAGAATCAACATCGTGAAAATGACAATCTTGCCAAGGGCTATCTACAAATTCAACACAATACCCATCACTATCCCAATGTCATTCTTTAAAGAAATAGAAGAAGCAATCCAAAATTTCATATGGAACAATAAAAGACCCCGTATAGCAAAAACACTTCTTAGCAGAAAGAACAGCACAGGAGGAATTTCAACACAAAACTTTAGACTCTATTACAGAGCTATAGTGACCAAAACATCTTGGTACTGGCACAAGAACAGGCCTGAAGAACAATGAAATAGAACTGAAGACGCAGATATTAAACCACAGACCTATGGTCACCTAATCTTTGATGAGGGAGCCAAAAAAAAAATAGAATGGAAGAAAGACAGCCTTTTCAACAAGCAGTGCTGGCAGAACTGGATAAGCACCTGCAGAAAACTAAAGTTGGATCCTTCTTTGTCACCCTGCACTAGGATTAACACCAAATGGATCAAAGACCTCAAGGTAAAAGCAGATACACTGAAAACTTTACAAGAAGGAATTGGAGATACTCTAGGTCTCCTTGGCACTGGTAGAAACTTTCTTAATAAGGACCAAGAAACACAACAAATAAGAAAGGCTGGATAAGTGGGACTGCATTAAACTGAAGAGCTTCTGTATGGCAAAGGACATAGCTAGTAAATTAATTAGGAAGCCTACAGAGTGGGAGAAAATCTTCACCAACCAAACAACGGACAAAGGCCTCATATCTAAAATATATCAACAGCTTAAAAAATTGAATCACTCCAAAACTAATTTGCAAGAAACAACCATCCCATTAGAAGATGGGCCAAAGACTTAGAGTCTTCTCTGAAGAAGAAATAAAAATGGCCTATAGACACGTGAAGAAATGTTCAACATCTCTGGTCATAAAAGAAATGCAAATCAAAACAACTCTAAGATTCCACCTCACTCCAGTTAGAATGGCCAGGATCAAGAAAACTAATAACAACAGATGCTGGAGGGGATGTGGCCAGGAGGGATCACTACTACACTGTTGGTGGGAGTGCAAACTCATTCAACCACTATGGAAAGCAGTATGGCAGTTCCTCAAAAGACTAAACATAGACCTCCCCTATGACCCAGCAATTCCACTACTTGGCATTTACCCAATCGTCCAGAAACAAGGACATACTAAATCCACTAGCACAACAATGTTCATTGCAGCACCATTTACCATAGCAAAGATATGGAACCAACAACCCAGATGTCCCTCAGTTGATGAGTGGATCAACAAGATGTGGTATTTATACACAATGGAATTCTATGCTGCTGTCAGAAAGAATGACATCGCCCCATTTGCAAGGAAATGGAAAGACTTAGAAAAAATCATATTAAGTGAAGTAAGCCAGACTCAAAGGAACTTAGGCTCAATAATCTCCCTCATTTGTCATAATCAGTAGGAACCTCGGGCTCTCCTAGCAGAGATTTGCAATAGAACAAAATCTAGATACATAAGGCCATGTAGTATGACGCTAAATGTAAGGACCTCCAGGATATAGAAACAAAAGCCATATAATGAGTGATTATTGTCCTTGATGTATGTTATCTCTCATCTCTTTTACCGTCCCTTGGTTATCTCATATTGTTACAATATTTCACCTTGTTATCTGATATATCTTATATATGCTTAATTAGTTGTTTGAAATAGGAGAGGGAAGGGGGAAATCAAGTTGTGAGGAGGGAGGGGGGAGGGAAATGGGAAACAGGACATGAGAAACGCTATCAATATTTGTGAAGTAATGTACCTTATATCTGATGAATATAATGTAACCCTTTTATTAATTACAATAAATATATATGAAAAAATAGAATTGACGTACAGAAGAAGAAAAGAAGCTACCTAGTAAATGACTAACTATGTAAGAGAAAACAAGAAGGTAAAAAATCGGGCAATAAAAATTAAGATTAAAAAAAAGGGAAGGTGGAGAGTGGCATGAATTATTAAAGGAGGGGGCATTCAATCTAGATCTTTTATTCTATTCTCTTCGGAAAAGCTTCTGCTTGTGGAAATAAAGGGGTGGTTGTGGTATGGGAAGGGATTTGTGGCTGAGAAAACATAAACCAGGACTATGAAAAGAGTAGTAGATCCGAGAGAGAAAATAGGCTAGAGCCTTGTGTGTGAGATAAATGGAAATCCAACACAATTACTCTACGTTTAACCTGAATAAGACCTGGACAAATTATGGCCATCCCTTTTCTTGGTTAAGAACTATGTAAGTATGTCTAAGACCTCACAGCTAGTTAGTGGCAGACCTGTGACTTCAAGTCTCTCCATTAATGAGCCAAAGACTTCCCATTGTACATTGCCTATCATTACTACAAACCAGGAGAAAGCTAGTTTATATCCAAAGCATATTAAAGAGCTTGGGTTTCCTTTCTATGCACAAAAGGGCCCACTGTAGGCTGTTGAAAAGGGAATTAAATGATTCATATTGCACTAGAAGGAGATTAGTATGGTAGAATGGAAAATGGTTGAAAAAACGGATCTTTCAGGTTGATCATTCAAACAATTATCTAAGGAAGAAAAAGCGAGTGAGTATGTGAAGGCCTGGCACTAAACGCAGGGCCTTCCTTAAATCTGACTTGCTCATTACAGGGCCAGACTGGGCATCTTATATACCTTTGAAATGACAGTTTATCACTTGAAAATGTCGTCAAACACTTCATTCACATTTATTCCATACAACCAACCCCATTTCTATGACTACATCTACAAATTTTAATTCCTTTTCTGAATTCTTACCTTGATAAGTTCTGAGGAGCTGTTTTAGTTCCTAGAGAACTGACTGCAACCTTTGCCCTAATATAATGGAGGCTGTGTTATATTTGGAAGTGTCTATGTTTTGAAAATGGTTATTTGGTTTGAAATTTATACCATCCATGAATAAGAAGGATCCCTGGCCTAGTGCCTCACTGGTGACCATCCAGGAGGAAGTGGCTGGCAGAACAAACTGGACTGGAGTTTACTTGACTGAAGGTACCTGATGACCCTCAAGGAATCTATTGTCTTAATGGTGCTGGGTCTGAGGTTGCTTTTGACCACCAGAGCTAGGACACACTGTAGCCTTACCTTCCAGGCTTTGTGCCAAAGGGAAAAGGAATAGAAACAGGATCCAGGCATGTTTCAACCAGGGACATTGCCTTGAGATGAATGGGCCTGTGTGATGGTACAAGTTCCACTGTGATGTCTCATTCACAGTACACATGTGTATGGCAGTTTACTGCCTTTGGGGTGTAAGGAATTGTATGGAGATCCAGGTTATGAAAAATAGGGTGAAACCTCTGTTTTGTTTTTGGGTCATTCCCCAAAGTCAAACTAAATGTTGTGTGATAAGGAGCAGAAAGAATACACGTGGCCAATACGGGTGGTGCTGGGGACATGACAATGTCATTGATTACTTCCAGGAAGAGTGACATCATTGTAGCACCTGAGGGTTCACTGGAACATACCAGGCCAGCCAGGCACCAAGTGGAGCTCCTATCTCTTCAATGTGTGACACACAGTCAGAACACTGGGGCCAGTTATTTTGTTATTAGGGTTAGAGTGAGTGACCACAGTTTTGTCCTTGTTATTGTGACACATTCCTGATTACACCCAGGTGGTGTGACTCTGAGGCACTGGGTATGAGAGCAATGGAAGCTTTAGCAGGATGTATGATGTATTATCTCATGCTTACTTTGGTTTATGGTCCCTTACTGAGACTGTGTAATGAGGCAAGAATGAGAGCATCCATGGCTAGATATACGATTTTTTTTTTTTTACCCCCAGATTTGAAAGCTCAGTGTTCAGGGAGACCCTAATAGCTCCTCTTTACCATACCTCTAAACATATCAAGTTCTTCTGGCTATAAAGAATATAAATTTTATCTACAGCGCAGTGTTTGCACAATATTTTTGAGAAGATACACTAACAACTGATGATTGCAAAACTTATTCCTTCTACCTCAGCCGGTTCTTACAGACCTCTCAACCTAGACCCTTATTCCTAATAAATTGAACGGCAGAGCTTCTGATTTCAGATGTTAGGGTGCCACCTCCTGGTACAAAAAGCAAACTTCACACACACACACACACACACACACACACACACACACACACACACTTTCTTTTTCAATTACTTTAACATGGCTAATCCACCAGAGTCAGAACAAAGGAGTATATGTCAAATACAAATTTCTAGCTCAAATGCCAACCTTTTCAGGTCCTGTGATGGTGGTAGGTATCTTTTTCTTATCTTTAAGATCGCAGAGTATTTTCATTTTTATGTCCCAAATATTTGAGTGTGATGCTTTGAGGTGTCAAACAACCTCTCATTTGAAAGAAAAAAACACAACTTTTTTCTATCTATGATCTGTATAACTTCACGCAATTAGATAAGAAAATGTTGGTAGAAATAGTTGGACTTAATCTGACAAGAAAGCCAACCACCCTGCCTTACGTTTTTTATTTTCTGTAGGATCTCCTACCCTAAATGTTCCTGAAATTATAGAACTACATCAATTACTTGGAGACCTTGTTCTAATACATACTAGTAAGTATTCAAACATTAGTTACAGAAAGATCTCTACACGTCTTACCATTTCACCCATTCAATTGTAAAAAGGAATGAGTTTTTCTAAGCCATCTCACTCTGCATTTGTAGTTTCTGCCCTCAGTTGGAAATAGTGTGAGGTTACATCTTCTGTGGCATAAATACCATGGCAATTGAGACCAAACATTACGATTTTCTTTCAACAATCTGAAGATAAACACTAGAAGTTGTGCAAACAACTTTGACCAAGAAAAAATAGCTGTTTTAAACAAAGTCAAGATATTCTCATATAAATAAAAATAAATCTTATCTGATTATTGGTGATACAGGCCTTTAATCCCAACATTCAAGAAGCCAAGGCAGGAGGATCTCAAGTTCAAAATTAGCTTTGGCTACATAGTCAGAACTGTCTCAGAAACAAAGCAAATGAAGCAAGCAAAAAGAATACAGAGTCTCTAGTGTTCTTTCCTGCTCAACTTTCTCTGAATTATTAAGTTGTAATCAAAACCTTCCACATACTTCTTGGTCTTTAGATGATTTTGATTCAGAAGAACCTGAATCTGCTTAATTCTCCTTAGTTAACGAATCCCTGAACTCAGCCAAATGTCTTGGTTTACTCTTCCTGAACTGAAGCTGATCATGGCAGCATTACCAGTTAACAGGGATATTTTTGCTCTACTCAGGTAGGAATCATAGGTAGATGAGAAGCACTTCTAGTGCTGGCAATCCCGACACTAGAGAGTGTTGGACTGGCAGATCCAGAGGCTTACCACATCAAACTTGGAGAGCTAGAGGCCTATTGCATCATGTTGCAGAAGCCAGAAGTTTTCTTTTTTTCTTTGGTTGTGGGACTTGAACTCTGGGCCTGGGCACTGTCCCTGAGCTCTTTAGCTCAAGGCTATCAACCTACCCCTTGAGCCACAGCACCACTTCGGGTTTTCTGGTGGTTATTTGGAAATTAGAATTTCACAGACTTTAGTGCCTGGACTGACTTTGAACCATAATCCTCAGATCTCAGCCTCCTGAGTAGCTAGGCTTACAGAGGTCAGCCACCACACCGGCATTCATATAGGTTTAAAGCTATAGCCGGAGGTTTAGAGTAGATGGGAGGTTTATCACTCTGAGCCTTCACCATCAGCAGTCCTAGCACTTGGGAGTTATCGTTACCCACAGCTTCCAGCTACACTGGATGGCAGAAGAGAGCAGTAAGCAACAGTGGATAGCAACTTCTACGGACACATGTCTTGTATAGGCCTGGGGTACTGGGACCCTCAACCTCACAGAGGGAAGTGTCACAAGTCTCAGACCTACGGTGTCTGAGACAGCTGACCATTAAGGCTTTGAGCTCTCTCCAGTGGCCAGGGCCCAGGTTTTCATTTTCAGCTCTTCCTTGCCTTTATCACCTTCACTCCCTGTTGTTTCTTCCCTGACAGCCTTCTCTGAAACCCTTGAGATAGAGTCTTGTCAGTATTGCCTCTGTTCCTCCTGCTGCTGTCTTGGCTACTGTTGCTGTTCTTTTTTTACTTCCTTCATCCTCTCATGATAAAGATCAAAAGTAGGCAACAAAAATGTAGGCAACAAAAGACCAATTTATAGGAGCCTTGTACAGGGCCTAATGCTCCTAGTATAAGAGAGCTCAACTGACTCACAAAGTGAAATGAATAGCCTGCTTACACAGCCAGAAAAGGGGGCTGTAGTGAGTTTGTCTGCACCAATCACAGCAGTCCTTTATGCAAATAAAGGACCATGTTTGCACCAATCATGGCAACCCAAAGGTGGGACTGTGCTTGTACCAATCACAGCAATCACTGATAAAATGAATAATGTGTGCTCCCCTCACATACCGTCTGGTGTACCATCTGGGGACGTGTTCCTCCTCTGGCCTGTGTATAAATGGCTGCAGAGTCGTCTGGAGTTCACTCTTGGTTATGACGGCACCAGGTCCAGTTGTTTGAAACACTCATGACTGAGACAGTGCCTTTAGGTACTCGAGTTATGCTTTGGCAGCAAACAGCTATGTTTGCTTTGTAGCTTCCAAAAGACATACAGGGAGTGTTTTAAGGTGTTGGTGCTGTGTCAAAGGCTGCCTGGCTGACTGCTTGGCTAAGCTCAAAGGCAGCCAGGAAACCAAAGAAGGTGCTAATTGCTGCCAGTTTATGAACTAAACTGGCTCTTCTACATTCGCTTCCTATAACATCTGAGCTTATCTAAAGAAAAAAATAAGGGATACTGATAATAGAGCTCATTATTAGCATAATAGTCACTTAATGGTATGTAACAGTCCTCTGATAGTATTTACTCATATTCCAGTACCCTAGGGAAAGGCTGGTCCCTGTGATCTATTTCTGACTTTTTGGTGGTTAATTGAGACTCATGGACTTTCCCAGGCTGGCTTTGAACCTTGATCCTCAGACCTTAGCCTCCTAAGAAGCTGGGATGACAGGTGTGAGCTACCAGTGTCTGTGTGTACTTTTGAAATGAAAAGGTGGAGTTTCACATGCAAGACCCAGCTTAGTGTCCTGGCACTGCACATAAAATAGCAAAGGCAGATGAATTTTCAAGGGAAGTAAGTGAGAAATGCCTTCTGACTCAGGTTTGTAACTTTCCATACCTTGTTTGTCACCGGATGAAGTATTTTTGCTTTCAGAGTTTCAGGCCGTAGTTTGTCACCCGCTGGTCTGTATTTGGTTTGAATTTGTTTTTCCTAACTCTTCAGATTCTGCAAATCTGCAGATGCCTTCCTGTTTCTATGAATCTGAGTAAAATAAAAACTGATCAGCCAGAGATATCTGCCAAATCACTCAGATTTAGGAGCTGACCTTTCCTAGGCTGAGTGACCTGAGAAGAGAAGAGCATTCAGAAGAACAGAGATTTTGAGTGGATTCATTTGTCTATGACATGAATTCAACCTCTTATAACTGAATGAAAGATAGTTGCTCATTCTTAACTCATTCTCTGTTCTCACACTCTGTATACATTTCTCCTGTTGATTCATTATCTGTCTTTTGTTCATACAATATTTAATGAAACACTAACGTGTTCAGATGACATCTTCAAGTTTGAGGTGTAAGGCAACTTTGGTCTGTGTAGAACAGTTGAGTGCCATGCAGGAGTTTACACCTAACATTTCCTCAGTTGTGAGTGACACTCAAAGTTTTGATTTAAACATTACACCAAAGCAATAGCAGTAAATTTAAAAAAAATTACCCCATCAGAATAGAGAGTAACTAAAAATCAATTATTTATTGGTCAGACTAAATACAATAATTTTGGTAGGTTTAAACACTATGCTGAGTATATGGGATTTTGCTGGAGGAACTGGTGCAAACTGCCAGCTGTTTCCATAGTTCCCACTAAGGTGGTAACAGAAAACAGTGCCCAAGGGTTTGGGAGAGGAACTGACATTTCTTGGGTGAGGTCTGGGCAGACATAGCTTAGGCCCCTTTGATATGAAATGGCTTAATGGTGAGATTGCCCTAGAGTTCTGGGAAAATCAAAGCATTCTATTCATTTCCTTAAGAAAGAAAATTTGATTAAAGTTTTGGTGGACCCAAGCCAGTACCCAGGGCAGAACAAGAACCAGAAATGGAACAAAGACAGTGAACTTGCAGGATGAAATCTCATTTATTTTCTTCTGAATTTCCAGAAGATGCCACGGTCAAAGAAATGAGAAAGAAAATTTCCCCAAACAAACAGATCTGTGCATTTTGTCCTACTAAGGATAACAATGTTGGAAAAAGCAGTCTAGTTTTGTATCAAATTAAGCATCAATTATTAGGTCTTTACTAATAAATTTCATGTTACTAGAAGAGCTCTAGGATAAATTTCTAAAGAGGAAGATAAGTTTCTATACTAATTGAATGCAAGGAGTATATCTTCTTTTCTTTTTCTTTATTCTGGTTTTTTAGTCAGTCATGGAGCTTGAACTCTGGACCTGGGCTTTTGCTCCTGAGCTCTTCAGCTCAAGGCTAGTTAGCACTCTACCACTTGAGCCATGGCACCACTTCCAGTTTTCTGGCGAGTTAATTGGAGATGAGTCTCATGAACCTTTTGTACCCCGGCTAGCTTTGAACTACAATCCTCAGATCTTCGTCTCCTGAGTAGCTAGGATTATAGGTGTGAGCCACTGGAACCTGGCTGTCTTCTTTTCTTGTATTCGATTCTTAAGTATAGACTCTATAAACTCTAGACCTATCATCCTAAAGAGATATCCAGGAATAGGGTCTGTCATACTTTTATGTAGCCACAAAATTAAAATCATTTTCTTTCCATAATTATGTTAAATCCAGATTTACTAGTCATTTACAGAACTTCTCTTTAAAAAATGTATTCATTATGGGTAGAATTGTTCATATTCCAAATTAAGCTGGTGTTGTAAAAGTGGTTGTACTGTAGACAGAATTCTTAAATCCATGCTCATCTCCCCATTCATCATAATAGATGTCTGTGTTTTAAAGTGAGTACAGAATAGAGTGATTAACTCTTGTATATTGTTTGCAGGTTATCAGGCCATGACATTTCCCCCTAAAGAATTCATATAACCATTGCCTTATCTTCACCCTGCTTTCCAATGTTTTGTTGAGGCTTTTTTTTTTTTGTAAATGTAGTGTACAATTATGGCCAGTTTTTGTTTCCTCAAAAGACTAAACACAGGACTCCCCTATGACCCAGCAATTCCACTACTTGGCATTTACCCAATCATCCAGAAACAAGGACATACTAAATCCACTAGACAACAATGTTCATTGCAGCACTATTTACCATAGCAAAGATATGGAACCAACTCAGATGCCCCTCAGTAGATGAATGAATCAACAAGATGTGGTATTTATATACAATGGAATTCAATGCTGCTGTTAGAAAGAATGACATCGCCCCATGTGTAAGGAAATGGAATGACTTAGAAATAATCATATTAAGTGAAGTAAGCCAGACTCAAAGGAACATAGGCTCAATGGTTTCTCTCATTTGTCATAATCAGTAGAAACCTTGTAAATCTAGCAGAGATTTACAATAGAGCAAAACCTAGATACATAAGGCCATATAGGATGAAAGGACCTCCAGGATATAGAAACAAAAGCCATACAATAAGTGATTGTTGTCCTAAATGTACTATATTATCTCTCAACTCTTTTGCTGTCCCTTGGTTATTTCATATTGTTACAGTATTTTACCTTGTTATCTGATATATTACATGTATGTTTATTTGGTTATTTGCAATTGGATAGGGAAGGGGGAAAAACAAGATGAAGGGGGGTGTTGGGGGGAGGGAAATTGGGACCAAAACATGAGAAAGGGTGTCAATGTATGTGAAGTAATGCACCTTCTATCTGGTGAATATAATGTAACCCTTCTATTAAATCAATAAAAAATATATGAAAAAAACAATTGTGGCCAGTTTTGTGTGATGGTATATCTTCTTTGTTCAATAAATGAGGAATGAGCCAATAAAAATTGAACACCAAGTATACAGAATTTCCTGGGTTTTGGCCTCATCTATATTGTCTTCTTTTGTTCACAATATTAGATTTGTTACAGTTTCTCTTTGTCAATCTCAGTGTTAATCTTAGTGTCTCTTCTCTCAATCACAATTTCACAGAGCATGCATGCAAATATGAAGAATCTGAGAATTATCCAAGAATGAAACTGAGATGGAAAGGTCTAAAGAGCCCAGCAAGGGAGAAAGATTTAAATTCTGCTTCCCCCCTGCCCCTCTCCTATGTTAATTTGTATCCTGTTAAGGTCAAATAGTTGAACCAGATAGAGTTTAAGAATAAATCCAAAAGTCTTCTGTGACCCAGACTTTACCTAAGATCACATTCTTCCACTCCCTGCTTGGGCCTGCCTGGCTGGATGTAGGTTAGAGGCTCATTGATAACTGCAGAATCCAGGAAAAAGTTCCTTTACAGTTACTGGGAAAAGATATGCTGACCCCACCATTTCACTATGTGTTCTGGCTTCAGTAATAATGCACTTCTACCATATCTATTTCTCCTGGAAACTTTTTTTTTTTTTTTTTTGTGGGTCATGGGGCTTGAACTCTGGGCTTGGGCACTGCCCCTGAGCTCTTCAGCTCAAGGCTACTGCCTACTCTGAAGCCACAGCCCAACTTCCCCTTTTCTAGAGATTAATTGGAGATTAAGAGTCTCTCTGTCTTGGCCAGGAGTTTAGCCTAGTGGTAGAGTGCTTGCCTAACATGCCTGAAGACCCAGGTTCGTATTCCTCGGTACCACATACATAGAAAAGCCGGAAGTGGTGCTGTGGCTCAAGTGGTAGAGCTCTAGCCTTGAAAAAACCCAGAACAGTGCAAAATAAATAAAATAAAAAATTCTTAAAAAAAAAAAAAAAAGAGTCTCTCTGTCTTTAGTGCCCGGGCTGGCTTTGAATGGAGATCCTCAGGTTGCAGCCTCCTGAGTAGCTAGGATTACAGGCGTGATCTACTGTGCCCAGTTTTCCTGAACACTTTGTGCCCATTGCAGCTGGTTGACATAGCCGCAAGTGCTGTTGTCAGAAACGAAGTTACACTAATGGCTCGTTGTGTTTCATAAAGACATGGACTGGGCTTCCTTCAGAGCCAGTGATCAGTGTGGGAACCACATGCATTTTACCAAGTATTTTGGAAGTCACATTATGGCCATTTCTAAAGTCTTATTAGCTGTACCAGGGCTAAGCCAAGACATTGTATTCAACCTTATACAAGGGTGTGATCCTGAGTGTGAATATCTCCTTCAATTTTATACCCTCGGTGCCTCACCTACCTCACTCTAATCCCAGCCCTGATTTATAAACGTCAGCTGCACTCCTTGTTGGAGGTGTCTGTGTAGGCACTGAGTAGCAGGAAGTAAGCGTCATCCTTAGGTCATGAATCTAGGTCAGGCTAGACACGGCCACTGCAGGAACTAAGTATCTGACCAAGATTTTGGTCCATGCCTGGACAAGTGCTAGTTCAAGTTTCACAGTTCTCCATGTGGATTAACCTTGTGAGTCATTAGAGAGTGTTCATTCTTCAGAGACAAGGATTTAATCCATCAGGAGAAGGACCACCATGGAGTTAAAAAGATAAACAAACAAGCATAGATTCTAAAGCTATTCTCATGTGCACTCACGGATAAGGGCAAAGACAATGAACAACAACAAAAAATTCCTTTAGGGACTGAAGTCCACACAGAATTCGCCTGTGTGTCTGTCAACAAAATCTGTTTTTCTTCTCTCCTGGGGCAGGAAAGGTGGGAGGATTTGGGGTAACAAAGGATTGCTGAACCTAGAGCATTCTTGGCTAACTAAATTGTTTCTGTAGCACCCGTGCACTCTTTCTGAACTGAACAGTCTTGATTTATCCAGGGTAATCTATGAATCTGTTTCAAGACTGATCAAAACAAGTAGATAAACAGGAATATTCCAGATGAAAATTAGTCTCCTGATTCACATTATGAGTTACATTGACAGAATGCTTGGTAGCAGTCTGATAAACACACACACACACACACACACACACACACACACACACACACACACACACCTCTACACGCACGCACAGCAGAGCTCCTATACCTGGAAAGACCAGTAAAAATCTTACATTTAGTACATTATTTAGTCATTGGCTACTTATCTCTTTGTTTCTTCCTCAGCATAATTCACTTGACAGCACCTGGGCAGAACATATTGTGGACAAGGCTGTATTAGGATTGGAAATGGGGTTCTTATTCAGGTTGTTTGCTGGTGTGAGAAGAAACAAGAGAAATTTCCATATGAAGCCTAGCTGCACTTCCCTAACATTTACAACTCTTGCTAGAATGTTCACATTTTCTGTTTGTAATTTTCTCAAGGGATACACATCAGGATTTTGGCAATTAGTTCAAGATATTGGAAAATGTCCAGAAGAAGATCTGGTATAGGCATATGCTTGAAATCACAGTTGTTCCCTCACTCAGAAAATTAAAATGAAAACAAAAACAATGCAATTACTTTTAAATGACAGCAGTCTAATGTGAACCTGTTAGATAAGCAAGAAAATCCCTACAACTTTGCATTGGGTGTCAGCATGGCTACAGCCCCTCATTCTCGGTTAAATTGTCAGTTATTACATTTTCAGAGGAAAGAGGACAAGTTTCTGGGAAAATAGGTCCTTCTCTTCTGACACACATTGCAGCTATGGCAGAGGCTTGACTAGAGGGGGATTATATTAATAAAGTGCAGTACCCGCCTTAGCAGCAGAACTCCAAAGTGCTCTGTCATATGGCAAAGTCTCAAAGGGCAAGAACATCTCCATCTCATAGCAAAGCAAATCATTTCCAGTGGACTCTTGGATGCGTGAAGGGTACTTGATGACAACTGGTGGTGGCTTGGAAGGCGGGGAATTTTTCCAGTAGGAATACATTTAGTCTTAAGAATGTGAGGTGGCATTCCTTTTTTGGTGTGTGGGCCAGTTACTGGGGTTTAAACTCAGGGCTTTGCATTTATTTATCACTGGCGTTTTTGTTTTTGCTGGTTAATTGGAGTTAAGAGTTTCTCAGATCTTTCTATCCAGCTGGCTTCCAACTGTGATCCTCAGATCTCAGTTTCCTGAATAGCTAAGTTTAGTCAGGAGCCACCCACACGCAGCTTAAGGTTACATTCTTTTTAAGAAGGATGCCAAAGGATAAGAGATATACTTGTTTATTAAATTCACAAGTTTTGACGGCTTAAACTCTGTGTGCTATTGGCTCTTTGAACTTTCTTCTCATAGTGTCAAAAATATTTATGTCAGATTTTATAGTCTTCACAGTAGTTTTTAAATCATAGTATCATTTATTTTGGACCTAAAAATTGAGTATTGGTGTCACCATTCTACTGAAAAAACAGGCTCAGAGAGTTAAAGATACTTGCTTAGGAGAGAACCAGAACAATGTCTTTCAGTGGGATCTCTGAGGAATTTGCCTCCTAAAGGAGGAATTTTCTTTTCCTCCCAAGACAAAAACTTAAAATTCAAGGACATATGCTGAAGTTTCTCAAATAGCTCTTTGGTCAAGTCTACCCCATTTTTACTTGCATATTTAGGTGGACTGTGAGGATCTGGTAGAGGTGTGAAGTAAAACTTTTCTGAATCCCTATGTCAATTGGCTGGATTAGCACCTAAATTCTTTGTGTTTGAGTCCATGAAACATTCTTAAAATTGTCTTTGTAAGACAACCAAGTACTGTTTCATTATTAGCACAATTTGTTTCTGTCTGAAATTTATCAAATATCCAGGTTACTGTGAGATTACTCTAAATGTTCCAGTAACCTTGATGGCAACAGATTTATCTTTGAACATCCTTATGGCTGCGATTCAAACAACTCTATGCTCTGGCAAGCCATTACATATAATCCACACATGCATTTAAACACAGAACTATTAAAATATCAGCCATTTTCAGATTTCTATTTGCCTACTTTAATATAAATTTCCCTAAACCTTATTACTTGTTACTGTGGTTTTGGGATATTTTAATGTAGGCTTAAGTTGGATTCAATTCTAAGAAATTTGTATTCTTTCAGAAAAACTGTATCATAGGGTTTTTTTTTTAAATATAGATCTGTGCTAAAAAAACCAAACGAACAAAAGAGATGAGAGATAACATAGTTATCTCACATTGTTATAGTATTTTACCTTGTTATCTGATATATCTTGTATGTTTATTTGGTTATTTGAAGTAGGATAGGGTAGGGGGGAAAACAAGATGAGCGGTGGGGGTACGGGGAGGAAAATGGGGACCAAAACATGAGAAAGGGTATCAATGTTTGTGAAGTAATGTCCTCTATATCTGGTGAATATAATGTAACCCTTCTATTAATTGCAATAAAAATATATGAAAAAAATCAAACAAGCAGAATTTCTAACTACTGGTTTGGTATTTAATTCACCATGAATCACTATTTGAATGTGGCTGTAGAGCCAAGACTAGAAGATTGTGTTGCCCAGGGGTGACTGTTAAGTGAGTGAGTTGCATGAAACATGTGAGAGACCAGCTGTATATATTACAGGTTTCTTGTAATTGTGACTAATGCAGACTCATCCCAAATAGCTGAGTCCAGAAAAATAAGGATTAATCTTATAGGCCACCTTAGATCTCTGGGTGAAGAAGTCTTTGAGACAACTAAAACCCAAGCATATCTCCTTTTTTTTCCCCCTTGGGGAAAGAAGGAAAAGGGCAGTAGGCACTCAGTGATGGAAAACAGCTGGAAATCTCTTAAAATTACCATTCTCATTCAATTTCACACTTGAGCATCTGGGCCCAGCTGAGCCCAGGTGGTTTCAAAGATGCATGAAAATGGAAAAGTGATAAAGATTGAAAGACCAACTCGGTTTGGTTTTGAGGTAAGGACAGGCTCACCTCTTATTTCATGCCCACTGACTTGCTGTGTCTGATGAGCAGTACAGTCTGAGCTGGCCAGTGCCTGGTGGATCTCAGGTACAGAGTTGGGTGTTGAGTCTCCACTGTGCTGTGGGGACAGCTCTGTGGCCTCTCACCTGTGTGTCTATCCATTCAAATAGGAGAGGAATGTTATCTTGTAATGCTGTTTTGTACTGTGTAAACACTTTATAGTAAAAAAGCATCAGTTACTACACTATTACTATTATTGTTGTTATTATTATCTGTGCTTTACCACTTGAGCCACAGCTCCGTTTCCTGTGTTTGTGAATAGTTTATTTTTTTCTCCATATTTTTTTATTGTAATTAGTAAAAGGGTTACATGATATTTGCCAGATAGAAGGTGCATTAATTCACATACATTGATACCCTTTCACATGTCTTGGTACCCGTTTCCCTCCCCCCCCACACCCCCCACCCGTCTTAGTTTTCCACCCTTCCCTATCAAATTTCAAATATCCAAATACAAATAAATTCAATATATCAGATAACAAAGTGAGATACTATACCAATATGAGA
This sequence comes from Megascapheus bottae, assembly GCF_031878675.1. Taxonomy (NCBI): domain Eukaryota; kingdom Metazoa; phylum Chordata; class Mammalia; order Rodentia; family Geomyidae; genus Megascapheus; species Megascapheus bottae. Next base: position 65,964,931 of record NC_143509.1, read on the forward strand.
TAACCAAGGGACAGCAAAGGAGATGAGAGACAACATAGTACATTAAGGACAACAATCATTCCTTATATGGCTTTTGTTTCAATATCCTGGAGGTCCTTTCAATTAGCTTCACATTATATGGCCTTATGTATCAAGATTTTGCTCTATTGCAGATCTCTGCTAGTAGAGCCCAAGGTGTCTACTGATTATGACGAATGAGGGAAACCATTGAGCCTAAGTTCCTTTGAGTCTGGCTTACTTCACTTAATATGATTTTTTCTAAGTCTTTGTGAATAGTTTATTAGAGATGAAAGTCTCACAGACTTTCCTGGCCAGGCTGGCTTTGAACCGAGATCCTCAGATCTCAGCCTCCTGAGTAGCTAGGATTACAGGTGTGAGCCACCAGTACCTACCATTTCTTATGTATTTTTCTCACATTTTGTTTTGGTACTGGCATCATTTTTTTTTTTCTACTCTAAGTCCAAACAATGCAATGCAGAAAGAGAGCAAAGCTGCTACAACCACAGACCAGGACATCCCACTTGGGGGCTTATGAACTACAAAAGAGCATAAAAGGAGTCTAAATTTAAAGCTGGGGGCTCGGTGGCTCACCTCTGTAATTCTAGCTATTCAGGAGACTGAGATCTGAGGATCAAGGTTCAAAGCCAGCTCGGGCACAAAAGAACCTGAGACTCTTATCTCCAATTAACCTTTAGAAAATGGGAAGTGGGGCTTGGCTCAAGGGTAGGGTGGTAGCCTTGAGCTGATGAGCTCAGGGACAGTCCAGGCCCAGAGTTCAAGCCCCATGACTCACCAAAAAAAAAAAAAAAAAAAGAGATGAAATTTAGTGCCAATCATACAGGAGAAAACAGGATGAATTAAACCATTTCTTGAGCGTGAGGGTGTGGTCCAGTGGTTGAGTGAGTGTTAGCATCCAAGAGGATCTAGATTCACAGCAAAACAAAGTAAAAATGAAATGAAAAATATATGTCCTTTTTTGTTTTTGTTTTTTTTAATTTTTATTGTAATTAATGGAAGGATCACAGCTATATTTTCCAGATAGAAGGTGCATTACTTCACATACATTGATACCCCTTCTCATGTTTTTGTCACCATTTCCCTCCCCTCAACTTGTTTTCCTTCCTTCCCTTTCCTATTTCAAATAAATAGATAAACATATACGCAATATACCAGATAACGAAGTAAGATATTGCAACAATATGAGAATAACGAAGGGGCAACAAAAGAGATGAGAAATAACAGTACATTAAGAACAACAATCATACATTATATTGCTCTTGTTTCCATATACTGGAGGGCCTTTCATTTGACCTCATCCTATATGGCCTTTTGTTTCTAGGTTTTGAGCTATTGTAATCCTCTGCTAGGAGAGTGTAAGGTTTGTACTAATTATGACAAATGAGGGAAACCATTGAGCCTATGTTCCTATGGATCTGGCTTACTTCACTTATGATTTTTTTCCAAGTCTTTCCATTTCTTTACAAATGGAGTGATATTGTTCTTTCTGATGGCAGCATAGAATTCCATTGTATATAAACACCACATCTTGTTGATCCAGTCATCTACTAAGGGGCATCTGGGTTATATGTCCAATTTGAAATATGTTTTTCCCAGGGTTATGGGGGCAGTCATTGACTATAAATATGTATGTGTTTCTGTATAAAGAATATGCTTTTCCATATAAGAAACAGCAAATTGTCAGGCATGCATGTCCTTTTAATTACAAATAAGGAAATAGCTACACACAATTCTTATCCCTAGCCTCTTTTTCTCAAACAAACAAACAAACAAACAAACATATTTGGAGCCATTTGCCAGTGGCTCATGCCTGTAATACTAGGTACTTAAGAGACTGAGTGAGAATGGAGAATTTCAGTTAAAGGTCACCCGTACACCTTCACAAGAGTCCCTTTCTCAACCAATAGAAGCATGCTGGTAATACAGTAAGGTAGGGGGGAAGGGAAAGTGGGAGAAAAACATGAGAAGGGGTATCAATATTCAAGAAGTAATGTACCCACTACCTGATGAATGTAACTAACCACTCTATACATCACTCCAACAAAAAAAGATAAAATAAAAAGATAAACATTTCACCTCCAGAGTTTTAGGTAAATGAAAGATGAAAAGTGTTTTAATTAGGTCTTGCTTCTATGGATGTGTATTTATCATACTCCAAACTGAGAACACTGAGAAAAAGATAACCCTGCCTCAATAACATCCAAGTAAATAAGCAGACTGCTTGCTCATTGCTAGACTCAGCTTACTTATGGAGTTAGTTTTTAAAGATATTGGTAATAAGATCTCAGTTTGAAGCTTCATTGCCATGCTGTATATAGGATGCTATCGTAATGACCTTACATTGGAGTGGTCGTATGTATTTTCAGATGAGGATTTCACCAATTATAAGCACATGGAACCCAGAAACAAATAAGTACACCTCTGCCACTCATTGAGGAGGCCTTCCCCTCACTGAATCCTTGGCTCTCTCATGGCATAAAGTTAGAGATTACATTGGGCGTTGACAATACTTTATTAGTTGAGTCACAGGAATACTCTTTGTTCCCACAAGCCTATTGTTGCTTCAAGCTATGTCTTCACAAGCCTGAAATATAGCTTGCCACTTTTCACCTGGCTAATTCTTATTAATTTTTCAGATTTTAATTTAAATGTAATATCATCAGAATATTTCCTGTTCTTCCATGAAAATTAGGTCTCTCTGTTAGATTTTGGAAAATACCTTATCATTGTTCTGGTCACAAGTTTAATTGAACGGCTATTTGTTTTATATGAATGTCATCTCTAATAGGTGATAATCTTCTGGAGGTCATGGTCACACTTTATACCCAGCAGCTGGCACTGTGCATGGTTGTAAATACTTGCTAAGTGGATAAATCATAAGCTCCATACCCAGTGGCAAATGACTCATTAGTGATATGGTTGTGGCTATTTTTTTGTAGGTCCATTGTCAGTTGTGGAAACTTGTGAACATTCTCTGCTTGTGCTGATAAAGACATGAAGAGAATATCAGAATTTATCCTGAAAGCCAACATAATCCATGTGGTAGACACATCATGATTAGGTTTCATATTTTACTGAAAACAGTTCAATCTGCCTGGCCTCACTACAAGCTTTAACCAAATCTGAACAAGGTCAAGATGTTCATGTCATTAATTTTTTTTAAAGGACCAATGTACAAGGCAGGGATCCTTGTTTAATTTGTTTAATTGTCCTACTGGTTTAAAGAAAAAAAATCACATACTTCCAAATAACAAAACAATATATGCTAAGGAAAAAAATTTAAGTGAGATAGCAAAATGCCAGAAGGGAGATCCTTGGGGAGAGGTTGGTGTGCCTGTCCTTCCAGGGTAACAGAGATAGAGTTGATTAAAACTCCCATTCTCCCCATCCAGATTCCTTTGAAATATTAGCCTAGACAAGTTCATGCTGACTGATTATTCTATTCCCAAAGGGGAAAATTAAAAATTGAGAGACATTTTTCATGAATATAACTTGTCAAAAGTGCTACCGAGCAGATTCCATTTGGAAATGGAGTAAAACATAAGGCATTGTCTCTATGTTCTTTGAGTAGCTGGGAAGAAGTTTGGTTCTATTCATGGTTATTTTTGTTTGCAAGATGCACTTCTAAATGCCTCTCTGAGATTGGCTTCATATCAGCGCTTGTTTTTCCATTTGTGCCCAAAGCATGACTTTCCATGTTCGTCAATCTTCTCCAAATATTGACCATGAACTGCTGAGCTTGAATTGGGTATCTGTGATCTTGGAAAGAGTCAATCAATTAAAGTCTAGTCATATTTTCTCTTCTTGATTATAAATTGGATCATTGTTTTAAAATGTACCAATGGGTACTTACAGCAACCTCACTGAATTTCCTCAAGTATAGATTCGATTGTAAGAGTTAAGGGAAGGTTGGTAGTTCATATGTGCCTAATGGATGAATTTTTCATCATAGACCCTGCTGCAGTTCAATGGTGCCTCTCCACAATTCAAGTGTTGCTAATATGAGGTAAGACCTTTAAGAGGGGTTCCTTTTATGAATGGGATTGAGTCCCTTATAGGGGTTCTCTTTTTCTTTCTTTCTCTTGGTTGCCAGTCCTGAGGCTTGAATGAAAGGGCTGGGCACTGTCTTTGGGCTTTCTCAAGGCTAGAGCTCTACTACTTCAGCCACAGCACCACTTCTGGCTTTTTCGGTGTATGTGGTACCAAGGAATTGAATCCAGGGCTTCGTGCACACTAGACAAGCACTCTACCAGTAGGCCACATGCACAGCCCCTTATAGGGTTTTATTAAGTTAAGCTTTGCTCTTTCATTTTCTGCCATGTGGCTGCAAGAAAGTCTTCACTTGAATTCTTTTCTATATTGGCTTTAAGAATTATTGAATTACATCTGTTAAGAAATTTTAGTGTAGGTGAGAGAGGTGAAGAAAAGCCAGCTTCTGTTTGATGAATTCAATGGGTCTGAAAATATGTGAATAAAGTAGAAATTTCAAGATTGAAACCATAAATAAGAGTCAGTGTAAAGAAGAAGTGATGGCCAGTTCTTGTATCAATTGCTACAGGTTCCTATAATCCTGTGTAAGAGAGAGTTGGCTACCTCCAATGACTCCTGTTTTATTAAAACAAAATTCTTCTTAAAGCTCATTCAGTCCCACACTTTAAACATCTAAGTCTTGGAATGTATTGAACCTCAGCTCCTCTGTCCACAATTTTAGCCTCTCCTTGGGAGTCTCTCAGTAGAACTAACTTACTATCTATGGAAATAGTCTGTGTTTTTAAAGTCTCCATTGTGTTTGTTAAATACAAGAATGAATCCCCCTTTAAGACTTTTGAGCCTCTGTTTTCATGAAAATCAGTAAGTGTGTATCAATTTGACATTTGGATGATAAATACCAGCTTGATCAATAACGTTATCTCATACATTATCAACATCACTCAACAATGAGATCACAAAGGATATTGTATTGTTGGATATATTTTCATATATCCTTCCTTGAGCACAACATTAGAATCTTACACAGTTTCTTTAAATTTAACTTTGGTGAAGATGCTTTTGTATGGAGACAACTAAATCAAATTCAATACAGTTTTTTCCCATTAATTGCAATAACTATATAGATAATACTGTATATATAAGTGTATATGTAATTTATGGTTGTCATGGACATAGTGACAGATTAGAGATCTTTTCCTTTTGTGAGAAACTATATTTAGAATCACATAAACGTCTACTTTGATTTTTTTTAAACTCTGAGTTTAGTGGGTTTAGCTCAGTTTATTTGATAAAAAAACCCCACAGATAATTTGTTAATCTCATGGAATACTTGATGTGATTTGATCTTTTGTGGAATTCTAGTGGTAGTTTTCACAACTATAGTAGACATTTGATATGTTGGTTCTTGGTTGTCTAGTCTTCCCCAAAGGCATTGTGTCCTAAGTTTGTGATTCTTGCTCTAAAAAACTGGCGGAGCTGGTAGACTGTATCCATCAAGGTATGAACACAGAGCCTGGACATAGAAATTGTGACCATCTTGGTCTTATAACTTGCCTTTCCCCTTATAAGAACAGGGCACTCCTGCACCTGAGTGTACTCGATGATGCTAGCTGCTCTGCCCATTCTTGCCATGACCACTTAATCCATGAATGGAGCTCTCAGAATCTTCTCAACCGTGAAGAGAAGATGACACTCATAAACTCTTGGAGCTGTGGGACTGGTTTCCAGACCTAAAGAAACTCATGTACCCTCTAGAAAATAGAAGACAGAACTTCAAATCAGAGGAGTGTATTTTTAACTTGAGACTGATCTAAGAAGGAAGAAGGCAAAGGAATGAGGGGAGGGGAAGAAGATCGTGTTTGAGAGATGAGGAAAGTAGAGTGAGATGTGAGCTAAGACAGATTTTAGAAGCTGAGAAATGCATAAAGAATCAGTCAGAGTCCCAGCCAATAGGGTATATTGAAACCACCAGCATTAACACAACCTAGAAACAAAAGCAGGGCCTAACTCTTCTTCAGGTCCTAGAATTATTATGTTCTTGCCATCAATTCCCCCCACCCCTCTCCAAACAGAATATTACTATGTAGCCAAGGCTGTTCTTTGACATTCAGTTTTCTTGGCTCAGCTTCTTGAGTACTGTGATTGTAAGTGTGTCTTACTCTATACCCTTAATTTCCCCCCGTCCCCAGAAAAGAAACACCAAGATTTTAAATGAAATCATTAGGCTTAGCTATACTAAAAGTCTAAAAACTTCTAGAGGACCAGAGACAGTAAGAAATAAATTTATAAGATTGAAAATAGGCACATAAAATGGAAGGGTAACAAAATTCATGGTCAAGAACAGAATAAAATCTTTTAATGAGGCATGTGAGAAGCATAAGGTGTGTGTGTGTGTGTGTGTGTGTGTGTGTGTGTGTGTGTGTTGTGTGTTTGTGTGTGTTTATGTGTGTTCCTCTTGATGGTGAGCTTGAACTTTCTGCTTTGGATAAGGGGGTGAATTGGAGGCATACAGGCCCATGGAGACTCACATCATTTTTCTGCTTGTCTAACTTAGACTGGTTTCAATGTGGCTTTAAGCTTCACTGGACCAGATGGATGACAAGGGAAATCAAGAAGGAAAAAGTAATTAAGATTCAATTTTCTGCTGCATGGCCTGATCATCCAAGTGTCAGGATGAAAATATGTTCTAAGATGTCATTAACCTTATTCATTTTGGACATCCTGATGGTCAAATTGAGTAGTCCCATTTCATAGGTAGTTAAAATAAAATAGCTCTTGCTGTTTAGTTTGTAGGGAATTTAGAAGTTAAGACTGCAAAATTATGGAACCTCAGCCTAGAACTTTTCAAATTGATAAACAAAATGACAATGGAAAAAATAATAAACATATTCTTACTAATACAGATAAGTGTAGTCTACTCAGAACAATGTGGTCTCTCTGTGTCTGTCTCTCTCTGTGTCTGTCTCTGTTTCTCTGTCTGTCTGTCTGTCTGTCTGTCTATCTGTCTCTCTCTCTCTCTCTCTCTCTCTCTCTCTCTCTCTCTCTCTCTCTCACACACACACACACACACACACACACACTCAAGCTCTACAATACCCATGCAGGAGAAGTCAAGCATCCCACAGAACATATCCACAGACAATCCAGGCCCTAGACACATTCAGAGTAGGTTTATCCACCAGAAATCTGTCCATCTTCATTCTTTTCCTGCCTCTAAACACTTCATAAATCTATTGAAATAAACATACTGGGAAGGAAAAATCCTATTATCAATGCCTGTCGTGAATCTTGCCAAATGTATCATCCAATATTGGATGTCACATTATAGTTCAATTCAACGAGTAGAAACATGTTTCAAAAACAGTTTGGGAGAGAGCAATCGATTTTAACTTGTTGGATCTTAATGTGTTTTTTTTATGTGTGAATGATTATAAATAGAGCAACTCACTGCAGGGGACTTTTTTTCTCAAAGCTTATGGATTAAAAAATATGTAGTTAACCAGCTCATTTTTTCTTGCATAAGAAAGAACACGAGGTCTTCATTGACACAGAAGTATGGTTTCAGTCTCTTTCTAGTTTTTACACTTTTGTTGTTGTTGCTGCTGCTGCTAGTCCTGGGACTTGAACCCAAGGTCTAGGCACTGTTCTTGAGCTTTTTTTTTTTCTCAAGGTTAGTGCTCTACCTCTTGAGTCATAGCTCTATTTTTGACTTTTTGGGTAGTTGCTTGGAACTAAGATTCTGTTGCGCTTTCAGTCGGGACTGGTTTTGCACCATGATCCTCATCTCAGCTTCCTAAGTACTTAGGATGATAGGTAAGAGGCAGTGGTGCACACACCTTAAAAAGTTCTTTCTTTTGAAATGAGATGTCCATGGTTAAATAACTTTTTTAAATGGGGAAGGATAGGAGAGAAAATGTGAAGGATTACAAAAATCTACTTCATTATGAAATTTATTAAAAAGACTAAAATATATTTTATGAATTATAAAGCAGGACTTTTAAGTACCACTTTTCTTTTTTTAGTTTTCTAGTTTCTAGGACAGAAAGTTCACTGGGTGGCCTCCCTCCTTTCTTCCATCCCTTCCTCCCTCCTTTCCTTCCCTCATTCTCCCTGACACACAAAGTATTTTATTAGCAATGTAAGTAAACAGTTCAACAATTCCAATTAAGCAAATAATTTTTGTATGTATCTATATGTTTCTTTTTGTCTTTGTTACTTTGGAGTTATTCTTTCAATTGTTCATCAAATATCTAGTTAGCATTGACTATGCTGTCTTTGTTACAGGTATTAGTATTCTGCAAGAGATAAAATAATCTTAGGTCCCAAACATATATTAGTACAATTTAGTTATTTTTCCTGCTGATATCGGGGCTTGAATTCAAGGCCTCTTCCTTTTGCTTGGATTGCTGCTCATTGATCGAGCTCTACCACATAAGCCATACTGAATTTTGTCTTTTTTTTATCTGGTTAATTGGAGGTAAGGGTCTTATAGACCCTTTTGCCCAGGCTGACTTCAAACTGTGACATTCAGATTTCAGCCTACTTAGTAACTAGAATTATAGGTATGAGCCACCAAGCTTACATGATGATATAATTTAAGTAAAAATCCAATGCATAGCACAAAGGACAAAATTAGACATTAGAAAGTATGTCACTGAAGCTGGGTGCTGGTGTTTTTTTCTGTCATTCTAGTTACTCAGGAATCTCAGAGCTAAGGATCAAGGTTTAAAGCCAGCAGGAGCAGGAAATTCTGAGACTCTTATTGCCAATTAATCAGCAAAAAGAAAGTAGTAGGGCTGTGGATCAAACAGTGGAATGTTAGCCATGAGTAAAAAAGCCAAACAAATGTTTGAGGCTCTAATTTTAAGCCTGAGTACACACACACACGTATGTTACTGTGTCAATTAAATAATCACAGCACAATTTTAACTGGGAAGTCTTTTTTAATACAATAACATTCTCTATACCAATTGCTACATATCTATAACCAATAAATAATATTTTGTTCAGTGGTACATTACTTCTCATATTTTTGTCCCTAATTTTCCAACCTTGTTTCTTTTCCTTTCTTTCTTTTTCTTGTGGTGGGGCTTGAACTCTGGGGCTGGGCATTGTCTCTGAGCTCTGCAGCTCAAGGTTAGTTTCTCTACCAGTGAGCCATAGTGCCACTTCTGGTTTACTGGTGGTTAATTGGAGATAAGAATCTCATGGACTTTCATGCCCTGGTTGGCTTTGAACTGCAATCCTCAGATTTCAGCCTCCTGAGTGCCTAGGATTACAGTTGTGAGCCACTGGTACCTAGGTTCTTTTTACTTTCTTTTTTTTTTCCAGTCCTGGGGCTTGAACTCAGGGCCTGAGCACTCTCCTTGGGCTTTCTCAAGGCTAAAGCTCTACCATTTGAGCTACAGCACCATTTCCTGCTTTTTCTTTGTATGTGGTACCAAGGAATCAAACGCGGGTCTTTGTGCATGCTAGGCAAGCACTCTACCACTAGGCCAAACTCCCGGCCCTGGTTCCTTTTTTCTTTTCTATAAACTTATCTTGAATTAACATATGCGATTACCACAGGGGAGTTTGTTGTGATAATTTCTCATCTTTACCTCTTCCATATATTATGAACATTGTATATTTTTACTTTTTTATGTCTCTTTAGTGAGCTTTTCCCTATTTCAAAGCTGGGAAGAAGTAAAAACTTATTTAATTGCGTGTTTCAGTGTTTTTCCTTTGATATAAATATCTAAAACTAGAACTGGTTTATTATGGATGAATTTATTATTTATTCATTTATGTGTTCATTTATTGTGCTAGTTCTGGGGCTTAAACACAGTGCCTCATACTCTTGCTTGGTGCTTGGCTTTTCTGCTCATAGCAGACATTTTATCACTTGAGCCAAAATTCGTTTCTGGGTTTTTGGTGACTAACTGGAGATAAGAGTCTCATGACTTTTCTTCCTGGGCTGGCTTTGAACTCAGATCTAAAAGTCTATAAGCCACCAGCACTGACTACACACTGTGTGTGTGTGTGTGTGTGTGTGTGTGTGTGTGTGTGTGTGCAATGTACATGATATATGTCTTTTTCTTATACAAAGTCATGTAATTCCATTTGCTGACAATCTTTTCTTTTTACAGTAATTATGCCACCTTTGACATAGATCCAAATTTAATTTATTCACAGAGCTCTTTGGATTCTCATTTTGGGTATCTCAGCACTGAGGTTAAAGGTATCTATTATATTATTAACATTTATTAAAAGAAACATGTTCAATTAGAGAGGGTCATGCATTGCATAATGATGAAAGCGTGTTATGAGTTACAGATTATGGGTAATCCTAAGCTTTGAGCCCGAGGGCCACCCCCAAAATAAAAGATTGAACAAATAATGCTATGAAAAGTGCTAGTAAATCTTCCTTTCTTTCTTTCTTTCTTTCTTTCTTTCTTTCTTTCTTTCTTTCTTTCTTTCTATCTTTCTTTCTCTTTCTTTCCTAAGGATAACTTCCCAGTGGTGAAATGACTGAGCCAGGGGGTATAAAAGTCTTTTAAAGGTTTTAGAGATACAGCTTAAATGCTTTCCAAAAAGAGCATACACTTTTATCTTGTGGCAAGGAGCCCAGCATTCCTAAGTTTGCACCAGAGGCATTCGGTGTCCTTTCTCTGCTTTGTTCTGGCAACTTTCCTTGTCACCTCCCCTGCATCATTCCTTGGCTCACACCACGGAGAGGAGGTAGAGTCTCTCTCAGGCTGTTAACACCTGCTAAAATAGCGCTGAACAGCATCTGCTGCTAGCTTGCCAGATGTAAAATAAGAATGGGGGGTACTCTTTATTTTTATCATCAATATGCATGTTCTAGCTACTTTACTCTTTCTACACATGCAATAATAGCTTGTCCTGTCCAGCTCATTGGCCATATCTACACTGAGATGACAGTTTTCCCAGTAAGAACCTACAAGACTGTGTCATTTAAAAGGGCACCCATCCTCTCCTTCAGTTCTCTCTGGGCCTCTCAGCTGCTGTTTCCTCATATTGTTGATAGCCATACATCTGTCATTTCTCCAAGGAAATCAGGAACTTAGCTTTGCTTTGTTCACAGATGTACTCCCAGAAAACTCCAATGATACTTCACGTGTGGTAGATTCTTTGTAACTCTTTGTGAATAGAATTATAAACCAACCACCTAAGGATTGCTCAATATATGTGCTGGATAATTTTAAGGGGCCCAGACGTTGTACTTCACATTTTTAGGTATCTGTCCTAACTGGAGTTGCAGTAAGCCTTGGGTTGGTTGCCACACTGGAATTCCTGGCTAAAAGGCAATAATAAAGCTAACTTAGATGCATTGAGGTTTTAATCTACGTAATTTGGGGGAAAACTTGAAATGGGAAATGTGCTGCTTTATGCAAAAACACTCTTTGTTATTAAATAGAAGCCAGGTAGCTAGTGTTAAATATCAACTTGGTACTGATTTGCTTTCTTCTGTTTTTATCACCATCTCAGATTGCTGAGAGTATTGCGAAGGTTACTTTACTGTTACTTTCAAAATCCTTTGACAAATGAGAGGTACAATTTAATAATGTATGATCAACTCTTATTTTTATGATTGCAGGCACTTTCATATCTATATACAGTCACCCCAGAGTAACTCAGAAACAAAGTATCAACATTAAATGAAAACATGCAGCCTTTGCTCTCAAGCCTCAATCTTATAGAAGCTGCCATGAAATTTGCGCATTGTCTCTGAGGCATATCGGGGAAGCCTCGTGCTCACCTCTACCAGGGCCTTTGACGTTGTTGCTGGCTATTCTATTTGGAACAAAACTCTCAAATTGCTAAAGGCAATTATTCATATTTAGCTGTCAGTAGGTTTAACAAAACCATGGAATATTACAGTTAGGAATCTTTTTCCTGTCTAGAAGCCTCATTTTATAAATGAAGAAACAATCCAAACAATATATGCTTGTGGTTATGTGATCAATAGTAAGTAGTATTGCACTGCTATTAATTCCTTTCTCCTAAGCAAAAATGCTTTATATTCTTGCTTTCAAATACAATGTCTCAAAATTAACTATGTGCCAGACTCTTCTCTACATGCTGGGGCTATGGCTATACACCATGAAAACAAGACTCCCATCTAATTTCTGTAAGAATACATCATATTTCCTCATACTGAAGATGGTTTCATGTTTACTTCAATTCTTTGGTATAAAGTCATATCCCATCTTTACAATCCATCATTTTCATTTTCTTCTTTGCTTTTTTCCTCTCTCTTTACCATATCAAACATTGCTTCACATTTGTCTAAAAAGATCTCTGGAAATGAAATAAAAGAGTAAGAGTTAAAGAATAAAACTAGCCAACACAATCCTGAAATCATGTCTATGTCTCTTTAAAAGACAAAATTTTAGGGTATTTTTATTTGTGTGTATTTCTCCTTTCTGTGTTTAAGGTGGCTTATAAAATGTGCACTATAAAAACCAAGATAATGGATGCAAAGGGGAAATAATAAGGGAAATGGAGTTAGAAAAATTTGTGGAGTTCTGTTGAAGTTTCAGTGAGGATAATATACAAGATATACTTCTTCCTGGTATTCTTCACTCTCCATATATTCAGTTCACATTTTATCTGAACTTCCTGGGAGCAAATGAGGGAACAGAAGAAACTATGCGAAAGAAAATGTACTCATTACCTGACTCATGTAATTGTAATCCTTCTGTACATCACCTCTATAATAATGAAAAGTAAATTTAATTACAATAATAAAAATATATGATTGATAAAATAATAAAGTGAAAGAAGCTGATTCTTAGAAGGTATGATTTTTACTACAATTTTGAAGTTTTCTATATCTTTATAAAAACTACTGTGCAGTATGTACAATATTCTTAGCAGTATATGTCTACAATATGGTAGCTAGTGTGATCATTCACCCCAAACCATTAGCGAGGTACTTTATTCTAGGGATATATATTTATATAACCCTATGTGTATGTATATGTACAGTGACACAGAAGTCAGAGTGGCCAACAGTCTGGGCTTTTAAATGACTTTGGAACAGAATCTAGCCACTAACTTAGCCCATCTATCCTTAAGGCTCAAAGGGTTTATACTAAGGATCAGTGAAAAAAGTGAACTATTACAGAGTTTTTCTTTGTCTTCACAAAGGGTGAAATGTAATTGCAATACAAGGTGATGAAGGCTGTGGTGGAAAAATGCAATGTATTGTGGGGTGTCAGAGAAGGGAAGCTCAGGAGTGTAGCAAAGGCTTCCTAACAGGAAGTGAGTTGCCAGCCAGCCTAGAGAGATGTTAGGAATGCACAAACATGGAGAAAGAAGAAGGAATGGAGAAGACAAAGAAAAGCAAGGAAAAGGGAACAGTGGGAAGAAGAGAGATAAAAGAGAAATGAAGACAGTTCATAATACTTCAGGCATCTGGTCAAAAGTGATAAGATGAATGACAATGAAAAGAAAGAAATACTGTCCAATGATCTCAAGGAGAAAATGGCTTTTGACTGGTCTTTTTAAAAATATATTTTTATTGCAATTAATAGAAGGGTTACATTATATTCACCGGGTAGAAGGTACATTACTTCACAAACATTGATACCCTTTCTCATGTCATGGTCCCCATTTCCCTCCCCACACTCCCGCTCATCTTGATTCCTCCCTTCCCTCTCCTATTTCAAATAACCAATGAAGCATATATACAATATATCAGATAACAAGGTGAAATAATGTAACAATATGAGACAACCAAGGGATAGCAAAAGAGATGAGAGATAACAGTACATTAAGGACAATAATCACTCATTATATGGCTTTTGTTTCTATATCCTGGAGGTCTTTACATTTAGCGTCATACTATATGGCCTTATGTATCTAGATTTTGTTCTGTTGTAAATCTCTGCTAGGAGAGCCCAAGGTTCCTACTGATTATGACAAATGAGGGAAGCCATTGAGCCTATGTTCCTTTGAGTCTAGCTTACTTCACTTAATATGATTTTTTCTAAGTCTTTCCATTTCCTTCCTTGCAAATGGGGCGATGTCATTCTTTCTGACAGAAGCATAGTATTCCATTGTGTATAAATACCACATCTCGTTGATCCACTCATCAACTGAGGGGCATCTGGGTTGTTGGTTCCATATCTTTGCTATGGCAAATAGTGCTGCAATGAACATTGATGTGCTAGTGGATTTAGTATGTCCTTGTTTCTGGACGATTGGGTAAATGCCAAGTAGTGGAATTGCTGGGTCATAGGGGAGGTCTATGTTTAGTCTTTTGAGGAACTGCCATACTGCTTTCCATAGTGGTTGAATGAGTTTGCACTCCCACCAACAGTGTAGTAGTGATCCCTCCTGGCCACATCCCCTCCAGCATCTGTTGTTATTAGTTTTCTTGATCCTGGCCATTCCAACTGGAGTGAGGTGGAATCTTAGAGTTGTTTTGATTTGCATTTCTTTTATGACCAGAGATGTTGAGCATTTCTTCACGTGTTTATAGGCCATTTTTATTTCTTCTTCAGAGAAGACTCTAAGTCTTTGGCCCATCTTCTAATGGGATGGTTGTTTCTTGCAAATTAGTTTTGGAGTGATTCAATTTTTTAAGCTGTTGATATATTTTAGATATGAGGCCTTTGTCCGTTGTATGGTTAGTGAAGATCTCCTCCACTGTGTAGGCTTTCTAGTTAAGTTGCTAGCTATGTCCTTTGCCATACAGAAGCTCTGTAGTTTAATGCAGTCCCACTTATCCAGCTTTTCTCTGATTTGTTGTGTTTCTTGGTCCTTATTAAGAAAGTTTCTACCTGTGCCAAGGAGACCTATTCCTTCTTGTAAAGTTTTCAGTGTATCTGCTTTTACCTTGAGGTCTTTGATCCATTTGGAGTTAATCCTAATGCAGGGTGACAAAGAAGGATCCAACTTTAGTTTTCTGCAGATGCTTAACCAGTTTTGCCAGCACCATTCATTGAAGAGGCTGCATGTGACTGGTCTTTACAAGATGCCATATCCCAAGGGTAAGTCAATTGTGCCCTGGACCTTACATTATGGAGGTGAAGAGAAGACATATTTAACAACCATTTGAAGTTAGACTGAACATGGCTTGGTGAATGACTTGATATGGGAAATAAGGAAGAGAGAGAGAAGTCAAAATAATTTCTGGTTTCTTGGCTTGGGCGGCTGTCCCGATTCTTGACTGAGAAAATCAACAGGGCAGAAAAAGTTTGGGAGTTGCTGGAAGGCACAAGGATGACTTTTGGACAGCCTGGTTTTGAATGCACATGAGAGATTCAATTCTAGCAGAGCACTGGCCCTGTGTGTTGGAATCTTGTGAATGAAGTTGCCCTGTAAATCCAACTTGTGAGATACCAGCACTGGACTACAAAGGAAGTAGCTGAGAGCACTACAGAGGGTAGGTATAGGAAGAAGAGTGGGTATAGGCTGGAACAATGGGGCACATTTCCAGGTAAGGGAGTAGCAGAAGGAACCAAAGAGATTGACAGAAAGCAGGGTAATATGATGTTGTGAAGCCAAGGTGATGGAGAGCTTCCAGATTTGTCAGTGAACACTGAATGTTGGAACAGTAAAATCCTGTCAACAAGACAGATTTTCTGACAACCCTTAGATGCCTGGAAGTTTTTGCAGTAAAATCAGCAACCTGCACACAGAGCCTCAGAGAGAGATTTGCAAAACATGTGAAGATTTGCAAAAGGAATACAGAGTAGTTACTCAAAGCATTGGATTCTAGCCAGACTTCCTGGTTTGAATCCTATCTCAGTGAGTAGAATGTTACTCAGAAGTATGAAGAGTAGGAAATGCTTAATGGTAAACATTAGAAGCTTCAAAGCAAGTTACCCAAAGGTACTGATAATACATAGGAATTGATAATACATATCATGATGCATGACTTGAATCTTCTTAATTGGTTCCACATTATCCCATTTGCCTTTGTGTTTCTTCAAGATGTTCAAGGCAAGCAAGTACTCCTTCCTTTGGTTGCTTCAAGTCAAAATCTCATTCCAAAAGGTTGGGCCAGACAAGGGCTATTTATCAGCAGTGAATGGAGTGATAATTTGCTGAGCCATTGGCTTTATTATGGGATAGTAGCTTCTCACTGTTAAAGTCACCTACAATTCTCCTCTGATTGAGTCTCTAGAACCAGATACTTGTACAGTAATCATAACTTTGGTCTCACAGCCTCTCGCCACTCATTAAAGACTGTAATCATAGAGCAAGTGCCAGATGACCTGCTAAAAATGATTTATGCGTTATATTTGCAGATTAAACATAATTCACCTTGAAGTGAATATTGGCTCTACATTCCTGGTCATGCAGAACTTTTCTTACAGCATCCAGAGGTGGCATTTTTTTTCCCCTGTGGACTATATTGAAGGACTAAATAGCCAGGATGCTAGAAGAGGTCAGTCATCTTTACATGTGAGGATGTAGCCGGACTGTGTTCAATTGTGCCCTCTAAAGAAGTTTCTGTCTCTTCCTCAAAAGCAGCTATGATCAATGAATTACTATAAACTTAGAAACTAGGGATCCGTGAGTAAACTTAAATTTTATTTCTTTTGTGGAGATGGTTTCATCTTTGTACTTGTCTGTAACCATTTCTCTATGCTCCTCCTTGAAAATGTTTTCATTGCTATAATCTCTCTCTCTCTATATTTTAATATGTCCCATTTTTTTATCTGTGTGCAGTGGCTCACCTTTGTGATCCTGTCTGCTCAGGAGGGACAGCATAGGAGAATCATGGTTTGAGACCAGCCTAGGCCCAAAGTTTGCCGGCTTCATCTCAATCAATAAAGTGAAGGACTACAGTGTGACTCTATTATTGTCACTACATGAGAAGCACAAATAGGAGGATAATGTTTCAGGACATTGTGGGCACAAATACCCAACCCAACATTGGTTTTTACATCATATTTCAAATGTCATGTTTAACAAACAAGTATTCAAGAAGGAAAAAAATTCCATCTCTTTGAAAAAATAAGACAGGGCAAAAAAATGCATAAATGAAAATAAAGGACTAGCCAAAAATAAACTTTGAGTACTGGCAGGTTCTGAGAGCTTTTTCCTAACCAATAGAGAATTTCTTCCTGCTTCTTCCCTATCCCTCTCTCCTCTCATTGGACCCTGAACTCCAAAAGTATTTGAGAGGTTTTAGCAACTGAATGTAAAGCATTAGTTTTAATAGCGTCACTATAATCATAATGATGAAGGAAAAAAGACTTGGGAAACAAACATTAGAGCATTTTGTTTTTATTTGTCAACTCTATTACCTTCCTAGAAATCTTGCTCAGTCTACAATGCAATGGACAGAAGACTTTTCAAATCACTCTGATCTGCCAGCAACGAACATTTTCCTGCTCATGTCCCATTGCCTACCTCCACTAGATGCTGGCCTTGGCTAATTCCATGAGATTTCATTCTGGCCAGGATCACTGGCAACCTTGAGAAAGTCCCACTTTCTTGTAATTTCATTTGTGTCAAATAACAAATGAATGTTCTCTTTTGAAGGCCCAAAACCCAAAGTGACCTAAATCCTTGCTCAAGTTTTACTGTGGGTGGACATAAGGAAATTCACTGATTGGATTTCATCTAATGCGTTGCTAAGCAACAGTGGTGGGAGGCCCACCAGCTCCTGTGTGTGAACTGTCTTGAGTCACTGTGTTTGTGCCCACTTAGACATCTGGTCCTCTCACAGACAAGATTGGGATTTATTGAGGCTGAGAACATTCCAGATGCTGGGAAGAAAAGAATCAATGGCTTTTGAAAATCTGGGCACACAGGCTTTTCTCGGTCTTCTACTGTTTGTTTTTATTTTTCCTCAGCCTTGACCTGAGGATCTATACCAAATTGCATAGTTTTAAAAAAAAATTTGGAGAATAATCACTTTACTATAGGACGTCATTCAACATGCTGAAATCTAAGCTGAAACCACATAGGAAATTATCTACTTCTTAGATAAATTAACCACATTCCCCCTTCCTACTGCTCAAGGTCAAGATCTTTTCTCATTCCCTACCTATGAGCACATCTCTTGTTATATTCTTTTGTTTGTTCCAACAGCACTTAGGCACCTGTGTTTTCTAGTGATTGTACTTGGTGCACTGAAAATACTGCTCTTCTGAAATTTAAGTTCAAAGAGACAAGCAAATAACTAAACAGAAGAACATATGAATCCCTGAGGAAGGTAGAGGGAGTGGGGCCAGGCCTGGGAAAATGGGAGCTTGCAGGCGGGGGGGGGGGGGGTCTCACCTAGCGGGTGTTGGTAGTAGTTGTGTCTGGCACCTGTGGATTCCAGGACTGGACTACCTTTACACTCCCCCAGGAGTGCTCATTCTGTAGGTTGCAGCAAACTGGGTGTGAGACGGTGGGGTGCTACTGTCACAGTGCTTATGCATATCCACAGGGCTCAAATGGGGACAAGCTAGCTGAGGGCTTTGTGCCTGCTTGCTTCTTTCTTTCTTTCTTTTTTTCTTTTTCTTTCTTTCTTTCTTTCTTTCTTTCTTTCTTTCTTTCCTTCCTTCCTTCCTTCCTTCCTTCCTTCCTTCCTTCCTTCCTTCCTTCCTTCCTTCGTTCCTTCCTTCCTTCGTTCCTTTCTCTTTCTTTCTTTCTTTCTTTCTTTCTTTCTTTCTTTCTTTCTTTCTTTCTTTCTTTCTTTCTTTCTTTCTTTCTTTCCTTCTTCAAAACCACTTCCTTGAACCTGACGTGGAGACGTTACAACTACACAAGATCATATCTGCCTGTCTCTTCACATTTAGTAGACTCAAGGAATTTTACTTTTTTCCTTCTTGCTCTGTTTCTGAAAGATTCATAACTGATCATATTTCTCGGCAGGCAAGAGAGAGAGAGCTTGTTTTGTATCCAGTTTCAAGGTTCACTTTATACTTCACAACACACTAAAACTTTCCTAATCTTCAATAGTTCATCCTACATTATGACATACTGTAGTCATAGACAATGATATGCCAAATCAAGTGAGCATTGCTTTGTTTTTTGGCTGTTGATTTCTTCTTTGCTATAAATTGTTAGTGTTATTAGATCTTGCAACTGTCCAGACAGTATATCATAATGACCCTTGTTTCCAGAAAGAACAAAAGCTTCAGAAATGAACAATTACTTCATACAAGTTACCTTGTTTATCCTAGTTCAGAGACTGCCTGAAGGTTGGATGAGGCTCTACTTCTGAGTTCATTTCTATTTTAACTCTTAAAAAAATTTTCCCTTCTTCACATTATCATGAGAAATTTAATTAAGTCAGAAGACAACTCTAGTTAGAGTTGACTGGAGGGGAAAGAAATGTGTTCTCTAAGAGCTAATTCTGGTTGGTATCACATAATGTTATAGCAGAGCCTGCATTTTAATATGTCATATTCCAACCCATATTCCCAAGCCTGGCTCAGGATCTGACTGCTCACCTGTTAGAGAAGGGGAGGTGTGGAATGTGAGATGTTCCATGTTTAAAAGTTAACTCTTTTGGAAATTCTGAAATATTTCCCAAATGACTTATGTTTTAAGCATAACTTAATATGACTTTCTTAAGTGCCAAAAGAGCAATGAGTAAAGTGTTGTGATATGGGATAAGTGGAGGATAACATGATAACTGTAAAATAATTCGTCTGAAGCTGAGTGCTGGTAGCTCACACCTGTCATCCTACCAACACAGGAGGCTGGGATCTGAGGATAGAGGTTCAAAGCCCATTAGAGTCTTATGGCCAATAAATTAACTAGCAAACAGCCAAAGTTGTAGGTGTGGCTCAAGTGATATAAGAAGACAAAGCTAAGGGACAGCACCTTTAGCCCCAATACTGGAACAAAAAAGAAGAAGCTACATAAGAGATTTTTTAAAAAGCAGTCTGGGTAAGGCAATTTTAGAGTGTTATCAAGGTTCTACACACCTTACTTCTGCTGTGGGGACAGGGAAACAGCGAGTTAAGGGACTGGTGGGGAGGTTGGAGGGGGGCTGTGAGGATAGTAAAGTAACTACTAGAAGGTAGGTGTGGCCTATAGTCACCGGAGGAGATTTCTGAGATAGAAATGGTCATCCAGAGTTGTCTATGTCAAGTGACAACCAGGCTGTCACTCTTCCCTATTCAAAGAGGGACTGAAGTCAATAAGGAAGAGAGGAGAGGTGGGAGACCAGCCAGAGAATTATACAGATGTCTCCAAATTGCATCTCTAATGCGCACAGACATAAAACTCATAGCTTAACACATCCCAGCCTTATAAAGCAGAGACAGACTCATGCTTGCATCTGAGTGGGAGAGGAGAGAAGTTCTGGACTGAATTAACTTTTGTAAGTTATGACACTATATTTGACAAGACTTTTTAATTATTGACAGAAGTCTGTTCTTGTGGCTGAAATAGACCAGAGACCATGTATTATATGAAAATTACCCTCCCCCAAAGCCAAGTAATTTACCTAAAATCTCTTTCTGAAACCAAGAGGAAATCATTCAATAGGGCTCATTTGAACAGAGAATGGTGACGAAAAATAAATTTTTTTGTTCTCTAGTGTAACTTAATGTAATCAACAAAGTATGAAGGGAAATGTGAATTGTAAGTTCAATTAGAGTACCTGGTTTAGTGAGGATCACTTATTTAAGACTTTATTTTGTTTCTATATAAATTTGAAACTGAAAGCTTAATTTATCTTTTCTCATACCAGTGTTTCATTTGGTTTTCCACTCTATCACTAAAGCATCTTTCAGCTGAGTATAGATTTAGACCTGTCTTCCTGAGCTGAAGAACAAATGGGTAATGGCTTTCCCAGTCCGTCTACTATGTGCAGGACCTTTGACAACAGTGGTGATGTTAACTCAAAAGCTGCTCTGAAGACAGCGTGGGCCACCAGGTACACCTAAACACGTTCAAATTAGCCTTAGCTGTGGCAGCAGTCAGGATGGAGTGGACGTAGATCGTCAGCCTAACAGTAAGGACAGAAGGTCCTAGTCTTGTCACGAAAGCTTTCCATGTGGGGGGCTAAACATTCAGCACAGACACGGACTGAATAAATAAGAGGAATGCTCACCATGTGATTTTGATCTAAAAAGGGTTTCTAGACTCCTCTGGAGGCCAATGACAGTCAGCAGGACAGAGTGCATCATATATGTGATATGTTTATAGACCCAACAACTACCAAAAGATCACTGGAGAGCTTTTCCTCAAGGATAGTGCATCCAAACAGAGGAGTGAGGTCACAAATACCCAAAACAAACTGATTATTAATAAAGTCATCCTGACTTTTCAAGGTGATGGGTATGAAGAGAGAGAGAGAGAGAGAGAGAGAGAGAGAGAGAGAGAGAGAGAGAGAGAGAGAGAGAGAGAGAGAGAGAGAGAGAGGGAGAGAGAGAGAGGCAGACAGACAGACAGACAGACAGAGACAGAGAGAGACACAGAGAGAGACACAGAGAGGGAGAAAGAGAGAGGCTCATCAAACAGTTATGTGCTGCAGATGAAAGTCACTGATAAATATACAGTGAGCATAATTTCTTAGAACTCAAATGAGAACATTAGTGGTCTGTATATATTCATATCTATGAGTAAAAACTATATTAAATAGTGTGGAATTGAAACTATATTGGAATAGGGTATGTGGGAGCGAATAGAAGAGAGTCCTTTTGTCTGATTTCTTTCTTTCTTTCTTTCTTTCTTTCTTTCTTTCTTTCTTTCTTTCTTTCTTTCTGTGTGTCTTTCTCTCTCTCTCTCTCTCTTTCTTTCTTTCTTTCTTTCTTTCTTTCTTTCTTTCTTTCTTTCTTTTTCTTTCTTTCTTTCTCTCTCTCTCTTTCTGGCAAACCTAGGGTTTGAACTCAGGGCTGCAGCATTGTCCTTGGGCTTTTTCCTCAAGGCTTGTGCTCTGCCACTTGAGCCACAGCACCACTTCCAGCTTTTCTATATATGTGAACCGAAACCGGGTCTTCGTGCATGCTAGGCAAGCACTCTACCACTAGGCCAAACTCCCAGCCTTCGTCTGATTTATTTCTTATGTTAGTGCCACTCTTGGAAGCTGCATTTCTCCAGAAACACTAGACTAGAGACGGAGAAGGTTAACCTTGGCATCACTGTCATGTTTAACCTTTCCACAGCAGCTAGGATAGCTTCAAACATGAAGGGCATTATTTAGGGTCTAATGACACTGATTGCACACAAGCCATTGCTGTGAGGCAGTTGGCCTCATAGGCTAAAACCTGACTGTGTAGGTTCCATGCAGGTTCTTCACAAATGTGGGCAAGGTATTTAACCTCTCTGTGCATGTGCAATGTTATCTGTACAGTGAGGTTAATGATAATATCGATGTCATTTTGCTGTTCTATCAGTTTAGAAGACTTCCAGGCACACTGAATATTTATATAAATACTAATGTGATTGCTTTACATGCTAACATAGTTGCTGCAGTGGGGGAAATGTGTTAGATAGTTGGGAGGAAAACACTGGAAAGCCCTTGTCAGATAATATTTTGAAAGCCTTTTGTTTAATTTCTATATTTAAGCAGAGCATCCTGGTGAGTTTGGTTCAGACTATCACTGGATTAAATCGGTAAAAACACATCACTTGGTCTCTTGCTTCCTATGCTTGCCTCTGTATTTACAATTCATAGCTTCCTTTCCCCTTTTCTCCCTATTCTTAAAAGTGCCACAGTAGCTGTTTGTTGATATTCAGATCACAGCCGCAATCCCTACCTAATTAATGGAATGTCATCTTCCCCTGAGTTTGCTTCATCTAGTCTACACTGCAGCAGAGGCCCCACCAGTCCAAGTTCCTTTCTTCCAGCTTGTCTTCTCATGGCTTGCATTTGTCTCATTTGATATCTTTGCTCAGAACAATAATCCGAAGTATAGTTTCAGTTTTTCTTCCATTGCCTCATTTCTTTGCAGACCTCTTTATGCAGGTTTCCTGTTTCTGCTGCACTGCCTAGCTCTAACAGTTTTCACTTTTTCTTCTTGTAGCTTTTGGTATTGGTAATCAAATCCAGAGTCTTGTGTAGGCTTAAGCAAGTGCTCTGCCATGGAACCACTCTCTCAGTCCTATTATCTTGTTTTTTAATTAAAAAAGATTTCCATTCTCCTTTTTTGCACTACAAAGGTAGGAACTATTAGAAAACAACCGTGTTCCAAGTCTCTCCATTTCCTTACGAATGGGGTGATGTCATTCTTTCTGATGGCAGCATAGAATTCCACTGTGTATAAATACCACACCTTCTTAATCCAAAAATCATATTAAGTGAAGTAAGCCAGACCCAAAGGAACATAGGTTTAATGGTTTCCCTCACTTGTAATAATTATTACACATCTAGGACTCTCCTAGCAGAGGATTACAATAGCTCAAAACCTAGGTACATGAGGTCATATAGGATGAGACTAAATGAAATGATCTCTAGGGTATGGAAATAAGGGCTTTATCTTGTGTGATTATTGTTCTTAATGTACTGTGCCATTTTTTCTTCTCTTTTTTTGCCCCTATGGTTAATCTAAAGTTGTTACTGTATCTGACTTTGTTATCTGGTATATTGTATATACATTTATTGTTTATTTGAAATAGTGAAGGGAAGGAAGGGAAAAATGATTGGGAGAGAGTGGGAGAAAGGAAAGGGGGACAAAAATATGAGAAGGGATATCAATGTGTGAGAAGTAATGTACCTACTACCCGACAAATGTAACTGTAACCCCTCTATACATTATCCCAACCAAAAAAATTGCTAGGTCTATTTGTATAAAATACCATTTATATCTTAAAATAATGTAGCTCTACCTAAACCAGAGTGGATGAGCATTCCTATATAAAAATAAAAGAATGGATTTATTAATGCAAGCAAAAATAAATGTACATGAATAATGGTTAAACACAAAAACAAAAGCAACTGTTTTCTTGCTGGCAGTAGAAGACAAGCCTAGCACGACCAGCACACAGGAAAGGAGATGCTGTCATGATCAAATCATTTATTTTCTCAGTGCTTTGCAAAATCTCTCTGGGATCCTGTCTTACTTTAAAACCTTATTCTGGGTTTTATTGCTGCTCTGGTTTGTTTGCTAGTAGTCTCACTCAACGACAAGTTTCATGGATTGCTTGTCCATGATTACTGACATGATTATTCATATGCCACTTGTAGATTTGTTGTATCCTGTCTGAAGTTCCTTCCTTTATTTTGTGACCCACATATATGACCTTCCACTTGCCAAAAACCATTTGTGACCACCTAGGGAAGAGGCCAAGGACTAGAGTCAAAATGGACCTCACACTTGTGTCCAGAGGTAAAGGACCAGTGAAAGAGCAGCAGCTAAGTTACTGAAGAAGGTTTCATGTAAAAATCAATGCCATGTGGCCTGAGAGACAGGTATAGACATAAAAGTAGACGGCAAAGCCAAAGGGTCAGTGGCATAGTGGGCTGAAACATGGAGAGCAAGACAAGAGTCAGGCTGGATGATAAACTCTGTGTGGCAGGGGCTCAGCCTGCCTTGTTCATCAGTCTATCCCAGCACCTCAAAACCCCTGGCAAATAGCAAGTACTCAATAGTCATTTACTGAGTGAATAAATGTCTTGGATGATAGCCATAAGCTGGACGGTTGTAACTAGTTCATAGTCAGTGAACCGAAAGACACAAAGCTCTCTCCAGAGGGCAATGGAAGCTGTGGATTTCCACTGCTCTGCCCCACCCTCACTGTGTCAGCAATGAAGCTCCATATGGGCTTGTCACATCTAGTCACGGAGCTTGTCAGACTCCTGTCTCTTCCTAAACAGGGCTGAAAAATGCAGCAGGGGACGCAGCAAGCTCTAATTGGCTCCGGTTGACTTGAGCAAGGCTTCTGTGGGTAATGCTTGCAGTTTGTTATGTTATAAACTTCTCTCCTACAGTTAACACAATATTGGTTCCATGACCTTCTCCCATTTTTTCCTTAAAAACATCCTTTCATTGAATAAAAAGGAAGGAGAATGATATGCTTGCAGGCAGATATGTAGCTTTTGTAATTATGACTGAATTATATAGTTCATTACATCTTAGTATCTGGAGTGAAGCCACAGCTTTTCGAAGTTGATTTGCATGACATGCCTCATCTCACTTTTCTTAAGAGACCCTGCTAAGGTGCATTGTCCTAGCTTCAGAGGCAGCAAGGTACCATGCAGCTTGACAATTATCCAGTCACCAAGACCAAACATGGAACTTTCAATAGCAACTCAGTGATGAGGCCCAGAAGATAATTATTATTTAGCTAGAATCAGCTATTAAGTTAACATGAATTTTTGGACTTTAAGAAGTCAGAAAATTGTTCCAAGCTAGATTTGCGTTGATAAAGTGAGATAACTCTTATTACACTGGAACCTTGAGCAAACACAGTTGTCTGGGTAACTCTGACCATTTGTGATGTTATAAGACCATTTTCCATAATCAAAAGATATGATCTCAAAGACCTTGAACTATCTACGAATATTGCTTCTAGAATCATGGCACCATTGATTTTGGGTCTAGATAATTCCTTGTTTGGAGGGCTTTTTCATAACAACTCAAAATGTCTCTAGGCACTGCCAAATGTCCCCTGGGTTGGGGGCAAAATTATCCTGGTTCAGAACTACAATTGGAAAGGTTCTTGGGTCTATATGTGGTAGTGATTTTAAGAATGAATTTAATTCTCTAGAAAATTCTCAATGACATCACCTTAGATTGATAGTAGATCAGGTAACATTTTTTTTATGTTGTTTACAGATAGATTTAACATTGACTGTCCCTTCTTTCCCTCTTTATTGGCAGGCCAATATTAGGTTGTAGTATCCGTAGGCATGACCACATTTTCTCTTGCTTTGAATTTCTTCACAAAAAATTTTATCACAGGAAAAATGATGGATGGTTGGTCTTATCTAAGCACTAATGTGTGCTAATATGACAGAAACTTCAACTGGAAAGAATTCCTGCGTTCAACCAGTACAAGGTAAAGGCTCCAAGGTCATATTTCCTCTTTTGTTCACCACTGTATTCTAGCATCTAGAAAGAAGGGTATCTACTACATAGTAAGAGCTAAGAAAATATTAAATGAATTAATAATGTCACTTTCTTAAAAAACATGACTGATGGCTCTTACTATATCTCCTAAAGGATACTATTTAGAGCTATTAGGAGGGGGCCTAAGGCTTTCTTTATTTTTATTTATTTTCTAATCATTATCCTCCTTTCTCTGATACATAATACAAGGAATATCAGCAGGAGAGGAGGAGGAGGAATAGAAAAAAAGAGGAATAAGATAAGGATGAGGAAAAGGAAGGGAAGAAAGAGGAGGAAGACAAGGATGAGGAGAAGGAGAAAAGGAAAGAGAAAGAGGAAGAAGACAAGAAGAAAAGGATGAGGAGGAAGAGGAGAAGCAGCAGCCGAATAAGTAGAAGCAGAAAAATTCTGAGACACTAAGAATGAGGGGCAAAAAAAAGTCAGATGAAGTCAAGCTTTTGCTGGGTGATTTGCAGACATTTCTCACCTGCCTTCTGCTTCATTTCCTGAGAAGTGTCTCGGTGTGACAATGCCTGCAGGCGATATGTGAAAGGCTACCAACTAAAGGAATGGTTTGCTCCTACAGATTCATTTTGTTTTATTCCATTTTCAGCGAAAATGGATAGTTTTAATTAAATAAGAAATGAAAGTCATATTTTCTATTCTACATACACTTTTCTTTTTATTAGAGAAAGTCATCACAGCTCTAGGTGGTATACAAAGGCCACTGCTATGAGGATTTATGACTGCATCAATGCCAGCTTCTAAGAGTCACTGACATTGCTTTGCCACTGTGCCAGTAGCCTCTGATGTGATGTTGCCATTATTTCTGCAAAGCACCTTGGTAAACTAATGCAAATCCAAGTAAATTTAAACATAACGTAATCTAACTTACTTTTGATCCATTGGATCCTCACCTGCCACCAATCCGCTAAGCTCCCTCCTGAGAACATAGTTGTGAAGGAGGATTGTCAATTTGTTACCCTATTTAACAATAAACACAGAATTTAAATTCCCTTCCTGAATACTTATCAACCTTAATTTTCCCCAGACTTCAAGTGAGGAACTTTGAAAGACATGTTAACTTTTTGAAGTCATGCGCATAGTACTTACTACGTTTATCTCAAAGGTCAAAACTAGACAAAAGACATGAAGCATGCAAGTTGTGGGACGTTTTTTCCTATAGTCACCTGCTTGGTTAAAGGATTGACAGGATGTTTTCACGTAGAGTGAAAAGAATCTTGTTGGAAACACATTATTGGCTGGTGAAGGTTGAATACCAGGGTAGACTCTGTAATACTGAGTAGAGGCTCTGTTGTGGTATCCACTGGATCTGTACAGATCAGACAGTTGGTTATAACAGGCCAAGCATTATAGCAGAAAGATAAAATATTGATTTAGTTTCTACAAATATTTTTTAATTTATTTATTATCTAACAAATCAATATTGAGAGCAAGCCTGTGAAGGGCAAGATGAAGAGGTAAAGAATGAGAACAGCATGGGGGCTGCCATACAAGCTACCCAGAAAAGAGTCAACCAAGCACTGTGCTAAGGGCTGTCACAGTGAGGAGGGGGTGTCTCAGGAATGTAAGTGGCACCAGGAAGGCTGACTAAACTTCCTAGAGAAAGTGACATTGAGCCAAGATGTCAGAAAACCATGATTGCAATTAATATTTTGAAGCATTAAAAATAACCACACAGTTTAAAAACATAAAGTCACAAAAAATTTAGCAAGTTTAGAAGAAGTGGTATGGCCAATTAATTGGATATCATACCAATGAGTTTAAGTCTTATACTATTGTTCATTTCTTTCTTAAGGTGTAGCATTTGATATACAATTCTGGGATTTGAACTCAGGCTCTTGTGCTTTCAAGGCAGGCATTCTACCACTTGAGTGAAACTCCTAGTCTTTATGGTTGTTAGTTTTCAAATATGTGTTCACATTTTTTTCCCCCTTGGGGCCCTTCTAGACTACCGGTACCTCTATCTAGATTTCTCAGATACCTGGGATCGTAAGCGTGAACCACCCTGCCCACTTGTTTGTGGAGATGTATTAAAAATAAAAAAAATAAAAATATTATGCCTGGATTGGCCTCAAGCTGTGATAGTCTTGATCTTTGTTGCCTAAGAATTTAGCTGGGACTTTAAACTTGAGCCACTACATTCAATTGACATACATCTCTTTTCTACAACTTTTCCTTATATGATTGTGTGTGGGTTATGAAAATAGAAACTGGAATATGCTGTTTTACTTATATTTTAAATTAATTTAAATTCTGCTCACCAGCATTAAAAGTTTCTTTGAAGATGTAAAACCATTTACAAATACTAGAAGGATTTATTGGCTTGAGAAATATATAGATTAAATATAGTTATATAATTTTTCCAAGTTGGAGGAATTTAAAAATATTAAGTAATTGAACAAACAGGTTATGATTCCATAAGTCTGGTTATGAATGCAATGTATATTGATCAATGTACCCCTTCCTTTGTTCTTCCCATTTTTCTACTCCCACCATACCCCTCAATTTTACATAAGCACATTGAATATAATAACTGCACTTACTTGTCTCTACCCCCCCATTGACCACCCTTCCAGCACATATTGGAGGCTGGATTTCTTTTTTCTAGATACAATTCCATTAGACACATTGTCACACAACTCATGTGTTATGCCAATTACTTGGATATTTGATTATAAATAAAGCTTACCTTTAAGGACTAGCATACTTTAAGTACTTCACTTGCTAGCAATAATACCAATAGACAATAATACCAATAATGGGCTTTTGTAGGCATACCTATGCTTTATCCTTAGTGTAGGTGATATTGTTGCTGTTGGATATTGTCAGTGTTCACGGGCTCTGATTGCATCATGCGAATCTCTCATGCTACTAATTTCTCAGAGGGTGGGGGTTAGTTATGTGGAAAGAATATTAGATTAACAAAAAGACCATAGTCTTTCATCAAAATTACTCCTTTCTTCATATTCCAAATCATATATATATATATATATATGTACTCTCTCAAACACACACACACACACACACACACACACACACACATCACCACCAACACCACCATTTATCAACTGTCAACTCTTCACTCTATCCCAGAACTCTTCATCTCAACACTTTCAGTCAGAATTCCACTTAATAAACAAAATCCTTGTCAAGTCTGCTCTCAGCCAAGAACATTGCCAATCCCAGAGGGAAACTTGTAGCCAGTTTTTAGATAAAAACAAAACATCTCCCTGATCAAACAAACTCCACAAAACTCAGCTCTTGAAAAATACAAAAATACCAACAAAAAATGAGTATGGTGCTATGCCTTCAGGCAATCTGAAGTTTCAGAGGCAGGGATAGTTTCTTCCACATATTAGTTAACATCAATTAGTTGTACAAGGGGCTTTTATACATCTGTAAAACTTTTATGCATATGTATGCATATGCATACAGTGTGCCTTGATCACATTCATCCTCTCTATCCTCTATCACCCTCTCCCATCTGAATTCAGTGTCACAAGCTTCCCTGTTCCTTTTTTCACACGTGGACATAAAGTCCTTCCCCCTCTGTCTTCACACTGGTATATGTTCTTCAGGATTTTTTTGACACGGATATTAATTGTTCAAAGGAATTTTCACACATGTATGTATAGTATTTTAATTAGATTGCTTTCTCTTGCATACTCTTACTTTCTCCATCTTCACCAACCCCTACTATTCAACTTATTACAATAAGTTTTATTTTTTTTAACTTTCAATCACAGGTGCAATGTATTTCATTTGGTTCTATTTTGTCTTGTTCGTAGTTACTGTTGAATCATGGGTCTTTATGCACAAATCCCTGCCTTCAGAGCCAGGAGATCCTCTTCGCCTGCACTCTGTCCCCTTTCTGAGCTAGACTCAGCATCGCCTATCACTCCGCCTTTCAGGGAGCTGGTCATCGTTAGAGAAGGAAGCACTTTAGAAAGTGGATAGCTCTTAATCTATGACATTATGACTCTTGTCTGGGATCAAAAGGAAACACACATCTTCCCCCTTCTTGAACCGGTTCTCTTGTCTTCTCAAGAGTATCAACATTTCTCTCTTGTACTACAGAGATGACAGACTTTTCTTCTGTGTTTTCATCTCAGTATTTTGTCAACAATAATAGCTTGGCAAGACAAAGACTCTTGGAGCAGGTATCAAAAGTTTATTCCTGAGTTCATGAAGCACCCAGTAGTACTTTCAAGACAGAGAGCATGTCTGGAAGGAAGTACTTCACAACTCCTTCCATAGCTTTTAAGTTATTGTGATCCACTGTAGGGCTATCCTAGACATAAGCTAATTATTACAAATGAGGAAAGCCATGGTGCCTACATTTCTTTGGGTTTGGCTTACTTCACTTAATGATTTTCCAAGTCTTTCTCTTTCCTTATGAATGGAGCGATGCCATTCTTTCTGATGGAAGCATATAAGTCCTTTGTGTATATATAACATATTTTATTGATCCATTCATCTACTGAGAGGCATCCTTCTGCCTTGTAGGTAAGTTTATCTAACCTGGGGAAGGGAAGGAGAGTCACAGAAACCGTGGGACAAAGTGGGAACCTATGCAACAGTGATACTCACTAGACATGATGTTAGAAATGGACTTTACAACTTGGCAGGGAGGGATTCGGGGGAGGGGGAGGGAAGATAGGAGAAAACAAGGGAGGGCATAACAAAATTTAGAAAGAAATATACTCGCTGTGTAACCTAGTGGTAGAGTGCTTGCCTAGCATGCAACGAAGATCTGGGTTCGATTCCTCGGTACCACATACAGAGAAAAAAGCCAGAAGTGGTGCTGAAGCTCAAGTGGTAGAGCTCTAGCCTTGAGAAAACCCAAGGATAGTGATCAGGCCATGAGCTCCAAGGCCAGAACAGGTAGGAAAAAAAAAGAAATATTCTCATCTTTGTGAAGTTATTTCTTTACTCTTTTGTTTATTTGTTTGTCTTTTCCCATGCAGTTTATTCCATTATTACTGTATCTGACTTCAGTACCTGGTGTATTGTATCATTCATTTGTTTATTTGAATCAGGGAAGGGAAGGAGAAAATCAAGATGATGAGACAAAGCACAAGGATGAACCAATGTAACAGTGATATTCACAAGACAATATGTTGGAAATGAGCTTTACAACTTGGGAGGGTGTGAGGGGGAAGGAAAATGGGAGAAAAACATGAGAAGGGGTAACAATGTTCAAGAAGTAATGTACCCACTACCTTATGAATGTAATTGTAACCCCTCTATATATTACCCTGGCAATGAAATAAAATCAAAAGCAAAAAGAAACAGGAAATGTACTCAGTAATTTACTGTACTTAACTGTAACCCCTCTGTACATCACCTCTACAATTACAAAAAGAAAACACGAAACAACTCTTTGCAGGCCCCTAGGATATAAGGAGGATAGGGTCTTACATTTCTTAACTCGTCCACAGTGATTTGTATCTCAATGGGAGCTATAATTCTGAAAAACTGAATGCTTCAAGATTCACTGCCTTTAATATCTGATCATAAATGCTAAAGACTCACTTGGCAATTTAAATTTAACCACCTACTAAGAGCCTAAAAATTACACAAGATCAAGGGCTGCCCTATAAAAGTAGAATTATGGCAAGTTTCAATAATCAGCATTAGTATTTGTCTTTATTCGATTGAAAGCATTTGTCCTTTTCTTATCTTGAAATCAAGCACAGAAATCAACATCAGAAAACACTTGTGTTTTCAGGTATAGGAGTAGTGTTCTCTTTAGGATTGTGAGATGTCCAGATGTCTTTTCTTTTTTTTTTTAGATTCTAGCAACTCTATGTTAAATTTAATTTCATATTGTCCCAAGAGGTCAACTCTAATCATGTCCAGCCTTTAAGGAAGAAGTATCCTTATGCTCCAGGGTCTTAGGTCAAGTTAATGATGACTGTTTTAGTGTAAATCTATAAATTTCTAATGATCAATTTACTGTTCATGGGCCAAAAGGTCCACATATAAGTCTACACACATATTTAGGTATTCAGGGATGACGATGCTGTCCCAGCATCAGAACGGAGCCAGCTTCTGCTTGATGGATGGATTTGTGTAAGATATATGCTCCTTTCAACTACGAATCTTAGTCTCCTAATCACTATACCCGTGAAGTATTCAGAAAGGACTCAACATGCCAACTGTGTCCTTGGAACTAAGGAAGACTCTTCCACACATGTTATTCTGTGTTTTGAGGAGTATGTATAGACTATAGAATTTCTAAAAATAGGATAATGGCTAGAGGAGTTCACAGTGACATAGAGTGGGTAGTAAATATTCTGGTTAGTGAAATTTCATAATCATTAGAGTGACTATTCATACCAGCTCTCTGTTTTTTGTTTGGGCATTCCTGGGGGCTTGAACTCAGGGTATGGACACTGTCCCTGCGCTTCAAGACTAGTAGCACTCTACTACTTGAGCTCCAGGTGAATTTCCTGCATTTTGCTATTTTTGTTTTTGAGTTAAGAATATCATAACCTGTCCTGCTGGGGATAATTTTCAGTTTCAGACTCCCAAATAGCTAGGATTGCAGGCATGAGCCACCAATGCCTAGATGCTTTTGTTTGTTTTTCTCTTTGACCTGAGATGGGACTGGAAGTAGAATTCATTATCTAATACTTTCCGCTCATAGGCAGGTGACCTTCTGCCTAAGCCACACCTCCAATCCCTCATGCCAGTTTTCAAGTCATGAAAGTCTTTCAGGTGCCAGACATTGAGCTTCAAACTGGTTATTAAAATCATCAGTGTTTATCATATTGAATATGAAATTCCACCATTCTTAAATATTCAAATTATATGTGCTGTAAACATAATTGTGTTTATATGATTTAGAAAGACCTTTAAAATCTCAGGACCTTTTGAGTCTGTTAGTTTATCATTATTATTATTAACTTCCCACATTGGTAGATTAAAAAAATTACTAGTCAATTGAGAGTTACAATAAATAGAATTAGAACATTTTTTTCTCCTGTCATAAATTCTTTAGGGAAGCAGGCATTATCCACTTTCTTTCTGCCTGAAGAAATTCTTTTTCCAAAATAAGATTTGGCTAGGTCTAGTGGTTTAAACCTGTAGCTCCAGCTACTGAGGAGTTAGAAATTTGGAAGATCAGGGTTTGAAGCTAGTCTGGACAAAAAATTAAGTAGGTATCATTTAAATGAACAAGATGGTATTGGGGTTCAAATCATATGGTAGGCATAGGTAGAAGGATTGTGGTCTAAGACTCACTGGATGATAAATGTGAGAAATTATATGTGAAATAACCTGAAATCATAAAGGCTGGAGATGTGGCTCAAGTGGTTGAGAACTTGCTTACTAACTCAAGGGCCCTGACTTTAAAAATTACCTAGTACCAGCAAAGAAATTGTATTTATTAAAAATCTTCTCTAGTTTGGAAACTAATGATCCTGCTATATGTCAAGAGTTTTCTGATTTTAAAACGTTACAGAAATAAGTATTTTACTTATTAGAACTAGACTCATTCTGAATTTTGGCAGTCTTGAGCAACTCTTGATGATCTTTTAAAGTGGGAAACATAATCTTTTCTGATGAGGTATTTTATTTTCGGGAACTGGAGACAGCCATATCTCTAAGCCATCAGTTTGTTTTATGAAGCTGATTTATTACTATACACCATTCAGACTTCCGTTCTTAAAATCCACTTTCATTATTTCTCCATTTGCAATGTATATTCCTGTAAGACAGATAAAAACCATGATTGATGTAGCCCTTTCTGCATCAAGATATGACATTATCAGTTTACACTTTTTCGTTTGGTTTTGTTGTGAGATTGCCCTCATACTTATAGACTCAAGCCATTCTCCTGTCTCAGCTCCTGAGTATCTGAGTAGCTGAGACTACAGGCTTGTGCAATCACGTTCAACCAACACATGACAATGGAAGGTTGGTCTAAGAAAATGGTAGCTTCTATGAAGTAAAGTAGTAGACTAGGAGTTAAAACCTGAGCTGTTTGCTCAATCCCCTTTAAGACACTGACTCATGGTCAAAGCAGGAAATGAACCCATCGATAGTGTTTTTCCTTGTAATCATGGGTTCGAGGGGTTTGGAGGCAAATTATTCCAGGTCATCAGCATTGTTTATTGATAATGGTGAAGCTGATCATTTCCACCTGGATTCAGTTTGATCCAGGGAAGCTGTGGCTACAAACCAAGAACATATGTAAGCAACCAGACAACTCTGAAACAGGCTCAGCCAAGCTTCTACTCTGAGCTTCCCACTTCTGAGCTATTTTGTTCCTGATCTGAGAAAGAAAGTGTGCATCTGGCATCCCTCCTACAGAGTGTGCCAGAGTAGCTCCCGTGGGGCTTGGGAGGACTCTTGGCTTTAGCAGTTGCCGAGAATACATGCTGTGTTGAATGTTGTCTCCGGGGACTTTTCCTGAAAAGATCTACAGATTCGTAAGCTTTGCCATTTGGGTTTCTGTGAGTCATTTTTAGAAATCATTTGACTTCCACTTTTTGTACAATCCCCACATACTGTGTGTGGTAGTGGGACATTAAAATAAACCACCAGTCACAGAGGTCACATCTTTCTGGACTCATCTGGAAGGTTTTTTTTTGTGGTAGTTTGGAAGTTATTACCTGCCAGAGTAGGTAGCTAATCCCCTTGGGTGCTGGTGGTATTCTGACCTCTCACTGGCCTCTTGTTTGAGAGCATAAAGGGCACATCAGATATGGGTGATTTGCCTATTCGTGTAGTAGAAAAATAGTTCTAAATAACCTTTAACAGATATTTTCAGAATTGCACTATGCTATTATTGTAGGGTAATCTATTTGACTGCACTGAGGGCTTCCCATTCGTTTGTTTTTGTTTTTTATTTTGTATTTAGGTTTCAATGGTTACTTTATTAATCAAGGGAAAAGGAGATGTAAAGCCTGGGTATATTTTTGAAAACTGTACCCTCAGTGGTTCTTAGAGGGACGTTGTTGGGCATTCTGTGGCCAGAATGCCTCTTGAAAAGATTGTGAGGGAAAAGAGCTCTTGTTGGATGTCAGAGTCCATTCTGCTGGTCCGTGCTGTAGAGATTTCACTCTTCACACTGAGTCACTGCAGGTATTTTAAGTGTAATTCTTGAAATCAACCTCTTGTTCCTCTTTCCTAGTCTACCTCTTCTTGCAATGATTTGAAGTGCCTTCTCAGAGCAGGTTGGCCTTTTACTGTGAAAAATTTTGGAGGACAAGCCATGGTCTTTTCCTTTCGCTTATCCCTGGGATGTAGTTTTGTTTGACTTGGTTCTCTCTGGTCTTTTTGTTCATAGGAACTGATTTTTTAAACCTCTCCTTCTGAGGATTAAACCAGGACCTTGCATTTGCTATGCCAGTGTCCTCCTGCTTGAGCTGCATCCCTACCCAGTTTGTTAGTAGTTTGATTCTCAGACCCGGTCTCACTAACTCTGTCTGGATTGGTATTGAACTCACACTCCTCTTTCTGCCACCTCCAAGGTGGCTGGGATTACAGCTGTGTGAAGGCCTCTCATTTGTTAGACCTCACAGTTACTCCACTCTTTGAGCTATGCCCTCAGTGAGGGTGTACTATTTTTATTTTTGTTGTTTCGGTCAGTCATGGGGCTTGAACTCAGGGCCTGGGTACTGTCCCTGACACTTCCAATTTTTGAGTGGTTAATTGGAGACCAGTGTCTCATGGGGACTTTTCTGTCATGGCTGGCTTTGTACTGTGATCCTCAGATCTCAACCTCCTGAGTAGCTAGGATAACAGGTGTGATGCATTGGCACCTGGCAATAGTATAGTATTTTTTTTTTTAAGTATCACTAATGAACAAAACCAACAAACTATTAGTTGGCACCTACCATCATTCAATTACATAAACTTTTAATTTGTCAGTTAAAATGGATAATATAGTGGGGATTCTGTGATTCAGTTATTGTTAAAATGTCGAATTTAGAGGAAAAAAATGATTCAGGAGAAGGTCTGCCCTCCCAGAAAGGATGCTGAGATTTTTCTGGCCTATGTTATCACAGTGACCACCTGTGAAACATGTTGCTTTGTGCTCTGTTGGTCTTGGTGTGTATTGTTTTTAATCCTCCTGGTGAAGACATTGCTTGTGTCCTTTATTGCCACACTACCAATCCATGCTCAGAAGCCTCACAAAGCAGAGAGCATTCAGAACTAATTTGAAGCAGTAGTGTTAGGTAAACTGAATAGATTATATATAAGTATGTATCAGATGCTACTGGTTCACGCCTATAAACCAAACTGTTCAGGAGCCTGAGATTTGGAGGATCATGGTGTGAAGCCAGAGACTGAGATTCAGAGAATCATGGTGTAAAGCCAGCTCAGACAGGACTTGTTTTTCCAGAGAATGGGAACACATACATGTGGCAGAACTGTAGTGATTATGAAATTTGAGGGCTAAGAATATAGCTTAGTGTAGAACAAGGTCCGAGGTTTCATTTCCTAGCACTGCAAAAGCGAGTGAGCGAGAAAGCGAGAGAGAGAGAGAGAGAGAGAGAGAGAGAGAGAGAGAGAGAGAGAGAGAGAATTATGTCATTTTCCTTTGTAGAAAATAAAAAGTAAAGCAAATCATGACCTCCTGCATATACATTTTTATTAAAGAAAAGAATTAAGTTCATCTAATCCAATAAAGTATCAAAGACTTATTTATTTATTTTGTGGGTCATGGGGCTTGAATTCTGGGCCTGAGCACTGTCCCTGAGCTCTTCAGTTCAAGACTACTGTCCTACCCTTGAGCCACAGCCCCACTTCCCATTTTCTAGAGGTTAATTGTAAACAAGAGTCTCAGGTCCTTTTGTGCCCAGGCTGGCTTTGAAGCTTGATCCTCAGATCTCAACCTCTTAAGTAGCTAGGATTACTGGCATGAGCCACCATGACTGGCTCAAAGACTAGTTTTTTTTTTTTTTTTTTTTTTTTGCCAGTCCTGGGCTTGAGCTCTGGGCCTGAGGACTGTCCTTGAATTTTTCTCAAGGCTAGAACTCTACCACTTGAGCCTCAGCACCACTTCTGCCTTTTTCTAAGTATGTGGTACCAAGGAATCGAACCTGGGTCTTCGTGCATGCTAGGCAAGCACTCTACCACTAGGCCAAACTCCTGGCCTCAAAGACTAGTTTTTATATTCAGTTAATTGGTCCAGGAAGGAATGCATGGGCATAGGAAAGGAACTCTTGTTTGGAGGGGGGAAGAGAATATTTATTTATATTATTTTTTCTATCTTTTAGCTCCTTTGTTCATGTCAATTTCACTTTTTAAATTGTATTTTATTGTCGAGGTGATGTATGGTGGGGTTACAGTTACATTTGTCAGGTAGTAAGTACATTACTTCTGGAACATTGTTACCCCGTCCCATATTGTTCTCCCATTTTTCCTCTGCCCATCCCCTCCTAATCATCTTGTTTGTTCCCTTCCCTATTTCAAATAACCATATATATTTTGACCCTTTTTTAAGTTGGTAAGGTCATATTCAGTGTTTTTTTAAGCATGTTTGTGATTCATTTATTGTACATCCAGGTAGCCCACTAAAAGATGATTTGTCTTGCATTCATTGATGCAGCATCTTTTCCAAGGGGCTTTGCTTTAAATTTTTTTTTATTGTCAGGATAATGTAAAGAGGGGTCACAGTTACATTCATCAAGTAGTAGATGCATTACTTCTCACACAATGCTACCACTTCTCATGTTTTTGTGGGATTTCCATTTTTATCATTATGAAAACATTTGGCAGGGGAACCATTTACAAACAGTCTCTCCATTTGTGTACAGATTCATTTTTATGTGGAATTTTTTCTCCACTAGAGACTTTATTCTTTGTCCTTATATATCTCATTCAGTGACATTTCCATCTCTTCCTCTATAGTTCATATTTTTTGCTTCCATTGACACCTTCTTTAAAATATTCCTGTCTCTTTTGGCTCCCAAATTTATAATTATGTATGTATATATATATAAAATAAGTGGTGATCAACCCTTTATCTCTGAGATATAAGAGCCAAAATAGTATTTCAGGCTTTTTCAATTTCAGTTACATAGTAAGGAAGCATTCTATAATCTTTTTCTCAGTTTGGCAGGTTTCTTTGCACTTGAGGACTTTTCTTTTGGCTCTTTCCCTCTATCTGGCTACAGTACTAGCTGCATTTATAGTGATGTCAAAACAAAAGTCAGCATCCTTGGTCTGACAATCGGGCCGAATCCATGATATCACAGGTGGTTTTTAAGGATGACTCTGGAGGCATTTTGGGGCCCATATTTCACCCTTATTTATTGCCTTACATTTTGTTCCACTTGTGAGAAAACACACGTGAGACCTTGCTACACCCACTCCAGTGGAGTCTGCGCAGCATGGAGCAGAAAGAGCTTGAATGGCTGCCAGTCCTGAGGTTCGCACCAATGGTGATCAGGCCTCCTGGAGGTTCCTGGCAGAGACCGGGGCATATGCGTGGAATACTCATAATGCTGGGTGCTGGGATTCTTTTATCACTCTTTTCATTTCTGATAGTTGATGGTATGGCAGCAATATTCTGTGCCAGCCACTGGCCTAAACAATTGATTGAGTGACTAGATGCTCCAGGAACTAAAAGTGCATGCCCGGCTACTCTGGCGCAAACACATCCACAGCAGCCTTGATGACCTCAATGCACTCTACTAATAATAAGACAGAATTAGAAACTAAACGGAAAACATGATCTTTGAATTAGTAATAAATGTTAGTTTACCTGAATATGCCTTTAATGCGTCTGCATTACTTGTGTAAATGTCACAAGTACCTAATAAATCACATGGGAAAGGATTAGAAGGGCTAGAGCACCATGGTGTGCTCTAACTGAACAAGCAACAATGGACTCTTAGGTTTAAGGTTTTACAATTCCTGGCACAGGGTAATAATTACTAACTTAGAAACAGAATCATAGGAAGAACTAGAAAACAGATGGTAAACAAAGCTAATAGTGATTAATGCCAAGGCGGATGACGCCTAACCTTAATGTCTGACTTATTAACCATGGCTTCTTAGAATGAAGGGAGAAGTTTCTTTTCTACTCAGAAAAATGTACCCTGTAACCATTCTTAAACGTGATTGTACTCTTTTGACCTTATGCCAACTGAAAGAAACTACTCCTACTTTGACTGTATATAATCTCACACTCAACAAGTAAAACTTTGCAGCAGATTTCGAACCTCCCTTGCGTTTGTGTCTGTCTGTCATCGCCGAATCCATTCCTGACCTGTGAATCCAGACTTGGTCTCCCCGCAATCCCGCTGAGTCGGTCTGCGGCAAGACCTGAGGGGCTCGACCTTCTGTTTTGCCATATAACTTTTGCCAGGAACATCGCTCTCTCTCTGTCTCTCTCTCTCTGCCTCTCTCTCTCTCTGCCTCTGCCTCTCTCTCTCTCTCTCTCTCTCTCTCTCTCTCTCTCTCTCTCTCTCTCTCTCTCTCTCTCTCTCTCTCTCTTTCTCTCTTTTTGGTGGTAGGGTGGACCAAGTTTTCTGGAAGTGGGAGGAGACTGGCTCTGGAGGGGTCTTCCTCCAGGGAGTGAGAAGTTGGCTCATGGCCATCGTGAACATTCAGTCCTCACCACAGAGAGCAGAGACAAGTTCAAAGCTTTCCTGGTCTGTAAGTACCTACTTGTGGTGAGGTGGTAGTGGTGGGAAGGGGATATCCTAGCTGGTTAATGCCGAAACATTTGATAAACAAATCTTTCAATGATGTAAGAAATGATCCAAGAAAGGAGAGTGAAAACAGGCTGCTTTTACAATGTGATAAAAATTCCCATTTATCTGCCCTTAAATTAGGGTAAGTAAGTCAGACATCAGGAAGGTTTTACTGTTTCATCTCGACATGATTGTCCAGGCCAACCGGAGTATGGCAGGCGACATGTGAAGGACAACCAGGCAATATGGCATCTGCGCATGCCAATAGATCCTGGGAAAACATCTGGTCCTGCAGTTTGGATTGCTTATAATCCTAGCCTCAGGGAGACCTGTCTTGGGACAAACAGACCTCCTTTCAAGATCTTAATTGTCCAGATCGTGGCAGGCTTTGTAGCCTCTGGATTGCTTGTTGCAACAGCTTTGAGCAAACAAAAATATTTCTTCCATTAGCATCCTTTTGGGTGCTTTAATCTACTCAGAAAGACCCAGTGAAGTCCCAGTCCAAGGGTCCTGAACAGCCTGAACCCTCAGGCTATTTCTTCTGGCTGCAAAAAATAGATCTGTAACACAGGAGGAAAAGACAGGAAATGAATCAAGAGAAAACGGAACATTTATGATGCTTGAAAATACCTGTTAGTCTTTCACTTAAGGATCTGTAATTGGTGGACAGGGTATATGGATTGCTCCAGGAAATAATATATTTGTCTTTGTGGACTAATCCAAAAAGGATCAGAAAGTATCTGGGTATGAAAGGAATATATTCATAATCCGTTTTGCTTGTTTCTGACTCACCCCAACTCTCCAGTGAAGCAGAAAGGTAAAGACATCACACCATGAGGTGTTGCCAGCCTTTCCTCATTATTATAAGCCCTCAAGACTTATTGCAGTCTCTCTCAACTGTGCATGCACCTTGTGGCTCAACTAAATCATTTTATAGACTTCTAGGGACATCCTCAGGAGAGCTGAAGAGGAGACACAATGAGGACAGAGAGAAGAGACCCAGGATACAGGTGAAAGGAGACTTAAAGGTGCCCCATACCTATCTACACCCATGCCCACAATAAGGGAACCCAGTTTTCTGAGGCATAAACACATTTCCGCTTGGCCCCTGCTCGTGCTGGGTACTATCTGATCCAACATGCCACCTGCCCCCTTGGTGGCAGGGAGTTGAGCCTAGGTGTGGTAGGAGACGGTGTGGGTACCACTCCCCGTGGAGCCTCTGGAAAGTGGAGCTGGACGAGAAGTTGTGGCTAGTTTGGATGGCACCAATATCCATGAGCCCCAAGGCAGCCGCTCCCGTTTGGTGTGGAGGGAACTGGGGCAGACACATTGGGGCACGCACCTTGACTTTGTGGGCCTAGTCCCAAGAAAAAAAAAGCAAGTGCTCAGGAGGGAGAAGATGGTGGGGCCAGAAGAGAGCTGAGGAAACGAAAAAGAAGGAGAGAGCTGAGATGGAGACATGCCGGCATCATGAAAAAGACCCGTGGATCCCTTCCATTTTGTTTAAGTTGTGCTTGGGGGACTCGATCCTGAAAATACCAACTTCACCATTTTAGTTCCAGTTGAAATAGAAAACCAACTTCTATACTGGCATGTTTATCTTTAAGAGAAGAGAGACGGGAGAAACTTTCATAACACCTGCCACACTTATGGCTAACTGTATCTGTTTGAATAGGATTCTTGAAAGCAATTTATGGCTTTAAATTTATACTGAGCTTACATTACTTATAAACATGGATGTCAAGCTTCTAAGTATAAGAAACATAAACACCTGCCAAAAGCTCCAATGCTACATTATTTGTATTATTTAAACTATTAGCCCACTAAGAAACTCAGAGTTTAAAAGCAGAAAAGTTGCTAAATTGCTTATGTCTGTTTATCTACTTGGGATAGTAGTTTAAAGACACAGGTAACTAGATAATGATTGATGCTACCACCTAAACCACTTCATAGAATCTGAGCCTTGATTTGCATGCAGCTGTCCAATTTCATGAAGACATTCACTGTCACCAGGATTATGGCATATAATGCTCTTGAGATGAGAAGAAACTAGAATGAAATGTTCTTTCACCATACATAGTAGGAAAGTTTTGAGAATTAATGAGTGCTTATTCTACCAGAGCTTTTGAAAAGCTTGAATGAAGTCACAAGACCACAAAGCAGCTAAGTAAAATAGATAAGAGCAATAGAAACGGCTATAATATTTACAGACAATTTAATAGGAGCCATATGCTAAAGTAAGAATTGGTCATACATTAACTTAAGTTTTTAAACAGCAATGGGTAGAAAAGAATCCATTTCTGTGAGGATGTGATGTCATTGCTCAAGGGCACAGCAGTGAGTGTTGGATCTAGGAAGTGAGTCTAAGTCACAGCTATTGAAGACATGGAATGGCCCAGAAGTTTGAAGTTCAAAGGTTTCCACTGTCATTTTTCTCCTGCTTTGCCTGTTACTGCCAAAGCAATGCTAGAGTAAGGCTCTTTGTTTTTTTCATGTAACTTTGTAAGAAGTTTTCTCAGTGGGAAAAACTAGTTCAGGAAATGGATTACAAAAAGATTAAGCAAAATCATTCATTCATATACCAGAAATTTCACTTCTTTCTTTCACTTTCCCCTCAGTTTCTATGATAGGGAGGTTTTAGGAATCGAAACTACTGTTTTCAGAAAATATAGGACTAGAATTGCACATCCAACCTCCTGAGAGCCCTATGTCAAAGTAAAGATCCCCATTATTTTTCCTACAATCAGTTCAGCTTCCATTCCTCCCTGGGAGCAAGTAATTGGCTTAGAATCAAGGAATAAAGTCCTTGCTATGTGAGGCCATAGATTTTCAAAGCTTCCCTCTGATCTCTGATTCACCTCCAAAGCCATCCATGGTATCATTTTCCATAGTCATGATAATTCCTGGCTTAGTTTAAAGGCAAATAACACAGTAGCACTAATGGATAGCTCCCCCACCCTCTCTGTGTTTATGAAGACTTGAAAGAATAATTCTTCATTACTCATCAAATATTTATTTAATGCTCATTGTATCTCTGGCAGAATGCTAGACATCTAGTAAATAATGGTGGCTAAATCATATTCACTCCTCAGAAAGTGCACCTTGTAATGGAAAATACAGATAGGTTAACTAGAGGAT
This sequence comes from Megascapheus bottae, assembly GCF_031878675.1. Taxonomy (NCBI): domain Eukaryota; kingdom Metazoa; phylum Chordata; class Mammalia; order Rodentia; family Geomyidae; genus Megascapheus; species Megascapheus bottae. The sequence continues at coordinate 66,007,724 of NC_143509.1, forward strand.
ATATTGCGTTGAGTGAAGTGTGATGATTGAGCACATGTGGGATTTGAAGAGGGCTTGTAAGAAAAACTTCTTACTCATTCCTAGAGGCTGGGTGTGTGGAGAGTGGCAGAAGGAGAACTGTGAATCCAAAGTGTGCCAGAAACACACTTGATATCTGTTTGGTTGCTTACGTATTAAAAAAAGTATCTGGGGGCTGGGAGTTTGGCCTAGTGGTTAAAGTGCTTGCCTAGCATGCATGAAGACCCGGGTTTGATTCCTTGGTACCACATACATAGAAAAAAGCCGGAAGTGGTGCTGAGGCTCAAGTGGTAGAGCTCTAGCCTTGAGAAAATCCAAGGACAGTGCTCAGGCCCTGAGCTCAAGCCCAGGACTGGCAAAAAAAAAAAGTATCTGGGGATACCCCAATGATTTTGTTGTCTTGCTAGATCTCAAGTGCCTCAAAGCCAAGGCATTTTATCTCAGAATCTGAGACCCAGCGCAGAGTTGTGGCTGAGTATGTCATGTTAAGCTGAAGTGATTCCAATTTCTTAGCACAGCAGACTGAGACCCATGTGAACTGGTGAGAAGAAATGGGTTCTCTGTACCAGTTTTGCTGGTGACTGCTCCATCTGCCTGCTGGTTACCTATAAACATGGTGGGGTATGCTTAAGACCGGTGGTGCAGGGTTTACTGGGATTGTAAGAGCCAACTTAATACCCCAGAAGGGAAAACTGGAAGGAAGTTGTGATAATGATGGTTGGGGAGTAGGTAGGTAAATAGCCTGGCTTCCTTGCCTTTCTTTTGAGATAACTGATTGTGTGATTTATGCCATTTCCTAGAGTCCCTAGTGAAATGGATCTCTAAGCCCACAGGGTAACAGTGGCTTCATCATCTATCCCTTCGTTCATTTACTTTTTCAATGCTATTCTTTTGTTTTCCATGATGGTCTCTCCAGTAAATTAGTTTAACTCAAATTCTTGTCTCAATGCTTTCTTTCAGAGGAAACCAAAGCTGCTAATGGAAGAAAGGGCATTTAAAAAAAATTGACTACAACAGACAAATAAAAGTAGAATGAAGGACTTGAAAGGCAGAACAATTATTAAAAGTTGAAAGGGTTATGGAGAGAGACAGAGTGTCTTTGAGCCTGGGGACAGTCAAATATATAGCTTAGGAATAGAGAACAAACCAACAAATGTGACCTTGTGCCAAGAAAAGTAAATTCACAGCAGCAATGTAAGGGAGATGCTGGAAACAGCAAGGAGCTAGGCAATCTCTGGTTCCTAGTGTGCTGCAAAGGAGAAATGGGGTAATGTTGCAAGGCTTAGGAAGATGTGAGTGGTTTAGGGCATGGTGATGGGTTGATGAGAACATTTGTAAATTCATCTCAAGGCCGTGCATTGTTTCTGACTTATATATTCTGTGGATTTACCAATGGAAAGATAAGGTAAGTTCAGCCTGGTTTGGAACTCACAATCCTTTCTTTAGGTCCTAACTGCTCGGTACAAACCATTACCTCTAGCTGTAGCGTAGATTCTTAAAAGATTTGTATTATAGCTCCGTGCTTGTGCCACTATAAGATATGTAGGTGGTACCCATAAAAGGTCAGTGGCTAATAAAGGAAGAACAAAACCAAACAACATGGAGATTCCATCTCACTACAGTTAGAATGGCCAACTTCAAGAACAACAAATGCTGGAGGGATGTGGGAAAAAAGAACCCTACTACTCTGTTGGTGGGAATGTAAGTTAGGACAGCCACTCTGGAAAGCAGTTTGGAGGTTCTTCACAAAACTAAACATAGAACTTCCCTATGACCCAGCCATACCACTCATCACAAGTCAGGATACGATAAAGATGCTTGCACATCTCCATTCATTGCTGCTCTATTTACAATAGCCAAGTTACATGAACAGCCCAAATGGATGAGTGGGTCAATAAAATATGTACAGTACTTATATAAAATAAAATTTTACATAGCCATTAGAAAGAACAATATTATGTCATTTGCAGGGATATGGATGTACTTAGAATAAATCATGCTAAGTGAGTTAAGCCAAGCTCAGAGAGGTACACAGTGCATGTTTTCTCTCATATGTGGAAGCTAAATCTAAAATATCTCCATTCATGATAGATACAGTATTCTAGGCATCCACACACAATCAGACTAAAGTAGGATATCCTCAGGGAAGAGCCCAAAGGTGTAACTCCTCTGAACAGTTAAAATACTATTTATCAAAACTAATTCCAGGAAATGGAAACACTTTTTTTGTTAAAAATTTATTGTTGTTATTGAAGGTGGTAGTGTTTATTATTGCTTTTTTATTTTAAGGGGTGTAAAGAAGGAGTATGTAAAGGGGGAGGAAAAGGAAGAGAAAATGCAACTATGTTATTCAATATACACGATGTGGAAAATGATCTGTGTAAATTTGGGGCAGGGATGGGAGGGGAAAACTGGGGAAAAATGAAGGAAAGGGTGACATTGTCCCAAAAAAGAAATGTACTCATTACCTGACTTATGAAATGGTAACCCCTCTGCACAATATCTAAGTAGCAACAATAAAATTCTATGTATATAAATATATACATACATACTATATATACATACATATATACATACATACATATATTTCAAAAAGGTCAATGGCTGGATGAAATTCTGTTCAAACACAACCTATTCAGTCCATTTAATAAATGAGAAAGTTGTTATGCAGATAAAAACCTGGGTATATATTAGACAGGTGAAGTCTTGTATTTCTAAGCATCAGCTGGAAGGATTTCAAAGAAGAAACAAGTAAAATGTAGATAGAGTGATACAGAATCAGATATAGTGGTAAGAGCATAAAGTAAAGGAGTGAAAAACTTTAAAAACCAACATGGAAGAATCTAGTGAGAAAAGAGACACAGTCATGGCTTACATGTTGATGGGGGCAGTTAGATCATGACACAAAACAGATAAAGCGTGGTCACATGAGTAATTTAAAATGGAAAATTTCTTTCCATGTCTTAGTTTGGTTTGAAAGGTGGAGCCAGATGGGATAGTTTCATGATTGTGCCAAGACACTCAAACTTTGGTAGTGAGGGAATAGTGCTAAGTAAGGTTCAGGGAAATTAGAGGCAGTCCATTCTGAACTCTTCTACAGTAGGTCACATATGGAATCTCAGAGTGAGGAGCATTTATTATCAAGCCTAACCCCTAGAGAGGAGAGAGAGAGAGAGAGAGAGAGAGAGAGAGAGAGAGAGAGAGAGAGAGAGAGAGAGAGAGAGAGAGAGAGAGAGAGAGAGAAAGGAAAAGTAAGAATGTTGTATCCAGAAAATTGCAAGTTAAAGTGTGGCCATCTTTACAAGCTTTGTGGGTTTTTAAATTTTCTTTCAAGATATCATATTTGTGGTCTACAACAATAATGCAGTAATATCATGACTAAAAACAGGGATTTTTTTTTTGCCTGTTGTGTCGAAGAAGGTATGTACAATCCAGCATGTCATCCTCTTAGGGGTACTTATTTTTGTCAACCCTGGAGCTTGAACTCAAGTCCTGGGTGCTGTCTCTGAGCTTTTGTGCTCAAGGTTAGTGTTGTACCACTTGAGCTACCACGCCACTTCCGGCTATTGGTGGTTAATTGGAGATGCAATCTGATGGGCTTTCCTACCAGGGCTGGCTTCGAACTTCGATACTGAGTAGCTAGAATAATAGATGTGAGCCATTGCCTACAACCATGTTCTTAGGTTTTAAGAAGTAAAGGTTTTAAGAAGTAATTTTCTCTTTGCCTCATTTTTGTAAACAAGTAATTTCACATCCTCATCCTTGGTTTTATCCTTGCTTTAAAAAATTGGGAGGGCATTGGGGGAGAGAAATTGGGAGAAGAACATGGGAAGGGATATAAATGTTGAAGAAATAATGTATCCACTACCTGACGAATGTAACTGTAACCCCTCTATATACCAAAGCAAGGCCTTCTGCTTATTAATATTTATTTTCTCCATAGGATAAAACAGATTTTTCACATTTCTTTCCTCTTAAAATTGCTACCCCCCCGAAGAGTCTTTGTGTTAAGAAGGAGCCTACCACGGAGTTCACAGCTCAGCTCCAATCCTGTGAGAACCAGGCAAAAAGTACTCCTGGCTGGTGGGGCCAGGCAGTAGTCTCTCACAGCAGCTGAACCTGGCAGGATCAGGGATGTTTGTGGTGGGGAGATTCCTGCAGAATTTCTCTGGGGCTGTGTTTATCACCTGTTTCTTTCTCACAGTGTCCTTATTACACCTTGTTCTAGCAAGCCAGTAAGATAATTAGACAACCAAGCAATTAGACTTTGACAGTTATAATTAAAGAGATTTCCAGTATCCTTAGGAAGCATTAAAACTGTAAACAAGATCACAGTCACCAGGCAATTGACCTATTTACAGCTGCCTGTAACGTTTTGTTTTATGGGTTGGGTAATTGTTATTTGGTCTTCTATCTTGGTCCTCTCTCTCAACAAGGCAAGGGATTCAAGAATAGCTATGCTGAACTAGGTGCTCTCCAGCATCAAAGGAGACTTAATCTTACCACTGCAGGAGACATGGAATGGAGGACAACCAAATGGTGGAGACAGCAAAACTCTTTCCCAAAACATTGACTGTGGTAGAGCTACTCAATATTGTGTCAGGCCTGACTATACAACAGTAAGAAAATGTCTTGCCGACATTACGAATTTGGACTGGAGAAGAGATGAATCCACCATGGTACCTAGCCAAATTCTTTCTTTAAATAGAGTTACTATCAAAACAACTCTAAGATTCCACCTCACTCCAGTTAGAATGGCCAGGATCAAGAAAACTAATAACAACAGATGCTAGAGGGGATGTGGCCAGGAAGGATCACTACTACATTGTTGGTGGGAGTGCAAACTTATTCAACCACTATGAAAAGCAGTATGGCAGTGCCTCAAAAGACTAAACATAGACCTCCCCTATGACCCAGCAATTCCACTACTAGGCATTTACCCAGTTGTCCAGAAACAAGGACATACTAAATCCAGTAGCACAACGATGTTCATTGCAGCACTATTTACCATAGCAAAAATATGGAACCAACCCAGATGTCCCTCAGTTGATGAGTGGATCAACAAGATGTGTGTGGTATTTGTACACAATGGAATTTTATGCTGCTATCAGAAAGAATGACATCGCCCCATTTGTAAGGAAATGGAAAGACTTAGAAAAAATCATATTAAGTGAAGTAAGCCAGACTCAAAGGAACATAGGCTCAATGGTTTCCCTCATTTGTCATAATCAGTAGGAACCTTGGGCTCTCCTAGCAGAGATTTGCAATAGAGCAAAACCTAGATACATAAGGCCATATAGTATGACACTAAATGAAAGAACCTCTAGGATATAGAAACAAAAGCCAATGAGTGATTGTTGTCCTTAATGTACTATGTTATCTCTCATCATTTTGGTGTCCCTTGGTTATCTTATACTGTTACAGTATCTCACTTTGTTATCTGATTTATTGGATGTATTTGGTTATTTGAAATTGGATAGGGAAGGGGGGAAAACAAGATGAGGGGTGGGGGTGGAGGGGGAAATGGGGACCAAGACATGAGAAAGGGTATCAATGTTTGTGAATTAGTGCACCTTCTATCTGGCGAATATGATGTAATCCTTCTATTAATTACAATAAAATATATGAAAAAAATAAATAGAGTTGCTGATATGCTGATCTTGGGTGAGTAGTTTCCTGGGTTCTATCATCCTCCTGGTGAGGAAAATAATGGCCTGTTATTGAACATTCAGCTCCACCAGTTCTGCACTCAGTGTTTCAGAAGCATGATTTGATGTATGGCCCCATTGTAAAACAATGAAGAAGAATGAAGAATTAAAATTAAGAGATTTTTCTTAGCCTGTTATCAGAGAAAGTATCATTACATTTGATTTTTTAATTAAAAAATCACTTTCAGCCTTTCCTAGCACACATAGAAAGCTTATTCTTCTCTCCAAACCTTCATGTCAGAACCCTTTATAGGGGCTAGGAGTTTGGTGTAGTGATTGAGTGCTTGCCTAGCATACCCAAAGACCAGGGTTCAATTCCTCAGTACCACATACATAGAAAAATCCAGAAGTGGTGCTATGGCTCAAGTGGTAGATCCCTAGCCATGCGAAAGTCGAAGGACAGTGCTTAGGCCTTGATTTCAAGGCCCAGGACTCGCAAAAGAAAAGAAAAGAAAAGAAAAAGAACCATTTATAGGCTACATATCTGGTTTGGGCTTTGAGAGGCAGGAAGGGAAAGTGAATGGAAGGTCCAATTTTGATTTAGGAGGTCCTAAAATGTTAATGCTAGGTAAGATGTGCTGTGGAGAGACTATCAGTTTTGCTTAGTGATTCTTCTCACAGACCACAGGATCACAGCCATATTCTCTTTTCAGAATTCCTTTCGAAAAGGTCTGATTAGTCTCCTCAAAAAAACATCATTTTTTTGGGGGGGGGGTGTCAGTCATGGGGCTTGAACTCTGGGCCTGGGCACTGTCTCTGAGCTCTTTAGCTTAAGGCTACCACCCAACACCTTGGAGCCACAGCACCACTTCTGGTTTTCTAGTGGTTAATTGGAGATAAGAGTCTCAAGGACTTCAGTGCCTGGGCTGGTTTTGAACTCAGATCTCAGCCTCCTGAGTAGCTAAGATTACACATAAGAATTTATTTAGGGCACTGGTTATAAGTCTATGAAAAGCCTTCATGTTCTCACCTACTCAGCATCTGCTTGAACAAGTTCTTTGTGGGCCACAATGAAGGTCAGTATTAGTAAATGTGCTGAGCAACTTCTCAGTGAAAAGAAGATTATGAGAAGCTAAGAGTAAAGGACTGGTTAAATCTCTATATACCATTAGTATAACTCAATATTCTCAACTGAATTGTTTTGAAATCTACTGATATACAATAAGCTCCTCTAGAGGATCTAATTCAATCTGTCTGAGCTTGGGCTCTGGCTGGGCCAGTTTCTAAAGGGCCTCAGGGGAACCAAGGCTAGGACCAACTGGCCTCACTCTAGAGAACAGATGAATCATTGCATACTAGGAAACAGAAGGAACTAACATGGGAAAGGGTGAAGGGAGATGCATTTGATGTATAAAGAGCTACAAAATAGAGAAAATAGCTATGACTTGGAATTTGTTATTTAAAAAGTGAGATAAGGCTGGGATGTACCTCAATGCAAAGTGCTTGCCTAGCAAGTGCAAAGTTCTGAGTTTGATCTACAACATTAAAAAAAAGATAGAAGGTATAACTAAAAAATGATAAGATTTAGAATGATAAATGGCTCAAAGATCTCAGTATAAGGCCAGATACCATAAAAATATTACAGGAAGGGAGAGGGGAAACTCTAGGCCTTCTAGGTATACAGTGACCTTCCTAAGTGAAGACTGAGAATCCTTAAAAAGCAAAGAAAGACTAGGTAAATGGTATTGCATTATACTGAAAAGCTTCTGCAAAGCAAAGGACATAGATAGCAAGGTATATAGAAATATCCTGTTCTAAGGGAGATTTACCAACTATGCATCAGACAGTAGCCTCATATCTAAGATATACTTAGATATTCAAAATATTAACCCCTTCCCCAAATAAACTCTCAGAAACTGAACAACCCAGTCAATAAATGGGATAAAGATTTAAAGAGAGACTTCTCAGAGGAAGAAGTAAGACTGTCCAATAGAAATGTGAAGAAATATTCAACATCTCTGGCCATAAAAGAAATGCAAATAACAACAGCAATGAGATTCTACCTCACCCCAGTTAGAATGATCATTATCAAGAAAACTAACAGTAGTAAATCCTTGCACGGATGTGACCAAAAGGGATTCTATTACACTGTTGGTAGGAATGTAAACTTGTTCAACTATTCTGGAAAGCAGTATGGAGGTTGCCTAAAAGACTAAACATAGATTTTCCCTGTGACTCAGCATTCCTACTCCTGAGCACTTATCCAATAAAATATAAACAACACACTAAAGCCACTAGCACAACCATGTTCATTGCAGCATTGCTTACCATAGCGAAGATATGGAATCAACTCAGTTGCCTCTTGGTGAACTAATGGATCAAGATAAGATGGAATATATACATAGTGCCCTATACTTGGCCTGGGCATTGTCCCTGAGCTCTTTGGCTCAAGGCTACCCCCCTAACCCTTGAGCCACAGCACCACTTCCCGGTTTTCTGGTGACTAACTGGAGATAAGAATCTCATGGACTTTTTAGTGCCTAGGCTGGCTTTGAACTGTGATCCTCAGACCTCAGCCTCCTGATTAGCTAGGATTACAGGCGTGAGCCACCACACCCAGCTTTGGAAAATTATTTTAAGCAAAGTATGTCAATGCTAAAGAAATATAGATTGCATGTTTTTCCTCATTTCTGGTAGCTGGAATGTTCCTGTAAATCTACAAGTAAAAACACTGAATGATACACACACACACACACACACACACACACACACACACACACACACACACACACATTGGGACATGATAAATTATATAGGACTCTAGACATTCATCCAGTGAGGCATGTAGCTTGGAGACCAGTAGTTAAAGAGCTAGGCTTCCTCTGCAGGCCCCTTCACACAAGACATACTTTGCAGTCTTTTGCTATACAGAAGTCTATTTTTGTAAAAATCTTGGAATGGAAAATTTCCTTCATTATTTGGTAGATGACTTGCCATTTGGAACATTCATGTCTGTCACTTTGCTGTGCAGTGAAGTGTACAGTTGTCACAACCTGGAAACTATTAAGAGAAATTGCTTTTGTCTTTAGTATGTGGCAGTGTGTGACTGGCCCCAGGAATTTCAATGATAAAGAGGCAACCAACAAATCAAATGAACAAAACCTACTTTATTCAACAATTGTGTGCCTTGCTGTGTCAGGAAAAGGGCTTGATCCCTCTTTGATATTCAGCAACAAAGTGGCGTGCAACTCACAACTAATGGAGGTCCTGCGTGTGTGTGGCTGCTCGCACAGAGAAAAGTGAAGTGTGTGTGTGTGTGTGTGTGTGTGTGTGCGTGTGTGTGTGTGTGAAGATGCCACATTGTTAACAAAGAGACCAATCCCTAAATTGTGGCACATAATTTATAGCTCCTTATCCTTCAGAACTGCAAAATGACATGTTTTTGGCTCATTAGAAATCACCTAGGCTCAAACATTCGGTTTTAGCAGCCAGATCATCATGGTAAAATACTCTGCAGAAAAAAAAAATAAAAATTCCCTAAGACTCTGTTTGCCTTTACCACTAATATTGGGCCAAATTCAAATATTTCTGTTCTTTGCTTTATGTCTTAGAGTCCAGCTCAGGGCCTCCTGCATTTGAGGCAATACTTGAGCTATAGCCACAGGTTTATAGGTACATACATACATGTGTACATAGATATGTACATACATATGCATGCATGTATCTATATGTATGTATGTTTGAGACAGAGTATCACTAAGTTTACCCAGATTGGTCTGGAACTTGCAATCCTCCCACTTTCTCCTCTGGAGTAGCTAGGATCATAGGAATATACCATCATGCCAGGTTTGTGGACCTAGTTTTACTCCACTAAATTTTGTAACCATTGTACTCTTCACTCCTTTCCTCATGTCTACTATGCACTTGTATGCACGAGTCCCAGAGTCTGAGTTCAATATATGTCTGCTTTACCTCTTGCAACTCAGCTATTGTTTTTTCAGCTCAAATATAACCTTTATAGAACTTTTCTTAGGTCCCCAGAGAATCAGTTATTTTCCTTTATGTTGTTATTCTTTTCAAAATAAAAGATGTATGTTATGGTAGGAAATAGGTCCAATATAATTTTTAACCTTATTGAACCTAATACTCTGAACATATTCATATCTGTTTATTGGATGGAATTAAAATTTATGCTGTGAGAAATCAGGAAGATGGTTTGGAATGAAAACATAGTATTGAAGTGTGTTTAGGAGCTCCTGAAATAAGCCTAAAGAATTTCCGAGATGACTGTCCATTTGCGTCTTGGGACATAAAATGGGCAAGATAGCATTTGTCCGAACTGCATCCCACCTAAAAGCATTCACATTCTATAATTTCTTGTCTAACATCCTACCATTCTTATGGATGTTCAGTTTCCATTGACAGGTTGACCTGTTGCATCTACCTGGGGCACAAAAGTGTTTCATGAAAATTCAGTGTTAGATGTATGGTCTGTTTGCACTGATGCCTGTCTGTATTGGTGTCATCACAGTTCTGAGATACAACTTCTCCAGCATGAAAAATCTGTATGTAACATATGCCACCTCAGTATAGTGGTGTTACCCACAGCAAATAGGGGAAAGATGACGAAAATCCTAAAAATAGCTTTTCCCATGAGGGTTATTGCTGAGCTAATTAGGTTTTATAAAATTTCACATAGAAGAAAACATGCATTGTTTTCTGGTGACCTAGATAATTTCCATATGTAAAATTGTTCCCAGAGTTTAATAAAGCAGTAGGGATAGGAGGAAGGGACAGAATAGCAGGTCTCTGCCCTCCTGAGTCAGATACACTGTCTCTACATCTTGACGTTTTACTCAGAGCCATTGTAAGGATCACTGTCACATTGTTATGATTATCATTGTTAGATGAGTCAGACATTAAAGATCTAAAATATTCACTAGGGAGTTCATTTCTGTCCTCTGCATATATATATATATATAATTTTGGCATTAGTTTATTTCCTAATATGAAGCTATGAGATGTTGACATACCAGATTTGCTAAATCCCACGACCATCAACACGTATAAAACAAAGAAGCACCTAGATGTTAATGTTTTGAAACAGAATGCTCAATAGGAATTTAATCAGCACATTTGTCAACACTGTCTTCCTTTTGTAGGAACCACCTTTGTGGTGACAGTATGGCGGGGGGTTGTGGAAGAAGTTTAGTGTTCACCTTTTTTTTTGTGTGACCTGTGTATTCAACTCACCCTGACTCATTTCTTCTGAAGGTCCTGGCAAGATTCAGAGATAATGACCACATTACCTTCATAGTTTCTTTGAGGGCCACTGCTAGATAAAGGTTGCTTTTTCGGGGATGTTTAATGAGTTCCACTCATTGGCCAATCAAACAGCATGAATTTAGCTGCCATTAATTTAATATGAGGATGATGAATGGGTCTCTGGAAATTAGGACAGAGTTAAAGTGTTTTTTTTTAAAGTTATTTGTTGAATGCCTATACTTCTAGGCATCAGATTGAATTGCTAGAAGTTTTTCTTAAAGTGGGTCATGAATACTTTGCCATGGAGAAGTTCAGATTGCAGACAACATTCTTCCAGCAGCTTAGGAAAACAAGTTACTCACCCATGAGGGAAGTTACAAATACTAAAAATCCAACTATAAGCAAAGAAAGTCACTGGTGTAAAAGTTTGTTAAACCAATGTCATTGGTAATAGACTTGTGGTAATTAGAATAAGCACTTTTTAAAATTTTGAATTTTATTATCAGGATGATGTATAGAGAGGTTACAATTACATTCATAAGGTAGCCAGTACATTACTTCTTGAACGTTGTTACCCCTTCCCATGTTTTTCTCCCACTTTCCGTCTCCCCACCCCCTCCCAAGTTGTGAAGTTAATTTTCAACCTATTGTCTTGTGAATATCTCTGTTGTACTGGTTCATCTTCTGTCCTTTGTCTTATCATCTTGTTTTTCCCCTTCCCTGATTCAAATAAACAAATAAATGTGTATACAATACACCAGGTAATTTTTATCTGTCCTATTTCAGGGAAATATGAATAAGTGAAATGCTGCCTTCCCACTACTGTCACGTGCAGTAGAGCAGGGCTTCCACTATTGTCTCTACTCTTCACCATTTTTTCATATATTTTTTATTGTAATTAATAGAAGGGTTACATTATATTTGCCAGATAGAAGGTACATTAATTCACATACATTGATACCCTTTCTCATGTCTTGGTCCCCATTTCCCTCTCTCCACCCCCGCCCCTCATCTTGTTTTTCTCCCCTTCTCTATCTGATTTCAAATAACCAAATATGCATATATACAATATATCAGATAACAAGGTGAAATACTGTAACAATATGAGATAATCAAGGGATAGCAAAAGAGATGAGAGATAACATAGTATGTTAAGGACAACAATCACTCATTATATGGCTTTTGTTTCTATATCCTAGAGGTCCTTTCATTTATTTTTTAACAACTGCATACTGTCAATGATTATCAAGAACAATTGACTTACACTGATGCCAGACATAACGCATGGGAAATTTTGCATATTGGAAGCCAAATTCTGTAAAGTAGAAAATATGCTTTGTGACAGATGACAAAGAAAGACTACATCCTGGAATAGCATAGGAAGTTGTTTTAGGGTATATTTTTTATTTCCATGTTAATGACTATTCAGAAATGTCTAGGCAGTGAGAAATTATTGACAGGTTGTATTCTGAAGTCTTTAACCTAAATCCATTCATTTGGATACAGCATAGCCACAGAATTGGTTTTTAAGGTTCTTTTTTAAAAATTTCATGGTTCCACTTACGTGAGCTATCTAAAATAAGGGGAACTCAGACAGAAAGAAGAACATGAAAAACAACATATATTTTCTTTCCTTTCTAATCTTAATCTTTTATGTTTTCGAATTTTTGAGACAGAGAAACCCAGGCTAGCCTCAAACTCAGATCCTACACTTGTACCCTGAGCGTGTTGAGATTGCTGACATGTGCTACCAGGGCCGCCCCCCCACCTCTTCTCCTTCTCCTTCTCCTTCTCCTCCTCCTCCTCCTCCTCCTCCTCCTCCTCCTCCTCCTCTTTTCCTCCTCCTCCTCCTCCTCCTCCTCTTCCTCCTCCTCCTCCTCCTCCTCCTCCTCCTCATTCTTATTCTTCCTCCTTATTTTGTAGATCATGGGGCTTGAACTTAGCCTGGGCACTATCTCTGAGCTCTTCAGCTCAAGGTTACCACCCTACCCTTGAGTCAAGCCCCACTTCTGGTTTTCTAGAGATTAATTGGAGATAGGAATTTCAAGTCCTTTTGTGCCCAGGCTGGCTTTGAACCTTGATCCTCGGATCTCAGCCTCCAGAGTAGCTAAGATTAGCCACTGCACCTGGAATCTCTACTTTACTTCCAAACAGAATTAACACCCAACATTTTCTTTCAAAGTCTTCTCATCTAGAATTTGTTACATTGCAGCAAGCTGGGTGTGGTAAAGTTTCTGGTGACCAGGCTCAAGACACAATAGCCCTAAGCGTTTGTATCCAGCATCCTCAAAACCAAAATCTAGCATAGCCTACTTCAAAGTGGGTATTTTGCTATGTCCTTCAATCCATAAGCGTTTTGCTGTGAAGTGATTGGGCTCACTGCATAATTCTTCTCATATATCGTTCAGAATTATCTGTAGCATCTTAGTATGAAAAGTAAACCTCTACAACTTAATCTTAAAAGGAGGATAGAAAAGGGAAGTGGGGAGAAAAAGATGATTGCGAGGGGGTGAGGGAAGGAAATGGGGACAAAAATATGAGAAGGGGTATCAATGTGTGAGAAGTAATGCACCTACTATCTGGTGAATATAACTGTAACCCCCCTATATGTTACAACAAAAAAGAAAGAATAAGTTCCAGGCGCTTTTTATTGTTTCGCTAACTGTACACACATAACCAGGTGGAGAAGTCCCTAAGGAATTTAATGATCACATCTCACTGTTATTTGCTCTTTAGTCCTTCATCTTCTTAGCACTTTTCTTTTAATAATATTAATCATTCATTCTGATGACAATGCAATCCAAATGTGTATAAATAAACAGCATAATTGATCCTCCTTTTATGTTCCTTTAAATAGGAAAGAGTGTTAAATGTCTCTTTGTGGCCTATTTGGGCACAGTTGAACCACCTACAATTGTGAAAACAGATTATATATCTCTATCTATCTATCTATCTATCTATCTATCTATCTATCTATCTATCTCGATCTGAAATCCTTCCTGAACCGCAGCTCATTTGGTTAAAGCAATCCTGGCAAAGAAAATCTATTGATATTGTTGATAGTTTCCCAAAGGCGAGGATGACAACAGGATTGAAGGCAGCTGGAAGGGGTCTCAGCACACCAAGGACCAGTGGGAAATTGAGCAGAGGCAAATCTTGTCAACAAGAGGCCAACTCCTTCAATTAAGGTTAAGAGAATGCCTCCCATTGCTGCTGACCCAGCCAGTCCATTTCTGGCTCCTGTTAAGGCATCCATAGGTATGAACTTCCAGGGATCTTTTCCTCTGACTTAACCATACTACAGTCAATCATGGAGAATAGATAGATCACCCCAAATGGCAAAGCAACCTCCCACGTGGAAGGACCCTGGTTTTAAATAGCTGTCAAACTCACCTCTAGTCTGTGATTCACTCCCATGTGAGAATTTCAAAACCCTTTGATGGCTTGGAAGATGCTGCCATCTGTGGAAGCGCTGTGATGGACCCACCAGAGTCATCCATAGTTCTCCAAGGACAAGGCTCTAGGGCATACTTCTCTATCTTGACTCCAGCCACATGGCCACAGAATTGCCGTCGCTACTTGTTTGGGGGGAGGGGGAGCTGGGGGTTGGTTATAGGGCTTGAACTTGGCCTGGGTGCTGGCCCTGAGTTCTTCAGCTCAAGGCTAGTGCTCTAACACTTTGAGTTACAGAGTCACTTCTGGTTTTCTGGCAGTTAATTGGAGATAATGGAGTCTCATAGACTTTTGTGCCTGAGATAGCTTTGAACCTCAGATCTTAGCCTCCTGAGTAGCTAGGATTACAGGCTGTAAGTCACTGGCTCAGGCTCCCTCCCTCCCTCCCTCCCTCCCTCCCTCCCTCCCTCCCTCCCTCCCTCCCTTCCTCCCTCCCTCCCTCCCTCCCTCCCTCCCTCCCTCCCTCCCTCCCTCCCTTCCTTCCTTCCTTCCTTCCTTCCTTCCTTCCTTCCTTCCTTCCTTCCTTCCTTCCTTCCTTCCTTTATTTCTTAGATAGTGTCTGGTTTCCAACCATCCCCAAATGAACAAGATAACTTGTAAGGAGCATAACCAATCACAAACCACAGTGTTTTCCAAGCTCTGTTAGTTGCCACTTCATGGGATGTATAAATTTTGTAAGGATTTCTAAATATTATGTTTTTATTTCGATATCAATCCAAAAACTAATATGAAACAGTATTCTGGATCATCTAAATTGCTACCTTGTTATGTGATTCCTGAAAAAAATGTGTTTTTGGTATCTTTATAATTGTATTATTCTCCTGTCAGTTGATTTAACAGCTTTAGAGCTTTAGTGTGTGTATTGGTTGACAGCTGCCTGCCCTCTTATTGGCTTACCACACAGCTAATATGACACAATTCTTTCACATTTATTACTACACTCATGTTGATTTTATTATGAGACAAATCTGTTAATTACCACTAAAAGATCTATTATTAAATCACTGGTGTTTTTATTTTTCGCAATTAGATTTCGAAATGACAAAGTATGACAGGATAATGTTGCAGTCTAATGATAAAATAACAAAGCAGATAAAAATATATACACAATACATGCATATGAAAAAACAGGCCAAATGAAACTATAATCTGAAATACAGACAAAACTCTGTATGGATAAATGTTTTGATATTCAAAGTAACGAAAACTAGTGGGTGAGTATAGTTATCACATAGGACATGAGAGAAAACTTAGTAAATAACTATCATTATCAATGTGATCACTAAGTGAAGATCTTTAATGGATAATCAAAATGTTAGCCTGGCTGGGTAAAGTGTTCTACAAAAACAAAAGATAATTGTAAAATTTCTTGAAATGATTTCTGGCTTTTTCTTTTCCTAGTTAGAAGGGCCAGCAGCTCTGGGTCTGTGGCGCCTGTGGAATGACTACAGCAGAACAGGAAATATTGCTTCCACAAGAGCTTTTTCTCTCATGGCCATTTTCTACTTAGATTTTATAAAAGTTGGTATTTGTATTTCCTGATCTGAAGTGATAGTGAATAGTACTATGATTGTATACTAATAAGGCTCTGGGAAACGGGAGACTTACACCTTTGTGCAGATTTTAAGATAAATATTGGTGAGCAAGAGCTTCTGCTTGATGAAGCTTCTCTCCAGCACAGCATTCTACACTGTTCTTTCCAGAATCATGATATGGTATGTAGTTTGAAATAGAAATTAACCTTTAGCAACTCAGTTCTAAATTCATCCATTGCACTCATGGCCTGCAGGCTTGGCTTGTTGGAAGAACCCTTAGCATCCTCCCTCCCTTTCCTAGCCCTCCCTCAAACACTGGCCCTAAGCCAGCCTCATATCCAGCATCTCTCTGTTATCATCTGCTATTCTTCTTATCTCATTAATATTTAATTATCATTGCCATTATTCATTGGAAATGGTGACTCTTACCACCAGCCATGCAAGGGTGATCTCAGAGGAGATTTCTGAGGAGATAGTTTGAAAGCATGGTATTTGCAGAGGATGATTAATTTCGATTTCTATTGTGTGGTTCCTTCTCCATTCCTCCTGCATAACTGTAACAAAACAAAAGGTGGAAATATTGGACCTTTGATTGGCATAGGGAAGTGCCCCAGACGGCTTCAGTATGGAGATTTGCTCATCCTCAGGACGTACTCCACTATATACCAAACCAGCAAAATGGAACCAGGGACAATTCAGAGAGTGGCTTGTATAAGGCTCGAACTCATTGTTTGACATATTCTTCTCCTCTAGCTTTGAACTGGCACACTTACCTTCTTGTTACAGTTTGTACAATTACATAGAATATAAAACTTTATAACCTGGCTTGAATAATTCGATTGGATTTTCTTTTTTCATGTATTTTTTATTGTAATTAATAGAAGGGCTACATTATATTCTCCAGATAGAAGGTCCATTACTTCACAAATATTGCTCCCTTTCTCATGTTTTTGTTCCAATTTCCCTCCCTTAACTCCCTCCTCTCATCTTTTTTTCTCCCTTCCCGATCCTATTTCAAACAAACAAATAAACATATATACAATATATCAGATAACAAGGTAGGATACTGTACCAATATGAGATAAACAAGGGACAGCAAAAGAGATGAGAAATAATGTAGTACATTAAGAACAACAATCACACATTATATAGCTCTTGTTTCTATATTTTGGAGGTCCTTTCATTTAGCCTCATCCTATATGGCCTTATGTATCTAGGTTTTGCCCTATTGTAAACCTCTGCTAGGAGAGTCCAAGGTTTATACTAATTATGACAAATGAGGGAAATCATTGAGTCTATGTTCCTTTGAGTCTGGTTTACTTCACTTAATATGATTTTTTCTAAGTCTTCCATTTCCTTACAAATGGTGCGATGTCATTCTTTTTGATGGATGCATTGTGTGGAAATATCACATCTTCTTGAGGGACATCTGGGTTGGTTCCATATTTTTGCTATGGTAAATAGTGCTGCAATGAACATCGTCGTGCTAGTGGATTTAGTATGTCCTTGTTTCTGGATGGTTGGGTAAATGCCAAGTAGTGGAATTGCTGGGTCATAGGGGAGTTCTATGTTTAGTCTTTTGAGGAACTGCCATACTGCTTTCCATAGTGGTTGAACGAGTTTGCACTCCCACCAACAGTGTCCCTCCCGGCCACATCCCCTCCAGCATTCTGTTTTTACTTTTAGAGCATCTCACGATACCAATGAGCACAAAGTACAGAAAGCTCCCATGCACACACACACACACACACACACACACACACACACACACACACATCTACTTCTACACACATATATCCTCCCTCCCATCACCACCCCACAGGTCAGTAATGTCCTTCTTTCAATTTATAACCTATAGTGACACATGATGACTATAAGACCACAGCACACACTGGGGAGCATTGTTAATGTTCATGCTGACAAATGCATAGGGTTACATGTACATCAACCATGACAAATTCACACAGCACAGTTTTACTGTTCTAACTATCCTCTGTGCTTTCTCATTCGATCTTCCATGTTCCACTTTTTCTTTTTCTGCCTTCATAGGTAATGATCTCTTTTGATCTTATAAACAGTCCTTCAACAGAGGAATGAAACAGAAAAAAATATATAAGGAAACTCCAAGAAAGCTAAGTATTTTTTTTTCCAGACCTGGGCTTGAAATCAGGGGCTGGGCACTGTCGTTGGGCTTTCTCAAAGCTAGATCTCTACCACTTGAGCCACAGCACCACTTCTGGCATTTTTTTGTGTATGTGGTACTGCGGAATTGAACCCATGGCTTTGTGTGCATTAGGCAAGCACTCTACCACTAAGCCGCCCTACCAGCCTAAATAATTTTAATACTTTAAAATGTTATATTTAAACATGTCTATGCAGCCTACTTTGTTTACAAATATTCTTTTTCAAACTTTTCAATCCCATTTTTGACTAATGTATAAAATCTCCTTTAAAACATGTTTGGTGTTCCAATGTTCTTAATCTATCTGTAGTTGAAATTTTAAAGTATTCTCCATAATTGCATCATATATACTCAGTGTTGTTTGTCTAGTGACTTTCAGTTAGTGAATTATGTTCTTCAGTCTTGATTTTTATTTTATTGACCATTCAGGTGCCAAATATATTTCTAGAAGTATAGCTGGTAGATAATTGGCTATGAACATTCTCAATGCTATGAATAGGAAATTAGTTTTTAAATAGGAAATTAGTTTTATTTACTAAAGAATGCTGTACCTAGCTTTCAGATATTTGTTTTGATTCATCTGCACCAGTGTTGTATATCCTCTGGGTGAGGACTTTTTCCTTCTCCTTTCCTTGACTGACCCAAGTCTTCATGGCAAAGCATCTTTTTCTTACAGGACCCTCAAGGAGTGATTTTTAAAAATTTCTTGTAATGTTAATTCCTCAAGCTCAGAATGTAGGATTATGCCTTCCTTGCTCTCTACTGCTTTTCTTGATACAGTCCTCCTTCTTAGCTGCAGGTTGTTAGTTTGAGGATTTCTACCAAAATCTAAGGTAAAGAGGCACACCTGTGTGTGACTTGAACATATTCTGGTATATTTTAAATGATCTCTAGATTACTTATAACACCTAATGTAATATAAATTCCACAGTTACTTTTTGTGTTAAGTAATAATTCACATGCCAGTACAGGTACCATTTATTTCCAGATATTCTTGATCTGTCATTAATTCTGTAGATGTGGAACCTGCACAAACTGACTGTGGAACTAGCTTGTAAAGGGGGACTGATGATATTACTCTAACTGTATAATAAAAAAATGATACCTTTTCCTTATTGTTTAAATAATTGAACTACTATAGCATTTTCAGATAGAGTTATTTGTATAACATTTTTTTTTGCCAGTCCTGGGCTTAAGCTCAGGGCCTGAGCACTGTCCTTGGACTTTCTCAAGGCTAGAGCTCTACCACTTGAGCCTCAGCACCACTTCCAGCTTTTTTGTATGTATGTGGTACCAAGGAATCGAACCCAGGTCTTTGTGCATGCTAGGCAAGCACTTTAACCACTAGGCCAAACTCCAGGCCCTGTTTAACATTTTTATAACAATTTTAAAACCATATTTTATGGCAGTACTACTACTTAATTTTAGTCTTGAAACTATGGTACTTATTTTACTGAAATTTATTTAAACCAGAATTGTCTAGAAATTAATATCTATGAAGCCCATAAAATACTTTCAATATACAAATTATACTTTAGTGCACATTTTCCAAATATATATGTATTACATTTTTTGAAGGTTTTTAAAAAAAATTCTGGGAAGTTGATGGTACACATGGTGTAACATGCTGAATACAGCTTAAATCTCCTATAAAACAGGAAAGATCACATAAACTATATCTGCAAAAACACTTCATAACAACATTCCTGAATTGATAGAGGGTCACAAATTCTTTAGTCTACTGTGCTATTGCATACTCTGCCTTGGAGTATAGAATCAGCCCTGATCCCAGTGGCAAGTGACCAGTGGAAAGACAGGCAGAATATTCTGAGAGCAGCAGCGGAAAGGGAAAGGAGAGAGGCTTCAATAAGAACAGGAAAAGGGCTTGGTCTTGGAGCAGAGTTGAAATCCTCAGGTTCAAATCTAACTTAAATGGGACAGGTCTAAGAGGATCTAAAGTCAAAGATGCCAAGTGCTAGACAAGAGACAAAGGAAGAACACCCAGCAAAGCAATGGCAGAGTGTTTATCTAGAAAGAGACAGAAGAGGGGGCTCTAGACACACTAAAGACTAAAGAAAAGATAGGCTGTCCCATCCTTTCATTGGTAAGAATAATAATGTTTAATTTAAGCCCTAGCAATAGAAAAGGAATGTAGTAGATTCACCATAAAGTTACCAGGAAAAGAAATAATCTAGAAAACTAAATATCCCTACAACAAACAGGATATGTTAGTAAGATGGATCCACTGAAAAGAAGACCCAATCTGTGCAAAAGATTGACTTTAAAAAATCTTTTTGGGGGAAATAAAGTTTGTGAAAGATAGGTGATAGAATTTAGGAAACACTTGGAAAAATGATTTAAAAAGTCATTCCCCAAATAAAGATAAAAGCAGAATGAAACTGAAAACAAGCACAAACTTGAATGCATTAAAAGAAATCTTTAAGAAATGCACTGAGAAAAATGTTTCAAGAATTTAATTTAAAAGATAAAAGATATTAAAAGGAAGTGGCATGGAAAGAAAGGGAAATAATATGTACAACAGAAAGCACTGAAGAAAAACAGAGACATAAAAGCATAGAGAAGAAAATACACTAAAAACAATAACTCTAGAGAAGTTTCCTAAAAAAATGATTAGAAAGTACATATGAAAAGATGATGCTAAAAAGGCAATAATACAAATCCAGAATGGACAACATTAAGCACACAATTTATTAACATTGATTTTTACCTCATATTTCAAATGACGTGTTTAACAAACAAATATTCAAGAAGGGAATCTCTATAAACAATCACTGGCACTTAGATTTTAGAACATAATTAAAATTATGCTGAAGGTTTGTATGTGATAGCACTTTCTTTCTTTAAAAAAATTTTATTGTCAGGGTAATGTATAAGGGGGGTTACAGTTACATTTGCCAGTTAGTAGGTGCATTACTTTGCACGCATGGATAACCCTTCTCATGTTTTTGTCCCCATTTCCCTCCTCCACCCCCTCCCAATCATCTTGTTTCCCCCCTTCTCTTCCCTATTTCAAATAAACAAATAAATTTATATACAATATGCCAGCTGAAATCCTGGTCTAGTCCATGCCACCAAAACCAGATCCTGGTAAGCCGTCATGTTCCTAAACACAAGTCAATGGCCATTTGTCTTCTCAGAAACACCAGCGTTGATAGTTCTGCTCTTAGATCATTCTTTTCCTAGGTTATCATGACCAAGTTCTCTTGCCTTTGAAAATACCTTTCTCCCCTCACTATCATGGATTGTGTCAAAGCGCTATATTGCTTTTTAATCACTCATTTTCACTCCCCAGATAATTTATTTTCCTATCAGAATTCTTAGCAACTACACTCAGATGACTCACCAAATTATATATTGCAACTTAAGCTTCTTTTTGAAATCAGGTGCCATAATTTTAGTTGTTTATCTACCATTACCTGTGTGCCTTCATCTTGCTCCTCATTGAACATATAGAAGGCCAAACTTGAAATATCACTTTCCTTATTGTGACTGTTTCTAATTAAAAACTCCTAATGCACATTGCAATTTGAGAAATTAAAAACCATGTTGTACATCCTAGTAACTACCCATTTTCAAATACACCAAAATCATACATTTTAAAGTATTCTAGAATTGAGTAGTATTCAATTTTAGGAACTGTAGATTAATTCAAAAATTAACTCAGAGTATTGGGCTAGAATAATTTTTTTTTGTCATTCATGGGGCTTGAACTCTGGGCCTGGGTGTTGTCCCTGAGCTCTTCAGTTCAAGGCAACCATCCTACCCCTTGAGTCACAGCACCACTTCTGGTTTTCTAGTGGTTAAATGGAGATATGAGTCTCATGAACTTTAGTGTTTGGGTTGGTGTTGAACTTCGATTCTCAGATCTCAGTACCTGAATACCTAGGATTATAGGTGTGAGCCACTGTGCCTGGCTAAACATGCTGTGTGTGTGTGTGTGTGTGTGTGTGTGTGTGTGTGTGTGTGTGTGTGTGTGTGTGTGTGTGTGTTTTGCCAGTACTGCTTGAACTCAGGGCCTGGGCACTGTCATTGGGCTTTTTCTAAGCTAGAGGTCTACCACTTGGGTCACAGCAGCCCTTTAGGCTTTTTCTATGCATATGGTACTGAGGAATTGAACCCAGATCTTTGTGCATGCTAGGCAAGCAGTCTACCACTAGGCCAAACTCCTGGCCTTAGAATAATTTTTAGAAAAGGCTCCTCACCTAGGAAACTATTCACCTGTCAAGTGAAAGTGACAGAGAAACAAATGCTGAAGTGTTTATCATAAGTGTAATATAATTCTAGCATCAGCAAACTAAATGAGGCACACAGGGATGAAGCATTGTGACAAGAATTATTTCCTCACCTAACCCCCAGTGGGACAGAAGAAATGGATTTAGATATACATTATTCTGAACAGACAAGAAAGAAAGACCGATGAAAGGAGAAAAGAAACAGGAAGGGGTAATTAACCCAAATACCACTGGTGCTTCAACATTCTCATATTTAGATTCTTACATAGCACTTCAATTTGCATTTGTTTATGTACTTCATAAGTGAGTGTGCTTCAAGTCTGTGCTGTGCCTACCCAACTAGCTTGCAAATGTGGATACCTCACAGGAGCATATGAGGGAAATGGTAGAGGGAGAGGGGAGGCAGCAAGAGAAAACTAAACAAATGAAAAGTGGAAAAGACGTGCTATTGGATGGGGAATTGCTAGGGCTCTAGATAGCAACTGACTCTTCAGAGTAAAATACCTTTTCCTATTGCTTAGCACTCTAAAGGGTGTTTTTTTTTTCCTCTGCTTTGGGGAGAATATGTTTAGTGCTTTCTAGTTTGCTTGCTCCTACTGTGTTGAGTTACACAAAGACAGTACCAAAACAATTATTTAGCACTGGCCATTGTTTTTTCAGCTGATTCAATGGATCATGAGCAAAGTTACAATAAGAAGACTGGAAAATATCCTGCCATGAAAACTATAGCTACAGCGTAGACTCTCCAGGTATTGACTATTTTTAGAAGCAGCAAACTTCGCTTCCTCATGTGTATTTGCTTGCATTTCAAAAGTATATTTTCTTTGAAGGCAACATTACCCTTGTTTCTCTTTTCTATAGCTGTCTTCCATTTTCAAAAGCATGTACATTAGCAGGCCACAGGAGAGACAATGGTAATTTGGTAGATAGGGAAATGGCAAGCCAGCCTGTCATTTCTGGATGGACTAAGATGGCATCCATCTTAGCTATCGGAGAGGCAGAGCCCACACGCTCTCATGACTGAAGATCAATATGTACTTGCTAATGTATAACAGATATTCTACTGAGTTCCAAATTATGCCAATGTTAAAAAGAAATATTAATAAAAGCCACCATTTCTCAAACCATGTTAAGTGCCTAGTCCAGATGATCTCATTTAATCACCACAATTATGGCACCCAGGAAAGAACAACTATAATCATCTATATTTATTACATAATATAATGAAACCTGGAAATATGAACTGTCTCTAACTTGGCTATGAGGTTTTGTACTGTAAATGACATAGCCAGTTCCGGATACCTGAGTTACAAGTAGAGCTTGGAATGTTGCTCTGCATGGGTCATCTGTTTCTCTTTATTTCAAGCCCTTCCCACCCACTTCATCCCCAGTCAAAGTTTTGTGTTGCTTTATTCACCAGGAAACTGTGAGCAGCAAGGCACTGTGAGGTAGCTGGCATGTGATCCTACACATGGACTCACCACATCAGTGTAGGAGCTGCTAAAGCTTAGAAGAGGGAGTAATAAATCCTGTATTTGTCCCAGGCAGCTCCATGCTGTCTTTAGCATGGTTTTCCTGAGTTAATTTTTGCTGTTATTTTTTCATATTACCAGACCATTTTCTCTCCGTCTTCCTCCCCTCCCACCCCTGTAAGTTAAAAACATTCCATTTCCAGTGCACTTTCCATTTGCTGGCTTTCATTTTCATTCTTTTCCATTAGCGGAAATGAAAATCATTTAGTTTGGGGACCGGGTAATTTAGGACAGGTATTATTATGATTTTCCAAATGGAGTCAGAAAAATTTACATGACAGGCCCCGTCAAATTCATTTCTAGTCAGAAAGAGGGCAGAACACAAACCTAGGACCTGTACCTTGAACTGTAGGCCCTGAAGCAGATTTGGTGTCAATTAGACATATTCAGGAGTGTCGTTAGACCTTTCCGGGGTCTATGCTAACTATATCCAAGAATCCTTGCATAAATTCATCCGTCTTCCATCCTAGTGACTGGTACCACTATGCAACTGTGCATGATAGGAACCCAACATCACCTGCTGTTTTTTGTTTTTTCCTTCCTTCACTCACCTTGTTCTTACATGTTCACTTTATATCCCAGTCAAATCTTTTTTCCCCTTATCCATAAAATGTGTAATGGACGGAAATACCAATCTCCTTTCTTCTAATTTGTTTGCATTCTTCTCTTGTTCATCTTTATACCCCCTCGTTCTCAAGCGAGGATCATCACTTTATAACCCCAGTGCAATCAAGCTATATATGTCATGTCACTCTTCTGTTGGAAACACGTCCATCTCCTTCCACAGCTTTGAGATAAAATTATAGCTTTGAATATGGCTGGTGAGTTCTGACATGATCTGGTTCTCTCTATTCCATCGTCATCCATTAATTCCATGCTGGAATTCATGCTATTTTTCTCACTTCCTTAATTTCTGCAGAGCCCTTCACATATCAGTCACCTTTCTTGCATCATTCACAACCCTTGACCCTCCCAAATGATGTTAATATTCACGTTTTCTCCAGCATTCAGAGCAGGTAATCCTCTCTCTGGAAAAATTATGCTCCTATTATGCATCTTTCACAGAACTGTGGTAATTCTTATCGTGAACACATCACTATTTCCACTTTGTACATTTTTGTGGAATTATTTTATTACTTTCTACCACATTCTGTCCAACCCCTTGGCTCCTGGGAACAAGATTAGTGAGCAATGCATACTTATTAAATAAAGGAGAGTTGTATAAAAGCAAGTACTCTGTTGCTTAGGATTTCCATGTGTCTCAAGGAAAAGATTATAAATTTTAGTCAGAATGTTTTCTGGGCACAGGTAAAGCTGTCCTTGTACTTCCCATTGAGTAAGAAGCATAGATTCCTTAAGTACAGAGTTCACTTTGTGACATTCCCAGGGGTTTCCATGGAAGCCACCAGCGACTCACAAGGACTTCTCTGGGCAGAGTGGAAGCCATGTTGGGTGTAATAGAGGGCAATCAGGTCACCTTATCCATGTCCTTGGACCACTGTGTCTGCACCAAGAAGGCTTTTGTCTGTGTCTGGTAGCTCAGGTTGACATCAGAGCCAGGTATAGCATATACATCTTCTTTTGCACCAAATATTTCCTCCCATATTCCTTAAAAGGAAAGAGCTGTGGCATCAAATTGCATAATTCACATGCATAAGTCTTAATTACAACTCTTGAGCATGCCATGTCTGTTATCACAGCTACTTGTGAGATGGACAGCAGCAGGAATATAGTTCAAAATGTTAAAAAAGAGGACATCTCAGCAAATAAGCTGGGTGTAGCAGTGTTTGTATTTGTAATTTCAGTAATGTGAAAGGAACAGATGGAAAGATTGTGGCAAAATGGTGAATCCTTATATAAAAATAATGAAAAATGGAAAAAGAAAAGTATTTGGATTGGCTCTAAAGGTAGATCACCTGCCTAGCAAGTGGGGTCTCAGTTTGAACTTAAGTTCAAATCCTGATATCTCAAAAAGCTTAATAAAATAAAACAAACAAAAGCAAATAAGCAAGTCATTTCAGCTAAGTAAGGACGCAACAAAGGGAATTTCTTCCTGGTTGATAAGGGGCAGAAAGCAGCTTTTGTACACACACACACACACACACACACACACACACACACACACACACACACACACACACATACACACACACACACGTGTGCACTTGAGAGAGAGAGAAGAGAGAAAGGGAGAAGGAGCGGAACAGACAGGGAAAGAGGCAAGTAGAGAAAACTGACATTTGCATACTTCTCTGTTGGTTGGTCTAAAAACTATAATTTAGGTTCTATAACTACTTGTGAATAAAAATTAAGCCTATTTAAAAAATTAAAGTACCAGTAAACTTAGTGTGAAAGCTATTCTTACATTAAATATAGCTGGTCTTGTGGAGCTGCTATTATTGTGATAAGTCCCACTGAAGCTCACAGAGGGAAAAGATAAAACGATGACACGTCACCGAGAAGATACAAGGCCCTCAAAGGCACTTGAGGAATGGGAATCACTGCGCTGTCACAGATGCAAAAAGTTGGGGTAGATAGAGGTTAGTACTGCCGAGTACAGCTCCCTGTGGGCTGCTCTTTAACAAAATCCCTCTGATCCTATCTATGGCGTCACAGACTTGTGATGTTTCCTTCGATTTCAAAGTTCTTAAAATCTTTATAGCTATTATTAAAAAAACACAGTTGATTCTATGGCACTCGAGCTCACTATGATACCTTTATACTGTGGAATCCAGAGTGAATCTTTCGTCTTTATGTTTACACTCTGGTCTTCCTTGAACAAGGATTCCACACATCGCTCCCAAGGACATAACTACATATAACTAAGTAAAAAACTTATGCCCTACTCTCAGATATCCTTAGATTGGAAGGAGAAATGCTGATGATAGCTGAAAGAGGTGGATCATTGAGAGTGGAGTTCAACTGAGCAATGGCTATGGTTTTGTGATATTTTTCATTTTTCTGGAGTTGTTCTGAGTACCATCAGAGAGTATTTCATTTCTAACAAGAACAACAAACCCCTATCTTACTCCAGAAATCTTATGCATCAGGTGAGAGTATCTCAGAAGCAATGGCAAAAACCACACATTCCCTTCTTGTTTTTAGTGTTCATCAATATTTTTTCTTAATCTAGCATGTCTTTGATAGTTATCACATAAGTGCATAATTGAAAATCATAGCAACAATGTACCCTTTGGTGATCAATTTCAGTAACCGTTATGGGGCATTTTAAATAAGCAGAGGCTATTTCAAAGGAGTTATTCTGACAAAAGAAGTGGAAGTCTTACTCCTGACAAACTGTATCTGGATGACCAAGTGGACATAGTATGTCCATTTCTTCCCCATTGTTTCCTGAAGAGTCTAGGGCAGCATTTCTGTAATGATCATTGAAACCAATTGACATCTTCAACCAAACTCCAGGCACATTACTCATGTCAAACCCCTAAATGTACCATAGGTCCGATCTGTTTAGCATTTGGCAAGCACCCAGGAAATGAAACGTAGACAGGAAAGTGGTGTACTTCAGAGATAAGAATAGCTTAGCTTCAACCATGTTGAAATTGTTCTCTGAAATTCTGTGAATCACCTTTTGTCCATATATTTTTTATTGTAATTAATGGAAGGGTTACATTATATTCACCAGATAGAAGGTGCATTACTTCACATATATTGTGAATTACCCTTTTTTTTTTTTTGCCAGTCCTGGGCTTGAGCTCAGGGCCTGAGCACTGTCCTTGGACTTACTCAAGGCTAGAGCTCTACCACTTGAGCCTCAGCACCACTTCCGGCTTTTTTCTATATATGTGGTACCGAGGAATCGAACCCGGGTCTTCATGCATGCTAGGCAAGCACTTTAACCACTAGGCCAAACTCCCGGCCCCTTACCCTTTTTTTTTTTTAAAGACATTACTTTATCCAAAGATTTACTCCTTCAGGATCTCTTTGTCAGTCAAATTGCTTCTAAAATTCAAACAAAGGAAATCATACGGAAGTGTTGCCAATGTGCTTTTGTATCTGTGTGTGTGTGTGTGTGTGTGTGTGTGTGTGTTTCTTCAAGAGTATAGTCATTGAAAAAATATGAGCAGTTTTTTCTACTCACTGTTAAGATATATTTTGCTACCAGAGATGGTCCAGGTGAAAGAACAAATAATGAATACATGTAATTTTAGTGCATTCTGAGAAAAGATAAGGGGTGAGATGAGCTCTAAAATAAAATATTATGGTCTCCAGGAAAGAGATTCAGAGAAAGACTGGGACTGAGAGAGAGTGAGAGAGATTGAGAAATATTGAGGGAGACCGATAACAACCAGAGCCTAACTAGACACTAGGCCTCTCTGTCTACCAAACCACTGCTCCTATTTAAGAGCATTCTGGAGTTGAGATACAAAGACTATCCTTGCTAGAGATCATTGCATTTGTTTATCCATTTGGAGATGAAATAGTCTGCTTTTACATTCCAACATTAAGAGGAAAAGGCACTAGGCTGCAATGTAGTCTAGTAAGTTTAGTAAAGAAGTATGCTAACACATAAATATATGTATCTTCAAAAGTTAATGAAATATTCTATAGCATCACTCTCACTACTAGAATATAGGCAACATTTAGCTCTATTGAGCACAAAGTGAACACACCGGATTACATTTTGGAAGTGGTCATGTTTTAGTGGTCACTGGGGATAATTTTGGCTGCTTCCATGCACATACTGATTTGTCCTAAGCACAGACTTGAGGGGCATAGAAATGATGGTAAGCCATAAGGGATCACACTTGCCATTCAGAGATTATGATGTATCAAGGAGAAAAGAGATTGACATGAGACAAATCAAAGGCCGAGGTCCTTTGAGGTTCAGGCCGCTGCTGGAACGGCCACTATCAATACTTGATACGCCAATCTTCATACTTACTCATCACTACTCAGCTACCAAGGTTACTTGCAAAGGTCAAAAGGCAGAATGAGTGATTGTCTAGTTCAGGGCTCCTCAAACCTTTATTCCCACCCCTCCCATCCCCTCGCACACAGGCCACTAGTGAGGTCAGGAAATACTGACAATGATTTTTTCCAGGGAAGGTTGGGGATCTCAAAGTCCTTAAATAAAGGGTAAGAAGTGGAACAATCGCTCTGGGGTCGTTATCTTGTCCTTTCACTGGAAATTCTGGTAAACTGAAGCAAGAGAACATAGCAGCAAGCCAGGCTAAGAAATGTCCTGGTATAATGCTGGTGTGTAGATTCAGTGTCTACTAGATTAGGACACATTACAGACCTGGAGAAGGGATGAACTCTCTTGCAAACTCCCATCTGTCATAGTAAGTAGAAAACTTACATAAATCTACTGAGTTTTTAAAGGATAGTTACTTTATTTAAATGTTTCCTATCTCTTATTACATGAAAATGAAGTTCAGACAAAGCAACATAAAAGGGAAACTGTTATTTCCTAGAAACTTACAGACTCAGTTTTGGTAGAATTCTTGTCTCTCATCAGAGTAAGTTGTTGGAGGAACTTAGTGGCTATTCTGCAAATCTCCTTTTAGTCGTTTTTCAGGTTCTTGATTCATATATATATATATATATATATATATATAGAGAGAGAGAGAGAGAGAGAGAGAGAGAGAGAGGGAGGGAGAGAGAGAGAGAGAGAGAGAGAAATACTTCTGTGGCCTGAAGACATCCTATTAGATTAATTGCTGTTTGGGAACCCATGTAGGTTCTGAGAGAAGAAAAATTTCAGATGGCCGCAGAATATGAATTGAATGCATCTGGTATTCTGCCCGTACAAGCCCCAGGTGGCAGTTCTTTAGTGGCTGAGCACATGCAGCAGGTGGCAGCAACATCCTGCAGACCAGCCCGCCTGTCCACAGGTTGGGTTGGGCCTCTACTGCTTTCCAATCCTGGCAGTATTTTCTAAAGGCCCTTTCAGAACAGGGATAGGCAATCTCTGCACTTAAAAATAACTCTTCTATGGAAGCCATGTCAGTCTTTCCTATTATCCTTCTGCCCACCAAATCCCAGTTGCGCAGTGTTTCTCTGGTCTTATATTAAGTCTTCTGCAAATAAAAGGGGAAGAGAAGCAGTCAGTTTCACACGCAAAAGGCAAGGTTGAACTTCTTGAACTTCTGTGGTAAATTCATTTATTTACAAAAAGAAGCAGGAATGCACATTATTTCTGCTACAGGCGAGTTATGATGGTGTGCTTTGAGCAAATTTTAAATGCTGTCTAAATGCACTCAATGAGAAAAGGACTTTTCTTTTTCAGAAATAAAAAGTTGAGCAAAAGAAAAACAAGTGTGTGTGTGTGTGTGTGTGTGTGTGTTCCATAGTGATTAACTCAAATATTACTGGTTTGTCTTGGATTTTTTAATTTAAATAAATAGCCGAATTTGGAGAAGGTTATAACCTTTACTCTTGTAAATCATTCCCAGGAAGCTTAGAAAAGATGTTGCTCAAGGTTTCAATTAATGAGAAATATTTGCTGTCCCTTAAAAGAAGAATACGGAAGAGATATAATTCTAAATGATTTTTAAGATGGAAAACAAAGCAAGTCTTTGCTAGCAAGGCATTTGACATTTAGCTCGGAGGAGCATCCTTGCATTATGCAGCAGTGCCCGAGAGAAAAGGAGGAGCCATTCATTTTAGAGATAGAGAATACTGGAACCATCTGAAGTGTGGAACCTGAACTTAATCTTGTAGTCATCCCAGACTGAGGAAATAAGAGAGTTCTCTATCTCTAAATGGCCACGATCAAGAAATCTAACAACAACAGATGCTGGTGAGGATGTGGCCAGGAGGGATCACTACTACACTTATGGTGGGAGCGTAAACTCATTCAGCCACTATGGAAAGCCATATGGTGGTTCCTCAAAAGACTAAACATAGAGCTCCCCTATGACCCAGCAATTCCACTACTTGGCATTTACCCAAATATCGAGAAACAAAACCACACTAAACCTACCAGCCCAACTATGTTCACCACAGCATTATTCATCATAGCTAAGAGATGGAACCAACCCAGATGTCCCTCAGCAGATGAATGGATCATAAGATATGGTATATTTACACCATGGGATTCTATGCTGCTGTCAGAAAGTATGACATTGCCTCATTCGTAAGGAAATGGAAAGACTTGGAAAAAATCATATTAAATGAAGTAAGCCAGACCCAAAGAAGCATAAGCTCAATGGTTTCCCTCATCCGTAATAATTAGTACACATTTAAACCACTCCTAGCAGAGGATTACAATAGCTCAAACCCTAGATACATAAGGCCATGTAGGATGACACCAAATTAATGGACCTCCAGGACATGGAAACAAGAGCTTAATTATTAGTGACTGTTATTCTTTATGTATTATGTTTTTCTCTCTTCTCTTATGTTGCCCTTTGGTTAATTTCATATTGTTACAGTATCCCACTTTGTTATCTGGTATATTATATAGATGTTTACTTGTTTATTTGAAATTGAGGGGAGGGGAGGGAAATGGGGACAAAAACATGAGAAGGGATATCAGTGTGTGAGAAATAATGCACATTCTATCTGGTGAATGTAACTGTAACCTCTCTATTCATTAAAAAATCTCAAAAAAAAAAGAGAAGAGAGGAGAGGAAAGGAAAGGAGAAGAGAGGAGAGGAGCGGCCAGGAGGAGAGGAAAGGGAAGGGAAGGGGAAGAAATAAAGAGGAGGGGAGAGGACTAATTGGTAGATTTTAATTTAGTCCAAACTCTAATATTGTAATGTTCAATACTAATTTAATAATGTAACATTTTAGAATTATACCTAAGAAGCCATGAATAATTTTTTATCATTAAGTTCACATAGCCAGAATTAAAAGAAATATTTAAAATTTTACATTCAACCTCATATCTAGTTTCCAAGCATTAAAATGTATTTTAAATGTCTTTCACAGCCAGGCACCAGTGGCTCATGCTTGCAATCCTAGGTACTCAGGAGGCTCTGAGCTTCATGAGGATCATGGTTCTAAGCCAGCTCAAGCATGACAGTCCATGAGTTTCTTATCTCCAATTAATCACAGAAAAAGCTGGAAGTAGAACTGTGGCTCCAATGGTAGGATGCTAGCCTTTAGTAAAAAAAAAAAGAAAAGCTCAGGGACAGTGCCCAAGACCAGAGTTCAAGCCCCAGGACCAGAAAAATAAATTCTCTTACATGTAGTGGGGAAAGAATGTCTTGAAACCCTAGGATGTATTACAATTGGTTATAAAGCTGAAAAATGCATACTATGGAACAAATTCAAGTACTGTGGTCCTTTGTAGACTAACACTATATTTTTAACTGTGTTATATTTTTACTACATTGTATTTCTCACTTTAGTGAAAACAGTTTATAAAGCCTATCAAAGATTGTTCCTGACATTTTGTCAGTAACCTCTACACTCTCATCCCCCTTTTCCCTCTCCTTTTAAAAGTAGTGCTGAAGAAATTGAAAATCATGAAAGTGTCTCTCTTTCTGAAAATAAACTTGAAGGTAATAAAGAATGCATGGGGAGGGAAGAGGTAGAGGGAGGGAGGGAGAGAAAGAAGGAGGAAGGTAGCTAGGGATGGAGAGACAGAGCTAGACAGAGAGAGGCAGAGAGAATGTGAGCTTAATATTTATTGCTTTTAGTAAACAGTATGTCTCAATATAATATCAATTAATTATTGTTTATTACTGAACTTGAAATCAGGACTAATAGCATTTCTTGGACAATAAAAGCTAAACCAAATTATTTTCTTGGAAGAGCAGAGATTATTGTGGAAGAAGAAATGAACAGACTTATTGTCATTGAACATCATATTCTTTATGTCTCTGCTTTTATGTGAACTCAGTAATGAGCATTACTTAACTTCATATTCAAGGGTCTTATGAAACAAGTGACAGTGGGCCATAGATTAGAGGAAAGAGGGTACAGTTGTATATAAAAATATATTCCCAGCCAGGCGATGGAAGTTTATATCTATAACCTTCACTACTCAGGAAACTGAGATCTGAGAATTGTGGCTTAAAGACAGCCCAGCAAGAAAGTCCATGAGATTCTTACCTCCAATAAACTACCCCCAAAAAGCCAGAAGTGGAGCCGTGGCTCAAGTGTTAGAGTACTAGCTTTGCACAAAACAAGCTCAGGGACAGTGGCCAAGCCCTGGGTTTAAGCGCTAAGACTAACACACACACACACACACACACACACACACACACACACACACACACACACACACACTCACATGTGTGCCAAACAAAACCAAATAAAAAAACCCATCCTCCAGAAAAGAAATCTAATGTTTTAAAAGATTTACTTTTTCAAGGGCTGGGAGTTTGGCCTAATGGTAGAGTGCTTGCCTACCATGCACAAAGACCTCGATTCCTCAGTACCACATACATAGAAAAAAGCTGGAAGTGGTGTTGTGGCTCAAGTGGTAGAGCTCTAGCCTTGAGAAAACTTCAAGGACAGTACTCAGGCCATGAGTTCAAGCCCCACAACTGGCAAAAAATAAAATAAAAGATTTACTTTTTGTGTGTGTGTGTGTGAAAGAGTCAAAAGCAGAAGCATGAATGTATTTGCACAGAAAGGATATCTACTTCCTTCAACAACTCAGTAAACACTGAAGCTGGGACCAGATTGGGGATATCAGCTAGAAGAGCTAGAGCTTTTTATTTTACACAGGAAGAAACTGAGACCCTGAAAAGTCAAAGTGACTTTCTCCAGATCAAAGGGCAGGTTAGAAAGAATTCCACACAATTTATTAAACTATCATATTTTGCATGGTTGAGTGATTTATTAGACTACAAAACATCCAACAACTACGACCTTTTTATAAATCAAAATGAAAGTTGTCTTTGTGTCATGATAAATAAATCTAGAAAACATTTTTATGTTATTTATCTCAATGAAGCATTACCTATATGTCTAAACAACAGCAATTTATTAATATGTGTTCATTTTTATATATGCACTATATATACATATATGTAAAACAAACACTTTATATATATTTGTTTTCGAGTCAGATTTTGAAAAGTTTCACTTTGCATATTTGTCTGCTTTCTTTTAAATTTAATTGTCTAAAAGAAATGTTGGCCAACTCTGGGTGAAACCAGGCATTCTATTTTTTAATTGAAAATATTGAATTGGCATCTTCCCATGTTATATAACTCAGTGTGAATTACATCTTATTTTCTTTATTATTTTTTGTTTTTGTTTTTGGGTGTTGTGGGGCTTGAACTCATGGCCTGAGCACTGTCCTTGGACTTTTCTCAAGGCCAAAGCTCTACCACTTGAGCCACAGTACCACTTCCAGTTTTTTTCTATGTATGTGGTACCAAGGAATCGAACCCAAGTCTTCATGCATACTAGGCAAGCACTCTACCACTAGGCCAAACTCCCGGCCCTTATTTTCTTTATTATTGTGTAAAAAATTTTCCTTTGATTTGGCCCTGAAAAAATAAAAAATCTAGAGGCTTTCTACATACATCTCCAAACAATTTTCCTTCTCTTCTTGGCCTCTCTTTCCTGATATACACAGCCAGAGGCTTAATGGGGAAGCATTCAGCTCTAGAGAAAAAGGTTAAAATTAAGCCTGGAGCTGACGGCTTATACCTTGTAATTTTAGTTTCTCCAGAGACTGAAGTCTGAGGCTCACAGTTCAAGGCCAACCTTGGCAGTCAAAACAGAGACCTTCATCTTCGATTAACCAGCAAAAGCTGGAAATGCAGGAGTGACTTAAGCAGTAAAACATTATCCTTGAGTGGAAAGGGGAAAGAGCTAAGTGAGGATATAAGGCCAAGAACTGTTTTTTTTTTTTATAAAAAGGTCAAAAACATAAAGGAGCTAGACAGTGACAGAAACAGAGCATTCAGAAACCCCCTGTGTGGAGAGCTCTCTTAAGTAAACTGAGCATCCTCCAAATTTTTCTTTCTAAAATAGTTTGCTGATTTGGAGAGAATCTATGCCACATTAGCAGTACTGGCATCAGCTTCACACTTTAATCATAGTTATAAAACCAAGGACCTCAGGGGAATCCAACTCCCTTATGTTATAAGTGAAGAAGGAAGAGGATTCGTAAGTTAGCTATTTATATAAAAAATTGAGCTCAAGTGTTTGGCTTTACCTTGGGCATTGCTTTCCTATAATGATACAAATATTAATCATATCACAAGCACCAGCACTTGCTTGATCATGAGTGAAAGACAAAGCTGGGCTGAAATGTGGGTGCTGAGCTACTGACCAGGCTAGCATCCCAGCACCCCAACTCACTGCAAAACTCATCATTCACAATTCCCCTACAGAATTCAAATGTGCAAGTGGGTGAAATAAAATGTCAAAGAACATGTCTCAGAGCCCTGACAGTTACGAGTAAGATACGCAATCCTCTGTGAGTTTCTAGGCATACCTCTGGAGCATACTCAAGCTTGACCACAGTGGATGAGGCCGTGCAAGCGCTACCGGACTCCAGAGGCCCCTGTTCCTTCCTCTACAATCACACGTTCTCTTTCCCTTCTGTCTCTGTTCATCTAAGCCCAGGAACTTTGCTTTTAATTTCTTTGGCATAGCCTTTTACAGCCTTTTTTAGTTACTAGATTCTCTCACTTTCAAGTTTAAACATCATCACCTTTCCTGACATCTATGACTGTCTAAAGAAGCTCTACAATAAGTCTCTGTGACACCAACAGGTGCATTCTTTCAAGGCTTGACACTGACCACATGTTGCTATGTGGCAAATATATGTTGCTAATTTTCTTGATGAATTGTTTACTTCCATCAGGATGTAACTTATGAAAGGACAAGAGATTTGTACATAAATCACATCTTCTGCTTTGCCATGCCTTCCTTCCTTTCTTTCTTTCTTTCTTTCTTTCTTTCTTTCTTTCTTTCTTTCTTTCTTTCTTTCTTGCTTTCTTGCTTGCTTGCTTGCTTGCTTGCTTGCTTGCTTGCTTGCTTGCTTTCTTGCTTTTTTCTTTCTTTCTTCTTTCTTTCTTGCTTTTTTCTTTCTTTCTTTCTTCTTTCTTTCTTTCTTTTTTCTTTCTTTCTTTCTTTCTTTCTTTCTTTCTTTCTTTCTTTCTTTCTCTCTCTCTCTCTCTCTTTCCTTCCTCCCCCTCCCTCCCTCCCTCCCTCCCTCTCTCTCTCTCCCTCTCTCTCTCTCTCTCTCTCTCTCTCTCTCTCTCTCTCTCTCTCTCTCTCTCTCTCTCTCTCTCTCTCTCTCTCTCTCTCTCTCTCTCTTCTTTCTTTTTTGTCTGTCATGGTGCTTGAACTCAACCTGGTCATTGTTCCTGAGTGTTTTTGTCCAAGGTTAGTGCTCTATCACAGGTCCACTTCTGTTTTTCTGGTGATTAATTGGAGATGAGAGTCTCATGGATTTTGGGGGGGAGGGTGCTGGCTCTGAACTGAGATTCTCTGATCTCAGTAGATAAGTAGTTTGAGTAGTTAAGACTATAGGCACGAGCCATTAGAGCCTGGCTTGACCCATTCTTACAGACAGGGAAAACGTCAAGTGTTTCTTACCCTCTTTCAAAGTCACTCCACAACTGACATCTAGCACTAGACGTCTGGATCCTTTTGTTTACCCTACCCACCAAGCTATTCTTCAGTTTTTCAGTGGAAAAGTAGCTATCCTGCAATTTGACCCAATATGTTCCCCATTCCTCTGGAGACAGAATCAGTCCCACAGGTGAAGAGAGCAGGCCCGCAGCATGCCTGCCTCCTGATGCCAGGAGTGTGAGGTTCTGTCCTATGCTTCCAGCACCTGCTTATAAATCAGAATTCTCATTCTCCTTTTAGCACTCAGGGAAACATTTCACTTATATTTCCACACCTAGTGCATAGGACATTACATAAACTCAGATGAACTGCCAGGTGGAAGAGATTTATGTGGCAAGATATCATGGATGGATCTCAGAGCTTCTAAGTCCTGTCTGGACATGTCACCCCCTCTCCATCAAGGCACTTCTAGGTTAGCAATCCAGGATCTCCATGAATCCAGTCCTTTTGGCTTTCCTTGGAAACTTCATTATGCATACAATGGCCATTGGTGATCAGCTCATCCTTAGCTCCCTCTTTCTTACCTGGAGTTTGAAATGTGGGCCTGAAAGTTCCAACCCTCTAATTGTATGGTTAGGTCACCCAGCAACTAGCTTTCACCTTGGAATTTCTAGGAGCTCAGCCACCAGTCATCTCAGCACATATGCCCATCACAAGAGAGTTCAGGGGTTTTTAGGAGATGTTTGGAAAAGAAGGGACAGAGATCATTATATATATATATATATGTATATATGTATAATAAATACATACGCACATATATAGTATACATGGGTAGACAGAAACATATATAAATATATATATACATACATATATGTATCTTCTTTTTACATTTTATTTTATTGTCAAGGTGCTGTACAGAGGAATTACAATTACATATATAAGATAGTAAGTACCTTTCTTGTCAAACATTATAATCCCCTCCCTCAATTTTCTCTCATTTCCAACCTAGTGTCTCGAGAGTATCGCTGTTGCTTTGGTTCACCCTTCATCCTTTGTCTCACCATTTTGTTGTTCTCCTCTCCTTTCCTCATTCAAATAAACTTATGTACCACGCACAGGATACCAAAATTAAATATGGTAACAACAGGGGGGTAAGCACCATAAGAAAGAGAACAAAAGAAAAAAGAAAGAACTTCACATAATACATTAAAAACAACATCACAAAAAACCTCTTGTTTCCATATCTTGGAGCACATTTTGCTTTGCATGATCTTAAATGACCATATGTATGTAGCTATTGAGCTATTTATCTTCTTATATCATACCATCTCCTTCACTATTTCATTGCAGTTGCAAAGGCTGACTGGCTGCTTGAATGTACAGCTTGAATATTTTGTAGGCTTGAATATCCCTCATTTTCTGATTCTTCTCTCTGAATATGCAAGACCTCATTCCACTTGTCCAAGTGTTAATGTATGTAACCCTGGATATGCAAAGAATTTAATATCCTATGGAGTGATCCTTTTGACCACCTTGGAGCAAAAAAAAATCTCTCCTGCCACTCTGGTATACTAAGACCTATTCTACATGGCCTCTAAGGAAGGGCCATGAGGGACCAGGAAATAGTTGGATATACAGTAAGCTGCCTAATTATACTCTCTTTGACTGGCTTTACCTCCTTCTCTGGAATTGTGAGCAGGATCTTAGGCTAGGCTATGAGAGAAATGCATTTTAGTTTCCTTTACTTTTTTTGGGTGCCATCCTGCTGGGTGGGAGGAGATACTTTTTTTTGGGGGGGTGGAGCTTGAACTCAGGGCCTGAGCACTGTCCTTGGGGCTTTCCTCCAGGCTAGTGTTCCAGCCTTGTGGAACCGAGGAATTGAACCCGGGTCATCATGCATGCTAGGCAAGCACTCTACCACTAAGCCAAACTCCCGGCTCAAGAGAGAAATGCATTTTAGGACTGCCATTTTACTGCTCTGACTAGAGTCTGAATTGAATTGGGCACATAATAGATGCTATAAAATTTTTTGACAAAACTCTAATGCTATTTCCTACCAATTGAACCAATATAATGAATATACTCATTTTACAAAGTCATAGTTTTTGGATAAGAAAATCCCAATGAGCTCTCCTAATAAGATATTGCCTTCATTTTGCTGATCTCAACAAATAATAGACTCCTCCCTGCAAGGCCCTAGACTTGCTCTAGAGAGGAGACTCAGGTGAAATGTCTCTCTTCTGCCCTGATTTTATTTTAATGTTTCAAAGGAGATTGGTGCCCACTGAAGTGAAAGAGCAGTCCAATTCTTTACCTCCTGCCACCTCACTGGATCTGTCACCAATTATGACTTCAGATCTCCTGCGTTAAAACATCAAGAATGAGCAGCTCATAAAATAGAAGATGCTATGTACCTTGAGGGAGTGAATATACATTTTAAGTTATTTTCAAACTTTTTTCAGGTACTCAAATCAGCCATATAACATAGAAATCTTTGCTACATTAGCTAAGAAATTTAATCCTAGTGCTCAAAAAAGACAGAAATAAGCGAAAAACAACTTCTCAACCCATGACAAGATGCTTTTTCTCTGAAAGCAGAGTTAAAAGATCCAGTGCCATCTGGTGGGAAGCAGTGTGTGTGTGTGTGTGTGTGTGTGTGTGTGTGTGTGTTATTAAAAAGTCAGAAAAATCACAGAATAGTTTGTATTGTCATCTGTGGTTGAAGATTTACTACAGTGAACTCTCCCGGGGAGTTGTAATACCCTAAAACTGATAATCCATTCTAGTTCCAGAAGAAAACAGAAGCATACTCCAGAATGGTAATTGTGTAGAGTTTAACTTATGTATAAAGATGTACCAGGGGGAAGCATTAAGGAATGGCATAGCTCTGAGAAACCGTGTCCCCCCTAGGCTGAGGGTACTAAGAGGAAGCTCTAGGGAGTAGCTGTAGAGAGAGTGATACTATTCCCAGTAGGAAATGTGGCCTTTGAAGTCTTGACAAATCCCTGGTGAAGAATCATGCAGCAAAATATCTTGACATCTTCCTTGACCTTTCTGTAAAGAGGAGTTAAAAAAAAGTTAGGCCCAGGAGTGTGGCCTAGTGGTAGAGTGCTCGCCCAGCATGCAGGAAGCCCTGGATTTGATTTCTTGATACCACATACAGAGAAAAAGCCAGAAGTGGTGCTGTGACTCAAGTGGTAGAACACTTGCCTTAAGAAAGCCCCAGGATAATGTTGATAGCACTGGCCTCCCTTTAAAAACATTCTCTGTTTTGTGTAATTGTTATTAATATGCTATGTTATTTCTCTTCTCTTTTTTTGCCCTCAGGTTAATTTTGTATTGTTATTGTATTCGACCTTGTTACCTGGTATTTTGCATATACATTTATTCATTTATTTGAAATAGGAAAGGGAAGGTGGAGAAATAAGATGATTGGGAGGGGCTGGGGGGAGGGAAATGGCGACAAAAACATGAGAAGGGGTATCAATGTGTGAGAAGTAATGCACCTGCTACCTGGCAAATGTAACTGTAATCCCGCTATATATTACCTCGGCAATAAAAAGCAAAATAAAAAAAAAGAAAGCCCCAGGATTGACAAAAAAAAAAGGAATGAAAAAATTATGTTAAGTGAAATAAGTTAAGCTCAGAGAGACAAACGGCCATTGTTTCTCTCATATATGGGAGCTCTTATGTGGGTACAATAATGGAGACAGTAAGAAAAAGAATCATAAAAATTCCTTATACAAGAATTATATGTTGTTAAATATTGTATTCCTTTTCCAGGACTATTGCCACAAATTATATAGCATCAGTTTGGTATATAAATAATAGAAATTTTCTTTTTCATAAGGATTAACAAAACTCCAAAACTCGGGTGTTGACAGGACTGTGATCATCATGAAACTCTAGAAAATAATTTGTCCCTTGGCTTTTTCAACTCGGACCTGTCATTACCTCTCTGGGGCTGTTTTGGTCTTTATGTGGCCTTCTCCTGCTCTCCGTGCCATCTCTTCTATTCCTTTAAGGACATTAGTTATTGAATTTAAGACCTACTCTAGGATAGTCTCATCTTCACTCGATTCCATTTCCAAAGACTTCTTTTTCAAATTAGATTCGATTTCCAGGTATTGTGACTTGCACATATCTTCGAAGGACAATGTGTTTCCTTTCTGTCATTCCGACAAAATCCATGACACAGACAATCTAAAGGAGGATTGGCTTTGGCTCATGGATGCTTGACTTCAGGTGAGGCAGAACATCATGGTGGTGGAAGCACGAGGATAGGAACCTCACATAAGGAAGGAACCAAGTATCACCTTCAAAGGCATGCCCACAATGCCTTACGTTCCGCCTCCAAAAGTTTCTACCACCTCCCAAAATGGTGTCTGTCACCAGTTGGGACAAAGCATTTATCACATGAGCTTAGGGAGAACATTTCATATTCAAAATATAATATTCTGTGCCCGGACTCTGAGCCACATGGTCATATCATCATGTAAAATGCCTTTAGTCTACTCCCAAGAGTCGCCAAAGTCTGGATCCAACATTGCTCAAATATCAAAGTCAAAAGTCTCAGTACTCAAGATATTTTTACCTGGCAGGGCTACCATTAGGCCTCCTGGGTTCTGCTCTCTGATGTCTGTTTTTCAGGGACCTTGATCTAATAATATATGTAGCTTCGTGAGAGAATTTTGGGAGTATAACTTTCCTAATGGACTGAAAGAGAATTGAAGTTCTTACTCCTTGTTGTGTAGCCTCCCCCCCATTATTGACCCTCTATTTAAAACACGAGAAAAAGCCAAACACTAATGGCTCATGCATATAATCATAGCTCTTCAGGAGGCAGAAATCTGAGGATTGTGATTTGAAGCCAGCCCGTGCAGGAAAGCATAGAGGCTGTTATCTCCAATTAATCATTCTAAAGCCAAAAGTGGAGCTGTGGTTGAAGTGGTAAAATATCAGTCTTGAACTTAAAAAACTAAGAAACAGGAGCCCGGAGCCTAGTGTATTGGTAGAGTGCTCGCCTAGCATGCACGAAGCCTTGGGTTTGATTCTTTGGTACCACATACACAGAAAAGGCTGGAGTGGCACTGTTGCTCAGGTGGCAGAGTACTAGTCTTGAGCAAAAAGTGCCCTCAGTTCAAGCCCCAGTACTGGCATAAAAAAACCCAAAACAAAAAAAACTAAGAAAAAGCACCCAAGTCCAGGGCTCCAGCCCCAGTACCAGAAAACAAAACAATTCAAAAACATACAAATAAACACCATGAGGAAAATGAGTACAAAATCTTTTCAAAATAATATTTTTCAAAAATTATGTAGAAGGTAGATTGATGGTTAAAAGATACTAATTACTAAGAGAAATTAAACAAAGTGTTATCAAATTATGACATAATTGAGAATATATTTCAACATATATATTAGTTTGCACATAGCAGTCACAGACATTTAAATGTACAATGTAATATGACAGTATAGGTATTTAATGTGTAATGATCAAATCAGAATAATTGGCATGCATATTACTTTACATATAGACCATTTCCTTATGTTGAGAGCATTCAAAATCCTATCTGCTAGCTATTTTTAAACATCGGACTGAATATTTTCAGCCATAGTTGCCCTATTGTGCTATAGAACATCAGAAAACTTTTTTTTCCTTATCCAACTGTAATTTGCTACCCATTAATCATTTTCTCTCCATCTGTGGCAAGGATATATTTATAAACAGAAAATAAAATCAAGACATTCTAAATATTGAAGAGAATTAAGGAAAAAAGAAAGAAAAAAAGTAAGTGTGGATAAAGTAAAAGAAAAATGGGCTAAAAATGAAGACAAAATGAATCTATAACAATCTAAAGGTGGGCAAGTTTCCCACAGTCCTCAGTGACAGTGGGAACTTGCATGGTGCCTTCTGCCTCCTCTGTGGTTACACATACAGCTGGCCATGCTTCAGCAAGTTTGATTTCTTAACACTGATCACTGAGGGCCAGGAGTGTGGCCTAGTGGTAGAGTGGTTGCCTAGCATGCTTGAAACCCTGGGTTCGATTCCTTGTACCACATTCACAGAAAAAAGCCAGAAGTGGTGCTGTGGCTCAAGTGGTAGAGCACTAGCTTTGAGAAAAGCTCAAGGACAGTGCTCAGATCCTCAGTTCAAGCCTCTGGACTGGCAAAACAAACAAAAAAACAAACCAAAAAACCCCACTGATCACTGAGTAGAGAAGGTGAGAATGCACCTGCTCTTGCCCTAAATCACTTCTTCCCTGCACCCCCATGGTATTATTTGGTAGAATCAGAACAGGGATTGTTTTCTCATATAGACATCTGAAATGTGAAAACCACACCTCACCAGATACACAGATATAAAGAAAATTACCTTTGCAATTTTCACATGGGTTATTAGCATTAAGGGAGGCAATGGATTATAGTCCTCAGGACTTGGGGGCAAGCTTATCTGCTTTAGTTCTGCTTCTGCCATTTCTTCACTGGGACCTGACAAAAGACTTCTTCTCAGCCACTGTGTTCTCCCATCTGTAAAATGGGGCGCATATGGAAACACGTAATGCAGCCAGCTAGTAATGCAAAACTAGCTGTTATCAGCATGTGATGCACAGGAATTTTTTTTTATTGTTTTCTTTGTGATAATTGTTTTTGCCAAAATGTCAGCTCTGATTTATTGCCTAATTCTTTCCGTGATGAATGCAAATTCAAATAAACTGGCTTTTTTTTTTGGTGGTGTTTTTCTCCTGGGTCAACAATATAGATTCAAAAGAGCTGCAGAAAAGTGCCCAAGCTCGATTAGTGCCTGTCTCATCTCTGTTTTGAATGGTGAGTGTAGACAATGACTAGTGAAGCAAAAGGTGGTCAAAGAAAGGGACTTTCACCTGAGGTTTTGAGTTTAGAGCGTGAATAAGTTAGAAAATTTACCATTTGTCCTATGAAAGATCTTAAGAAGGTGGAAAAAGTAGGAGAGAATATTTTAGAGTCATCTGTTTAAGCAATGTAGGACATGGTTTGGAGTTTAGGGTTTGGGATAAAACAAACCTTAGCATACAATCTGGGCCTTATTTATCTATCAAATAATGTTGATCAAATAATTTTGAGGTTCAATTTTCTTAAATATAAGACAACAATAATGATAATATTATCCTTCAAGGTTGCTGAAAAAATTCAATGACATTCCTTTTGTGAGAGCACTTTGGACAAACCTGTTCCATAGTATATAGCTAATGAAGTTCCAGGGTATAGGTAATGCTCACGAAAGCAGCCAGAGAGCAAAGTAAAAGAATTAAGAAGGTTCTGGTTGTACCTCGTCCCTAAATCTATGATGTTGGACAGACAGGTCTTATAAGTTTTCTGGGCTTGCATTTCCTCATTAATAAAGGAATAAAGTGTTATGATTGCACAAATGAAAATAGCTTTCTGGTTCATTGATTCAAAATGGGTTTAATGGCAACCATTAAATGACTTAATCTGTCATGAAGATATAAAACATGAGATCTCTATTAAATATACAGAAGATGATACGTCATGTAAAACAAAAAGAAATTTACAGGAAACAATATGGATAACTATCTTGCTTCCAGCAGTTGTAACTTATAATCCTCTAATGCTCTTTTCCTCTTGAACTAAGAAGGACTTTTTTCTCTGATCTTTAAAAATTAATACTACAGTAGATTAATCATAGTCTGCTATAGTGATAGACGAATGGAAGATCATGTTAGGATATATATATGCATGTATACGTGTATATATGTATATATGTGTATTTATATGTATATATGTATATATATATATATACGCACATACATATGCCTAAAGCACCACATACTATATACAGAGCTATTCAGTAAGCAGAGAGGGTATTCAACATTTAAGATTGAATTAATAAACAGAATCCACTTTAAAACATCCACTAGAGGGCTTGAAGTTTGGCCTAGTGGTTGAGTGCT
Source organism: Megascapheus bottae (assembly GCF_031878675.1). Taxonomy (NCBI): domain Eukaryota; kingdom Metazoa; phylum Chordata; class Mammalia; order Rodentia; family Geomyidae; genus Megascapheus; species Megascapheus bottae. The sequence continues at coordinate 66,052,015 of NC_143509.1, forward strand.
TGCCTAGCATGTGTGAAGACTCAGGTTCGATTCTTTGGCACATAGAAAAATCCAGAAGTGATGCTGTGGCACAAGTGGAAGTGCTCTAGCCTTGAGAAAGTCTAAGGACAGTGCTCAGGCCCTGAATTCAAGCCCCAGGATTTTATTTTTTGCCAAAAATAAAAATAAAATGAAGTAAATAAAAATATACTAGAAAAGAAGAAACCAAGATTCAGATTTTTCTGTCTTTTGCCCTTTGTCCAAGCAGTTCTGTTCAAATCAAACTTCACTTTTATTAAGAAATGTATTCCTTGGCTTGAGGGGTGGAGGTGGGAGGAGGAAAATGGGGACCAAACATGAGAAGGGGTTTCATTGTGTGCGAAGAAATACACCTACTATCTGGTGAATATAACTGTAACCTCTCTATCAATTACAATAAAAAGAAATGTATTCCTTAGAAGATACAGAAAGTTAAGCAATTCACCTACCCCCACTGCTTCCTGGGTGGATGATAACTCTAAGGTAGAATAGAAGAATGTCTTATGCTTATATCAAATTCATTCATGATTTAAATTAGCCCAAGATCATTCAACAATTGAATCTTTTAGGCAAAGCTTTAAAAAGTTATTTGAGCTCCTACTTGATATAAAAGAGGACATAGCTAAGAAACTCAGTCTCTACTAATTTATGTGATGTAAAATGTTTGGCATGAGAATTCAGAGTGGTGTGTTGATAAGTACTCAATGCTTGCTGCAATGCTCATGTTTCATGTTCTTCAAAGAGCAGGTGACAAAATGGGAATAATGTGAAGTGAATCTATTCTTATTAGATTGGGTCCACAGTCTCATATTGGGCTTAGATATTGGATTTTCTGTCAGCTTCATGTATTGTCTTCTTATTGTTTTCAAGGGAACCAGCAGTAGCCTGGGATAAGTGTGTGTGTGGGGGGGCGGGGTATGAGACAACTTAAATGGATGGCACAATTTCCTTGGGCTTAGCTGCCATTGGAGTTCTCTAAGCAAGTTAGTGTTTATAGGTCAATGATGCCTGGAGGCTTGGCAGAAACCAGACAGACATGATCTTTGTATATAATAATGTGGTCATAAGAGAAAGGAGAACAGAAGATAAATATTCCTATAGATAAAATTTACTCAGGGACATTATCACCTATTTGGCTGAGGAACTTCGTTTTCTTGCTGAGAAAAACTCGAAGGTTCTTTCTGAACACATTTCCTCTAAGCAGCTACTTACCTCTTACATTTCCCTTAACTTGTATTTTGGAAGAGACTGTTCTTCCTCACAGTAAATTTGACACATACTTCTCCTAAATCCACATGTTGCAGAGTTGGTCCTTTAATACTCCTGGCATAAACTTGATCTGACTCAAGGCTACAAAGTGACAAAACAATAAAAGCACCCTCTTCGCTGGATGTGGTGGCTCACACCTGTAATTCTAGCTCCTAAGGAGGCTGAGACCTGAGGATTGAGGTTCAAAGCCAGCCCCAGCACTAAAATCTGAGAGACTCTTATCTCCAAATGTGGGCCCTCTAAAAATCAAAAGAAAAGCTGAGCAATAGTAAAGATGTGTTAAAATTTGAAACTCCTGGGCCTGAAAGATGTGAATAACTGGGTGGATTGGCCTTCACACTGCTTAAGCAATCAGTGAAAAGATGAGGCTAATAATTCTAGAAAAAGACAAATTTATGGGCCAAGTATCTGGAAGATTAAGAGGAGTCTCAGAGCCAGGGAACAGATGGGATGTTCAGACAGTAGTGTTTCCTCTAAGACAGAAAGACTAAGAGAAATTATGGCAAAATTAGAAACAAACAAGGTTTAAAAGGTTTTGATTTGAGCCCCAACAATGTCTGAGAATAGAAATTGAAGTTATTTGTAAAAACCAGTGGAAGCAGAGCCCTGAGGAAAGAGTAATAGAGTTTTGGACAGGAGATTGAGAGGATGGTGACAAGAGGGTAAAAAACATAAAGAAGATTGCTGAGTGGTAGTGAGGAAAGTGGTGATGATGGCAGCTTGGCTTGGTGATGGAATTGGTGTCAGGGAGAAATAGTGTGGGGGAGAAAGGTACGAGACTTACTGGAGGCTGAAGCGTGGCTCGGTGGTAATGTCAGTGGGTTGGGAACTCAGAAAGTTGAGGGAAGGAACATTTCCTGACAAGGGGATCTAAAGGGAGAAATGGAAGCTGAAAATGTGGCTAGAGAGTGGGGAGCCTGGGAAGGGCTGGAGGAGACAAGAGAGATAAATAAGAAAGTCAAGTCAAAGGGCAGCTTTTCTTGATGCTCATTTGCTGTTTACCATACCCATCAGTTAATGGTAGGTTAAAAAATTGGACATGTGTGTAACACCCAGTTTGAACTTCAGCTAGTCCTTTACCCATCTTGTTGTCCCAGCTAACATTAGCATATGTTGGTGAAAAGAAGACTCTGTGAGAGGGCAGTGGAACATGCTATAGCCTTACTGACTGATGGAAAAAAGAATAGTGTCAGAACATAGACAGAATCCTGCCAAGCACATTCTAGGAGGGAAGGATGAGCCTTAGAGGAGACAGACTACCAGAGAATAACCTGACCTGTGTGCTATCTCTGCCATGTTCTATCTGCAAGGATATCTCAAGGAAAAGATGATTAGGAAATTCAGTGCCACCCTTGACCAGGAGTCCATGAATGCTCAATTAGAAGAGCAGAATTTGTGAGACAGAAATTGCCATATCCAAATAACAGAGTGCCAGCCCTCAATCTTCTCTTTGTCGTGGGAAGAGCTGCCAAATTTCACCCAGGGAGGTCTTTATTTTCTTTCAAGAGACCCCCCCCCCAAAAAAAATCAATCACTTAATTCTTGGTGAAATTAAGGTAGAAGATTAGAATGGATTAGAGTTGATTATAAACACAATCCCTTCTGCCATTCTGCCATGCTTCCTGGGGATCACAGAAGCTCATCAGATCCCTCATTAAAACAATTACTTTCACAAGCCAGTGATGTAAGAGTTACCTGATTGACCTGACCTGAGTCTTTCCAATGAAACCAAATCAGAGACTTTGAGAGGAGAACTAATGGATCTATCTATCTATCTATCTATCTATCTATCTATCTATCTATCTATCTACCTACCTATCTATCTTTTTATCTGCTCCCCTCCCACCTCTGCATTTGATAGAGAAAAAGACTGGCAAGGGTTATAGGCTTTTAGAGCGGATAAATCTAAGTATTAATATTAAATCTACATTTTCTGAACTAGAGGAAATGAGAACGATGATGATGTGGTGAAAGGTGAAAGGAAGTAGAATGTTGAGCAAGTGACCGGATGCTAAGGGTCAGGGAACAGCCTGGGGCTAGAGTGAGTGACTGATGCCCCCTCCCCACCACAAGGAAATGCAGGACTTGGTGCTAGCCTGGATACACTACATCTGGCTCCTTTGCCAGCATAGACTTCATATGGGCCATTTCTATTATTCAAAAGAAAGGCTAAATGGTTCACAGACATGTTGTTAAGTATTTGCCAGGTGCCAAGTGTGAAATGGAATTTGACAAGCCAAAGTCCCTATTGTGTGACCTCAGGGATATCTCAAACTGTTTCTTTGTCTTTTATGAATGTCAATTAGTCAGCAAAGTCCTCACCTAATTTTTTTCTAACATTTGAAGTCCTTATAACAAGGCTTCATTTTAAGGAATCTTTCATTAGATGGGAATAAATTTTGGTTGAAATTAATGCAATGTCAAAATTGGTATTTTAATCACACAAGAAAACAAAAAAAATAGTCTTGAGAACCTGTGTTAGATAATCTGATGTTCTAGGACATATTTTTTAAAAATTTAATTATTAGATGTATTGTTATTTCCTTCTCTATTCATCCAGTGGTTTCTGTAACATTTGTCTTGGGATTTTATACTCGAGATTTTTTCTGGCATTTACATGATTAAAAATACAGCATGCTAGTGCTAATGGCTCAGGCACATAATCCTAGCTACTCATGAGGTTCAGATCTGAGGGTCTGAAGCCAGCCAGGGGAAGATCAATCCATGAGACTCTTTTTTCCCCCACCTCTTAATTTTTATTGTAAAAGTGATGTACTGAGGGGTTAAAGTAGCTATGTAAGTAAGGTAATGAGTGCATTCCTTTTTGAACAGTGTTACCTCTTTCCTCATTTTCACCCAGTTTTCCCCTCCCAGCCCCTCTCCTCCAGAAGTTGTAATGAATTCATTTCAACACACTGTCCAGTGAGTACCACTGCTAAATTAGTTCACCCTTTATCTCATCGTTATTTGTCTCAAACTAACCAGCAAAAAATTTGAAATGGAATTGTGGTTCAAGTGGAAGAACATTGGATTGAGTAAAAAAGCTAAGAAACAGTCACTTCAGGGCCCAATTGTGGCACCTGCGCACATGCACACACACATACACACACACGCACACACACAAACTCAAACAACAGCAGCAACAACAACCAGCATTCATTTAGACCTGTTTAGCTGTATTTTGTTGTTATTTTTCTTCAAGAAGAAAGAATCAAAGGAAACTAAGAGAGGACAGGCATATTCATTTGCTAACTCAGTAAGAAACAGGGGTGTTACTGTAAGCAGAAGGAAACCAAGAAATGAAGGGAAAATAGCAAGATTCCCACATGGCACGCCATGGTAGTCTCCATCAGAGTGGACCATCCAGGTAATTCCTCACAGCTTATGACGGTGTCTGAGATGTCAAGAATCGCAAAACCTGAATGTGAGCCCTAGTGCTATCATTTTACTAGTTTTGGGAACCTAAGCCGAGTTGTTTTACTCTTTAGGTCTTCTGTTGCATCTGAAATGAGATTATTTTCAGGATCTTCTTACTGGAATAATAATTCCTTGCATTTTGGAAGGGATAAGCTTACTTACAAAAAGACAGGCACTTAGCACAATGCTCAGTGCATACTGGACATCGAATAAATAGTTAACTATTTTCCTTCACCCCATGTTAACTAATAAAGGAGGACTAATGGCATCACATTGCTACCCATTAATGTTTTAGGCAGAGGCATACATACTTTCCAAAGCATTATAAATCACATAATATCCTGATGAAAAAATCTGTGCCCTTGAGAACCTTCTAGTCCATTTTCTAGATTGTAAAGACAAGGAAATTGACACACAATAGCTAAATAAAACACCCAGTTACACAATGGCACCATCAGGACTAGAAACTAGGTCCATTGTGCTCAGTGCTTCTTCTCTTGTTGACTCTTTTGTTGTTGAGCCAGTGAAGTACAGGTGGTCAGGGTGTCCAGGAAACTGAAGAATAAGAAGTGATGAGTTTTCAGTTGACTCAATACCCTGAGCACGTGGCTAAACCTAGTAAGAACTCTAAATCACAATGAGGAAAGTAACAGTCAATCTGATTGATAGATAAATAGTTCCAGGAACATATGAATGCACTAAGAGCTAGCCTTGAAGCTAACCCAGGTCTGTCCAGGTGCAATTATCCACAGGGCTCACAGTGGTCTGATTGACTGTGTCCTAAATAGCTCTACAGGATAGTGGCTAGTGAGAGTGTAGACACAGCAAATGGGACCAAAATAGACTTGCAGGACTTCCAGATTCAGCATATACTACCTCTCCCACAGGCATCTCTTCCTCAGGTTGGGCTTGCTTTCAAAATTTTAAAACACTTCAGGGAATATTCATCCAGTCCCAGTGATGGACTGTATGAGGTTTTGATTGAGGACTTTTGGAACAGTGGGTTTCAGACGCCAGTCTGAAGGCTGATGCTAAGTGGGCTGGTTGGATATTTAGGAAGCCATTTGGAATGGAAGCTTTAAGAAATAAAAACCTAATGCAGGCCCCACTGCTTGAGAACCAATTTTAGTCAGTCTCTAGAGAGGTTTAAGCATCTCCGATTTTCAAGAGCATCTCAAATTCTTTAATATGTAACCATCACATTAACCTGAGGAGCGTGGAATGAAAAAGAAATAGAGGAACTTGTACTAATGGCAGGTAAGAGACCCAAGCTAAGATCTTCTGGTTAGGACATAGATTATATGATCTGAAAGAGCTTAGTTTACTGTCCTTTTCTTATTTCACATGAGCATAGGCTTCTCCTCCTTACATAGACTAACTTAATTGCTCATTCATCAGAATCCTAGTGTGTACCTTGAGTACATCTCTCTCCAGCAACTGTCTGACTCTTTTAGTAGAAGTATTCACTTTGACTAAGAACCATCTCTGCCTTGGCTTTAGGAGAAAAGAAAACAGTACTTCACCCCACTGAAACTCTAATTTGTTTCTTCTGGAAATTGATAAGTGAATTCCATCCTTCATCTCAGTTTCTATGAGTGAAAAATCCTAATCCAATGAGTGACATAAACAGCCATAGTGTCATTTCAGAAGATGGATTCTGTGGTTCCTGAGCTTCCCACATGGCTTTCATGACACTGGAGTGGCTCAGATAAGGATAAGGGCTGTTAAAAGCAGAAGTGATCTGGGAAGCAAAATGAGGTTGAAAACTGGTGATTCCACAAATTTATATTAAACCATCTCCTACATTCCCTGAGATATGTTGGAAAACATTTAATCTTTGGAAGAAGAATCATCTTCAATTACTCTGGCTTAATTTATGTATTTTAAAACAAGTTTCAGAATAAAGAAACAGTGCAAGGGGCATCTCATCTTGGCCACCACAGAATTTAAGTGTTTGAGTGTATGAGCAGGAGTTATGGACTATGGCCCAAGAAAGAATTGTGCATTTTATTGGGAAGGAGAAAAGCAGAGTCATAACTTGAGCATAAACTCCATTCCCTCTTAGCTGAAGCTCAGGCAAGATTGGAGAACTATAGGCAGATTCAGGAGCAGATCTACCAGAAGATTATAGGATTAGAAGTAGTCTTGGTACACATTCATCTCAAGAGAGAAGAAAGTCAGCCTTGGGTTAAGAGTGGTATCAGCTTTTAGGCATTCTGAATACATTCCTTCATCTCTCCTTAAATTTGTCTTCTAATTTAATGCTTACAAACTTATGTTTTGGTCTCTGGAAGGAAGAGAAGTAGAGTGGGAATAGAATGTTTAATATATAACTTCTGAGACAGTAAGTATTATGTATAGAGCTATACCTGACCCAGGCTGAAATGAAAGAATTTCTTTCTGGAGACAAATTTAGTCTATAGCTGCTATAAATAAAACTCTTGTTCTTTTTCAATTCTTCACCTTCCTTTGGTTCCGGAAAGCCTCTTCATCTTGCATCAACATTGCTTTGCTTTCAGCATTCTGGTCCACCATGTTCCATGTCTTTTGATCAAATACATATCACATCACATCACATCACATATGATATGTCTCATGTTCTCCATGAAAAACCTCATGTCTTCATTCTGTTTTTACCCTCCAGGATATGGATTTTTTTCTTGATCGCTTTACTAACATTGCATCCTTTACATTTTGTCCATTATCTCTTCAGATAAATGGGAGGGAAAGATTGCCTCTGTGTGTGTGTGTGTGTGTGTGTGTGTGTGTGTGTGTGTGTGTGTGTGTGTGTGTCTGAGAGAGAGAGAGAGAGAGAGAGAGAGAGAGAGAGAGAGAGAGAGAGAGAGAGAGAGAGAGAGAGAGAGAGAAATGGGGGGAAGAAATGAAACAAGCCATGACCCCACCTATTTATATTTAGTAACCATTTTATCTTACCACTACTCCTTCTATAAACTGTAGAGTTTGGGACCCAAACAGTCCTTTTGAATATGTCAGTAAAAAGAGGAATACAAGATACAGAGAAAGGGTCTTTATATAGCTTCTACAGAACTCGATACGACTTTGGACAAGGTTGTGGAGAGATTGGTACAAAAACATCCCCAGTGTCAGTGATGACAGCTGGATTAAGTCATAGGAATGTGTTGAGATGACAATGGCATGTCATAACCGAGGCCCATATCAACACTCTGAAAGATACTACCAAAAGAAGAAAAGGCTATGCTGAGTGGCAGCATCAGTACCCTATGAAATGGCGGTGATACCTTGAAAACAGTGAGAATTAGGGGCGGTGGACTCTGCTGGCAGAAACAGAGTTCCTCCACATGGTATCCATATGCTGCCGGCCTTGGAGAAAATATCCTTGAGTGCACACAGGATAGAAAATGGTACCTTTTTGTGAGGCCAGTATTAGAGCTTGAATTCACCGTCCTTTTTCTTTTCCATTCAAACCACAGCTCCACGTCTGGCTTTCTGATTAATTAATTGGAGATAAGGGTCTCACAGACTTTCCTTCCTGGGCTGGCTTTGAACCATGATCCTCAGTTCTAGCATAGCTGCATAGCTGAAATTACAGATATGAGTCAGCAGCACCTGATAAAATGATACATTTTGTAGTTGTTCCATGTGGTCCTTTATGAATAAGTTCTTCCAGACATTGAGTGCTTTGGAATTAGGTGAATTTACTCTAGTTTGTGCTATAAAAGCTGTCTAATCATGAATGAGCTTCCAGTATTAGCATATTTCTTTTGCTGAAGATAGATGAATGGAAGAAATGACTGAAACTAATATAGTTTAATATTCTAAAATGTAGCTAATAACCTGAAGTTAGCCCTTGGAGGGATCTTTTCTCCTTTTTCATGGTATGTATAAGGAGGATGTAATAGAACAACAAAGAATAGCATTGTGCCACAGAGCTCTAAATTCATACTCGTTTACCACCATATACCCTCAGATGTCCTTCCTCATTTATCCAAAGTTTCTTATTTATGCCATCAGAAATCTGAGTTAAATGATCACTTATCCTTTTCAGTTCTATACCTTTTGTTCTGTTGCTCTAAATGCCATAATTTTGGCTTCCAAACTTCCACCATGACATACAGATTAACCTTTAGCTATAAAGCAAATAAATTCTTTGGATGGACTCTGGATAGGATGTGTGTTTTGTAATTCATTAGTACTCTCCTAACCCATCTATTGGGTCTTAAGTTTTGTTTGAATATGAATTTATAAGCCTTGTGCTAGGGAAATGGGCACTAAAGCACAGGAAAGAACCAGGTGCATTTGAAGTGATACATTGAAGGCCGAATCTTCAATGAAGCCTGAGGCTGGATGCCAGTGAATCCGGTTAATTCAGAAGCCAGCTAGGAAGAGATCCAAATTTCAAAGAGTTGCTCTGGAGGAGAAAGCACTGAACCAACTTCACAAAACACCCATTTGCTTTTCTCCATAATTTAAAGACCAAATTCTGTAAAACATTGATGTCAAGCTTCACCTTCCTAAAAAAAATGAAGTCACAAAACATGAGAAACCCTGGAGGAAGTTTTAGGCAGAAGGCTTTAACTCAGACTCAGGAAAAGAAAATGCATTTTAAATTTTATCAAGTAACATGATGCAATGTCACATCAATAACAAGGCCTGTGGCCACATTTTTAACTGATGGCTTGGAATTAATCTCCATCACCCTCTCCTCTCCCTTTCAAAATAAATGGCAAGGAAGGTTGAATGAGAAATGTCATCATGCTTTTCTTATTCTTCTTCCATCCAATTCAGATCCCAAAATGATGCTGATGTTTTATTTTGGTCACCTTTTGTTAGAATACTAACTGCAATCTATCATGTCCTCTAAAAATACTAGCAATTCAGTTTGACCTAGCAGAAGACAGTGAGTTTCAAATGAACTCACTGCCAGGATAAGTGATAGACTATGCTATTTTTTTCAGCTATTTTAGGTAAAGCCTGCTCTTGACATAACTCTGATGGATGGTAGTAAAACACAATAAACAGAAGAGAGAAAGGAAGCAATGAAAAAAAAGGTAATCATGGAATTTCTCCCATCTTCTTCACCTGTCTCCTCACAAGAGAATGATATATCAGAGAGAACCTCAATATGAAGTATATAATTGTTCCTTTATTTAGCACAGCTCAAGGCTGTACCATCAAGGACTCTTCAGTGAAACTTGTTGAAATAGTCATTAAAAATAAAGGAAAGAAGAACAGAAAATAAAAGCCACAAAACTTCTCTAGGGTGATGTCATTTCCTGTAAAGAAGCATTACCATTCCTTTACTACTTCTCTATCCTTGAGTTATACCTTCTCATTTCACCTTCAAGTACATTTAAATAGAGCAAGACAATTAATTTTGTGTTAATTTAGATTTTAAATATAAATTTATGCTTAGTGAAAAGAGAGATTCCCTTATGTAAGTTTCTTTTCACAATATTTCAGAATAAAAATGAATACAAAGTGCTCTCACCCATGTAAGATATTAATTGTAGCTTAGACCGGTTCTGAGTGAAGGCCCTGGGCTTTAAGTTTGATAGTTTCATATTTTATCAGCTTTTAGGAGTCTGGGGGATAAAGTTGATATGGAAAAAATAGCTGATAAGTTACATCATTTGCTGATGCCCCAAAGATAAATTAGAGAACAAACATCCTTCCTTACTGCTAAGCAGTAAATATTATTCAATATTTATTTACATAAAAGGATGAATTTTATTTGAGACATGAATAAAAGTATAGAAAGAACTTTTGAAATTCCTACAGACTAAACATTGTTAGGTACTATAGAGAATAAAAATAGGTGATATAGGATTTCTCTCTTCAAGAGAACATTCCATTACATATATATTTTTTCTTTCCTTTTCAGTTTGGGAAGTTTCTGTTGACATATTTTCAATTACATCGATTCTTCCTTCAGCCATGTGCAGTCTGCTAATGGATTATGAGAAGCCACCTTCTTTAGCAGTTAGAAAACATTTGTTAATATTTCCTTTAGATTCCTTCCTGGGCTACTAAATTGGTGTGCTTTTGTATGGCGTGCAGTGTTTATTTATTAGATTTTTGAGAATATTGATTGTTATAATTAATGTTGTATTTATTTTAATTTTCTGGTCTGGTAATTCCCAGATCTCTACCCTATCTGAGTTTGATTGTTAAGAGACAAAGATGATTATTTTGTAGGCAAGACATCATTTAGATATCTAAAATGCATCCAAAATGTCATTTGGTATCAGCACTTTGAAATAATTTGATAAAAAGGATATGAGTGAGATACATACAAAATTAATTGCTCTGGTACTGGATAATTGCTCTGTGCTTTTCTAGATCATTGTTGTACTTCAAAGTTCAACATTCACAGAGGTAAGTCAACATCTTTTCTGACTTCTGGGTTCCTCTAGTTTGTTCAGGTTCAGAGACAAGCCCATGTATTGTAAAGTTCAAGAACTTATTCCCGTGGCTGGTGAAATTTGTCAAAATTCCACCTAATATTGGCACATAGTACTCTCTTACCATCTAGCATTTGTGGTGAATTTAAAAAACTTCTCTTTCTCTCTATTTGTACTATAAAAGATATTTTACATATTTTTAATTCTTAAAATGACATTTTAATAAGAAGTGTGAGTGCTATCATGAATATTTAACCCTGTCCCCCTTTTAGCTTCCTAATTTGTCCAAAAAAGAAGCATCTTAGATATGTTGAAAGCAGGGACTCAAATATCCTCTTCAGGGCCCTTTACTAAGGGTTCAACAGCATTTTGGGATTTCAAGTGGAATAAAATAAAATACGCTTTCTTAGATTTTCATGTTGGTGTGCAAATTATGAACTTTATATGAGCCTATTTCTGTTTACAATAGTAAACAGAAATGAAAAGGACAAAGTAAACATGTAAAAATATTTCAGGTTTTTGTCAATTCACACACATATTCCAGTAGCTAAAATTCTCTACTTAAAAAAATAAAAACCCATTTATAAATAAATGAGAATTAAAAAGAGTTAAAAATTGTAGTCTTATAAACTACAGGTAAAGTTCCTTTTAGTTCCATGTATCAAATGATTCACAACATATGGTGAAACATTCAGCTTGGTCTAACTAACCAATTGATTAAAAAGTGTCTACTTTTGTTAAATACACATAAGGACCATGGTAAACAATCTAGAAGCCTGCTTAGATAGGTTATGAAAACTGTAACTTATTTAGTGTTAAAGTATGTGCGTTTACTTCTACCTTTTATGAACTATAATATTTTACATGCATTTTACCCTCTCTCTAATGCCCACATAAATGCATAGATCAATAACTACACCTGAATAAACAAACTTGATAAACTATAAATACACAAACACATTTTAAAAAAAAGAAAAGATAGATAGCATCTATAATGATAACCACATCAAGTGGGCAGTTCATCAGAATAAATGAAATGTCACACAGAATACAGCATGAAGAAGACTCCTTTTTCCAAACTGTTTGGAAGGAGGGCTAGGGAGTGGGTTTGCAGGTGTTTGGAAGCAGCATTTTGACACGCTACAGAGGTGGAGGGATAAAACCTCAAAGGACACACTCAAATACCAACAGATGCCTCTTGAGCTTTCTAAGGAGGCGCAAGCAAGTTAGCTGCAGACTTTTGCCAAATACAGAACATTATGCAGTGCTGCAGATGGGGCTTCTTTCTTTCCTTCACACACCTAAGCCATCACTGTAAGTAATTGCTAAGCTATGCTTTAGGGTTATGGCACCCAAAGCACGTCTGAAACAAGCATAGGGTGTGATCTGCTCATCGTGATGATTACACTAATCTGTGGAGTGATATAGGATCCTCTGAGGGAAGTGAGAGCCAAGTGTCTTCAGAGCTGAAGTCTGGAACATTCCCCGACATCCTGGAATTACTTGTTCTGACTTAGGCCTTTGTAATTCAGCTTCTAATGCTTGGATCAAAATCTGTTCTTTAGTTTTCTTATGAAGTTATACATCTTGAAATATCCACTGGTGGCTCCCTACTCTTATTGTTTTTCACAGCCTCGAGGTGCAAGGATCAAGGTTTTGTGTGTGTGTTTTTTTTTTTGTGTGGGCCTGGATAGCACCGCCCTCTTCCTGTTTCACAGGACATTGATCCATTTTCCCTCGTGGATCACACCTGACCTAGTAAAGATGGGCTATGATACCATTGCTTGGGTCTAGACATTAATTTTATTTCTTTTTTTATTTTTTATTTTTTGCCAGTCCTAGACTTGGGCTCAGGGCCTTGGACTTTTCTCAAGGCTAAAGCTCTACCACTTCAGCACTCAACACCAGTTCATCCAGTTCAGGCTTTTTTCTATGTATGTGGTACCAAGGAATCGAACCTGGGTCTTTGTGCATGCTAGGCAAGCACTCTACCACTAGCCAAACTCTCGGCCCTTAATTCTTTATTTTTAATTACTACAATCCAGGAGATATTTTATAAAAACTGATTGCATTTTCTTAGTTTCTCTAAAAGTTGCTTTGATTCTTTGGGCCTTATAGCAAGCCCTTCATAGAAAAGAAATTATTTGTTTATTCAGTCATACTTTGAAGGTGATTTATTATATATTCATCAGAGAAAACTGCAATGCATGTAATTCAGGACTTTTAACTTTTTTAAAGCCATTGACAGCAATGAGATATATTTCCATACAAAAGCAATGTCACTTGAACAATCCACGCATTATTTATCTCTGCTTTTTTGGAAACAATGCTACGTCAGACAAGGGCATCTCCAAAAGGTACTATTATTAGTAGAAATTAAATGGCATATAATAATGGGCCAGATTTTCTTCAATTATGTTATTAACTTGGGTGGAAACTGGTTCAATAATCCTGGAGTTTATATCTGATTTTAAATATTTTTCTGTACATGATGTAATTTGATGTTGGTCTTGTATAAAGGTTACACATTTTCAAGATTCAAACATATATCCTCATATTAATCTGTCAATGAAAGATAACATGGCTTTTAGCATGGCTTATGTTTTCAAAAGCCCCTCAATACCTTGCTCTTCTGTCTTTCCTGGTCCACCTCTCTGAGGCTTTTGGGGGTATATAGATGGCACATAGAAAAATGATGAAGAGAGCCTGGGAATATACATCAATGTGATTCCATCCTCTCTCTTCTTTAAATCTATTCTAAGACTCAGTCTAGCATCTAGTGTGCCATATATATATATATATATATATATTCATTAGGATTGATCCTTGTTCATTTTTAAGATATTACCACTAACTCCAGGCACTGGTGGCTCTCTCCTGTAATGCTAGACACTCAGGAAATGGAGATCTGAGGATTGAAGCTTGACTCCAGTTAGGACAAGAAAATCCATGAGACTCTTATCTCTAGTTAACCACCAGAAAGCCAAAAGTAAAGCTATGAATCAAGTGACAGAGTACAACCCTTGGACCAAAAAGTTCAGGGATAGCACCCTGGTCAAGCCCCAAGACTTTCTTAAGATTTTCTTAAAAATCCACTGCCTTTTCTTTTCCAATTTTCACTTCCCTTTCATTTCTTTGTCTTCTGGTTTGTAGTTCCTTATGAATGTTTTGTTATATATTGCCTCAGCATCTTTGCCATACTTTTTTTTTGTACAAATTGGTTTTCCTCCTTTGTATGCTTAGCAAATTTGTCTTTTAAGACTCTGATCTCTGTATTAGTGCCATGTCCCAAGTTTGCTCTTTCTTGGTACTTCTTTATTTTATTCATCTCTGTTATAAGACTCAGCATCCTGCTTATAATGATCAATTTATTTATCTTTCTTTTCTCTCTACTGGGAGTTGTTATTGGGTAGTTCCATTAAATTTTCTTGTTATATTTGAGATAAAACAGCATCTAGGTTGCAGGAGGCATTACATGTCTGCTTGATGAATCAATCTACTGATTAATGGAGTGACAGAGTCAAATCAGTAGCTAGTTCTCAACTGTCCTCTTGTCTATATGATGGATCAGAGTTGTGAAGTTACCAAAATCAGTGTATGTAGCACTTTTAGATAGAGAACTTTCAGTTCAATAGCCATACAATAGATCCTGTCATTTCCAACTGGACACTTGTTAACGAAGAGGAACATCAGTCTTTCCCATTCGGAACTTAGAAGTAAATTCAGAATTGAAAATGAGCTAATGTTGAAGTTTAAGGACTGATTCAAACAGCTTTCCAGTGATGAGCTTGATTTGTGATAACCAAGTCAGTAGACAGCGTGCCATTAATATGGAGCAGTAACTTGTCATGGTAACCATTCACAGATATCTGTGGAGAGAGAAAGTTAAGTCCAATGTAACAATTTCTTTATACAGTGGACTCTCTCTTTTTGGAATGCTGAGATTTTATTTTTGATAAAGATATAGTTTTATAGCCATGCACACATAAGTACACATATGTTAATATAATAATTAATAACTGAATTGAACTTATAGATCATCTCATATTTCTAGGGCTTCATTTCAATGAACTTAAGCAGTTTTGGAGGATTTATCAGAACGCAGAGAACAGTAATAGTCTTAGTATGCAATCCAATCTTTGAATTACTTTTTATCAAGCCAGGATAACCCAATCAATAGTGCTCTCTTTATACATGCAAAATAACAGCTTGAAGGGCAACTATAGTTTTGGAAGTCTTATAGAATTGACAGTGAATTTACATTGAAATTGCATTTGCTATGGCATTACATGTAATAGGTGGGAAAATAAAACACAGTGGTTAGTGGATAGTCTAATTGAAGACTGGAGATGGCTGAAATTTGGGTTAAAATTTAGCCATTTATGGCCAAGAGTTTGGCCTTGTGTGCAGTGCTTGCTTAGCATGCATGAAGACCCGAGTTCAATTCCTCCATACCACATATATAGAAAAAAGACAGAAATGGTGCCATGGCTCAAGTGGTAGAGCTTTAGCCTTGAGAAAACCCAAGGACAGTGATAAGGTATAGAGCAGAAGCCCAGGACTGGCAAAAATAATTTAGCCATTTATGTAATGTATGTTTTTGAGCTCTCACCTTCTTTCAATTCAGTTTCTGTATCTAAACTATTAGTCAAAATAGAATATCGTCCAATCAAGGAACATCTAAGGTTTATTCTCCACCCACTAGCCTAGTGAAGAAGATGATTTTTTTTTTCTGAGATGGGAGTGGTGTGAAAACGATAAGTAGATGGATGACTTCAAGTCTTGGGAGAACTTGGAATGTCTGTGTGCCTGTGATCATTTTTGAAAGTTCTAAGAGAGGAGGCAGATCAGAAAATAGTGGTCAGAGCCTACGGTTAGAGAACAAGTCAGACCTTAGCTTTACTGAGGAGACCAGAGTCAAGATCACATGGAAGAGAGGTATGGCTGGTGACAAAGAGGAAGAGCTTGTGAGCTGCCATATGTCAGCTCAGATGATAAAAATACATGAACTCATAGGATGATTGTGAGTAGATGCTATTAAAAGCTATGCAATTTGAAGCATTGGAAGAATTGTGATGCCTGAGAGAGCAGATGTTACTATTTTTATCTTGGGGTACAGTAAAGATGAAACAACTGTGGGAAAGATTTGTTGCGATAACCCCCATCAAGGAGAGACCCAACAGCTGGCCTCCTTTTACCAGCCGAGCCTGAACTTGGCATTCATAGATAACTTGTCTTTGCTTCTCCTTATGTGTCTGACACTCGATCAAACTCAGGGCATTCACCTTCAGCTTTGATCTCTGGGTGCTTTTAGTGAATCCTCCGATTCCCAGCTATAAAGGCTAATGCAATAGCAGAACTTTAGGCGTTTTTCATCAAGAAATTTCCCAACTTCTGTTACCTAAAGTTAAAAATGTATTTCTGAAGGGTACATTTACTTTCCCCTTGCTCTCCTATTTATTAAGAGCTTTGTTCTGGGGTGCTAAGGTGCTTATATTCCATTACCATAAATTGTTGGGGAATTTGTTCACATTTCTCCCCTACTCCCCTCTGGATACAGCATTGTATTAGAATGAGTTGTCTTTAGCAAATTGTTTTGTTTTCTTTTGTTTATGAGTAATCTCAATTTCTCACTGCCTGTCTGATACTACTATCCCTTTTATGAATAGTTTCTCATTTTCTGCAATATTACTAGGCTCTTTACTGTCCAGTGGGTAGACATTATCTGCAAGTCAAACAAATGAGTGTAAATAAACCTTTATTTTCTGTATTATTTCCAAAGATCAGTTTGTCATTACTTCCCTTACATAATGTTCTTTCTCCTCATTGGGTCTTGTTTCTTTCCCTTCAGTCCTCAAAGCTGCAGTTTTTTCAGTCCTGTAGGTTATGACACAACTTTCTAATAACATCAACCCTCTAGTCACTCTGTTCCACGATACCAAAGTTCAAAATGCTCATTTCAACCTCATTTTAAAGAACCTGTTATATTTTATTTTTCAATTCATTCCTCCCCTCTCCCCCACGTTTTTGAGGACAGGATCTTGCTGTGTCTTTCTGTGTGCAGTGCAATCACAGAGAGAGGCTGAGATAGCTAAATAAGGGCATTTCTTCACAGTAGAATGCAGATTCCTAATTTCACATACTACAACCTGCTGTGATGGAAATAAACTTAGTTTTGAAATGATGAAAGGGATTCATGGATTCTACTTTTTATTCTGCATCCCAAAGTCTTCATCCTGGATCTTCTTACTTCTATTGTCCTTAAATTTTTTTTAATAAAATAAAACTTGTGATTACTTAATCTCCAAAGTTTCTGAAAACCTTAGAACGCTTTCTTTTCATAATTATTTTCTTTTCTTGCAAATCCATCCTCCCTATAGTGGGAAAGGAACAGAGTAATTAATTGAGGAAGTCTCAACAAACTGGACATTTGAGGGATGAGTGAATTTTTCTACATAAATTGTGGGGAGAAAGACATTCTAGGTAAGAAAACAATAGGTGACAAGTCACAGTTAGGTCAAATAGCATGGAGAAGATGGAGAATTTTGGTAAAATACCTAGTTTTGACTCAAGGAGAGGCTAACTCTCAGAGGTCCTAGGACTGATGAAATTTGAATCATCACATGACATCACATCATTGGCTTTGAAAGAACTTGGAATTTCACAGCTCAAGGATTAATATTGAGGTCAATATGATTAATATGAAGGTCTACTGAATGAATGTCCCCCCCAGTTTTTAGGAAGGAGGAACTTTGCAGTGTTAGCTCTATTTCCAAGGATCAGAGCACTTTTCTGTAGGTTGTACCTCCTACTCTCCATCTGGTTGGGAAACCAGAGCACTGAAGAGATCCTGAAACTCGAATGGGATACATAATTGGAGGAAACTAGTCCTTTGTCCATGGTACAGACACAGACAAAGATGGTATGGGTGCTGGGCAAGAAGGTAAAAACTAGATGTAAATTTCTGGGAAGGCAACACGAGGACCATAGGTTGTCGGTACAGCTTGAGAGTAACAGTGATGTCCAAAATACAAACAGAATTTTGGCTATTAAACTAAAATACAGAATAGGCCCTCAACAGCTGGGATTTGTTATTTAGGCGCTAAAATGTAAGCAATGAAGACCTTACTTCAGGACTTGTTATATTCTAGGATAAAGAAAACAGGTCTGTCCCCGCAAAAAGTAGATTATATTTTCTCAATGTTAGGACTTGTTTTGTACTTTTCTTCTCATACCTATCTCTTCTCCCTTTGGAATCTTCCAGGTAGTGTTCTCCAATATACTCATTCATTATGTGACACAGGTCTCGTATGACGCCTTCAGTGGTTATAGTAAATTGAGCTTTGCATGATGCTATCATGATTGCATGCCTTTAAATCTGAAGTTCCCCTCATTTCCTAATATAAATTAGAGAACATAGGGTAGGAGTTAGAAGGCTTTGATTTTCTTTGAAACCCCACCATTTAACAAAGAGAAGTATGCTGATCAAGTAACTCAATAGGTACTGTTCTCTTCTTTTTGTTTAGTTCTTTCTTTCTGAAAATGAAATGAATATACTTTCTGTAGACAGAAAGGTCATCTCTAGGGTAAGAATAACTGTATGGCGTTTCTTAATAAAAGAGATGTGCAACTAAGCACATCACCATCTCCAGCAGTATGTAGCCATAGGAGTAGCCAAAGAAGCTGAAATGATCAAAGTTGCCTCAAAAGCTCAGTACTTCACCTTCAATACCAAATTAGCATCAGCTACATTACATCCTATACTAAACTTGTTCTTGAAGGAAAAGGACAATGAGAGAAATATGTACATATGTGACACACTCATTTATGTATGTATATTTGCATATATATTTTTCATATTTTTTACTGTAATTAATAGAAGGGCTACATTATATTCACCAGATAGATGGTGTATTACTTCACATACATTTATACCCTTTCTTGTGTTTTGGTCCCCATTTCCCTCCCCCATCCCAGCCCCTCATCTTGTTTTCCTCCCTTCCCTATCCAACTTCAAATAACCAAATATGCATATATATAATATATCAGATAACCAGGAGAAATACTGTAACAATATGAGATAACTAAAGGACAGCAAAAGATATGAGAGATAACATAGTACATTGAGGACAACAATCACTCATTATATGGCTTTTTACATATATATTTATATATTTATTATACATAGCTATTCATTTGTGTTAGTCTATTTTAATTGTAATGTACAGAGGGGTCACAGTTACATTCTCCAGATAGAGGGTACATCACTTCTCACACATTGACAGGCCCTCTCATGTTTTTATCTCCATTTCCCTCCCCCTCTCCCTCCCAATCATCTTGCTTTTCCCCTTTCCCTTTCCTATTTCAAATAAACAAATAAATGTATATATAATATACCAGGTAACAAAGTCAGATACTGTAAAAAATATGAGATTAACCAAAGGGCAACGAAAGAGAAGAGAAATAACATAGTACAGTAAGAACAACAATCACATAATACAAAGTTCTTGTTTCCATATCCTGAAGATCCTTTCATTTAGCCTCATCCTATATGGCCTTTTTTTTTTAAAGATCATAATCCACATTGTGAATGACTAACACAGGGGAAGAACTGTCATGATAGTTATTAATAATAAAAAAAAAGTTCTGGAAGGAGTTAAAAGAGTCTCTAAAAGTAGGAGGAGCCATCTGTGCACTTGGACTCTAGCAAGTTAATAACTTTCAATCCTTTTTCATCATTTGTACCATGTGGGGAACAGCTGAACCTGACTGTGTGAAAGCTAATACTTCTTTCGTAGTGTGTGTCTCTGGCTGAAGTTGGTACTGTTGGAATGCAGGGGTTAGGTGAATCAGAGAGGTCTTCTGCCATCTGTTTTATATATCGTATTCTTCTTGTCTCTGCACCTGGGTAATGAAACTGAAGACAACACAGGAATTAGAAGGCTTTATGTCCTTAAATTTAGGCCACTCTTCCCTTTTCAGTTCTTCAAGGCAGTTGCAGATATCCTACCCAAAGTGTCATTGTGTTCCACCATTTGTTTCCAGCATATCTGACTAAATATACCTCCTGCAGGTCTTCTAGGTGCAGGGAAATCTACCTTCCTTCTGAATCCTCAGATGATCTAGGAGTGTGGAAAGAACTGGTGGTCCATTCTGGGTTCTGGTGCTGCTGTGATAGCAATTGAGTAGTTGTAGTGGCATCCAAGAAGCTCTCCCTGCTCATACTGCTGACTTTCAGGAGAGATGGAGATTAAGAAGGCATTTTGTAATAGTATAATTCCTACAGACATTGTTACCAATATTATCACAGCTTTCCTTTCCCCCTCTCTCCTGTTGTCTCCATGAGCTAAAGATGTTGGGACATAGAATCTTGACCAGTATGATCCATTCAGAGGTTATCAGATACCTCTTTTAATAATGGAAATAAAGCATTTGATGAATTCTATTTTTAAGACCAGACCAGCTCTCTATACTCAACTATAAGCATGAATTAGTCCCTTCCCCCACATATTTTTACTATTATATTGCCCAGTTTATATTTCCTACTAGTATATAGTCCATTAAAATCAAGGAACATGACAGGAAAGCTACTGAATTTTGACCATTACCAAAGCAACTTATCATTAAAGAGACCATATTACAGTACTAAATCAGATATTCATTGCATCACAGAGACAGTAATGTTATTAAGAAAAAGATTTCCTCCTAATTTTCCAATTTTAGATTGTTTTACTGTGAGATATTTTGAAGTAGAAGTTAGAGAAGCAAATTCAATTTATCTAACATGGTTTTAATAATATATTGAAGAGAAATGGACTTCACAAAGGCTATTTTAAGGAAAATGTGGTCTCTTAAAGCCATTACTACTATTTTTCTTCTCTACTACCTTGACAATCTACATTCTATTTTGTATTCATAAGACCAAAGGAAGGTAATAAATTATTTTTTCCCTAGTTGCAGCAAGATTATGTGTTATATATTTTAGAGACATGCCTATTTTCTTCTTGATCACAGTAAAAGTTATAAATCTATCAGTAAATTATTCCCAGAGCATATGGTTCACAGAGAAAAATAGCTTGTATTTAGCTCTGGACATTTGGTAAGAATTCAACTGTGTAGGAAATGTTTCAATGTAGATAAACTAGATAAAAATATCTTTGTCAATACTGGGGCTTGAACTAAGAGCCTGAGTGCTGTCCTCACTTTCTCAAGGCTAGAGCTCTACCACTTGAGCCATAGCACTATTTCCAGCTTTTTTTTCTATGCATGTGATACTGAGAATCAAACCTGGGTCTTCGTGCATGCTAGGCAAGCACTCTACCACTAGGCCAAACTCCCAGCCCTAGAAAATACATTTAAAAAGCACAGATTAGACAATTTATACTGGTCTGTTAAATTCAAAACTATTCATTGCAACTGTATTATTTCTTTTTCTTTTTCTTTTTGCCAGTCCTAGGCTTGAGCTCAGGGCCGGAGCACTGTCCTTGGACTTTCTCAAGGCTAGAGCTCTACCACTTGAGCCTCAGCACCACTTCTGGCTTTATTCTATATATGTAGTACCAAGGAATTGAACCCAGGTCTTTTTGCATGCTAAGCAAGCACTTTACCACTAGGCTGAACTCCTGGCTGCAACTGCATTATTTCTTATAACAGAGCTTTCATTCTCCAACTTCTATTCATCCAAATTCTAGAAAAAAATAATCCCTATGAATAATATCAACTATTTTAAGTCTTGTATGGATGGAATCCATCTTATTAAAATAATACAAAAATAAGGGTTCTGATCCTTGATAGACTCTTCAAATGCATGCCACAAGTGATTTCTGAGCAATAGCAGATTTATACTGGCCTTCAGACACTTAAGTGAAGGGAATCTTATTTAAGGATCATCTAGAGTTAGATGAAATGGCTGATTCTTGTGCTGAGGCAGAGAAAATACATCATGATCCTGGAGTATCTTGTAGTACTAGAATGAAGGAAAAAGTATTTAATTTAAAAAAATGGAGAAGAAAGGGAAAAGGAAAAATGGTTGTAATCGTGTCAAAAGGACAAAGAAAATACCTGATAGAGCAAACAGGGAGGTCAAGCTTGAAAATTTGAGTAATGATATCAGCAATTCCCATCTAGATGAAAACACAGTAAATCGAACACACACCCGTGAGTCCACATTCACATTAATTCATATTAATGAACAAATATTTGTGTACAAGATGAAACACATCCTCGTCAGATGAGAATTTCAAGTATTATTCAGATGTTCCTCCCTCTGGGATGCAGAACTGAACTCCTCTTCTTTTGAATGTGGTCTGGAGCTAATGATTCAGTTCCACAGAACAGTGAATTAAGAGTTGGGGAGGAATATATATATATATATATATATATATATATATATACATAGACTTGGGGAGGATTCCACCTTAATCAAGAGATCAAGCATTTCATCATTAAGTGATAAGTCATGTTGGTAATATGTGCCCAATCTGATTTGATAGATCCAAAAGGCATTCCACCTTCCCAGGATATTTCCTTATTGCTCATAACCTCATCTAATATTGAAGCCACATCAAGTCAAGCCAAATGGAGGCACATTGCGTAAAACATCTAATTATTCTTCTTCAAACTCTCAATACATGAGAGGGAGGGAGGGAGGGAGAGAGAGAGAGAGAGAGAGAGAGAGAGAGAGAGAGAGAGAGAGAGAGAGAGAGAGAGAGAGAGAGCGCCTTAAGAAAATGCCATAGACATTTACCCAATTGTCCAGAAACAAAGACATACTAAATCCACTAGCACAACGATGTTCATTGCAACACTACTTACCATAGCAAAAATATGGAACCAACCCAGATGCCCCTCAATTGATGATTGGAACAAAAACATGTGGTCCTTATACACAATGAAATTCTATGCTGCCATCATAAAAAAATAACATCACACATCACCCCATCTGTAAGAAAATGTAAAAAAACTTAGAAAAAAATCATATTAAGTGAAGTGAGCCAGAACCAAAGGAACTTAGGCTCAATGGTTTCCCTCATTTGTAATAATTAGTACACATCTAGGACTCTCCTAGCAGAGAATTAAAATAGCTCAAAATCTAAGTACATCAGGCCATGTAGGATGAGACTAAATGAAAGGATCTCCAGGATATGGAAACAAGAGCTTTATCACATGTGATTGTTGTTCTTAATGTACTGTTATTTCTTTTCTCCATTGTTGCCCTTTGGATAATCTCATATTGTTGCTGTATCTGACTTTGTTACCTGGTATATTATATATAAATATATGTATATATGTTTATTTCTTTATTTGAAATAGGAAAGGGAAAGGGGAACAAGATGATTGGGAGGGGTGGGAGGAGGGAAATGGGGACAAAAACATGAGAAGGGGTTTCAATGTGTGAGAAGTAATACAGCCTCTATCTGGCAAATATAACTGTAACCCCTCTATATTTAACCCCGACAATAAAAAAGAAAAGAAAAGAAAATACCATAGAACTATAGATTAGAGGTAATGGAGATATTAATCACTAATATATGGCATTCCATATCAGATCCTTCAGTAGACATAAGCACATTCATGGAAAACTGTTTAAATATTAATGAAAGCTCTACAGTAATCAGAAGTGTAACACAAATGAGTTCCTACTTTTAATAGTTACCCCATAGTTATATAACATGCTAGCATGTTGGGGAAATTGGATAAAAGCAGATAGAGTATTGAGTTTAGATTAAGAAAAAAGATAATCAAGGGGTCTCTAATCTGCAGAATGGGGTTTGTTAAAGCTGTCAAGAATAAGGCCTACTTTAAGAGATACCAAGTGAAATTTAGAAGACGTCGAGTGGGCAAAACTGACTACTATGCTTGGAAATGCTTGGTGATCCGAGAAAAAAAAGTAAGTACAACACACCCAAATACGGGAGGATAGTTCGTGTTACCAACAGAGATATTGTTTGTCAGGTTGCTTATTCATGCATAAAAGGAGACACGATCGTCCAAGTATGAACTACCCAAGTATGGTGTGAAAGTAGGCCTCACCAATTATGCGGCTGCTTATTGCACTGGCCTGCTGCTGGCCCCCAGACTTCTCAATAGGTTTGGGATGGACAGAAGCTATGAAGGCCAAGTGGAGGTGACTGGTGATGAATACAACGAGGAGGACATTGATGGAAAATCTGGTGTCTTCACCTGCTATTTGGATGCAGCCCTTGCCAGAACTACCCACTGGCAATAAAGTCTTTGGTGCCCTGAAGGGAGCTGTGGATAGAGGCTTGTCTATCCCTCACAGTACCAAACGACTCCCTGGTTATGATTCTGAGAGCGAGGAGTTCAATGCAGAAGTACATCAGAAGCACATCGTGGGTCAGAATGTTGCAGATTATATGCGCTACCTAATGGAAGAGGATGAAGATTCGTACAAGAAGCAGTTCTCCCAGTACATAAAGAACAATGTAACTCCAGACATGATGGAGGAGATGTACAAGAAGGCTCATGCTGCTATACGAGAGAACCCAGTCTATGTGAAGAAGCCCAAGAGAGAAGTGAAGAAGAAGAGGTGGAATTATCCCAAGCTGTCCCTTGCTCAGAAGAAAGATTGGGTAGCTCAGAAGAAGGCAAACTTCCTTGGAGCTCAGGAGCGGGCTGCTGAGAGTTAAACCAAGTGATTTTCTATGAAGATTTTTTTCAAAAAATCAATAAACTTATTGACAAGCAACTATTTCTATGTTAAGCTCTTGTTATGAAACTAATGGAAACAATCCTCAAGTATAAAAAAAACACAGGACTTAACCATCTTTTCCAAGATTCAACTGTAGCGCTTTTTTTTTTTTTAATCAGTCTTCTGGCTTTGAATTCAGCCCTCAGCACTGTCTTGCGGCTTTCTCAAGGCTATCCCTCTATCACTTGAATCACAACACTACTTCCAGCATTTTCTGTGTATGTGGTACTAAGGATTTGAACACAGGGCTTTGTGCATGCTAGGCAGGCTCTCTACCACTAGGCCACACTCCTGGTCCTATAGGTTTTTTTATTTCTAATGTTTGTTTTTTGTTGTTTGCCTGTACTGGTGCTTGAACTTGGGAACTGGCAATCTCTTTTTTATATTTTTTATTGTAATTAATAGAAAGGTTACATTATATTCACCAGATAGAAGGTGAAATTACTTCACAGACATTGATACCATTTCTCATGTCTTGGTCCCCATTTCCCTCCCCCCACCCCACCTCCCACCCCTCATTTTGTTTTTCTCCCTTCCCTATCCGATTTCAAATAACCAAATATGCATATATACAATATATCAGATAACAAGGTGAAATACTGTAACAATATGAGATAACCAAAGGACAGCAAAAGAGATCAGATAACTTAGTACATTAAGAACAACAATCACTCATTATATGGCTTTTGTTTCTATAGCATGGAGGTCCTTTCATTTAGCATCATCCTATATGGCCTTATGTACCTAGGTTTTGTTCTATTGTAAATCTCTGCTAGGAGAGCCCAAGGTTTCTACTGATTATGGCAAATGAGGGAAACCATTGAGTCTGTTTCTTTGGTTCTGGCTTACTTCTAAGTCTTTCCATTTCCTTACAAATGGGGCAATGTCGTTCTTTCTGACAGCAGCATAGAATTCCATTGTGTATGAATACCACATCTTGTTGATCCACTCATCAACTGAGGGGCATCTGGGTTGGTTCCATATTTTTGCTATGGTAAATAGTGCTGCAAAGAACATCATTGTGCTGGAGGACTTAGTATGTCCTTATTTCTGGACAATTGGGTAAATGTCAAGTAGTGGCATTTTTCTGGGTCATAGGGGAGCTCTATGTTTAGTCTTTTGAGGAACTGCCATACTGCTTTGCATAGTGTTTGAACGAGTTTGCACTCCCACCAACAGTGTAGTAGTGATCCCTCCTGGCCACATTCCCACCAGCATCTGTTATTAGTTTTTTTGATCCTGGCCATTCTAACTGGAGTGATGTGGAATCTTAGAGATGTTTTGGTTTGCATTTGTTTTATGGACAGAGATGTCAAACATTTCTTCATGTGTCTATAGGCCATTCTTATTTCTTCTTCAGAAAAGACTCTCTTTAAGTCTTTGGCCCATCTTTTAATGGGATAGTTGTTTCTTTGAAGAGTAATTTTGTAGTGAGTCAATTTTTTGTACTATTGATATATTTTAGATACGAGGCCTTTCACTGTTGTATGGTTAGTGAAGATCTTCTCCCTTTCTGTAGGCTTTCTTGTTAGTTTGCTAGCTATGTCCTTTGCCATACAGAAGCTCAGCAGTTTAATGCAGTCCCACTAATCCAGACTTTCTCTGATTTGGTGTTTCTGGGTCCTTATTAAGAAAGTTTTGACCTGTACCAAGGAGATCTAGTGTATCTCTTATTCCTTCTTGTAAAGTTTTCAGTGTATCTGCTTTTACTTCCAGGTCTTTGATCCATTTGAAGTTAATCCTGGTGCAGGGTGACAAAGAAGGATCCGACTTTAGCTTTCTGCAGGTGCTTAACCAGTTCTGCCAGCACCACTTGTTGAAGAGGCTGTCTTTCTTCCATTCTGTTTTTTTTTTTGGCTCCCTTGTCAAAGATTAGGGGGCCATAGGTCTGTGGGTTAATATCTGGATCCTCAGTTCTATTCCATTGGTCTTCAGGCCTATTCTTGTGCCAGTACCAAGCTGTTTTGAGAATTATAGCTCTGTAATAGAGTCTAAAGTTTGGTATTGAAATTCCTCCTGCACTGTTCTTTCTGCTGAGAAGTGTTTTTGCTATATGGGGTCTTTTATTATTCCATATGAAATTTTGGATTGCCTCTTCTATTTCTTTAAAGAATGACATTGAAATATTGATGGGTATTGCATTGAATGTGTAGAGAGGGGACCTGGAGCTTTCTTAGAGTTTTTTTAACTCAAAACTGACAGTCCAGCCAGGAGTCAGTGGCTCACGCCTATAATCCTAGCTATTCAAGAGGCTGAGATCTGAGGTCAGATGGAGGTTTGAAGACAACCCAGGCAGGAAAGTCTGGGAGACTAATCTCCAATTAACCACGAGAAAACTGGAAGTGGTGATGTGGCTCAAGGGCGGTAGAGTGCTATCCTTGAGCTGAAGAGCTGAAGTACACAACAAACAAGGAAAAAAAAAAAACTGGCAGTCTAACACTTAAGCCATATCTCCACTTGTTGCTTTTTGCTAGTTAATTGGTGATTACCAGACTTTCCTTCCCAGTCTAAATTTGAACTATGATCCTTGTATGTATGGCAGCCTCCTGAACAGCATAAGCCATCATCAGAACTTCATATATATATATATATTTTTAAAGATAATAATTGCCTATCACATTGCATGTTGTATAGCTCTCTAAAAATACAGCAAGCAACAGGCCAATAACACCAGGAATTTCATCCATTTATTACAACCAGTGGGAAGGTATCTTAAAGTATAGAGTCTTAAACTGGTATGCTAATAGTTTTAATTTTTACAGAAATACTGCAATTTCCTTCAAAGTTTGTTTTAATTTTAGGTTGATGTTAAAAAATGAGTATCTCATATGAAAGTAACATAAAGAACTCAGATATTAAACCTTGTATATCAAACTACTGTCGGGGAAAACTGAGTAAGTTTATTTGCCTCTATAAAAAATACCCCTTCGGCCGATTTTGGAAAAACTTGTGCAACATTCCCACGATTTCAGCTTTGTATTTAATAGTACCACTTTATCCATGGCTCAAATTCAGGAAATGTGGATCCTGTCTGAGTTTGTCCTTAAGATGTCATGTTTTTGTTTTTTGTTTTTTGTTTTTTTTGTTTTTTTACTTTGTACTGATAACAGCTTCACACCTAGCACTGAGGTACCCATTGAGCCCGAGGAAAGCAGGTCTGGATGAAGCTAATAAACTATGCTATTGACCTCCCTCTCCCAAAAGAAGATAATCCAAGTCAATTTCCAAGTCTTTACATTCAAAATAAAGCAACTTCTAATTTGAGTGGTTTGTTGATCATACATGCTTTATAGAATATACAGAGTTTATACTAACTTCAAGATTATTATTTTTTTTTGCCAGTCCTGGGGCTTGAACTCAGGGCCTGAGCACTAGCCATGAGCTTTCTTAAGGCTAGTGCTCTACCACTTGAGACACAGCCCCACTTCTGGGTTTTTTTCTGCATATGTGTTATTGAGGAATTGAACCCAGTGTTTCATTCATGCTAGCTAAACACTCTACCACACTCGTGGCCCCAATATTATTTTTTTTAAGAAAAGAATTGGTTATCGCCAAGTCAGGTACTAGTGGCTCATATTTTTTTTAATTCTAACTTACCTAGGTGCTAAAATTTGAGAATTGGTATTTGGACCTTTTGCAAACATATCTGAGAGTCACTTATTTCTAAGTACCTTGCAAAAAGTGGAGGTGTGGCCACAAGTCGTAGAGTGCCAATGATGAGAGAAAGACTGAAGATATTGGGTTCATGTCCCAGTACTGGCGTTCACATAAAGAGTATGTGTTCCAAACAGTAGTTTAATTTAGATTTAATTTTAGGTTATTGCTTCTTCCCTTTCTTTTAACTTTTTTCTGCATGATTTTTATTATATTTTTATATATTCGTTGTTGAGAAGGTAAAGAATTCACAAACAATATTTCTCAGAAAATCAGAGATAATTTTATAGCTCAGATAATCATTGTTAGCATAGCACAGTATGAATATAAAACATCCACATGTGTTTGTCCTATTGTTTTTTTTATTGCCTTTTTATGCTGCATGAAATATTTTATTTGGGGGGTGTAGAAGAATTGAACTTAAAGTATAAGTAAGTCAAATGAAACATTTAAGTGGCACTATGTTAAATGTCATCATTTTCTAGTAAAACTAATTCTATGTTTCTGTCTTCATTAACCTTAACATTTAGCAATAGAGGAAGAATAACTCATCTAGCTTAGGGTAACATTGAAAATATGGAACATACTTAGCCTACGGCACTATAATAAAGTGATAAACCAATCAGTAGTTTTTAAATTAATAAGATAAAGACCATCTGCCTTAGACTTTTTTTTGCTCTTAATTGGAACTTGGAAACAATCTTCTTCCTTTTATTTAAAGATTGGCAACATTCATTGAATGACTTTTACATTTTTATTGATAATGATTTTGAAGGTAGAAGTTTAACTTTTTGTCACTCTGCAGTTGTAGTTTATCAGTGCTATGGTTTAGATTTGCAATGTCATATGAATGACCAAGTATTGAAGATTCATTCAGCTCTTGACACTATGGGGAAGCAGTAGATCCAGGTGGCCGAGTGGTAGGAAGTTAGGTTGCTATCCTTCCACTCAAGAGATATTGAGATGCTTGATCCATCCTTTTGTCCTGAATCCCAGAAAGAGAGCATCCTCCTCTACCCTGACTCTTACCATAGTTCACTTCCTTACAAGCCCAAAGCACACAACTTTGGAATCAAACCACCTACTTTGTAAGACAAACTTGGTTTTGTTGTTGTTGTTATGTGGCTTAAATTCAGGGCCTGAGCACTGTCCTTGAATTTCTTTTGCTCAAAGCCAGTAATGTATCACTTTGAGCCACAGTATCACTTCTGGACTTTAGGTCCTTAATTGGAGAAAAGAGTCTCATGGACTTTCCTGATCAGGCTAGCTTTGAACTGTGATCCTCAAACCCCAGCCTCCCAAGTTGCTCTGAGCCATCAGCATCCAGCCAAAATAGCTTTTGTTCTCTTTCAAAGATATTCTAACTATTTTATCACAACAACAGAAACTATCACAAAAAAGAACTTGGGTAAATTAGACATTAAAATCAATGATATAATTTGTATGTATAATATAGCAGGAATGGTAACAAAAAGGTAATATAATTTGATAAGTATGCATATACTTAAAATAGTGAAGCAGTACCTTAATCGTAGGAGACAATTTTAGACTAGATTTCCATAATAGATAATGTAAATGATTATTGGAATATTTATGGTCTTAATCTTTCTAGGTAGTAGTGATTGTTTTAAAGAATTAAAGATGAAGAAAATATCACCCCCAAAGCGTCTGAAAGTTGAGGTCATGTCTGAAGTGGTAGAACCTAGGGAGCCATATAGGTCCCAAGTTCAAGTACCAGAATTATGAAAAAGATAAAAAAAAATTAAAGGAACTCTAGAGACCATAGGAAAATGCTCACTGGCTTATAAATATGGATGTTTAGATCTTAGAAGGCTTTAAAACCCATTTATTTAAATCTCTCTACCTTCCTCCCCCCACCACATTCTCTCTCCCTCTCCCTTTTTCTGTTTTTCTATCTCTCCTCTCCCTTCATGTTTCATTCCCATCTTTGTTGAGAATTTAAAGCCCCCAAATGATACAATCTGCCCTCCAAATCGTTTAGTTCTGGGAAGAATTAAAAGTAAAATAGACTGACTTCTAGCTCCATTTCCCTTTTACTTTTGTAAGTATGGACAAAAATTTAAAGCAATTAAGTAATAAAGTATACTCAGATGCCCATTCTAGTTAACCAAACCCCAATTGCTGAGATTGGGAAGCTGAATACCCAGGCTCTTTGATGTGCGTCCAAATTGGGAGCACACAAAAATTAGGAAAATTACATCCATTTTTCTCCTATCCATTTGTGCCTAAGAGGTACTGAACAAATACGGTCCCTAATACAGAATTGAGTGATGGTTGAATTTATACCTAGGCTCCCTGCTTTGGCCATCCCTTTGATGGTGAGGTCAGTATGACCCTCCACTTTCTGCCTCTTGGACTACCATAACACTTCCCAGTCCAGTCATCAAGCCCAGGTCACCTATGCCCTGGGAAACAGCAGGAGATGGTGTGTACACTGAGCAGACTTCATTCCCTCACCACTAGCTCTTGATACATTCAGACAGATGCTCCTAATTACAACTCATGAATTCTTGTTTCTTCTAATTAATCCTCTGGAAAATTCCAGAGGATCATTCTTTTTCCTTTCCTCATGTCTGGTTCCATCTCCTCAGACAATAACTCCATCTATTATTTCATAGAGAAGCTTGAGGCCATTTTCCTATTTTTTTAAACCACAAAACATGTATATACTTTGGTTTTATTTCTCTGTACATTTGCATATTTATTTCCTAGATTAATAGCTATTACTGCCTTCTGATTCTGTTATTCCTTGAATTCCTACCCTTTCACTTTTCCTACTATTTATCTCTTTCTATCCATAATTCCTTCTATCTTGATTTTTTTTCAAAAATACTTCAAGGCAGTCACCAGTGGCTCATACCTGTAATCCTAGCTATTCAGGAAGTTGAGTTCTGGGAATTATTGCTCCAATTCAACCCAGGCAGGAAAGTCTGTGAAATTCTTATGTCAATTAACCACCAAAGAGCTGGAAGTGGAACTGTGCTCAAGTGGTGGAACCCTTACCTTAAAAGGCTCAGGGGCAGAGCCTATGCTGTAAGTTCAAGCTCCAGAACTGGCACAAGATAAATTAAACAAACAAACACACACTTTAGTGATCCTCTCCTTTATCATCAAAACCATTCAGGTCCTCACTCCCTTAGGAGTGATCCTCTCAGCATTGGTGTAATTGCTATTGCTCACACCCTTTGCAGACCTGCTTTTGTGCCTTGCTCCTGAGCACTGGCTAGATTCTATTCTTTCCATGTTAGCTCAGTCAGTACATTTGTTGTCAACCTTCATGTTTCTAGTTTTGACTTGCTCCACACTGATTTTTATTGGCTGTCTGATTTACATTTGCAAGTACTACTATACTCCTCAGGATCTTTTGTGTTTCTATGTATTTTTTTTAGTTTTGGCATTTGTCACATACTGTTAATGGCTCAAGTTGTGATTTCTACATTAGAGATAACATTTTTTTAAAATTTTTGTTTGCATGTGTCAGGTATACAATTTCTCATCCAGTGGTATTAACAGGCTCTTGTTCTGCTTTGGCATTTCTTGATCAGCACACTACTGGGTGATCTTTGTTGTCTCACATCTCAGAAATTGTAATCATCCTCACAGATTTCTAGCTATTAGATACAAAACAAAATGTGGAAAATTTACCTCCTAAAAAGTTTTTGTGTTGATGAACACAAAACCTCTATTTAAGGTTTGTTCTTGTCATCCCTTGATATTTTCTTTTTTTTAAATTTTTTTTATTGTGATTAATAGAAAGGTTACACTATATTCACCAGATAGAAGATGCATAACTTCACAAACATTGATACCCTTTCTTATGACATGGCCCCTATTTCCCTCCCATTCTCCCCCCCGCTTATCTTCATTTCCTCCCTTCCCTATCTAATATCCTTGATGTTTTCTAGAGGGAAAAATCAAATCCTTCAGTCCAAAATTTGAGGTTTCCATTCAAATCTACATCTCTAATTTCACACCTCTCATCAACATAAATCTATCTTTTTAATCAGATTGGTCTACTCAGACAACCATGTGCATTTTAACCTGATGCTTTTGCTTAGGACATTCTAAGTCAATTATACAACTCTATCCTTTCTATATCTGTCCCGTTGAAGGGGAAAAAGATGAAAATAAAATTCAACAGCCATTCTTGCTCAAAACACTTAGCTACTTAGACTAGGTAGATACTTCTCTAACTTGATGACATATTTTATCAAATGTTCATGATCATTCTTACTGGTAAAAATGTATACTGGTAATTTTATTTTTTGAATATTTTTATTTTCTTTATGTAGTTGTTCAAATGAATTACCATACAGCGCCTCTTGAACAATGCCTCTGCTTTTAACATTCTTATCCAGCCCTCTCACACTATTCTTTTTTTCATTTTTCTTAATTCTTATGTTTTGCATTGATATTTTTGCCATTCAACTAAGTAATGTATGTATATAATGCTTCTTGATCTGTGCCATCCCTTCAACATCTTTACCTTCCATCATTTGATCCACTCCTTCCCTTGTTTTTCTCAATTCTGTGGTATATATCCTGCATCCTTACTTGCATTCTATTTCCTTCCTCCATTCATTCCCCTGCCTTTCCTCTTTCCTCTTTCCTTTGCCTGACCCTTTTGCGAGCACACATTTCCTGCTACTAATTTTGTTGGGTTTGACTTAGCCTTTATAAATAATTTAGGCTCTCCTAGAGTCCATTATAGTTCACTTAATCCATGTATAACCTCTTACATATCAACCAGTGCCCCTACTTATAGATTTATAGGCATATTCTGGCTATCAAAAATGAGGGAAAATGTGAATCTATGTTTCTTTAGAGCTGGCTTACTTTGCTTAAAATAACTTTTTCCATTTCATTAAAAATTGTACAATAACATTCTTTCTGATGAATGAGTAGAATTCCATTGTGGATATATACCACATTTTCTTGATCCATTCATCTACTAAGGGGCATTTGAGTTGATTCTGTATCTTGGGTATGGAAAACAAGTCTGCAATGAACAGAGTTGTGTTAGTAACTTTAATGTGGCCTTGCTTGTTATCTATTGAATAAATACTCAGGAGTACAATTTTTGGGTCATAGGAAAGCTCTATAAATAGCTCGCTATTGGCACAGGAATAGGCTTGAGGATCAATGGAACAGAATAGAAAACCCAGAAATGAACCCATAGACCTAAGCCACCTAATATTTGATAAAAGTGCTAAAAACACAGGTTGGAAGAAAGCCTCTGCTAGACACAAATGTTTTAACAGAATTAGGTATACATATGCAGAAACCTGAGTCTGGATCCTTATATATCACCTTGTACCAGAATCAAATCTAACAGGGTCAAAGACCTCAATTTAAGGCCAGATACCATGAAAATGTTACAAGAAGAGGTAGGGGAAACACTGGGATTCCTAGGTATGGGTCAAAACTTCCAAAGTAAAGAACCACAATCACAAGAAATCATAGAAAGATTGAATGAGATTGCATTAAACTGAAGAGTTTCCGGATGGCAAAGGGCATAACTAGCAAAGTAAACAGAAAGCTCACAGAATAGGAGAAGATTTTTACTAGCTATGCATCAAGCCAACGCCTCATATCTAAAGTATACTTGGGCTCAAAAATTAAACCTCTCCAAAACAAACCTTCAAAGAAACAAAACAATTAATAAGTAGGCTAAAGATTTAAATAGAGACTTCTCCAAAGAAGAAGAAAATGAATGGCCAATAGATGCAGAAAGTAATGTTTAACCTCTCCAGCTGGAAAAGAAATGCAAATCAAAATTACATTGAGATTCCACCTCACCCCAGTTAGAATGACCATTATATATATATAAACAAACTAACCATAATAGGTGCTGGCCAGGACGTGGTCAAGGGAATGTTATTTCACTGTTGTTGGGAATGTAATTGTTCAACTACTCCAGAAAACAGTATGAAGGTTCCTCAAAAGGGTAACCATAGAGATTCCCTATTCTTTAGAGAATAACAATCATAGTTAGCATTCAAGAAATCCCAGAAGCATTTAATGGGTTCCAAAACAGTTCTGTGATAATTTACAGTGAGGATGTCTTTAGAGTAGCAAAGAAAGAGTAATCATACTGGCTAAAGGGTTTATCCAGGATTCTCCAGTGCTACATTTGTAATTTTGCATGCAAGGTCTACAGAATACAAAATGACTTGAAGGAATTTACAAGCCAAGTGAAAATATAGAAATCACTTGGCAACACTAAGCTGATGCTATGGCAATACAGAGAAAGAACAGTGGCCTTTTCTGATGATAACCTTGGTTAAAAATGGTGACTTTGCTGGTTATTGCTGGGTCAGTTATTTACCATCTAAAATTTAATTTCTTCATGTATACATCATCTGATAGTACTCTACATATCCTGAGCTATTTTAAGTATTAGAAGAGATGATGAAGATAGGACGATCTTATTTCATTTTATTATTTAATATTATATAAGTAACAGAAATATAATCTTTGCAGAGATGATTTTTTCAATACCATACAAAGGTGAAGGTTTTGTCAAGTGAATTGAGGTTTTCCTTTCTTTTAATTTTTCTGGATTTTTTTTGAAAGGCCTAAGATCAGGACTTGAACTCAGGCCCTATTGATTTTTGCTCATTGGCTGGTGCTCTACCAACTGAAATATTCCTCCAACCTCAGTTTTGAGTTTTATGAAGATGGAAGTGGTATGTCTTTTTGACTTAGGGTCTAGTCTGGTTCCTTTGTTGTGCATATTTACTAAGTTTAAAGGGTGAAAAAATTAGCAAATAATTACATAAACAAATAATCAATTACCATAAGTGATGGTCAGTAGAAGGTAGAGTTTCTAGATGGGAAGTTTAGAAGTAACTGAGTTACCCTCACCGTTACAGCCTCCTTTGACATTTTCTTGTCTTTTAATCTGAACCATGTAAATTCAAGGAGGGCCGAACCCCTCACATCTGTGTAGTAGAAAATGTAAATACTGCCATTCAGCTGATGAATGTTGATAGTGAAGTGTTATCAAGATGACAGAAATCAGAGCCTAGTATATTTACACTCAGAGAAAATTCTCCAAGGCAGCCCTAATCTTTCTCAGGAACTTCATGCTAATCAGTTCTGCACATCAAAACAGACACAAAACAAGACTCATCATACTTGTTTGAAGATGTATGAGATTTTGCCATAGGAGGAGAATGTTGGTCAATAGAAGGCAGAAAGGTGGAAGAAATGTGGCAAGTTAGATTCCTTAGCCTGTGCATGCTTTTCTTTCTTCCCTCTTTGGACATAAAACCTTAGAAGTCACTCTTTTGCTATGTGACGTGTTATACTGAATCCTGTTTGGCAGTGAAAGATACAAAAAATAAATAGGACTTCAATGCTCCTGGTTAATAATGAGAAATAGAAATGAAAGCTCCAAATCCTTTACAAACACTAAAGACAGTAGATTTTGAAGATGACCATGACCATCTTCTAAATGAAATTAGAATCTTTTAGGACTGGAGACTTGGTTACACTACTGCCTAAGTGACCATAGGGAAGTAACCAACAGAGGTGATGATCTCTCATAATGTGCCCTGGACACTTAAGGCAACAGAACATGCAATCACTTGAAGAAATAAGGAGAGCTATTATTTTTATGCTGAAGAACATGACCATGGTCTTAGAAATATGGCTGTTCTTTCTCTTTCCTCAAAATTAACTGGGGACAATTTTGCAATCTTTTAACTCTCCCAATGTTTGATAATTGAGTGTGGAATAATTGTTAGGTGATAGAATCGAGCGAACAAAGAGACAGAGGGGCCATTTCTGGGAGTGAAGGATTTGTGTGTTTTTTTTTAATTTTCTGATTAAACCTCATACTGGGTAGCTGTGTACTTACTGATTTTCAGGGTGGACTTGGAATCAGACAACCTGGGTTCAAGGCTGCTCTGCTACTGACTAGATGTGGAGCTAAATAGGAAAGTGAAAGTGTTTTGAATGCATTGGGAAGTTTGTTAGTTCTCCATGTTTCAGAGTATACCCCTCAAACTGACAGAGAATGTGTGTTCTCCAAGTGCAGAGAAATTGAGTGGCTAAGTGAAATTAGAATGTAAAATGCTTAGCACAATGCCTGACATATGTAAGCATTCACTAAAATTAGATCATGATGATACTGATAATAACAAGTAGGTCATTTTGCAATTTGAATTTAAGAAATATAATGTCATGGAGTAATTCTTTATAAGAACTTAAAACAGAAGTCAGTGTTTCATCTTATAAAATATATTTGTTTTCTAAATCAAATTCTAACCCAAAGCTGCTAAGCATGTAACTGATGGAAAGTTTAGGCTGTCTGGTGATGCACATTAGGACACAAAGCCTAGCAACAGATCTGAAACTGTATTAAGAGTCTTCCATACCTGCTGCACAATGCTAGACTCTTCGTGTATATAACTGACTTCTTGCAACAGCCCTGAAAGATCTATACCAGTGCGTTCATATTTGGATAATGTGAGACAGTTAAGAAATAGAGTTAAGAAGTAGAGAGTCAAGGTTCCTCTTCCTCTGCCTGTTTTTACAGCTTTCCCTTTCTTCCTTATACCTCATTGCCTTATCCAGAAAGTAGGGGTTCACACAACCTCATTGTCAGAGACTAAAAAAGTGGGGACTCCTCTAACCTCATTGTCAGAAACCACAATAACATCATGGTGACAGAGAATTAGGCCTCTGGGACTTTTATTGATTTTTGATGAATGATTTTACTAGTGCAACTCTGGATTGATAAGGATCTCTAGAGTAATTTGACAATCACTACATTTCCTATTAACCAGTGTTTCTGTATATTTGCACAGTAGGAACAAATATATAAATGATGCTGAGTCCTGATCAAGACCTTCTGTTTAAGAGAATTCTTACTCAAAGATATGGGAGAGTTATTCTTTGACATCTTCACAAAACTCATCGGTTTGCTTCATCTTCTTTTCTTTTTCAAGCTCTTCTTTTCACTTTAAAAATTTTCCTTCTCAATTTTCTTTCTTTTCCTTTTTCTCTTTCTTCTCCTTCCCCTTAGTATTTTCTTTATTCTTACCTCTTTTTTTTTCTTTTTCTTACTTAGTAAAAGAGTGGCTGGGATGGTGTGTGTGTGTGTGTGTGTGTGTGTGTGTGTGTGTGTGTGTGTGTGTGTTTGTTCCAGTCCTAGGGACAGAATTCAGTCCTGAATTCTAGTCCTTAGTTTTTCTCACTTAAGGCTGGTGGTCTACCAATTGAGTCATACTTCCCACATTGTCTTTTTGCTGGTTAATTGGAGGAAAGAGCTTCTATTGTCAAACTTCCATCTTCAAATCTCACCTTTCTGAGTGAATAGGATTACAGGTGTGAGCTACTACCACTAGGTCAACAATCTGTTTTGTTTAAATAAACAAGATTCTTGGGTGGATTATCATCGCATTGAAGGGCTAGAACATAGGAGAGATGGGAAAGGCAGAAGCATCTGTTGCTGGAAGGCAATATGGAAATGGGAACTGCACATTCTCAGTGGCTTGCTTGAATGATCATTCTCAAATACAGCACATCAGCCAAATTGACTTTCCATATGCAAGGGTCATCTTCTTGTGTTTACCTACTGTCCTTTCATGGCCAGGTGTGAAGGTTGGTGTATAAAATTCTCCTCTGGTGTTTTGAAAAAGAATGTTTTGTTTTTTAATCATCAAACCATTTATTCATTATCTGTGCATCTAGGCACCGGAAGGAAGCTGTTGTCCAAGCCGCCTGTGGCCTCACTTCCACAGGCTGCGCCCCTACTCTTGATCCCTTCTGCCTGCCCTTCCTGCTTCTACAGCCCTCTTTGAATATAGAAAACAAATCTAACATTGCCATTTCCACAATACGGCCTTCAGTGGCTTGGAGTTGTCTGTGTCACATTTCACAACAGTCTCAAAGAGAGCAGCTGCTTGATAGACCATGGTAACATTTCTGTGACCTGTGTTCTTGCTCAGGTCAAGGAGCAGGCGATCCTGACATCACTGCTCATGACTATGACCTAACAAAATACTTGGAGCCCATCTTCTAGCTGTTGGTTTTGTTGTCTTCTGGAATCAGCATTTCCCTGGGGATTAAAGAGAGGCAGCATCCGTCACCACATTCCCATCTTTGTCCTCCTTGGAATTTTGACTGGCTTAGCTGATAGGAATTTGCAATGCTATAGTGAAACCAGCCCATCTTCACTCTGCCCCAATGCTTCCAGAGACACCCATGTCAGATTGAGTGAGGTGAAAAGGCATCTGACACTTCCTACTGCTTGTGTCTTTTCTCAGAGGGGCAGAGAAAAGGTGTCCACTGGGGATACTTTGCTCATCTTGAAGGAACTCTGGCATGGCAGAGCATCTGTGGCAGAGGCCTTCCCATCTCCACAGTGCACATGTTACCAAGTGATGCTTTATCATATGTCAAGTTTTGGCCAAGGCAATGGAAGTAAAGGCTACTTGCTTGGAGATATGGCTATGATTGCTGGTTCAAAATAGAATTTGGAATTCATCCCTATACCTTTCCCCATGCTTGCCCTGAACTTCCTGTGGCTGCCACCTTTCTGCTGGGGACACTTTTCTGGTATTGATGCATTTGGCAATTTACTCCATTCTCTTTTCTTGGCCTGCTTTCCAACACGTAGGTCCAAATATCTTTGTCTCGGTACACACAGGAAGTTGCCTGATTATACTCTGGAAGGAGTCCCAACTGTTTTTTTTTCTTTTTTGATTCAAATCATCATCTTTGGCATGCAAGGCTTCTATGCTAGCCTTTAATACTTTGACAGGAGCCACCTCATTAGAGATAACTAAGATTATTACTGCTCCAAATTCAGTTCTCCCTCTGGACTTCAGAGGTCTTTTATCATGAAAAGACATTGATTGGGCTGAATATATTTCTGCTGCTGCAGCCGTTTGTGGCTAAAGAATCCTGAACATAATATTTTATATATAATGGGAGCTATTTTGTAAGCTTCAAATAATAAGGATTTTATTTTTAATAAGTAAATAGTTCAATTGACTCATTTTATTTTCCATAGATAATCATCATTTTGAACTTGTAAACAAATAACTCAACTTTTTTTTTTTTTGCCAGTCCTGGGGACTGAACTCAGGGCCTGAGCACTGTCCTTGGGCTTTCCTCAAGGTTAGTACTCTACCACTTGAGCCACAGCACCAGTTCCAGCTTTTCTATATATGTGGTACTGAGGAATCGAACCCAGGTCTTCGTCCTTGCTAGGCAAACACTCTACCACTAGGCCAAACTCCCGGCCCCCAAGTAACTCAACTTTTTTAAGTGGAAGAGATTCTGTGGGTGATGCTTTGTCAATTTAGGAGGCTATAAATAAGGGGTGAGTCCACCAAGAAAGCAACGTCTGTTTCTTACTACATATGTGTCTTTAATTTGTTACAATCTTCTAGATCCATCTCCTAAAACTTGGTGTGATTCCTGTTTTGTTCATTTACTCGTTTATGCTCTCATTCTATAAACAAATGTTCACTGAAAGCCTTCTTCAGTGTGACTTACTTTAGAAGAAACCTTGGTTAAAATCTTTTCTCTTTATATGAATCCAAGTTCCTTTGTTCCATAGGGTCTCCATCTCTGGCTGGAGTTACAATACCAAAAGCCCATTTTAGTAGACCTAGCTAAATATATGCCACACTTTAGAGAAGGAAAATAAAAAGCTATCCCTCTATGCAGAGAGAATATATTTCAAAGGAGGTTTAGAGCAAGGATTTATGAAGTCTCTTGCACAATTTATAAGATAGTTTCAGTGGAGAAAATGCAACTGCAGTTCAAAAATAATTGATTTACACACAAACTTTTGAAATTTAAGCCTGGGAAATGGCTGTAGCTCTAACAGGATCTTTGTCATTGCTCTGGAAAACTATACCCTTGACTTCACCCTTGCTGAAGGAGGCCAAATGTTTTAAGCAGAGGAAGTTGCTGAGTCCTCTCAATGCAATGCAGGGATGTGGCAAATAACAAGAAAAACTTCACAAACACAGTAAATGTGTTGGGTTGAGTGATATAGACCTCATAGTTATACAGAGTGACTCCATAAAGTTTGAAATTGAACTCATTTTTTCAATACAAATAACTCATGGATTGATGGGTTATTGTCCTTCATTCTAAGACCCTTATTCTTGAAAATGGCAGGAAAATGTTATTCTAGTTCAGTTTAAATATTTTGATTTATTCTTACTCATGGAGAGATGGCTTGAGAGGCAACACTATGACAGTAAATGTATGCTATGACAAGGTTCTCTATGGTAGTTTGTGCTTCAGTTCTACTTCTACCCTTTTGCTATAGCTCCATGTTCATGACCCTCTTATCCCACTATATCCCCACATATCTTCCTGTGAACCCACAGAGAAAGGCAAATTTTGGCAGATGCTTTTGTAGTAAGGAGGGAGAGTGTGACTACATGTGTACCATAGTGGATATTATACCAAGTCCCAACTGATCACATCACTCTTCTTTTCCTCCTGACCCTGGCTTCACACTCTCAGTTTTTTATTAAATAATTTAAATTTATTTTTCTGATATGAAAATAAAAATGGTACATGTTTTCATACATGTATGTGTTATTTTATGCTGAAATCAGGTTATGTACTTACCTCTTGAAATGTTAATCATTTCTTTATGGCCCAAACAGAGTCTTTCCTTCTTGCATTTTAGAATACACTGTACATTACCATTAGCAATAATTACCTGACTATGCTCAGTCTTTTTACTCTTCTCCAATTCTACCCAGAGTCACCACGCTTACATGGTTTTCATTCATTTCCCCCTAGTGAGCCTTTCATATTTGCACTTACTACCACATTTTTCTCCCAAGTTTAAAAACATGCATTCCTTGGCTTCTTCAAACTGCATCCTCACATGTTACTTGGCTTAGCAAAATAAACAGGCATCCTTGCGTCAGAACTTCTTGCTGGAGAAGGAAAAGAAGGCTGTAAAAAACAAATAGTTCTTGCTAAAATTCAAGTAAAAGTCAAATGGAGGTAGTAGGATGAACGATGGGATCTAAAATAATTCCTCCTGTTAGGCAAGTATTTTGAGACAATTTAATATAGAAAATTCCTCCTTTTGGGTAAATTCCCAGGAATGGGATTGCTGGGCCATAGGGGAGCTCTATTTATATGCTTGAGGAATCTCCATACTGCCTTCCAGAGGAGTTGGGAAAGTTTACATTCCTACCAACAGTGTAAGTAGCATTCCTTTTTGGCCATATCCATGCCAGCATCTGCTATTATTTGTTTTCTTGATAATCACCATTCTAACTGTGGTGAAGTAGTTTCTTATTTGTATTTCTTTTATGGCCAGAGATGTTGAACATTTCTTCTAAAGCTACCAGTACAACGATGTTCATTGCAGCATTATCTACCATAGCTAAGATAAGGAACCAACCCAGATGTCCCTCGATAGATGAATGGATAAAGAAGATGTGGTACTTATAAACAATGGAATTTTATTCTTCTATCAGAAAGAATGGCATTACCCCATTCATGAAGAACTGGAGACTTGGAAAAAATCATATTAAGTGAAGTAAACCACACTCAAAAAATATCTAGGCTTCATGGTTTCCTTCATTTGTAAGAATTAGCATATGCCTAGGATAGTACTAGCAGAGGATTACAATAGTACAATAGCTATGTACATATGACCACATAAAATGATGCTACTCATAAGAACTCATGATATGGAAACAAGAGTTTTTTTTTAAATCTTTCTTTTAGTGTACT
The DNA here is from genome assembly GCF_031878675.1 of Megascapheus bottae. Lineage (NCBI taxonomy): Eukaryota > Metazoa > Chordata > Mammalia > Rodentia > Geomyidae > Megascapheus > Megascapheus bottae. Next base: position 66,094,225 of record NC_143509.1, read on the forward strand.
GTTTTCAGTAATTTCTTTTTCTTTCATTTTTCTCCCTCTGGTTTATTCTGTGTTGTTATTATTTTAGTAACTGTTTTAGTACTGTTTTGATACCCTTTGTCTTGTACATAAGTTGATCTGATTTAGAAAAGGGAAGGGGAATTACAGATGGGACAAGAGGTGAACCAATACAACAGTGATACTTATTAGACACTTTGTGGGAAACGAACTTTACAATTGGGGGAGGGATGTGAGGGAAGGTAAAGCAGGAATAAAAAGAGAGGGTGTAACACTGTTCAAAAAGAAATGTACTCATTACTTATATAACTGTAACCTCTCTACATAACACCTTTACAACAAAAACAAAATTTAAATAACAACAACCAAAAGAAAATTCCTTTTGCTGCCATAACGAAGGTCCTCTAAAGGGCCTTCCTGGTATAGCTGTTTAAAATGTTCTAGACACAGAAACTCACTGAAACTCCCTTAGAGACTTAGGAAAAGGGATACCTTTATAGTCCAAAGGCTAAGGCAAATATCAATATTGTGAGAGATATACAGATAATGGTTACAAAGCCTGATTTGGGTTTATTAAAGGCAAATAACCTGAGTAACAGATAACCTTTTATTTGATATCTCAGTTTTCTCTGAGAAAAAAAATGATCATTATTGACCTGCTTTAGATCAAGTCTGTGCACATCACATGGCTGAGTGATAATCATCACAACCCTTGACTAAGTGGAAAGGTCACCTCAGGATTCCGGATGTTCTGCAGGTTACTCCAGACTCAAGTCTGCTCATTCTTCCCCCTTTCCTAAAAATTCACTTCAAAATTAGAACAATAGAGATCATGTGACCACTACTACTTTGGGCTTCCACAAGGGAAGTTCTGCAGAGACAGGGCTTAAATGCTGGCACAAAGCTGTGCTTCAGGCAAGAAACTGGGTAGGTGGATACTCAGCTATGGATAGATTTTTTCAGATGTTTAAGAGCAGGCATTATTACCTCTTTACAGTTGCAGAAGAGAGTAATTTTTGGCCTAAGAAAAGGACAAGTCATCATTTGAGCCCTAATTAGAGCTTCCACGCCTTTGGGCAGGGTCAGAAGTCACCCATTCCTTTACTGTCATGGCAGTCACAGACCTCCAGTGCTCACGGGACTCCAAGGAATAGGAGGTAAACAGCCAGTGAAGACAAACACAACCAAACAGGAGTAGAGAAATCTTCCCCTCTTGAAACACAGCTGGAGGCTAGCCAAGATTCTGAAGCCTGTTGGATTAAGAAATGCTTCTTAAGGGAAATGTTTTATCTCCAATCGTGAACCTGATTGATGTTCTTAAAATCCCTGGAAGAATTTCTTTTACCTGGCATTTTAGTTGTTTTGGGATCTAGGGAAGAAAGGAGTTCTAAAGAAAAGGAAATTAAAAGAGGGGGGAAAACTACTTTCTCCCCAAATGCAGAGGAGTCAGAACACATGGGAAACATATAGTGAGCTTGGTCTGTGTACGTTCCATTGTGGAGTGAGCTTTCCTGGGTTCTGCAACACAAGATACAGCTGCAGATGATCTGGAAAGAGATTCATGTCTGTTCTGGACTCCAGCACATAGGAGTGATGAGTCTGTATCTACTAGGTTCAGGGGTAAGTCCCCTCCCTGCCTCTTCCCCTTCACATCTCTGAGGCCATTTGAATACATAATCATTTAAAAGCCTGGTGAAAGACCAGGTGCTTCCTCACAAAACATAAAACTGTCATCTCACAAAAGCTTTTCATTGAAGACGGAGGGCTGTGCTTACGTGCTACATGTAGATATTCTTGGGGGGTGATTTTTTTCCATGGAAAATAAAGATGAAAGGGTATAAAACTTAAAATCTCACAATTTTTCCTCCACCTCCTTATCAATTTAGGAACTCCTGCCACCCTGCCCCACAACAAAAAAATAAAAGAACAAAACATAAACAATCCCTAAAGAAAAATGAATTGCATCCCAGGATGTACAGCATGCCATAATAACAGTATAATGTTCAGAGAAATTTTAAAAGGACATGGTGGTGAGAACGTTCATGGGATATGAAGGCCATGCTGGAATGCTACTAAAGGGGAAGCTATGGTCTGGATGAAAGGAAGGCTTTCATGATGAAGAAATGCTAGCACAAAGAGGAGAAGAGATGTTAAGAGCAGTTGTCATAGATCACATACATGAAATCCTTTGAAATGTTTTCAAGTGACTTTATAAAGATTGGGTTTCTTTGGGGACTGTTGTTCTTTTTAAAATCAACACAATTCTGACCTACTCATGCTGGAGATGACTTTATAAGTAAAACCCCCAAATAAAATGGGAACTCTCTGTATGTAAGCTTTACTTTCTTTTAGGTTGTCAGAAATTCATTAAAGCAAGTTGGTGCCTTGGTTTCCTATAAGTACCAAATTTTTGCACGTTTACACATTAATTTAAAGCTATTTTTCTGTGTGGTGCTCTTTTTTATGAGGACTTTAAGTAACATATATTTTCCTTTAGTAGTAGAAAACTGCCAGGAAAAGTTTGTAAGACCAAGTAAGTAGGTAACATCTAATTGATAAAATCCCGTGGAAGTAACTGGGCAAAATGGATTGTTGTGCTTCATCTTACTGAGTATGAAGGGGTCTCAATGGTAAGGGAGATACAAACCCCCATTTTCTTTATTTTTTTTTAAATAATAGCAATAGCTTTTAATTGTTTGTCAGTGTCTCTATTGACAATCCCCACTGAGCCCATATGAGGATGTCAATACATCCTCAACTGCAAAATTTCCTTTTTTAAAAAAAAATCAGGTATTAAAGAATACATGAGAATTGTTTTTGTTTTTGTTTTTTTGTTGGGGCCGGGAGTTTGGCCTAGTGGTAGAGTGCTTGCCTAGCATGCACGAAGATCGGGTTTGATTCCTCGGTACCACATACATAGAAAAAAGCTGGAAATAGTGCTGAGGCTCAAGTGGTAGAGCTCTAGTCTTAAGAAAGTCCAAGGACAGCGCTCAGCCCCTGAGCCCAAGCTCAGGACTAGCAAAAAAAAAAAAAAGAATTGTGTTAATTAACAGTCACCCACTTTCTTTTTTTAACTGTATTTTTTTGTCTTTTCTTTTTTGGTACTGGGGATCGAACCCAGGCACTTTCTTTTTTTTCCTACACAGTTCTGAAACAATGCAAAGTGGAAAGGGAACCAGGAGTATTAAATCCATTAAATCGCTTTATCATGAAATACGTGGGAGGATATAGTTTAGTACAAAGACCATATAGACTCTGCAGGCACTTTCTTTTCTTCTGTTCTGAGTACAGCTCTGAAGCCTAAGGAAAGATGATTCATGCCTTGAATATCTGCTTTTTCTCATGGAGAGGAAGAAAGGCTGCTTCATCTTTAGCATACTCTGTTATGCTAAAGATGGGTTTAGCATACCCATCTAGTAGCATACTCTGTTCTCCAGGACCACACATACCTGTACTTTGTCTTCATGGTGAACAGTGATTTAGGGGTCAAGAAAGAGGTATGAAGCACTTCTAGGTGTGTGGACATATCACACCACGTGAAATCCTGAGGAACGGGGGAAGCACCGTTCATTAAAAAGAAACATTTCATGGAACATTGACTGTTGTGTTCTTCATTCTTGGTAATAACATAGAGTCAGGAATTTCAAATTGAAGAGATTAATGGTGAAGGAGTCTATAAGGGGCAGGAGCAAGAAGTGTTCTGAAACTTAATTATAGTACCAGGGTTTGAGGATTAGCATCTTTTCAAATAAAACAAGACATGTAAATATTAAACAATCTCATTTCTCAAGAAGTTGGAAAAAAAACGAAGTCATTCCTCTTCTTTCTTTAGAAGCAATTACTAATCCATTTTCTCAGAATTCACTTACAGTTTGGTAGAAATTTAAGCTTTGGGCTCTCATCCTGAAATTATTAAATCAGAATCTTTTGTGGCAGAGACGGTGATCCTTCACTCACTCCCGAGTAATTGTAGATAGAATATGACCTTCGGGCTGCAGGACAGTGTGTACTAGGTTCACAGTTTTATTTGACAAATGGTCACAGCTCAAAATTACCCTTATTATCTCCTGAGGAGCTAGGCTGTGTTCTTCTCCTAGCAGGCATCCATCTTATTTATAAAGAAAAAGTGGGACATATAAAACATGAGACAACTCTAGAAATTCACACATTGAGGCCAAAAGCAGGTATGCAGAGGGGTGGCTGAAAAAGGCTCAATAGCTATGGTGATACGATCATATCAAATAATGTTTTATGTAATGCAGGCCAAGAAAAAGAAACAAGAGATTTTGTATTTGTTGCTGTTGTTGCTGTTTTTGTTTTCTTTTCCCTTTGTCTTGTTTGTTAATTTGTTCTTTGAGAAGGTCAGGGGAAGACACAGAAAAGTGGAACAAAGGGTGAACAAACACAGGGCAGTCACTAAATATGTGCAAAATGAACCATATATCTTGGTGGCGACGGAAGGGACAAACTGTGAGACAATGAAGGGAGGGGAGAAACGGTTCAAAAACAATTGTACTCACTACCTGACTCATGTAACTGTAACCCGTCTGTATATCACCTCTACAATAACAAGAAAAAGGAAAAAAAAAGAAAGAGAAAGAAATATGAAAGAGGACAAAGCCAATCATATACTTGCATGGTAAAATAAGAGAGAGTCAGAATCTGGCAGTGCCAGTGGGTTACAGTGAAAGCTAGACTGTTGCCAGCTCACACATGAATAATTCTTTTCATTGTCATCCAGAAAATGTGCCTAAACCTTCAAGTTTCTGCTTGTGCACACATGATTTTGATTGAATCTCAGCACCATTTAGCTGTAGTCACCAGTCTGTGTAGATTGGCTGAAGTGTCACATGTCCAACTTGGAAATCCTTTAACTAGATTAGAAACCCCTGGGTCTGCATATTGAAAATTATTTTTACAAAAAGAATCTACAGTAATTGGTGATTAGTAGAATTTCTAGACCTACTGTCTCACAGTCTGAGGTAGTTAATCCATAGCCACATTAATTGTATTGCACTGTGTAGGTAAGAAATTGAAAGTCTACTAAGTGGGAAAATTACTGAGCTATTCTAGTTTACTGTAAAAAAGAAAATGGTATGTGTTTAAAGGTCTCTAAAGCACAATGCAAACAAATAAGCTTCTACATTGGAGTCACTGAATTATGCACAAATAACACTGAAATTTTACAAAACAGTTATATAGATCTTTTTGATATATTTAGAATAATCTTTCATTAAGAATTATCTCAAAAAATATTGCCAAATATAAAGATATGTAAAAACACACAATCATGTTCTATGTCTTGGATTGTCTACCATTCTCCAGAGATGTAAAGAACTCTTCCAGAATTGACTGCAATGCAAATTCCATACCAAACACTCATATGTTTCTATGCCTTAAAAAAATCTAAAATCCACTGGGTGCAGTGGCTCACATCTGTAATCCTAGCTTCTCAGGAGGCTGAGATCTGAGGATCGAGGTTCAAAGTCAGCTGGGGTACTAAATAATGAGAGACTCTTACTTCCAATTCACCACTAGAACATGGGAAGTGGGGCTGTGGCTCCAGGGTAGGGCAATAGCCTGGAGGTGAAGAGCTCAGGGACAACATGTAAGCCCAGAGTTCAAGCCCCATGGCCCACAAAAAAAAAGAAAGAAGAAAAAAAAAGAAAAAATCTAAAATCTTCTGTAGAAATTTTATTAATGAAATGAGTAGCTTGTACATATTTTGGATAACAATAATACATTATCCCATCTGGTATATTTCCAGACTATTTTGAAATGCTAATCATTATCACTAAATAGACTATTCTAATATGGCATGTAAAACTAATCTTAGCAATGTCTTACCGTGTCATAAAAACATGGTTCTGGATATATTCAGGTTATACAATGGATGCTGCTAGCATCAAGATGTGGGGATGCATTATCAGCTGAGGAAATGCATATATCACTCTCAGACTTATTTTTTATGCCTTAAAGACAGTAAGCATCCGCTACCCCCTCCATACACACACCTATTAAAAGTCACAAAGAGAACGTTTATGATTTTATTCAGATATTATAGTGAGAAGTTGAAACAACGTGGATTGTGAATCATTTGTCTGGTCCAATCAATGACAAGAAAGCAAGACACTTAGACTATGAATAATCTTGAATAATCCTGGCCTTTCTTGATATATGATTAGGAAATAAAACCCAGTTCCCTTGAGTTACAAAATACTTCACTGTCAGTGGATGGCCACACTCAAGGCAGGATATTTGACAATGGTGCTGTGCTATCAGAAAGGGTGAGCCTTACACGAAAAATGATGTAGAGGTTACACAAACAAGATTTGTACACAAGGATGACTTTTACCTAAAGATAGGCACTCAGAGATACCACTAACCACAGCAGCTCAGTAGAATGTGAGAAGAACAAAGTTGAATGCAAAGTGTGATTCCATGTTTATCTATTTTTTGCTTCTTTACATGTATTGACATCTACCATGCTATTCTTTTTATTGTAATGTATAGGGGGCTACAGTTATATTCACTAGGTAGTAGGTGCATTACTTCTCACACGTTGATACCCACCCCCTCCCACACATCTTGTTCTGAGGAGGATATAAACAGCTAGTGCTGCTTCTTGGCAGTGTTACTAAAGTGGTTGGGGGGCAGGGTAAAGGTTCCATTGAGGGAAGCTGTCTCAAAGGAGGTGACATTTTAGATCTCTCAAAGGACGTATTTTCAGGTATAGTGATGTGGATGGAGAAAAGAGGAGGGTTCTAGGCTGAGAACACAGACGAATTCAGAAGTTTGGAAATGTGTACTGCAGTAGTTTAGCTCAGTATTGGAACACGTGGTGCACTGGAGGAGAAGATAAAGTGCTAAGTGGATTCAGCCAGGGTAGCACAGGCTTCTTCAGCTCTGCTATGATCCAATTTGGTTCTTCAAAGAGAATACCCAGTTTGCAAGTGAATAGAGAGCCACTTCTACCCAAGAAGAATTTGGGATGATTCAGAAACTGTGGCTTAATTGGCAGGCTCAGGATCAAGCAGAATTCTACTTTCCAAGCAGTTTCCATACCAGACTATTGCTGGCTGAGATGATAGCTCACCAAAGTGAATCACAGAGGACCTTATTTTATCCAGTGTTGTTTGTTCATAATAAAATTGAAAGTCAAACTTGATGCCTGGCAATTTCTCAAACCTCCCTATTTATTTTAGATTTTAATTTTCTGTGCAAATGTTCTCTTTTGTTTTGTTTTGTTTTGTTTGTCTTGATCCAAGCCTAAAATTAATAACTTTAACATTTTTTGAGGTATTTCATCCTCAGAACCACACACTAGACACTCTTATAGCAATTGTTAATTTACTTCTCATTGTGATGAAGTATCAGTTGTGCCTCTTATTGTTTGGAGTCTTAGTGTTTGGGAAGCATGGTCCTGGAGTCACTGCCTGACTAAAGTCAATCACATCAGGAATTTTAACACAGTCCTCACTCCAAAGCCTTTAGGTGGAAAAGCCAAACCTAACTAATATTAATTGAAGTGTGATTCTGAAAAGGAAAAAAAACATAGATGGGAATTTCAGAGAATTAAGTAGAAGGAAGGAAAGAGGCTAGAGGGGAGGATATAGCCCCAAGAATCTGAAGACCTACTGGGCCATATCTAGTAAAGCAACGTTTAGAATAAGAAGTCCTATTGATTGTCCAAGTTGCTATGTTAGATAGTTGAGGAATAGAGCCTCAGGAGCTAATTAGTGCACAGTTGAAATGTGAACAACATAGTCCAATCTGGGATAGACCACAGTGGATGTCAGAAGTGACTAAGAGACAAATGGGAAGTGCCAGAAAACTAGAGTCTGTGTGAGGAAAGGCATGGAGGAAGGGAAGGGAAGGAAGGAAGAAAAAGGAAGACAAGAGGCAGAAAAGGCAAAAGAAATCTAATATTCATTGAATGTTTATCCTGTGGTATATGTAACATCATTATTTACATATAGGCAAAGCAAATGTAGAAGGCACAATCAACTTGAGTCTAAAATAAAATCCATGCCCTTTCCCCTACTCTCTGTTGGCTGTCAAATTAGAGAAAGAGAAGAAAGAGAAAAGATTAGAAAAATAAGGTGAATTAATGAGATGAACATTGAAGTGCAGAACACTGAAGTTCATGTATTTTGTCTGAAGATAGAGTGTGTAGATACTAATGTGTTTGCTAGATCAGAGTGGAGGTGGTGAGATAACCAGATGACAGATTAGGAAAGCTAGATCCCTGTGCTGACAGGAGTTAGTTACTCAGGTGGAAAACTCGGGTCAAACTGGAGTGGATGAGATGGGAAATGGAAATAGAGATGGAGATAGAGACTGAAACGGGGTGAGAAAGTTAAAGATTCATTTCTCACAGTGGCTTCCTAAAGTTATACAATGGCTTCCTAAAGTTATACAAAAAGATTCAGGCTGTAACTGGACCTACATTCTTTCTTCCCATCTGATTTTAATAATGACAAAACAAAATCTTAAAAGAGTAGTACTGCTAGAATTTGAAATGTTTATTATTTTTAAAAAAATCCATTTGTAGCATACCAGTGACATATGAGGAGAGACAGAATTCAATTGTGGGGGAAAGGGTGGTTTCCCAGTATACTGATTATTCTGGCTTTTCACAGAAGAGCCATTTGCTCTTGTACTCTGACCTCTGGTTCTGACCACAGTCAGGATTTTAGCTCTGGCCTGAGAATCACTATGAGAAGCTACAGGCATAGTATCCCATCACCAACCAGTCTTACAATCCTGTTGTTCTTTGAAGCCTGCAGAAGAGGGAACATGTCTTCAGTTCTATTACATTCTGTGGGTGGAGAAGGTGTGTTTCATGTGCATCTGAGAATCTGAAGCAGCATTGGTGTCTCTGTGCATGATGTGTTTCCAAATCTTGATCTTTCAAAGATCCATTGTTATCTGGTTCCTGAAACTAAGCTGTCATAGGACTCAGGATATGAGGAAAAAAATGAAAATACTATGACTCACTCTGTCTGTACTGCTCAAGTGACTTAAATTTCTCAGCCTATTTCTGTGAATACAAAAAAATCCCTGAAAATCCATTTGCATAGTACACACCCACAGTCTTTAAAATAGACAGAGAAAAACTGTCTAAGAGTTGCTATACATAGATACCCATTGTTTAATTATTTAGATGACTGCAACTTAATTGCAATTCAAATGGATCATCCTCTACATGTTCAATTTTTTAAGATAGAAAGGAACTTTTAGTTTAATGAGGTCCAAAAATAAAATTTATTCAATTATCTCGATAAGTGTCTTGTCTAATTAGCCTAGCATCTGGGGTTGACTCGTGGAAAATATTAGCTTTTGTTGGTTCCATTGTTCTTTTATAATATTTAAGTGCTCAGTGTGTTCCAGGTAATTTATATTTATTGTCTTATTTTATTCTTCCAGCAACGTTATGGGAGAGGTGTTATTTAAAGATGTGAAAGCAAATCTAGGGGTGGGGAATCAGAGACAGGTACTAAGTAACTTGTCATTTAGTAGGTGACAGAGCTAAGATTTATATCTATTCCTGAAACAGGCCAAATTAAAATTCAGATATGAATTTAGCATGTTTTTGGCTTGCATATATTTCTAATAAAATATTAAGTACATTAATTGACATTTATGAAGCTCTTGCATGTCTTTGAAAAATCCTTACCATGATTCTGTCATATGAATACTGCATATGACAAATGAAGAAGTAGGCACAATTGTCTCACAAGTGGTGAGTAATGGAACTGTATCTAAAGCAAGTCTGACTCATCTCCTTTGCCCAATTTTCTGCCATTCAGTTTCAACTTGACTATCATTAAATCCATCCAAGCACATGTGGCTTACCTCAAAGCAATCAAGAGAAGGAGATATTAAAAAGTAACCATTTGCCAATTTTTAAAATCAGATTTTCACCTGGGATAGCCAGAGAATGGCAATTGATGACTGGAAAGGGCTCAGTTTTGTGTACTTCGGCACCTTCTCACTGTGTCCTATCATGTCTTCCTACAGTCTGTTTTATAAGGGGACTAAATCCTTTATGAGGCCTGCATCAGCACAATATAATCAGTTAAATGCATTTCATTGGTCTTTAGGTTACCATTGTATTTGTCGTAGTAGTGGGGTTTGACCAAGCCTCTGTGCTTGCTTGGCAAGTGCTCTACCACTTGTACCAGGCCTTTCAAACTCTTTTCTTATATCCTATTGATGTTGTTTTCAGATGTGTTTTTGCCCAGAACAGAGCTCAGACCACCATTCTTTTTATCTCTTGCATAGCTTGGCTTGCATGTGTGTACCACCACTCCTGCTCCCTACATTATTAACATATGAATTTTTGCAGGAGATAAGCATTCAGACAAAAGCATGTATTATAATCCATACAATGTCTGTGGCTTCTTTCCTATAAATAAAACTCAAACCAAATATCATAATACATTCCAAACAGCCTCTCTAGCTTAGAAGTTAGGACCATAGGTTCTAGAACTTCAATTAGAATTGAGTAGAAGATTTATATATACTGTTTCATTCTTCATATACATGTAGTCCATTCTTTCATTAGAACAACAGAAAATAAGCCTTGGGCCTGGAGCCATGTAACCATCATACAAGTAATCTCTAATCTTATTGGCAACAGTAATGTCAAGGAAAGGGGACAACAGAAACCTGATTTCCTAAGAGTTCTAGGCTATTAGAATTGCTCTGGGGTAATTTTTTGTTCTCCATTGTGACATAAGCAATCACAGAGGGCAATAATTATAGAGCCTTTTTCTGACATGTCAGCTTTTGTCGCAGTTACCATTTCCCTTTTTCAATGGTCAGCCCAGTTGAAGTTAGAAAGACGATCATGTTTTATCATGGTGGCTATTTTCAACTCAGGAAAAAGAAAGAACCCCATCCCCCGCCCTGCCACCACCACCAACACTCCCAGCCAGGAAAAAAGCCACTGACCCATTCATTGTTGCAAAAGAAAACAGAGCTTGGAATGGTAGGAAATAACTTCAATGATGGTTTTATTTTCCCCCTAACATCTCCGTTTCTTTTGCTGTCCACATTCTGCCAAACATGTCAGAAAATCCCAGAGTCAATTGCCTAGCATCAAATAATAGCCTAAGGGAAAGAGAATTTTAAAAAAACAAAAAATTAAGGTTCGCACTCTGAAAGCCCGGCACACACCAAGTAGGTTTTATTGTAGTCAATCTGAGCTGTAAGCCGTTAGTCCTCTGAGTATTAGAACTGTTGTTCTCAGAATCTAGATATGTGGTGACTCTCAGAAAGTTTCCAGTTATGAATACTGATAGGAGAATCTTTGCACTCCCAGCCATGGTAGGGGATAGTCAAAAGAACAATTCCTATACTCATTTTCCATGTCAGTTTATAGTATACTTCATCTCCCACTACCTCCAGAAATGACAGGTTGATTATAATGAAATTATCTTATGTCGTAATGTTAGCACATAATTTTATTTCCAGATAGGTTTATGTTGCTTATATTTAAACTCATTACTGAAAAAGCAGTCATGGAGCAAAACATAAATAAATAACCTAAAGGCAGATGATTATAGTAAATTCCTTTAAAGAGGATTCTTCTAGGTGGAGGACAGCAGGGAAACTGCTTCTGTCTGTCTTATGTCACGCACATTGCACCATTTGAAAGATAAATATCTTGGTCCTTAGAAGACAGAGGCAGTTCTGAGTCAGTGGAGATGTTTCTATGGAAATAAAATAAATATGTAAATGCTGCCATAAAGAGCAGGAGAGCCTGTTTGCTACAAATAATTTGACCTGGAGGGAGACCACATTACAGAGAGGGGATATGGCTAAAGCAGTGTCAAGGCCCATTGGAAAGCAGCAGCTAAGACCCTATGTGATATGTAAATGGATAGAAAAAGTAATCATAGTCATCTCACAAATAATATTCTTCATGCTTTTCAAGGAAGAATTGATTTCTCCTTCTGCTCCTGTAGTCTTTTGTGGACTGAGCCCTTTGAATTTGTTTTACTTCTACTGAGTGTGCTGACATTTGCTTAGATTTTATGCCCTGAAATATTCATACATTCTATAATTTGATTTAGTGAGTGATAATGTTAAGAGATTCTAGATGTAGATGCTTCAGTGCCACTCATCCAAACACATGGCCTTCAAAGTGTACTGAGTAAGGTTGACTTGTTTTGCACTCAGCAGCAAATGCCATGTCAGGTAGTATAATGAAAACAATGCAATCAGCATTGTTGAAAGATGAATGCAGGAGCAATAAGAAGCCTGGTGAGAAAATACTTTAACTTTGGAAAATGCCTTATGGTGCTTGCTATGTTTAACTGTGGTCTTGAAGGAACTACTGTTTTGAATTAGTGTCTGGGTACTATTAGCTCTGGAAGAATAAGAAGCAATATGCCAGGTTTAAGTATATAGATATATGTGTAAATGCTGGACAAATTAAACATGGCTTCCCTTTCTGACTTACATTTATCTTATTTGGATTTGTTTTAAATAAGCTACATTTAAATACAACTATTTTGTGTTACCAAGAGACCTAGGGACCAGTCAGCTGTTACTCTACACTCAAATATTAGCATTTTGATTTCAGCTTTCTGCTTAGTGTATTTTTCCATCTTTTACTTATTGGACTAGGTATCAACCTCAAAGCCTCCTGAGAAGGAATACTGGAGATTTTATTTTGTTTTGTTTTTTACAAAATTGGATGTTTGTTTCAAAATAATTGGCCTGTTGTATAAGTTTTATAAAGTCATATGTGGTTAGTAGTAACAACACCATTATGAAATACATTACCTCATTTCAGATAGGAGCAATACTCAAACTTTCCTTTTTTCTATCTGGCAATAGCAACATTAAAGTACAAATTTTCACATATTTCTGATGAATAATTACATAGCTATTTGGCAAATCAAGTATTATGTGCTTTGTTTGTTACATTGCTGTGAAATGTAGATAATTTTGAAACAGTGTAGAGATCTTGGTAGGATTGATAATTGACTTCTCCATTCCAACAAAAAACATTTTTAATTTTATGGCAATTAGATAATTACAGATAATTTAAATTTCATGATAAGTAGGTCAGTATATATTGATCCAGACATCCTTAAAACAAGTACTGACATTTCCTTATCAGGTACAATGTGTCAGGAGACCAGTGGATAAAAAGTGCTGACATAAAATTAAAAAAATACATTTTGATCAATCTCTATGAAAGAGGGACTGCGCTACACAAGAGTTTATTCAGAAGAAATGAGATCAAACTATTCTATTGTACTAGGGCTCTTATGGGTCTCAGTCTGTTTTTGGTCAATTTGCCCTTTCTGTAACCATAGTCTTTGCTCTTAGATTCGAAACAGTTACTCACGCATTGTCTTAGGTTGGAAGAAAAAACAACTTTTAAATTTTTATTTAATTAATTAATTTCCCTCATTGAGACTTGAACTCAGGGCCTTGAGCTCTCACTTGGCTTTTTGATCACAGTTGGTGCTCTACTACCTGTTTCACATCTGCTGGGGCTGTCTTCCAATCACCATCCTTAAATTCCAGCATCTTGAGTTGCTAGGATTCATTTGTGCCCAGCTAACTTGTCTTTTTGTTCTTTTATTTTTTTGGAGGGAGTTTTGAATTTGACATTACATCAAAAATAAAGATCTTCATCGTGTGAAATTGAACAAATCCAACAATGAAGTCAATATATTGTATAAAGTAGAAAAATCACAAAAGTTTTAGATGACATGCTTTATGACAGAAGCTTCCTTGCATAGAAGCTGTGGATCTTTGTAGAAAAAAAACACGTGTATCATTACTTTATGAATCAAAGCCTTTTTCTGGGTTATACGAAGGGTGTTACCCTGGATAATAGGAGTTCAACAGTATCTTAAGACCATTGTATTGCTTTTCCTCAAGAACAAGAAAATTTGAAAGGTTGAATATATGAGGAGATTGTTGTACTATCCCTTTATCTCTACATTCTGGTGATTTACCATGTGATGATCTTTTCTTCATGTGTTATATTAGTTTCCTTGGGTTACCATAACAAAGTTACATAAACAGTGTGGCTTATAAGAACAGAAGTTTATTTCTCCCATGGTTTTGGAAACTAGAAATCTGAAAGGTAAGACTAGGAACATGTTTTCCATAAGAACTTCTTCACTTCTTCCCATTTTGGGTGGTGCCCATCACTTGTATCTTGGTTTTCAGTTGTACTATTAACATCTCTGCTCTGTCACAGCATAATGTTCACTTTGTGTTTTTTTCATGTGACATTTAAAGGATATCAGTAATTCAGGGTTAGCGTTTATTGCAGTTGATGCGTTTTAACTTGATAACATCTGCAAATACTCTACTTCCAACTAGAGGGCATGTCTTGTGACATCTCACCATTCAAATTGTAATATTAATGCCAGGGACATAAACTTGAAGATGTAAGACTATTATCATCTTCAATGTTGCTTATGAGGAAAAAAGAAAATCATTTTTTCATTGACTAATATCCCTCCTTGAACAAGTTAGGAGATATTTCTCTTTGAGTGTATTTGAGGCTTTCTGTTTAAGTTCATTCTAATCTTCTTACCAAAATAACCTAAGTTAGATGTTTTTATAGACTATATACTAGACCCATTGTGCCTTGTTTGTGAATCTCAAGATTATTAACAAACGAATCTGTATTGCTTCTCTCCACTTGGATCATTCTCTCACAGGCAAGATTATAACTGCTAGCACAGATCAACCAAACCCTGAAACTGTAAAATTCATGTTATAAATAAATTTTGATACTCTTAAAAAGCATTCAGATATTAAACATAATTAAACTTTTAAGTTTCAGCAAACCAGTTTTTGTTTTTGTTTGTGTTGTTCATGGAGCTTGAACTCTAGGCCTGGGCACTGTCCCTGAGCTCTTCAGCTCCGGTTTTCTAGTGGTTAATTGGAGATAAGAGTCTCATGGACTTTAGTGCCTGGGCTGGCTTTAAACCAAGATCCTTAGATCTCAGCCTCCTGTATAGCTATGATTACAGAAGTGAACCACTGGAACCCAGCTACAAGACTGTTTGAGTTGAGCTTCTTATAATGTTTCCTAGCATGAAGGTTTGTTTTTCCTCATGTTCAAGAAAGGGTGTATATTTTTCATGGAATAAATATCTTAGTACATTTTGTACTGTTTTAACAAAATACTATAGGTTGAGTAATTCATTAAACACACCACACACACACACACACACACACACACACACACACTCACACACATATCCAAAGTTTATTTTTCACAGTTCTGAAGGCTGGGAAGTTCAAGGTCAAAGTATTGGCATCTGCTGGGAAGTTCAAGGTCAAAGTATTGGCATCTGGCAAGGGCCTGTTGCTGTGTCCTTCATGGTGAAAGGCAATGCATAGGCAAATCAAGGGAGAATGACAGAAAGAAGAGGAAATAAAACCATTTTTGTAGTTCCAGACTCACTCCATGACAACAGCATTGATGCATTACTCTACAAACACTGACATCTATTCTCCATGTAAAATCCACTCAGACCTGATCAACTGAGATAGATGCCTGTGTCTCTCTTCTACCAGTATTTAATTAATTCATTAAACCAATCTTGTGTGTGTGTGTGTGTGTGTGTGTGTGTGTGTGTGTGTGTGTGTGTGTGTATGCACTAAGCCAAGAATCATCTCAGTTAAGAGATGCAGAAAAAAAAACTAAGCTGTTCCACTGAGCGTACAGTGTCATGGATATGGAAGGAGGAACCTTAACCTTCATTATTACTACTTCTGTACAAAATTACAAAAATAGAGAAAAATGGGACAGAACTAGTCCTAAAAAGAGATAGCTTCAATTCTGAAGAATTAAAGAGTAAGGAAAGAAGAGTAACCCAAGAACTGATCCTGGAAGGCCAACACAGAAGGGGAAAGGAGCACAGGCTTGAAATGAAGCCGAAGTTGTTATTAGAATAGCACCCGGTACCAGTACTATGGAGGCTTATTGAAGGAACCACTTCAGAAAAGAGAGGGGTCTTTTGTCCAGTGCTTCATGGAGTTTAAAGAAGACAAGGTAAAGGAATTAGCCCTGCAAAATGGTAGAGGTCATTAATGATGTTAGAAAGAATCGACTGCACTAAGTGGTAGAATATATGTTATATTGATTTAAAGAGAGAATATTCTTTAAGGGAAAGAAGCAGAGAATCTAATGCTTTAATATCCCATGCATACATTCAACAGCATTCTTGTGTGTGTGTGTGTGTGTGTGTGTGTGTGTGTGTGTGTGTGTGTGTCTGTGTGCTATGGGGCTTGAACTCTGGCCCTGGGTGTTGTCCCTGAGCTCTTCATGTCAAGGCTACCACCCTACCCTTGAGCCAAGCCCCACTTCCCATTATCTAGAGGTTAACTGGAGATAAGAGTCTCAAATCCTTTTGTGCTCAGCTGGCTTTGAACCTTGATCCTCAGATCTCAGCCTCCTGAGTAGTTGTATGAAGGGGAGGTATCATTGAGAAAAGCAGTTTGTGAATACAATACATCTTGATCAGTGTCACTCCAACATCCTCACTCCTCTTCAACTCACCCTTGCCCTCACTTTTCTTAATTTTGTGGTATATACAATGAATTCTTTACTGCGTTCTGAGACTGAACTTAGAATCTGTAGTCTGATTCTCTACAAGATAGTTGAGTTTTGCAATAAAAGAGAATCTCTGCTATATTTCTGTCCTCAGAATATGTTTGAAGAATGAGTGAGAAATGATTTCTATCCATTCATTCTGATATCAGGAACTTTCTCTAGGGATGGCTCCAGTGCCAGGGCCTCTGTCTAGGATGCAGGAAACCCTGAGTTTAAGCACCAGTACTGTAAAAATAAAGTAAACCAAACAAACTAAAGAAATTTTGTTTATCATCTTAAGAATGTGTTCTAATAGTACAGGAATCTCTAGGAGCAGAATGGTTAATAACTGGCACACATATCCTGTGGGTACATCTTCCTGGTTCATGTCCAAAGAAGAGGTTTTAGAGTTTGAAAATAACGGGTATAATCACAGTTGTTCTCTGAGATTCAGTTTTTTTATGCATCAAGTAAGAATGATTTTAGTGCCTGTGTTACATTGTTTTGTGAGTATAACATGAGAAAAATTCATGTGGAATTTTCCTCAAAATTCTAAGTAAAAGAGCAAATGGTCAATACTCATTAGCTATTATTGATATCACTTACATTAATTCCCAGTAGCTGCTATAATAAGTTGCCACAAACTTGGTGAATAAATCCCAATACAAATGTAGTTTCTTTTCATCTTACAGGCAGAAGTACAAAGGGATTTCATT
This sequence comes from Megascapheus bottae, assembly GCF_031878675.1. Taxonomy (NCBI): domain Eukaryota; kingdom Metazoa; phylum Chordata; class Mammalia; order Rodentia; family Geomyidae; genus Megascapheus; species Megascapheus bottae. Next base: position 66,111,526 of record NC_143509.1, read on the forward strand.
TCAATGGGCTAAAATCAAGGGATTGGTGGGGCATCTATGTTTTAAAATTATGGTGTGAAATATGTACTTGTTTTACACAAAATATATATCCTACCAAAGCATATGGTATCTTTGAAAATACACTGCAGCAACATTCTAGCATGCTGTTCCCTTAGTGACAAAGGTTTACAGAAATCCTAGATTTCTTCTACTTGATTCATAAAGCAAAGGATGTCTTTTGCTTTCCCGGAAGACAGTCAAGTCAGATATATTTTTGAAAGATTGAAGTACCCAGGAAGATCAGGAGATAGTAGATGACTGGGCAGAAGATGCTACTTATTGATCTTTGAGCTGACATGTGCAGACAGGCTTGTATGCTGCTTCTCCTCCACTCTCTCTCTCTACAGCAATGCTACCTGTGCCTGAAATTATCAATGAGGGCAAAATGGAAAACATTAGGTTTCTTCCAGACCTGGGCATTTCTCAATAAGCTTGTCAATATATGCTACCAAGAGAAACAGAAAAGGTTCTCTGTTCTTTTAGAGACTTCTGGCAGGTCTCTATGTTTGAAGATTACGTGCAAATATTGCAATTTCTCCTGCCAACATGGCTTCCTTAACAGTGTTGTGGCTGGATGGGGAATTAATTTTTAAGCATACCAAAAATCAATGAGACTATAATTTCACCAACGTTCTGCAAGGTGTGCTTTTTCAAAGCTAAGTCATCTAAAGTGACTTATACTCCAATACTTCTTCCTAAAGCCCTGTGTCAGTTAAAAGCAACAGAAGTAGGAAGAAAACATTACAGTTTTCAACCTCAAAGCAAATTCTGGCAGTTTATACCCTTGTGGTATGCAAGATGTCATTTACCCAAAGTAAAACCACAAAAGGTCATACTATTGACCCTGAGATGATTAGAACAAGTAAGGAAGTAAATGGTATGTGTGTGTGTGTGTGTGTGTGTGTGTGTGTGTGTGTGTGTCTGTGTCTGTGTCTGTGTCTGTGTATGTGTGTGCACATTCACACTTGTGCATGCATGCACCCATACATGCAAGATAGAGAAAAAGAGAGGGGAAAAGAAGATGAAAGGAAGCATTACGGGTTATTAAACAGGAAATGTTTTTATAAAACTGTTTTCTTCACTGATTTAGTAAAAACTACCATTGTGAGTAAAGTAGAAAGCAAAGGAGGAAATCAGAATTAGCTCCCAAAGTGTTTGTGTCCAATTTATGCAACAATGATCTAGCAAACTGTTAATACAACAGATCAGACTGCAAGTAGATGTGTAGCCCAAGTGATAGAGTGCAGGCTTGAGCACAAAAGCTGAAAACAGAGAGAGCACAAGGCCCTGAGTTCAAGCCCCAGTACCCAAAACTCCTTCTTCTCCCACTGCTACACACAGATTCACAATTCAAAAAGAATAGTATTATATTCTTTCAAGGAAGACAAGTGATTTACCTACCTTTTAGGATTCAGCTACCATTCAGCTCAGGAATGATTCCATCAGAGTTTGGGCATTCCTGGCCATAGTTGATTGGAAGGCAGAATGTTCAGTACTTCCTTAAAAGGTAATCAAACGGGAGAAATGAGGTTTTCTTTCTTTCTTTTTTCATATATTTTTATTGTAATTAATAGAAGGGTTACATTATATTCTACAGATGGAAGGTACATTACTTCACATGCATTGATACCCTTTCTCATGTCTTGGTCCCCATTTCCTTCCCCCCCCCTCATCTTGTTTTCCCCCCTTCCATATCCAATTTCAAATAACCAAATATGCATATATCCAATATATCAAATAACAAAGTGAAATACTGTAACAATATGAGATAACCAAGGGACAGCAAAAGAGATGAGAGATAACATAGTACATTAAGGACAACAATCACTCATTATATGGCTTTTGTTTCTATATCCTAAAGGTCCTTTCATTTAGCATCATACTGTATGGCCTTATGTATCTAGGTTTTGCTCTATTGCAAATCTCTGCTAGCAGAGCCCAGGGTTTCTACTGATTATGACAAATGAGGGAAACCATTGAGCCTATGTTCCTTTGAGTCTGGCTTACTTCACTTAATATGATTTTTTCTGAGTCTTTACATTTCCTTACAAATGTGGCAATGTCATTCTTTCTGATAGCAGCATAGAATTCCATTGTGTATAAATACCACATCTTGTTGATCCACTCATCAACTGAGGGACATCTGGGGTTGGATCCATATCTTTGCTATGGTAAATAGTGCTGTATTGAACATCACTGTGCTAGTGGATTTAGTATGCTCTCGTTTCTGGATGGTTGGGTAAATGCCAAGTAGTGGAATTGCTGGGCCCTAGGGGAGCTCTATGTTTAGACTTTTGAGGAAATGCCATATTGCTTCCCATAGTGGTTGGGTGAGTTTGCACTCCCACCAACAGTGTAGTAGTGATCCCTCCTGGCCACATCTCCTTCAGCATCTGTTGTTATTAGTTTTCTTGATCCTGGCTATTCTAACTGGAGTGAGGTGGAATCTTAGATTTGTTTTGGTTTGCATTTCTTTTATGACCAGAGATGTCGAGCAATTCTTCATGTGTCTATAGGCCATTTTTATTTCTTCAGAGAAGACTCTCTTTAAGTCTTTGGCCCATCTTTTGATGGGATGGTTGTTTCTTTGGAGATTAGTTTTGGAGTGATTCAATTTTTTGAGCTGTTGATATATTTTAGATATGAGACCTTTGTTGTATGGTTGGTGAAGATCTTCTCCCATTCTGTAGGCTTCCTAATTAATTTACTAGCTATGTCCTTTGCCATACAGAAGCTCTGCAGTTTAATGCAGTCCCACTTATCCAGCCTTTTCTGATTTGTTGTGAAAGTTTCGACCTATGCCAAGGAGGTCTAGTGTATCTCCTATTCCTTCTTGTAAAGTTTTCAGTGTGTCAGCTTTTACCTCCAGGTCTTTGATCCATTTGGAGTTAATTCTAGTGCAGGGTGACAAGGAAGGATCCAACTTTAGCTTTCTGCAGGTGCTTAACCAGTTCTGCCAGCACCACTTGTTGAAGAGACTATCTTTCTTCCATTCTATTTTTTTTTGGCTCCCTTGTCAAAGATTAGATGGCATAGCTCTGTGGTTTAATATCTGGGTCCTCAGTTCTATTCCATTGGTCTTCAGGCCTGTTCTTGTGCCAGTACCAAGCTGTTTTGATAATTATAGCTCTGTAATAGAGTCTAAAGTTTGGTATTGAAATTCCTCCTGCACTGTTCTTTCTGCTGAGAATTGTTATTGCTATATGGGGTCTTTTATTATTCCATATGAAATTTTGGATTGCCTCTTCTATTTCTTTAAAGAATGACATTGGGATATTGATATTGCATTGAATTTGTAGATAGCCCTTGGCAAGATTGTCATTTTCATGATGTTGATTCTTCCAATCTAGGAGCATGGGAGGTTTTTCCATTTCCTTAGCTCTGCTTTAATTTTCTTTTTCAGGGTTTTAAAGTTTTCATCAAAAAGGTCCTTTACATTCTTAGTTAAGCTAATTCCTAGGTACTTTATTTTCTTTGGGGCTATTGCAAAAGGAGTTGATTTCCTGATTTTTGCCTTGTTCCTCTCACTGTTAGCATAGAGGAAGGCAGTTGATTTTAGAGGGTTAATTTTATATCCTGCTACCTTTCCAAAGTTTTGAATCAGCTGAAAGAGCTTGGGGTTGGAGTCTATAGGGTTCTTTAAGTACAGAATCAAGCCATCTGCAAAGAGGGAAAGTTTCACTTCTCTTTCCCTATTTGGATCCCCTTTATGCTTGCTTCTTGCCTTATTGCTCTGGCTAGGAATTCTAATACTATGTTAAAGAGGAGTGGAGAGAGTGGGCATCCTTGTCTCATTCCTGATTTTAGAGGGAATGGCTTTAGCTTTTCGCCATTAAGTATAATACTAACTTGGGTTGTCATACATAGCCTTTATTATACTGAGGAATGTTTCATGGATTCCTAGTTTGGAGAAATGAGTTCTGAGCATTTTACCTACCTATTCAGGAGCCTGCAGATGCTACAAAAAGTGTTCCTGAATAATGACTAGGTTATCAACCCCAGTGTCACTAGATTATTAAACTCAACTACAATTACTACAGCTAATAAAGTGCTAGTGCACAGTACAATAGCTACAGTAATTGTGCAGCAGAATGATTAAACAGCAGGCTGCAATAATTAGTCCAATCTATCACCAGCTATGGAGTCAAAGCTCAAACAATCAAATCAATCAATTTGTGAAGAGCACTGAGGGGGAAAGAAAATCAATGAAAAACACATTTTTACAACACAGCAATAAATCAATCCCATGTAACTGTGCTGCATCACTGTGCAAAAAATGTGGCAATAATATCATTATTGCGATTAAATATCATAGCATGGTTTCACTGTCTATAACTCAAGTTAGAAAGAAGATCTAATATTTGTCAGGTTTATAAAACATTTATTTAAATGTCCAAGTCTCAATATATAGTTTTTGAATGAATGCATAGCTGGAGATATGCTTGTTCTTCTAACATTTCTGAAAATTATTTCTTTTAATCTTATTTTTCAATAAAATGAGAATCATAATATAGATATAATGAATCAAAATTTCTCTTGTGTAGTCAATACAATTACCATGCAATTAGGAAAAAAAATAGAAAGGGGATATGTTATGGCTGCTCAAGAGCACAGTGAAGATCAGTGACGATATTTTAGAACTTCTGGGATTCAGCATATGGTCCTGTTCATGGCTATGGCTTCTTACAGGGAAAAGATAGATAGCAAAAACCAAACAAAAACCAAACATTCCGCCAGTGGTTGAGTGACTTTCCCTCAGCACGAGGAATCCAAGTGCAAGCTTCCCTTAGCCTTCTCAGTGGAGTGATACTGGACAGGCTTCCTTCAGCAAGACATTCTGACAGCACATAACTTCCTGATTGGGAGAGCTCATTAGAAATTCATTGCTCAAATCTTTAAGTTAGACACTCCCTTCTACTAAACAGATGCTCAATAGACTCCTGGAAGGCACACAAGCATTCACCAGAAGTCATGATATTTGTTAGGATATACTCTGCATCTCCCCTAAATCCATGCTACCAGCCTCAGCTAAATCCCAAATTTGCAAGCAAGCCTTATCATCGAAAGCCTACTTTGATAGCACTTTCTGTAGGCACACTTTTCCATTTTATTTTTTAACTGTTTCCTCTCTATCATTCTTTCTTTCTTCCCTTTCTATTACTGAACTACTCACGTAGACTCACAGAACTCCTGTTCCCCAAAGACATAAAGCCAGCCAGTAATACGGTTTAGCATCTTGGATCTCTTGGTTAAGTCCATTCCTTATGAAGATCTTATGATTCTTTCTTAGAATTACTTTCTCCAGGATTTCAATTGAGTAGTATACAAGTCTCCTAACAGTGTTGTCTAGACTCAGTGTTTCGAGGTCCCAACCTAAGGCTACCTCTGACTGGGAACAACTATTTGCATCTGTCCTGATGACTCACTGCCTGCTCCATTTGAAGCTGCCAGCAACTCCATGCTACTCCCAGAGGAAGGGCATACATGCTTTTTCTCCTGAAAAAAGGATGTTGTTTTTCCCCAAAGCCTGCAGAGTAGAAGCAGATGGTAAGCCCTGCTTAGGCTTTGAAACACCTTCAGTAAAGGCAAAAATATTGCCTCCAGGGAGGAGACCATGATGTAAAGGGAACACACAGAAAGAGATTTTTATAGAGAAGAGCTGTCGTTAATATGACCAAACATTAGAGCAAATTCTGATTTTGAATGGTGAAGAGTATAGGTGTGAGTGTGTGTATTGTGTGTTTGGAAGAGAGAGCAAAGAAGAGAGAATATTTTATAGAGAACTACACTTTGCAGTAACGTTAGAAAAATAACTAAGTCTTACTTCATAACTCTTATCACATCAAATATTGCACACATTCAACCAGTAACATTATCTTGTGTAAGAAAAATAAATAATGAAACCCTGCCACATAGAAATATACCAATTAGTAGCTACTTGTATGAATTGAAATATATTTCAACTATCTTTTAAAAATTTATATTTTTATTATCTTTAAGTATTTGCCATTTTCACGTACCAATTCAGTTTGCATTCTGTATATCCACTCATATAGGATCATTGGGTACAGAGAAGGAAATCATGAGAGTTAGGTGTTTTGTTTTATTTTATTTTGTGTTGCTTTACTGGTAAAGGACTTGCTGCTCAAACCATGAGACACAACAATTATAATTATTTTCAACAGCCCTTCTTCAATCTCTTTTTTCAAGGATTTATTCAGTTTCCACACCCTATTCTATAATTCCTTTTTTTCCATCCTTATTTCTAGACTCATAGTCCCTGGCAACTTTTCTCTCCTGTCACATTTCTTGTTCCACTTAAACAGTACCTGTTGCATCACTGGATCTAGATGGAAATATTCTGTTTTAAACACAGTTAGGTGCCTCAGTAGAGTCTGGAAAATTCTTGCTCTGTGGTTTGAGCCATCTTGAATTTTGTCTTTTGACTTACTATATTCCTTTTTTAAAAAATACTTTTTTAAATTTAAAATTGGTGCTATTAAGGGAAAATAACTATGCAACAACATGTTTAAAAACATACCAATTGTGATATGTACTTAAAGAGTTTTCAGAGGGGATCCAAAAGCAACTGAAAGCTACTGATCTAGTTCAAGAGGACAGGGGATTTAAAAAAAAAAAAGAAACAAAACAACAGATTACATGCAAAGGAAAAACCATCTCGGTGAGAAACTTTAAAGGAGTACCTCTGTTTATTTCCTAAAGCAGCCAGGCCCTCTCCTGCTCTTTGGTGGTGAGCTTACTGGATTACAATGCTTCTTTTTCAATGTGGTTTTGACCTGCATGGAAGAAAAGCAGAAATATAGAAGAGCCGGTATTTTTGATGTGTAGCCACAAAGGGAGCTGGAGCTGCCTCACTCTGATAAGGAAACTGTTAAATGAAGACAGCTGCTGGTCTTTTAAAACTCACAGACATGTTTAGTCTGGAAAGGGCTGAATCAAGTCAGTTTAAAAATGCAGCGTAAATCAAGGCAAGGTGTTCCACATACTTCCCTGGCCTAGCTTCTCTGCTGAGTCCCCCCCAAAACTGGGGAGTGATTTCATGTCCCCAAACCAAAGAACACATGATCAAAACTGTTCATTCCATCAACTTGTCATATAAGTAAGTACTGAGGTAGCCTCACAGAATCTGTTCACTAAGTTTGAAGATTTATATAATTCAAAACTAGACTAAAATAAAAGTGTAGGCATTTGTATCTTAATTTCTATCCCCTATGAGAACTGATAGGGGTGAACATAGAAGATGATTATCATAATCTCCAGGTCTTTCCATAGTGATTCTTACATTAATCCAGTAGGTAGTTGCCAGATGTATGAACTCAAACAAAGTCCAACCTATTGAAGTTTATAGTAAATTAGGTTTGGAGTTCTCTGTAACATTTAGCACTAGTACTCCAAACTGTCACAGTTGCTAATACTGTAGATTTTATAATAGAAATTTTGAAGTTAAATATGTATGTCCACTACTCAAATCTTGTTTCAATATAGGTTAGTATCTTTACTGTAGAGAAAGTAGTCGTAAATTTCTAACATGTTTCAAGGTGATACCGATGCTGTTGGTTTTCAATTTTTTTTTTTTTTGCCAGTCCTGGGCCTTGAGCTCAGGGCCTGAGCACTGTCCTTGGACTTTCTCAAGGCTAGAGCTCTACCACTTGAGCCTCAGCACCACTTCCGGCTTTTTTCTATGTATGTGGTACCGAGGAATCGAACCTGGGTCTTCATGCATGCTAGGCAAGCACTTTAACCACTAGGCCAAACTCCCGGCCCCTGGTTTTCAAAATTTTTAAGTGTAGCTGCAAGATCCTTTCAAATGTTTGTCGATGACCACACAAAATGTTGACTTCTCATTCTCATAGAATGCCTGTGTATATGCACCCTTCTTCAGCTCAGAGCTATTGACTCTGGGTCTCTAAAGTTACCAAAGTAGGAGAGGGAAAGGAGGTTGTGGCCCTTTGTTCTCAAATGCTTTGATACAGAAGCATTTGCCAGCAGTAGGCAGACAGCTCAAAGTTAACTCTAAGAGATGCTGTGGAATGTACAGAAATACAGAGAAATTTCATGAGCAGTTGCCTCTGCCATTGAGATCAATTGTTGGACTTCAGCTGTTAAATTAGCTTTAAAATCTACTGGATAAATGCTTGTTTTTTTAAAAAATCTTGATTTACTATTTTTTCAAATCAAAGCTTTATTCTTCAGCCAGCATAAAATCATTTTCTCTTTCATTCATTTGGCTACAGAAGATGATTACCTGGTCGAATATCAGAAGCCTAGAGAATATGATGATCTGTTGTTTGCCTTTTGCACTATGCACTGACAATATTGCATAGTACATAGATTTATAATATATATATATTTAGATTTTATTAATGATTTTTACATCATGTTTCAAATGTCATGTTTAACAAACAGGTATTCAAGAAAGGAATGGATTTTAGAACATAACTAAGATTAAGCTGAGGGTTTGTCTGTCATAGATACATATTAATATATGTAATAAAATATTATGTCTATAGATTATATAGTCCATCATAGATTTTTATGTCTATGTAGTTATGTTTATTTCTCCAAGACCATGTCCATAACCTTGGGTACCCAAATATTGAGTCATCGCTCTTGTACTGTTTGGATCTAATATCCACATATTAAGGATACCACATGCCTTTTGTTTCTTTGGTTGCCATGCACAAGCATTAACTCAAAATAGAATATGTTTTTTATTTTTTATATTTTTTATTATAATTAATAAAAGGGTTACATGATTTTTGCCAGATAGAAGGTGCATTAATTCACATACATTGATACCCTTTCACATGTCTTCGAACCCATTACTCTCCCCCCCCATATAATATATTTTTTAATAAATAAAAATTTTACATACAGCAGATTCCTACTAAATGTATCTTGGGAATAATAGTGAGGTTGTTAGAAGACCTGTACATTGGGCCGGCAGTTTGGCCTAGTGGTAGAGTGCTTGCCTAGCATGCACAAAGACCCGGGTTAGATTCCTCAGTATCGCTTACATAGAAAAAAGCCAGAAATGGTGCTGAGGCTCAAGTGGTAGAGCTCTAGCCTTGAGAAAGTCCAAGGACAGTGCTCAGGCCCTGAGCTCAAGCACAGGACTGGCAAAAACAAAACAAAACAACAACAAAAAAACCTGTACATCATCCTGAGAGAAGGTAAGAACCCTTACCACAAGAATACTTTCCTCTGTTCAGTCTGACCCCTTCATTCATGACACGTTCAGCTACCTCCACTTGTTGTTTGTTTGTTTGATAAGCAACACTGGAACATCCTCCTTAGTGCTCCAGCTTTAAGTAAACAATTTAACTTTGTTAAATCTCAACAAAGTTTGTCTCTACATATACAAAGGAGGAGTTTTAAACACCCTGCCTCATAAGGTCATTGTAATGACAGCAGGGTCAATTATTTTCTTTGTATAAGTAGATTATGAAAGAAAAAGTTTGAAAAGTGGGAGAAGTAGATTTGAGTAAATCTGAAGTACAGCTCTAAGTTATACAGAGCCATTGGTTTCATGAGTCATTGTTTCTTTGTTTCTTTTTTTTCTTTTTTTGCCAATCCTGGGCTTGAACTCAGGGCCTGAGCACTGTCCTTGGACTTTCTCAAGGCTAGAGCTCTACCGCTTGAGCCTCAGCACCACTTCCGGCTTTTTTCTATGTATGTGGTACCAAGAAATTGAACCCGGGTCTTTGTTCATGTTAGGCAAGCACTCTACCACCAGGCCAAACTCTCAGCCCCATGAGTCATTGTTTCTAAGTACAGAAAACTTGAAACAGTCGTGAACTCTTTCTAGTCATCCTTAGGTATATTCACGCTACGGAGTGGCAGATAAGTTCTTTTTATTTTTATTTTGCAGATCAATTTTGATGAACTAAAAAAAAATCTGTGTTCAGTCTCCAGTACTAAAACTGGAAAAAAATACCCAATTTATCCCTTTTGAAGTTATTCACCTCAAATGAAAACTCAGTGGGCATCTTCTATTTTTCATTTGCATCATCTGGAAACTCGAATGTGGAATCCACTGCCTCCATACATGAAGAGAAATAAAAGGCCCTGCAGTATCACTGCATGGAGACAGAGACTTCTCTACAAGATACTTTTTTGAAAAATATTAGTTTTCATTTTTATTTGCTATATTCCAATGACATTAGCTTTATCTCTAAAAGAATTGAGTTTTCCTAATGGCAGCTTATAACTTCTGAACCTTTCACATTTGTACTAATTGAGAAACTTTAGAGTCTCACCAGTTCTTTTCTTTTTCATTTTCCCTGGTGGGTGTTTTTTGAGGGTAAGTGGCTGGTGCCATGTATACTGGGATGTTGCTTCCTGAGCTTCCCTCCTTGGTGGCATGTGTCACTGGAGAGGCCAGCTGTCATCTTGTGGTGTCAGGTTGTGGGTGATCACTTTGGAGAGGACCAGACAGTCCCCTCCTTGAGAGGGGAAAGGCCCTCAGAGGTCAGCAAAGGTCAACACCTGTTGGGTTTTGATCGTGTTCCCATGTGGAGTCACAAAGCCTTCCTTGCTATTTATATTGGGAAAGGACAAAGGGACCTTAAAATTTGGAGACAGCTGATCAAGCCATAGTCCAGGCACATCTTGGTAAACAAGAGAGAGCAGATGTGGCTTCTGATGAACTGTCTGTAGGATCAACCTGTGAGTTCTTCTCAGTCATTTTGATTGATACAGTAACACTTGTGTCAACTCCCCATGGGTCATTGCACGGATTTCTGGCTTCCATATGAGCCACATATTCTGGATTTATTTTGTCCTGATATAGTGACTCTTTAATGGTATGCCATTGTAAATTTGAACCTTACTAAGCTATCAGTGACTGTTCCTAAGGGGTGATAATGATTCTCAAGATGCTTTGAGAACAGAAAAAAAAAATCAAAGGTGAAAAGCACAAGAACTTTTTATACCATGAAAGCATCATAATTTGGTGAACTGTTTCTACTCTCGTAACCCAACTTTTTTCAGTGTCCGATTATCTCTTCTTAATGGGGTTAGTATACATCTAGCAGAATGCCTAGAGAATGTTTTTAGATCAAACATAGAGGACTTTCACAAATTAAGAGTTAAAAGTGCTTCGAAGCAGGATGGCATCTGGTACCAGTAAAAAGAGGGATTTACTACTACCTGATTGTGTTGGTGGCCTTAAAACACATAGAAAAGTGACTGGTATCATTTCCCTGAAGGAGACTGGACCCCTTGTCCGTGGTTTTTCCACTAAATTCTCCAACATTTCCTGGCACGCATCTGAGATTCTTGCATTCCTTTGCACCATATTCCTTACCAGATGAAGCAACCATAAATATTTTCTCCAGTTTAACTAACTCCAGCCTCTGCTTTAGGGCACAACTTCTGTTACTGTGACCCTGTCTGTGGGACCTGACTAAGAAGAACCCCAACTTCCAAATGAGCTGATGTTCAGGAATAGGTGTTAGTCAAGGAAGCCAGAGACAATTAAAATATAAGAGATTTAAAATAATTAAAAGATTAGCCCAAAGGTTGGGAATAGGGGATAACTCGCAACTATGTTAAATAGCAAAGGTGGAACATAAGCCACAAGTTGCCTAGCTGACTGTACCTGATGGGACAGGTTTTAAGGGGTATGTGATTCAATTCTCAAATCACAAAAAAAGTTAGAGTGTCTTTTATGTATTTTATATAGTGGAGGGTAAGCTTCTTGAGAGATGAGCTCCATCATCCTTGGTCATGATTTATTATTATTTAACATAGTGAGTTTGTCCTTCCTCTTACTCTATCCAGAGTTCACATACTTTCTGTTTTCACTAAGTCTTCAGAAGGCATTCGGTGAATGTTGGCAGATTTGCTTCCCCTGGAAGACAATAACAGTTATTGGAGTTCTCTGAGGTTGAAAGAAGGAGAATTCTTAGATATTCAATGTCAATACTATTGATATTATCCTCATATAATTTCATTTGGAGTGAAAAAATGTGAGTGATGAAATGCCTTCCTATTTGCCTTATTCTGACCAGTGTGTGAACACCTCATGTCTTCTGAGAGGGAGACTTCTGTGTCAGATATGCTTCTGTGTGCAGAGGTGGGGCTGTGGTGGTAACTTCTACAGACAGCATAAGCTAGGCCTCCTGACATCCACCTTCTGGGTGAATCTGGGCAATGGAAAGTGCCCAAGGTACATAAAGGATGAGAAAGAAAGGAGATCTGGTTTTGTTCTTCTCTTCCTCGTGTCCACTCAGACTAAAGAGGTGGTAACAGCTTTTCTTTGTTATCAGTATCTGAATGTGCTCCATCCATGCTAGGTTAGCTAGATCCTGCCCACCTCTTTGCAGGCAGTATCTTCATTAAAGTCTCTTCTGTTCTCTTCTTGAGTAATCTTGTGTTCTGCTATGATCCTGTCAGACTTAATCCCTCTGTGTTTTTCAGCTTTCTCTGCTTAGTCTGAGGATGCACACTCTTCAAAACTTGAAGAGTCTTGCTATTTCTAATTAGATCTTCTGTTACTTCATACTTTTCTTGGCTGTTCTGCAAGTGAGCCCTTGCAGTGTTGGAGATTGGTGTTCTTGGTGCTAATGATTATATGGAAATCACTTAGAGGATCTTGTTACAATGCAGATTTCACGGTCACAGGTGAGGTCAGAAGAGTTTTATCCTTATCATTTCCAGTGTTAGGAGCTCAGGGACCACACTTTAGGACTCTGATTCAAATATGGCAGACTAGGAAGAGAGGAGGGAAGTTTGAAGAGTAATATTTCTCTAAGTTTTCTGATCAGCATCACCATCAGCATAACCCAAGAACGAGGCTATCAGACATAAATTCTGAGTCCTCATTCAGGCCTATTGGTTCAGAAGCTCTGCTGTGGAGCCTAACAAGCTGTCCTAGAAATTCTGGATCTATATCTAAGAACAACTGACATAGAAGATAATGCCCTTGTAATCACCGTTCTTCAGCTATCATTGTTTGAGTGAGTGCATATAAAATAATCAGCTCATTTCTCAGAATAAGTTTATTCAAGACACAGATAAAGTAACTAAATAAGGATGTTGACATTACCCACACTGACAAACTTAAATTTCTGTTATTGTCATACATAACATCAAAAAGGGAAAGAAAATTAGCAATAGATACATTTTTTTGTAGGTGCTGAGGATTGAACTCAGGGCCCAGATGCTTTCCCTGAGCATTTTTACTCCATGGTAGTACTCTACCACTTTGAGCCACAATACCACTTCCATTGTTCTGGTAGTTAATTGGAGATGAGTCTAATGGACCTTGTTGCCTGGGCTGGCTTTGAGCTTCAATTCTCAGATCTTAGCCTCCTGAGTAGATAAGATTACAAGCATGAGCCACCAGTGCCCAGCTAATAGATGCATTTGAAGTTAATAAATTACCTCATGATGCATTTTTTGCTAACAGCATTCATGCATGTGCAATAACAGAAAGATCAGCTAATCAATATTTGTCTTACAGGACTTATCTCATTGGATTAAAAAAATAATCCAACCTTGGTTTATGCCACTGCAAAGCTGCTTTCTAAAACTTAAATAATCAAAAAAGTTCATAAATTATGCTCAGATATTTGAAACAAGATCTGCAAGAAAGACAGCTTAGGCTGGGTGCCTGTAGCTCATACTTATAATCCTAGCTACTCAGGAGGCTGAAATCTGAGGATCATAATTCAAAACCCAGCTGGGCAACAATGTCTCTAAGAATCTTTTCAGCAGTTTGCCTACCTAAAAAGCTAAAAGTGGAACTGTGTCTAAAGTGCTGAACGGCCTTGAACAAAGACATTCAAGGAGAGCCCCCAGCTCTGAGTTCAAACTCCAGAACCAGCATATAAAAAGCAAGGTTGGGGAGGGAGCAGCTTAACTGTAGGGTGTTTCCTCCAACTGAATCAAAATGATTGCGTATAAGAGAGATTCCTAGATGAAAGAGAGCCACAGAGATAAACACTCTTTGAGTTCTGTTGCCTGGTCTAGCCCTGCTGTGAAATGGCTTTTGACTTGAACATCTTTTATACCCAAGGTTTGAATCACAGCATTGCTCTGACCAAGCAAATTTGCTCACATCAAGCAGATTTCTACCTACCTTTTCCTATTTTACTTACAGCTTTTATTCCCAGAGGTAGACCGTGCACTGTTACCGCTAATCCTCTAAACAGCTGATCTAATTCTAAAGGAAGATAATGTCATTCTGGGCTCCTAGTTTTTTTTTTTTTTTTTTACTTCTGTGAGTTTAGGAATTTTAAGCCAGATGTAAATGACTCTGAAAACTGACAAACTTAGAATTTCAGGAGATTGAGTTGGAATCAGTGATAGAGCTAATTTTCTACTGTGATTCTGTGTGTTCAGCTTCTTTGCAAATGGATAATCAGTCTCTATTGATAACATCCACATCAATACACATTCAACTGAATGCAAAACTTTGAAAGATGTACAAATAATTGTGTGGCAAGACTACAGGAGGGGCTGTAAAAGAATTCTTGCTAATATTTCAGTGTTCAAAAGAAGAATTATATACGTAGGTTGGATGCACAGGATGATCAATAAAGCTAAATGTGATTAAAATGTTTTCAATAAAATGCAATTAACATAGTACATCTATATATTTGATATATTTAGAAAACTGTATCATTATCATCTAATTTCAGATATTACCATTTTGAGATTGATCTATACTTTCAATGTGATGCAAAGATCATCCCATGGATAAAGAATATATTCTTTTCAAGAAATGAAATTGGATAGTCACATACAAATGGATAAAGTTTGAATTCCTACTTCATATTTAAACACAAAAATTAACTAAAAATGGACAACACACCCTAATAAAGGAGCTGAAGCTAGAAAGCTCCGAGGAAAAGACAAAATGGTAAGGCATTGTGACATAAGCAGACTTTCAGATATGATCCCAGAAATGTAAGTGACAGAAAAGGTGAGTTACATTTCATCAAAATTAAAAATGTGGCACTTCTAAAGACTACTATAGAAATGAAAGGACAACCCTTAGAATGCAAAAAAATACTATCAAATCATGCAAGTGGTAAGAAAACTAGTTAGAATCTATAAATAACTCACAACTCCATAATGAATGACGAATTCATTTTGAAATGTAGAAATCTGATTAGGTAAATCTCCACAAAATATGTACAAAGGGCTTTAATGCAAACTTGAACAATGTTTACATCATTACTAGTTGGGAAAAGGCAAATCAAAACCACAATGCAATACCATTGCACTGCCAGTAGGATAACAATAATCAACATAACAGACAAGAGCAATTAGAGTGGAGGAGGAGAAGAAAGTGAGACCCGCACAGCCTGCTAATCAGAATGTAAAATGGTGAAGGTACTATGGAAAGCAATCTGGCATTCCTCAAAAAGGTAAACACAGAGTTGTCCTATGGCCCAGAAATTCCATTTCAAGACAATTGAAAACATATGTTCACACAAAATATGGTACACAGATATTTACAGCAGTATTATTCATAATGATTAAAGGTATAATAACCTGAAAGTCCGTAGATGAATATTTGAATAAACCAAGGGTGGTATATGCATGAAATAGAAAATTCTATTTAGGGGCCAGGTATTTGGCCTAGTGGTAGTTTGCCTAGTATGCACGAAGATCCAGGTTAGAGTCCTTGGTAAGCCGGAAGTGGTGCTGTGGCTCAGATAGTAGAGCACTAGCCACTAGAAAAGTCCAAGTACAGTGCTCAGGCCCTGAGTTCAAGCCCCACTACTGGCAAAAAAAAAGAAAGAAAATGCTCTTTAGCTATTAAAAGCAATAAAGTACTAATAAATGGTATACCAAAGATAAATTTTAAAAATATACCAAAGAAATTAGTCATGCATGTAAAGTTATGTACCATCTATCTGGTAAATATAATGTAACCCTTCTATTAATCACAATTAAAAATTAGTCTATACAAATAGAGAAAAAAAAAGAAATTAGTCATCCAAGACATCCTTTTATAATTCTATTTGAATGAAACATTCAAAATAGGTAAATTGAGATATGTGGAAATTAAATTAGTGGTTTCCTAGGGCTATAGGGGAGCAGGCAGAGAGATAATATAGGATAATAATTACAATTACTATTTATATTTGAGGTGATGAAAACTATTCTATAATTGATTGTGGTAATGGTTGTGAATTCACTAAAAATCTTTGAGTGATGTTCTTTCAACAAGTGCATTTTATGGTATGTGAAGCTTTTTAAAGTAAATATGGGAACAAAATCAAACCTTGGCATTGTTTACACTACTAGAAAATGCCTGGCCTGGAGCCATTTCTATGTCAACAGTCTCAGTTACATTTACTAGAAAAAAAAACACCTCTCTATTGTCTAACTCAGTTTAAGTTGAGCTTTTGATCACTTGCAACCAATGCAATGTAGCTATGTCTTGTCAAGAAAACTTTGTGACACAGAGAGCATTGTTTTGTTTTGCCCGTCTTAGGGCTTGAACCCAGGGCCTGGGTACTATCCAGGACAGCACTCTACCACTTAAGCTGCCGTGCCAATTCCAGCCTTTTTTTTTTCTGTGTATATGGTACCGAGGAATGGAACCCAGGGCTTCGTAAATGTTAGGCAGGCACTCTACCAGTAGGCCAACCTGCTTAAAGGCTGATGTGCATGTATTATGTGGTTCAATACTAAGCAGTAGAAAGAAGGCAACAATATAGACCTTGCATGTATAATTGAATTATGATTGAATATGGTGTGCAATAGAAAAGAAAAAAATTAAAATGTCTCGAAAGGCTTATCTAATGAACTGCAGATGTACACTCCAGGGTACAGGACCATCTCATTCATCATTGCTGCAGTAGCAATTTCTTTTTCTTCTTTTTTAATGTTTTAACAATGCTTTAAATTATCTTTAAGTAGTTGTACAAAAGGTTTTCAGCTTCACATTTAGCTTAGGAATATTGTTCATCTTGATCAATGTCACCCCTTACATAATTCTACCCCATCTCCTTCCCATTCATCTCCTCAATTTACCTAGTTCTCTTTTCACACATATACATGCATGCAGTGGTCCTTCCTGCATCTCTCCACTTACTCCCTTCCCTGTTCTTGACTTCACTGAAATAGCAGGGTTTTAAATTTTTCCCATTAAAAAATGATCAAGCAGTTATACAAAGGCAACGATAGTTGTGCTGCTGTAATAATATCCAAGCATCACACTGGTCATCAAGAGGCTGAGCTCTATGGCTGAGGATCAGGATTTGAAGCCAACCAGGCCACATAAATATGAGAGACTTTATCTCCAACCAACCAGCAAAACGCTGGAAGTAGCGGTATGGCTCAAGTGGTAGAAGGCCAGCCTTGAGTGAAAAACATAAGAGAATGAGGCCCTGCGTTCAAGCCCCAATACCAACAGACACACAAACACAGGATAAGATAATACAAAGCATTATTTGCTGTCAATAATGACACATTTCTCAACCAGGTTTTATCTAGACTGAGAGACTGCTGGGGCTCTGTTATGGACTGAAGCTCTGCTGCTCATGGCTTCCCATTGCAGAGTCCTGGCTATGGGTCAAACCCTCTATGGGAATACTGCTCTCCTGATCAAGTCAGAGGCCAGAGCAGTGCTTTGTGAAGCTTTTTTTTTAACTTTGTTTATCTTATATCTCATATTTCTTTGGTCCAAACGTGTCACATGGTCAACTAAGCCCCAAGTCAATGAAGCAGAGAGGTATCAGAAGACACGATGTAAATCATAGAGTAATAAGCAAAGACATGGGTTTTTTTTTCAAGGAGGAGGTAGAGGTGAATAATTGTTAATAGTACAATCCCTCACAATTTTCTTTCCAGTGTGCCTGGACTTTAAATATATATTTATCATTTGAATAAATGAATCTATAAACTAAGAGCTCCATGCATTACTGTCTGTATGCAGAAATAACCTTTAGTGGATACTGATACGAAAGACAGCTGGATGGGTTTTTATTGATTTTGAGGAACTGAGCAGAGGTAAAGATGAGAGTTTTTTAAATCAATAATTGTAAAATTGCAGAAAGAGCAAAGAGAAGAAGACTAGTAGATGGACAAAGAGAGAAGATATGAGCACCAAGGAACAGCATGTGCAATGAGGAGACTAATGGATTGATTACTGAAACTAGAAGAGAAAGGAGAGTCAGGAAAGATCACCCAAGATGTGGTCAGACACCAAAATGATAGAATATCAAGATTTTGAAAAGCCAAGATGGTCAGTAGTGGCAAAGATCTTTTTTTCATACTTTGTTCTATTGTGATGCAAGGGGTCCAGCCACAGCCTTGCACATGTGAGGTCTGCACTCTCCCCTGCCTCTCATCGCTCCCTGTAGATTGGTCTTTTGATCATGAAACTATGTTTCTTCCAAAAGTCTAAATAGAGGTGGGCTGCCTTTCCTTCTTATTTTTTTTTCCTACAGAAGGCTATTTAACAAGGGAAAATCAATTCATAGGTTATATACACCTAATTAAGTTTAGTAGAGGATGAAGAAGAGATCATTTGAAAGAGAAACATGTAGAATCAGATCATCTGCTGTACAACTAAAGACCAAGCAACAAACAAAAATCAGTACATATAAAAGCATGAAATAAATACTTATCAATGAACTGCAGTTTCATATGATTGCCAGTTAAGAGAATTCAAAAGAAGAAGAAAGAGGAAAGAGAAGAAAAAGAGAAGCAGACACAGCTAAAATGGATCCAAACCCAAAACAACAAAGGAAGACAATGGGTGGTTTTGCTTCTCAACTGCAGGAGGCTGGCCTTAGCCTAATTAGAAGATTTGTTTAAAAATGAATGCCAATAGCTGGCCTCAGCCCCAAGGGGTTCCTTACTACTAAGCTGAGATTGAATGAGATTTAATGTTTGTATTTAAAAAGAAAAACAAAACTCCTAGGTGTTTCTAATGTAGAACCACTCATATGGGAGGTACAGAGACCAAGTAGAGAGGTGCTCTATGGAGATACATTACAATTGTCCTAAATCTAAGTCTCTGTGGTTCACATGAAGAAATACAGTATTTGAGACTTTGGAGGTGCAACTTAGCTAGCTAACTGGGCCTAGCTCACGTGTATTTAAATTTTAAGCCAAGAAGAAAGATGAGGTGAATAGGAATTTAGTAATAAATGTTTGAAGACCTGGTTTTAATTCTAACTGTAAGGCCCTAAGCAAAGAATTCAGTTTAGCAGGATGATTTAGCAGAATGATACCACAGGTGTGACTTGAAGTATTTCAGAATGGTAGGGTGCAGAAGCCACTGAAAGTCTACTCCCCCACACCTTTGTTGAATGATCCACTGAAATTAACACACTGAACACATCTATTATGGACCACGAAAAGGAGGATAGAATAGGAATAGAAAATCAGAAAAGTGAGACAGTAAAGGCTTTCTTAATTGCAGTGTAACAGAAGTTAAGGTTTTCTTTCCTTTTAATCAATACAGAAGGATGGGCATTGCCTTTTTCTCCCCGTGCTTTGGGCTATCTCATTATCCATATACTCTGCTCCCTTTTTATTATCCACAAATAATCTGAAGTGCCATACTGATCAGAAATATTTTTATTAAGATAAGGTAGCAGGGTTAACACAGAAAATGGACGAGATCAATTTACCTATTAAAAAGGAAGAAAAGCTGGGCACGGTGGCTCACGCCTGTAATCCTAACTACTCAGGAGGCCGAGATCTGAGGATTGTGGTTCAGAGCCAGCCTGGGCACTAAAGACAATGAGACTCTTATCTTCAATTAACAGGAAATGGGGCTGTGGCTCAGAGGGTAGGGAAGTAGCCTTGAGCTGAAAAGTTCAGGGACAGTCTTCAGGCCCGGAATTCAAGCCCCATGACCGACAAAAAACAATACAAATAAAAATGAAGAGAACTTTATTCACAATTAAGGTTCAGATTCTAGACCTTGTTTGCATGTCTAGCTACAGCCAGGGAAGGAGAGACAAGAAAGGAAACAAGGCAGAAATAGGGGTGCTGATGATCACCTCCCATTCTCCTGCTAGCACACTTTGCCACAGCTAGTTACAGAAATGGCAGTAGCCAAGGGGTTGCAGCCTTTAGGCCAGGCCTGCAGTGAGGGAAGAATGACTTAGTGGCTTGTTTACACCAAAGGCTGGAGATCACAATGTTACTTGACTAAAGCTTGTATAACTTGTCCCATAGGAGATGCTCAAGGCTCTGACAGAATCATCTCGATGTGTGAGCCCATATATGTACATGCCTATACACATGTATATGTATATATGTATATATATACTGAGCAGTATATATATATATATATATATATATATGAGAGAGAGAGAGAGAGAGAGAGAGAGAGAGAGAGAGAGAGAGAGAGAGAGAGAGAGAGAGAGAGAGAGAGAGGGGCTTTCAGGTACATTTTAAAGGTAAGTTATTTTTCTCTCTTTTTTCCACTTATGGCTAATCTCGTGTGGTTACTTTATCGGACTTTGTTACCTGGTCTATTGTATATACATTTATTTGTTTATTTGAAATAGGGAAGGGAAGGGGGAAAACAAGATGATTGGGAGGAGGCAGGGAGGGAAAAAGGGACAAAAACATGAGAAGTGGTATCAAGGTTCGAGAAGTAATGTACCCAATTACCTGACATACGTAACTGTAACCTCTCTATACATTATCCCAACAATAAAATACATTTAAAAAAAAGATAAAAATGGTGGGGCCGGGAATTTGGCCTAGTGGTAGAGTGCTTGTCTAGCATGCACGAAGACCCGGGTTCGATTCCTCGGTACCACATACATAGAAAAAAGTGGTGCTGAGGCTCAAGTGGTAGAGCTCTAGCCTTGAGAAAGTCCAAGGACAGTGCTCAGGCCCTGAGCTCAAGCCCAGGACTGGGAAATAAAAAAGAAAAAATGGTAAAGATAATCTATAGCTCATGGGGATGTTCACACTAATGAATCTGACTTAATCTCTAACTTTCTTGTAAAAATATCCAATTCATCATAACACTGTATTTCAAGAAATACAAGGAAAAGAAAACCCAGTGAAAAATAGCACATCCTGTTACTGAGCCAGGCAGGATTAGTTGTCCATTTTCCCTGTTGTGGGCAGTTGTTACAACAAAAGCAACCTTTCATCAGACATGAGACAGTGGTGGGCAAAGGGCTTTACATGCACTTAAGGCTCACAAAGCCCTGGGCAATTCGAATTATTATTTCTGCTCTTTTTTGTTTTTCCGATATAAGAATCTCAGGCTGAAGGAGGTCAATCCATGTGAACAAGAGTGTTCAGCTAAAAGGTGACAGGATCAAAACACACAGAATGATGAGCTCTATAATTTCAATCACTACAAAATACTGCCTGTATCAAGTACATCCTCTTCAGTTGAAATTCCTGTTATAGAAGCCATACATGACTAGCACAGGGAGTTTATAGAAATCAAACAAAGGTTTAAAATATAACCCTCCATCATCTTGATTACCACTCACTTTATACCTTAAGCCTCCATTGTCTTGACTATCACTCTCATTATACCTGTTAGTATTTTGACTTTTTAATCATATTTTTAAAAACTCATTAATAAATTATTTTGCCTGCATCTTTAACTCCATTTCTTACACAGGGCAGGAGGCAGGAAATATGCCTCTTTTCTCCACTTCTCTCTACTCTGTTTTACTAAAGCAAATCCTTGCCTAAAACTTAGAAGAACATATTTTACCTGACATTATAGTAATTATACTTTTCTCACATCATCACATTCCTCAGAAACAGAATTTTAGCTTAATAATTGTTTATCATAATTTACATAAATATTTCCTTCCCACAGACATTAGAGTGCCTCTTTAATTTTTCTGCTATCATAAAAAAATGGGGATGAGCATTTTATGCAGAGATCTTTGTCTCATTTCTGATCACTTCTTTAGAATATATATCAAATTGCCTGTCCAGCATTTCTTTTCCGGGAAGCACCTGCTTCTGAAATGTTGTAAAGAAATGGAAGAGTTCTGTCATTTTACTTTGCCAGGTAAAAGGACAGGTGGGTACCATTTCATTCTTTATATGGAGTATTTTTAATTACCAGTACAGCTTTACCCTTTTTATATTCATTCTAACCATATGTATGTACATATATATGTGTGTATGTGTGGTTATATACATATATACATACATAATATATCATCATGTTATAATATAATTTGTCATGTATATAATATATCTTCAATATTATCTGGGCTTATTCTCTTTCATTTACCTATTATGATTTAAACATTTTCCTGATGATGTCTTTATATGCCAAGAATCATAAACTTGATCACCTTTCATTGTTATTCTGTAACACTGGATAGACTGAAATTTTTTCAGGCTAAAGAGCACCTACTGCACCTATTTGAATGACAGCCAATGGGATGGTAACTAGTCTAACTTCTCAGTGATAAAAACACATGGAAGGATGATAAGCTTTGCTAATGCTTGTCAAGCTGGGAGGGTGCTGCTCTTTTTAAATGCTTACTGACTCCGGATGATAGAAGCTTCATCTTCATTTATGTTTTTATGAGCACTGTGGCTGGTCAGGCACTTAGGTAATTTTTGTGCTTACTTTACCCGGAAGTAATGCACATCTCTTCTTGTTCATGTTCTGTTGTTCATGTTCCAATAGGCACAAAATGTATCCTCACTAGTCATTGCTCCACCTTTGTGGAAAGCATTTCTGCTTCCCCAAGTTCAAGTCCTATCAACCCTTCAAAAACTGTAAAAGAAGGGTTACTTTATATTCACCAGATAGAAGGTGCATTACTTCACAAACACTGATACCCTTTCTCATGTCATGGTCCCCATTTCTCTACTCCCCCCACCCCGTTCATCTTGATTTCCCCCCTTCCCTATCCAATTTCCAATAACCAATTAAGCGGAATTCTATCTTAGTTGTGTTCATGCTATAATAGCTCATATCCTTTGTGTAGTACTTTTGAAATTAGTTGTAGGTAAGAATTCCATATGTGTGTGTGCATATGTGTTAGTGTATGCATGTGCATATCTCATGTAATACATAGTTATGGACTTATGTACCTGCATATATGTTTAATACATACATTTAATGTGTATTACATAGTATTTTTGTACAAAAAATATATAGAATATTTGCATAACTGTTTCAGATTTTCATTATTTACTCAATCATGAATTCCCAGACCATCCTGGCTAGAGTAGCTTTTGATTATCTACCCACACTCCTCTTCTAATTTATTCATTTTTTGGGTTTTAATATTAATTGAAATTGCTTACATATCTATTTATTTTGACTTTTATTGTTATTCTTATCCTTCTTATGATCAATCTTTTCCACTAAAATGAACAGTGTCATAAGGACAGGATTTTGTTTTTAACAATTGCATTAACAGGTAAACATTGCCTGGTACAGTGAGGGCAGTAAAGTAAATATATACATGTTTATCTGAATTGGGGAAGGGAAAGGGAACAACAAAATGGTGAGACAAGTGACAAAGGACAAACTCACAAGACACTGTGTTGGAAATAATCTTATAACAGGAGTGGAGGGGGTGGAAGGGGTGGAAAGTGGGAGAGGAACAAGAGAGAGGGCAACAATGTTTGACAGGAAATATACTCATTATCTTACGTATGTAACTGTAACCCCTTCTGTACATCACCATGACAATAAAATTAAAATTTAAAAAAAGAAAGAAAAAGAGGTCATATCTGAAATCCGGAAACCGGCTAAGATTCCTATCAGAACCACAGTTTCCCACATCTGCTTCCCTCTGCTTGCTCCTCTCAACAGTCTCAAAGGATAGGGATCCCCCACAGCCTTCAGTTTGACAGTGTAAAACCCTCTTGCCTCTTTATTCTCATTGCCTTCCCCTATCATCAGACACAGCTCAAGAAGGCTGGCTCTGCATAGTCTATTTATCCTAGTCTGTTAGCCTCATGTTTATCCCTGATGTTACAGATGTAGAAGAATCAATACTTCCCACGGGGCCATACAGAAGCAGATAGCAGCCCTTACTTGCCTGTCTAAACACTCGTGCTTGCCCCTTTTGGCAAAATTCCCAGGAAGGAAAGACAGGGATGTGCAGAGTGTTTTTATCAGCGATGCACAGCAGCAGCCAGCTGCCTCCCTAATGACTATTTGAATTCATACAGAGATCTGGTCAACAAAGGAGCTGGGACAGCTCAGAAGGAACTCCTCCTTGGTAATGTGCACCAAGGCACCACAGAGCCACAGAGTTTTGATCATTTACTTTCTCTCTTTCTGCCCTGGGGCTGTTGGAATCACAATATGTCACTCAATGTCTCTAAGAATAAATAAAAAAGGAAAACTTCCTCTATGGTGACAGATACGGAGTCATCACAACCAGGTCAGTGGACTCCTTGTGGATTATTCTGACACCAAGTCCACACTCCTGGCTTTCTAATTCTCCTACCAGCTCAACAAGAGTTTCCAAACTTACTTAATCTACCTGCTAACGCCTCAGTGTTTGACAAGTCAAGGAATTGTCCCACAAGTTGAAGTCAAGTCAAAGCTCTTTATGCCCCACACTCATTTCTAAGCACACAGTATTTCTTACAGACTGTGTTACTCATTGCAAATTGAATGTCAAGTTTAGACATCATGCATTGTCTAATACACAATGCTTAAATTCCTTGGTACAATTTTTGCTCATTCAAAATTCACTACTACTACTGGTTGATGAATTTAATTTTTGGGTGAACTATTCGTTAATCTGCCTATGGGCTCGGCAGCAAGGTGCCAAGCTGCCATTATTTTTTTTTCTTATTGGCTTCAATTCTACAGCCATTCCATCAAAGCCTAAAAATGTTCTTCCACAGTAAACACTTCAGATTTGAAAAGAGAATCTCATACTCCCAATCTTCTCCTAATGACACAAATCTCCTAGAGTCTTTCGGTGTGTCCACCTGTGTGCCCAGGTTGTCAACTTCCGAGACTCAATGCAGTACACTAAACATTCATTCTTCCTCCCAACACGGGGAAGAGTTCTTGCTAGCCCTATTCTGGTCCTCAATAGCTTTCTCAGAGGCAAAGGAACTGTTGATTCAAACCAAGACTATAGCCCATTGTAAGGGGATGGTAAAGCATTCAACATCCTGTTGTTAGACACTATTCTTAAGGAGCTGACCTGATTGATTCTGAATGTCAGGCTTTGCATTTACCTCTGTAAAATCTCATCTTCTTGAAACTAAACTATATTTTTCACTTGCCATTTCATATGGCAGCCGATAAGTAATAAAACTGATCATAAGGACCTGGTTGAAGATAAAAAACCTTATGGCGGGGGGGAGGGAAACGGGTACCAAGACATGTGAAAGGGTATCAATGTATGTGAATTAATGCACCTTCTATCTGGCAAATATCATGTAACCCTTTTACTAATTACAATAAAAAAAAATTTAAAAA
Source organism: Megascapheus bottae (assembly GCF_031878675.1). Lineage (NCBI taxonomy): Eukaryota > Metazoa > Chordata > Mammalia > Rodentia > Geomyidae > Megascapheus > Megascapheus bottae. Next base: position 66,136,976 of record NC_143509.1, read on the forward strand.
AAACCTTATGGCAAGGGGGGGGGTAGGTTCACATTGTCCCTGTAATAAAGCATTTGGTCTCAAACAATTTCTAAAGCACTTACTTCAGTTTTTCTTCCTCACATCACTGCATCTGGATTCACAGATCTTGCCACATATCTGGATAAAACCCAGGTCTTCTCTGATCACAGCTATCTGAAAATAGCTCAGTCCCTTTATTGATTTAGCCTCCATTTGATAAGTATATATATGCATAATTATAAATATACATGTGTGCATATATATATATAGCCATATTAAAGTGATACAAGTATTTGTGGCTGTGTGGTTTGTCAACACATACCTGGGCACCACTACAATTTTTTTGAGAGCTACTTCTGTGCTATTCGTGTCATTCTCTCTCTTGACTCAGACACTTGAAGGCTAATATTTATTCCTTGGTTCTCTTCGAAGCATACTTACTCAGTATAAGGAAGGAGAGTCTGGAATTTTAACACCTTTCAAGAAGTAGAAAGGTCAGAGCTGGAATAGCTATGCCTACTTCTCTAAGAGCAATTTTGCACCTTATATCTCAGGAATCGCCCCTGACTGACTTCTTCATGTTGAGGCACAGCTTCTACACTTTATGAGAAAAATTCCCAGTGATCTTCTGATGTAGACTGATGGCTTACATAACCCTGTAGCTTCTTGGTTACAGAAGTGAAAATATGACTTTGCCTTCATAAAAGTGCACACAGCCAAGCCCAAGATTCCTCCTGCCAAACTATTCTCTGCTGAAATCTTCTACTCCGGTCCTGGTTCCCTGCAAGATGGCCCATGTTGCAAGCTTCATCAGGGACAGCTCTGACCAAGGTCAGACTTCCCTGAAATTATTTAGAAGCAATGCCATGTGCATCCACGATTAAACATTAACTTCTTATAGACTCACAGTGGCTCTTGTCTAGTACCGATGTGAAACTTTACAGGCGTCACCCAAACACAGCCATTTCCTTTTGCTTCACCAGAACATGCCCCTGGAAAAATTCCCTGATTTGGGAATTTGGCTCTAGTAAGTTAACTGTTAATACCTCTTTACTTTGTACTCTCTCATAAAGAGAACCTTAAACCCCAGAAGCTTGTTTTAGTTTTTGAAAACAGGCCAACATCACTCTTTTTATCCTTTCCCAGGAAACAGAAACACCAGCTTTAATTACTTAGCTATCAGAGGACTCACAGACTTTGGTAATAGATAAGAGTATAATTTTTTAAAAAAGCTATCCAGACATTCAACCAGATAGAAGTAGAAAGAAGGTCACTTCACTGGCTTCAGGAAGAATCTCCCACTCCTTCACAGCCCAGGAATCTCCAGGGTCTCAGGATGTATGGTCAACTAAAGACTGGCTAGACAGGGCCAGTCCAGTTTTCTTGAAAAATGATCTCCAAACTAGACCCCTTAAGGCCATCTTAGGTGTTTCTGAATCAAGTCTAATTCTTAGAAGTAGTCCTGGCATGACTATTTTAGCAAAGTTTGTAACTTGATTTAGTTAGAAATCATCTTCTAGAGATGACAGACTATATTTTTTCTGATGTTTTATTTAGAATATTACATAGCTTATTATTATATTATTACTATTATCAAGTAATAACATTGGATACAGTAACAAATTTTATGTTAAAACACTGGGACACAAGGAAACAGTAAGGCTTTTATATGTAGGATAGGTTCTAAAAGGAGCTATTTACTCTCAGCTCCCTTGTATAAACTCAAACCAAACTTATTATTGCAGAATAAGTCTTGAATCACTGAATTCTGCAGATACAAGACTACATGTTGCTTTCAGTGATCTTCCTATGGTTATGGATTTCATACAATATAAAACGAGAGTGGAAATCAGTCCCTTATCTGCAGAACACTGATTTGTGTCCATCAGAAGAGAAGGAACATTCTTTACATGGAATGTTTTTCTGGATCTTAGCAGTAGTGCCTCAGTGTGATGTGAGTGCATTGGAGGTGGGCTGATTCACTGAGCTCATTTCCTCTTAGTTGTAGCCACATTGCTCAGCTGCATTTTCTACCTTTCTTTGTAATCACATGTGACCTTTTAGGAGTCCAGTCCAATAGAATGAAGATGCTATGATTCACTTCCAGATAATTAATAGTTGAAATACAAAATCCATCCATGGACAAAAGGCCCAGGAAATAGCAGTGACAAGAAGGGAGGAAACTAGATTGCTGAATATCTGTGGAGACAGGAGTTCAGACCTATCCTTGGTGCCGATTACACTTTACATGGAGATTCTTCTAATTCTTCCTGGTGCGTTAGTTATTGAAATATTGTTATATATTTTTTAATCATACAGAAATCAGGACAGAAAATCAAAACAATGCTAAGATTCCACCTCACTCCAGGATCAAGAAAACTAATAACAACAGATGCTGGAGGGGATGTGGCCAGGAGGGATCACTACTACATTGTTGGTGGGAGTGCAAACTCATTCAACCACTATGGAAAGCAGTATGGCAGTGCCTCAAAAGACTAAACATAGAGCTCCCCTAGGACCCAGCAATTCCACTATTTGGCATATACCCAATCATCCAGAAACAAGGACATACTAAATCCACTAGCACAACAATGTTCATTGCAGCACTATTTACCATAGCAAAGATATGGAACCAACCTAGATGTCCCTCAGTTGATGAATGGATCAACAAGATGTGGTATTTGTACACAATGGAATTCTATGCTGCTGTCAGAAAGAATGACATCGCCCCATTTGTTAGGAAATGGGAAGACTTAGAAAAAAATCATATTAAGTGAAGTAAGCCATACTCAAAGGAACTTAGGCTCAATGGTTTCCCTCATTTGTCATAACCAGTAGAAACCTTGGGCTCTGCTAGCAGAGATTTGCAATAGAGCAAAACCTTGATACATAAGGACATATAATGTGAAGCTAATTGAAAGGACCTCCAGGATAGTGAAACAAAAGCCATATAATGAGTGATTGTTGTCCTTAATGTACTATGTTATCTCTCATCTCTTTTCCTGTCCCTTGGTTATCTCATATTGTTACAGTATCTCACTTTGTTATCTGATATATTGGATATATTTGTATTTGGTTATTTGAAATTGGATAGGGAAGGGGGGAAAACAAGATGGGTGGGGTGCGGGGAGGGTAATGGGTACCAAGACATGTGAAAGGGTATCAATGTATGTGAATTAATGCACCTTCTATCTGGCAAATATCATGTAATCCTTTTATTAATTAAATAAAAATATCAAAAAAAAGAATGCAGGCATAAAGAAAGCATAAATGTTTAAAAAGGTAGAAATGCAAATTGCTCTGATTTGCATAGTACATACTGTGTACATGTATTGAATTCTTACATTGTCCCCCTCTAAATATGTGTGATTAGTATATGTCAATTAAAAAGAAAAATTTAAGAAAAAAAAAGAAATCAGGGCAGAAAGTAGAATGCTTGCTTAGTGAAAGCCCGAGATATAAATTATTGTTTTAGTGGTCAGATAGCAGACAGTAAAGAAAGTAACACAGCAAACTAGAGGGTTGGAGAGTATGGCGACTCACTGGCCTCTTATGTTTTACTTAAGTATCTTTGCAATCACATAAAAAAAGGAATCCTTACTGAAACACAAAGTATTTGCAAAGAAGCAGAATAAAAGTGCACTGATTACTCCTAAATGCTTTTAGAACAGGAGCTCAGACAAGAAATGAGTTCTCATTTATACATGGAAGGAAATGGAGGAAGTCTCATTATCAAGAGTTTCAAAAGTTTAGAAGTCCTCAACTGCTTTTGAACTCCAATTATTAAAAAACAAGACTGAAAAGGGTCCTGGGCTATAAGCTTCGCTCAGATTTGTTGCCTCAACACAATGACAGCTTTCAGTAGAGATCAGAAGAACGGGAAAGACTTTGTTTAGTGAGCCTCGGGTTTACTACAAGGAAGCTGAGCAAGAGATGCAAGAAGATAAAGCAGAGCAGAGCAGAAAGAAATTAGATTGGAACATTACATCTAGACAAGACATTGAGGGGTTGCTGGATGCATGGTACTGATCTGAAGCAAGCATGTCAGAAATATTTGAGGACGTTTTCTTTTTTGCCACTTATCATAAACTTGTTCCAACAAGATTTCTGCTTGATTAAGACTTACAATAAATCTTGAGCCCCAAAACATGCAGAAATATAAAGCATTTGAGAAAGCTGTAAACACTTCCAAGATCATTTATTCTTCATGCCCATAGCTATGGAATACATTTCCAGTGGATGGATTGAGCAGGAAAAAGTGGGACAAGCTGTAGGACTGAATGTGTAGCTTTTTCACACTCAATGGTGGAGAGCTTTAATAGGCAGGAGAGACTTTAGAAGTCAATTACTCTCCCTTCCATCTTCCAGTCTTCCCTTTTCCCCACTGTCTGAACAACACTTATAAAGAACAAGTCTAGAAAGGAGTAGAGGGAAGAGTTTGAACTGATAACTTAATTGTTCTTACTTTGTAAGTCACCAGAAGCTCCAAAAGCAAACCTGGTGAGCCTCCATTGCTAGAATTTGAAATGGGTGGAAAAAATGGATGGGGCTTGAACTTTTCTCCCTTTGGAAAAAAAGGAAATAGGCTCTATCTATGGAAGAAAGAGTGAAATTTGTGAGCAGAGGGCAAACTGTAAAATGGACTATCCAGTTGTGGGTCCCTTTCCCTCTTGTGCACTCAGATAAATGAGTCTTCCAGCTTTTCTTATGTGTGATCAAGCTCTGGTGATAAGGATTCTAGGCAGAACGACATGTTCACACCAAGCTCTGACCAATAATTAGTACAAACCAAATTCACCCTCTTCCCTCATTTGCCAGCTGCAGGCTGATTCAAAAGAGGATTCCATGACTGACTGGAAAAAAGGTGTAATGTCTAAATGCAGAATCTCCACCCCCTCCATCCACCAACAATGTCTGACTCTGATGTGAGCACAGTAGTGGTTTTATAGTCTGGTAGTAGAGTCTTCCAGCAATAAATCTTCTTCTCTTAGGAAACTAGGGATGAATTCCAGCCATTAACCCTTAGTTCAGCTGTAACTGAAGGAGAATCTTGGTGTGCCATTAATTCACACAGAAAGGGACTGCAGGAACACAACCTATCATTCCTTTCTTTTTTTAAAATATTTTTATTGTAATTAATAAAAGGGTTACATGATATTTGTCAGATAGAAGGTACATTATTTCACATACATTGATACCCTTTCACATGTCTTGGTCCCCATTACTCTCCCCCCATCCCCCCTCTTGGTTTCCCCCCTTCCCTGTCCAGTTTCAAGTAACCAAATACAAATGTATCCAATATATCAGATAACAAAGTGAGATATTGTGACAATATGAGATAACCAAGGAACAGCAAAAGAGATGAGAGATAACATAGCATATTAAGGACAGCAATCATTCATTATATGGCTTTGATATTTTTTATTGTAATTAATAAAAGGATTACATGATATTTGCCAGATAGAAGGTGCATTAATTCACATACATTGATACCTTTTCACATGTCTTGGTACCCATTACCCTCCCCCCATCCCCCCCACCCGTCTTGGTTTTCCCCCCTTCCCTATCCAATTTCAAATAACCAAATACAAATATATCCAGTATATCAGATAACAAAGTGAGATACTGTAACAATATGAGATAACCAAGGGACAGGAAAAGAGCTGAGAGATAACATAGTACCTTAAGGACAACAATCATTCATTATATGGCTTTTGTTTCTATATCCCAGAGGTCCTTTCAATTAGCATCATACTGTATGGCCTTATGTATCAAGGTTTTCCTCTATTGCAAATCTCTGCTAGCAGAGCCCAAGGTTTCTACTGGTTATGACAAATGAGGGAAACCATTGAGCGTAAGTTCCTTTGAGTCTGGCTTACTTCACTTAATATGATTTTTTTCTAAGTCTTTCCATTTCCTAAAAAATGGGGCGATGTCATTCTTTCTGACAGCAGCATAGAATTCCATTGTGTACAAATACCACATCTTGTTGATCCATTCATCAACTGAGGGACATCTAGGTTGGTTCCATATCTTTGCTATGGTAAATAGTGGTGCAATCAACATTGCTGTGCTAGTGGATTTAGTATGTCCTTGTTTCTGGATGATTGGGTATATGCCAAATAGTGGAATTGCTGGGTCCTAGGGGAGCTCTATGTTTAGTCTTTTGAGGCACTGCCATACTGCTTTCCATAGTGGTTGAATGAGTTTGCACTCCTACCAACAATGTAGTAGTGATCCCTCCTGGCCACATCCCTTCCAGCATCTGTTGTTATTAGTTTTCTTGATCCTGGCCATTCTAACTGGAGTGAGGTGGAATCTTAGAGTTGTTTTGATTTGCATTTCTTTTATGACCAGAGATGTTGAGCATTTCTTCATGTGTCTATAGGCCATTTTTGTTTCTTCTTCAGAGGAGACTCTAAGTCTTTGGCCCATTTTTTTAATTGGATGGATGTTACTTTGGAGATTAGTTTTGGAGTGATTCAATTTTTTGAGCTGTTGATATATTTTAGATATGAGGCCTTTGTCTGTTGTATGGTTCGTGAAGCTCTTCTCCCACTCTGTAGGCTTCCTGATTAGTTTACTAGCTATGTCCTTTGCCATACAAAAGCTCTGCAGTTTAATGCAGTCCCACTTATCCAGACTTTCTCTGATTTGTTGTTATTAAGAAAGTTTCGACCTGTGCCAAGGAGGCTTAGTGTATCTACTATTCTTTCTTGTAAAGTTTTCAGTGTATCTGCTTTTACCTCCAGGTCTTTGATCCATTTGAGTTAATTCTAGTGCAGGGTGACAAAGAAGGATCCAACTTTAGTTTTCTGCAGTTGCTTAACCAGTTCTGCCAGCACCACTTGTTGAAGAGGCTGTCTTTCTTCCATTCTATTTTTTTTTTGGCTCCCTTGTCAAAGATTAGATGGCCATAGCTCTGTGGTTTAATATCTGGGTCCTCAGTTCTATTCCATTGGTCTTCAGGCCTGTTCTTGTGCCAGTACCAAGCTGTTTTGATAATTATAGCTCTGTAATAGAGTCTAAAGTTTGGTATTGAAATTCCTCCTGTGCTGTTGTTTCTGCTAAGAAGTGTTTTAGCTATATGGGGTCTTTTATTATTCCATATGAATTTTTGGATTGCCTCTTCTATTTCTTTAAAGAATGACATTGGGATTTTGATAGGTATTGCATTGAATTTGTAGATAGCCCTTGGCAAGTTTGTCATTTTCATGATGTTGATTCTTCCAATCCAGGAGCATGGGAGGTTTTTCCATTTCCTTAGTTCTGCTTTAATTTCCTTTTTCAGGGTTTTAAAGTTTTCATCAAAAAGGTCCTTTACATTCTTAGTTAAGGTAATTTCTTTTTTTTCCGTGCCTCAAACCCAGAACTATAGGACAGGTACTTCCCACCATGAAAGACAGAAAACTAGGTTCTAAATATATAACCTGCCCCAGATCAGCGGCTCACTCTTCGATAAGTCTGACTACTTATGGGATTTCTATTCTAATTTGTAGTTGTCATGATGAGAAAATGAGGAAAGGTGACAGTGTTTAGCACAATTTCTTTTCTTTACTTATTTTTCTTATTTTTAATTTTTTTCTTTTGATTGCAGAGATAATGTATAGTGGTATTACAGTTACATTCGCCCAGGTAGTAGGTGCATTACTTCTCACACATTGATACCCCTTCTCAAGTCTTTGTCCCCCTTACCCTCCCCCACCTTCCCAATCATCTTGTTTTCCCCCCTTCCCTTTCCAATTTCAAATAAACAAGTAAATGTATATACAATATACCAGGTAACAAAGTCAGATACAATAACAATATGAGATTAACCATAAGGGCAAAAAAAGAGAAAAGAAATAGCATAATACACTAAGAACAGCAATCACACAAGATAAAGCTCTTATTTCCATATCCTAGAGTTCATTTCATTTAGTCTCATCCTATATGACCTTATGTACCTAAGTTTTGAGCTATTGTAGTCCTCTGCTAGGGAGTCCTAGATGTAGCACAATTTCTTGTGCATTGTAGGTGCTGAAATACATGAAGGTCTTTTTCTCTTTTCTTTCAATTTCTGCAGTAATATTAGTAATGGTTGTTGAGCTCTGGTTATGTAATAGGCTCTCTTGGTGCTCTCTTTATAGATATTCTCTTATTTGACTTCACAGCAAGCTGAAGATTTGGATAACTATCAATATCCAAATTTTGCCTGCCAAGAATATCACATACAGAGAGATTAGGGATTGTCTGGATGTATCATTAGCTAAGTGGGCTGAAGTGGAAGGGTGAGATTCCAGAGATTCTCCACACAGGCATTCCCAAGGTCATCTCGAAAGGAACCTGTCTGGGTATGGTGGCTCACACCTGTAATCCTAGCTACTCAAGAGGCTGAGATCAAAGGATTGCAGTTCAAAGCCAGCCCAGGCACTAAAGTCTGTGAGACTCTTATCTCCAATTAACACCAGAGTACCAGAAGTGGTGCTGTGGCTCAATGGGTAGGGTGGTAGACTTGAGTTGAAGAGCTCAGGAATAGTGCCCAGGCCCAGAGTTCAAGCCCTACAACTGACAAAAGAAAAGAAAAAAAAAGGAACCTGAAGAGATCATTCCTCTCTGGTTGTGTAATGTATTACACTCCACCAGAGATTCTGGCCACATGTCTACATGGAATCCTTTCATCTACTTGAGTACTTGAGTATTATCCTTTTTTTTTTTTAACAGACATCTGCAGAATATTCCACCCAGCAACAACACAATATATGTTTTTCTCAGCAGCACATGGATCATTTTCCAAAATAGATCACATCTTAGGCCATAAAACAAACCTGGACAGATTCAGAAACACAGAAATTATTCCATGCACACTCTCCGACCACAAAGGCATCAAACTAGAACTGAACACACATCTCCACCAACAAAAACCCTGTAACTCATGGAGACTTAACAACACATTGTTGAATCACCAATGGGTCATCGAAGAGATCAGAACAGAAATCCAACAGTTTATGAAATTTAACAGTAAGGAGCACACAAAATACCAACTCCTTTGGGACACAGCAAAGGCAGTACTCAGAGGAAAATTTATAGCGCTGAGTGCCTACAACAACAAGTTGGAAAAATTGCAAACCAACAAGTTAATGTCTCACCTTAAGCTCCTGGAAAAAGAGCAACAAACCAACCCTAATCCCAGTAGAAGAAAGCAAATAATTAAAATCAAAGCAGAATTAAATGATTTGGAATCCAAAAAAACTATAGAAAGAATCAACAAAACAAGGAGTTGGTTCTTTGAAAGAATTAACAAAATTGACAAGCCCTTAGCAAATCTTACCAAAAAAGAAGAGAGCATATCGAAATAAACAAAATCGCAGATGAAAATGGTAATATCACGACAGAAATTACCAAGATCCAGAATATCATGAGGGAATACTTCTCAAACGTTTATGCCAACAAATTTGAGAATCTAGATGAAATGGATTAATTCCTAGCCAATATTAACATACCCACACTGAACCAAGAAGAACTAAGCCAACTCAACAGGCCTATTTCAAGCTCTGAAATAGAAATGGCAATTAGAGAAATTCCACCTAAGAAAAGCCCAGGGACAGATGGATTCACAGCTGAATTCTATAAGGTCTTCAAAGCAGAGCTCACACCAATACTCCTCAAGCTCTTCAACGAAATTGAAAATGAAGGTTCCTTACCAAACTCATTCTATGAAGCCAGTATAACCCTCATCCCCAAACCAGACAGAGATTCATCAAAGAAAGAGAACTATAGACCTATATCTTTGATGAACATCGATGCAAAACTTCTCAACAAAATACTGGCCAACCGTCTACAACAACTCATCAAAAAAATTATACACTATGATCAAACTGGATTCATCACAGGAAGGCAAAGCTGGTTCAACATACACAAATCAATTAATATAATTCAACACATCAACAGGAGCAAGGACAAAAATCACATGATTGTCTCAATAGACGCGGAAAAGGCATTTGACAAGATCCAACACCCCTTTATGTTAAAAGCTCTGGAGAAACTAGGAATCCATGGAACATTCCTCAATGTAATAAAGGCTGTGTATGAGAAACCTACTGCTACTATTACACTTAATGGTGAAAATCTAAAGCCATTCCCTCTAAAATCAGGAACGAGACAAGGATGCCCACTCTCTCCACTCCTCTTTAACATAGTACTAGAATTCCTAGCCAGTGCAATAAGGCAAGAAGCAAGCATAAAGGGGATCCAAGTAGGGAAAGAGGAAATAAAACTATCCCTCTTTGCAGATGACATGATTCTGTATTTAAAGAATCCTATAGACTCTACTCCCAAGCTCCTTGAGCTGATTCAAAACTTTGGAAGAGTAGCAGGCTATAAAATCAACCCTCAAAAATCAACCGCCTTCCTTTATGCCAACAGTGAGAGGAACGAGGCAATAATCAGGAAAGAAACTCCTTTCACAATAGCCTCAAAGAAAATAAAGTACCTAGGAATTAGCTTAACTAAGAATGTAAAGGACCTTTTTGACGAAAACTTTAAAACCCTAAAAAAGGAAATTAAAGCAGAACTAAGGAAATGGAAAAACCTCCCATGCTCCTGGATTGGAAGAATCAACATTGTGAAAATGACAATCTTGCCAAGAGCTATCTACAAATTCAATGCAATACCCATCAACATCCCAATGTCATTCTTTAAAGAAATAGAAGAGGCAATCCAAAATTTCATATGGAATAATAAAAGACCCCGTATAGCAAAAACACTTCTTAGCAGAAAGAACAGCACAGGAGGAATTTCAATTCCAAACTTTAGACTCTATTACAGAGCTATAATTCTCAAAACAGCTTGGTACTGGCACAGGAACAGGCCTGAAGACCAATGGAATAGAACTGAGGACCCAGATATTAAACCACAGACCTATGGCCACCTAATCTTTGACAAGGGAGCCAAAAAAATAGAATGGAAGAAAGACAGCCTCTTCAACAAGTTGTGCTGGCAGAACTGGTTAAGCACCTGCAGAAAACTAAAGCTGGATCCTTCTTTGTCACCTTGCACTAGAATTAACTCCAAATGGATCAAAGACCTGGTGGTAAAAGCTGACACACTGAAAACTCTACAGGAAGGAATAGGAGATACACTAGGCCTCCTTGGCACAGGACGAAACTTTCTTAATAAGGACCAAGAGTCACAACAAATCAGAGAAAGTCTGGATAAGTGGGACTGCATTAAACTGCAGAGCTTTTGTATGGCAAAGGACATAGCTAGTAAACTAATCAGGAAGCCTACAGAGTGGGAGAAGATCTTCACCAACCAAACAACGGACAAAGGCCTCATATCTAAAATATATCAACAACTCAAAAAATTGAATCACTCCAAAACTAACCTCCAAAGTAACAACCATCCCATTAAAAAATGGGCCAAAGACTTAAAGAGAGTCTTCTCTGAAGAAGAAACAAAAATGGCCTATAGACACATGAAGAAATGCTCAACATCTCTGGTCATAAAAGAAATGCAAATCAAAACAACTCTAAGATTCCACCTCACTCCAGCTAGAATGGCCAGGATCAGGAAAACGAATGACAACAGATGCTGGAGGGGATGTGGCCAGGAGGGATCACTACTACACTGCTGGTGGGAGTGCAAACTCATTCAACCACTATGGAAAGCAGTGTGGCAGTGCCTCAAAAGGCTAAACATAGAACTCCCCTATGACGCAGCAATTCCACTACTTGGCATTTACCCAACCATCCAGAAACAAGGACATACTAAATCCACTAGCACAACAATGTTCATTGCAGCATTATTCACCATAGCAAAGATATGGAACCAACCTAGATGTCCCTCAGTTGATGAGTGGATCAACAAGTTGTGGTATTTGTACACAATGGAATTCTATGCTGCTGTCAGAAAGAATGACATCGCCCCATTTGTTAGGAAATGGAAAGACTTAGAAAAAATCATATTAAGTGAAGTAAGGCAGACTCAAAGGAACTTAGGCTCAATGGTTTCCCTCATTCGTCATGATCAGTAGAAACCTTGGGCTCTACTAGCAGAGATTTGCAATAGAGCAAAATCTTGATACATAAGGACATACAATGTGAAGCTAATTGAAAGGACCTCCAGGATAGTGAAACAAAAGCCATATAATGAATGATTGTTGTCCTTAATGTACTATGTTGTCTCTCATCTCCTTTGCTGTCCCTTGGTTATCTCATATTGGTATAGTATCTCACTTTGTTATCTGATATATTGAATTTATTTGTATTTGGTTATTTGAAATTTGATAGGGAAGGGGGGAAAACCAAGACGGGTGGGAGGTGTGGGGGGGGAGGGAAACGGGTACCAAGACATGTGAAAGGGTATCAATGTATGTGAATTAATGCACCTTCTATCTGGCAAATATCATGTAACCCTTTTACTAATTACAATAAAAAAAATAAAAAAAGCAATTCCACATTCCTTCTTCTTGTGAAGTGCATAGCCTCCTTACTGGAGCTGCTTAGAAAAGGCTATTATGTAGCTGTATGGACTTGCTTGGTATATGCCCTGAGGGGAAAGTTAAACAGAAGCAGGTCTCTAAACTCTTCTTTTCTCCTCTGTGACATTTTCTGAAGTGGCCTATTGATGTCACTCAACAGCCATATACATAGGAGAGTTTTCGTGCCTCCATTTGAGTGTCCGGGGAACAGTGGTTCCGGAATCCGAATGCATACCATTTGCCCAACATTGAACACCAGCACTGCCATACCTTAGAGGAGCGCTTCCCTCCTGACCTGGAGGAGACAGAGGAGGTGTGCCATCCACTAGCTAGAAGTTTGTGCAGAGAATACAGAGACGCAGCTCCATCTGGGAAAGGCAGTGTCCACCCGTTGGATCCATGGACGTGCATGGGTGAACCTACTCCGAAGTGAACCTTCCTCTCTCATAGCCTTTATCCTGTCAGCAATGGAGATGTCACCATAGAATAATTATCAACATCAAGGGTTCAGCCTCTTCCTATTTTATTTTCTAGTTTGGTTTTCTTATCCTTTCCCAAACATCCTCTTCCGGATAAATGCGTTTCTTGGTACAAGTGAGTTGCAGCAAAGGTGAAGCATAGGTGAATGTAATAGTTGCAATTAAATTGATAACTCAGCCTTTAAGATCAATTATGGAACACCATCTACACATGCACAAACATACATACACACGCACACACACACACACACACACACACACACACACACACACACACACTTCACATCCATCCTGCACTGTTGGGGGCGTTTCACTGTTATAAGTGCTTCAATTTAAAAAATTTCAAATGATGTGAAGTATTCCCCTGCCTTTGCCTTAAAATAAATTCTCATGCCAGTTTTTCAAATGCAACAGTGGCATGCAGAAGGCATTGCACTTGTCTACACGTTTTATAGCTGAGTGCTTCAATGCCAGTGTTCATGAGGGCCACCTAGAAGTGAATCAAAGAGCCGTGGCGTGCTCTGTAAACTCCTGGGGAAGGGCAAGGTTTTCTTCTGATGGAAATGTATCTTGTATTCTTTAAAAGAAGTGGGGAAAAATCACCACTCATATATAGAATCAGCATCAGCCACTCTCACACAGAGAAAAAAAGAATTTTGTAACAATCTCTGTGGCTTTTCATAAGTATTTCAGACACTGGTTGTGATGGGTTTTTTTTTTTTTGAAAGGCCAAGAAGAATGCTTACCAATGTGATAACCTTTAAAAATAAAACCCCTAAACCTCAAAGCTATTAATATGTAGGTAAGGCCAGGGACTAAAATAGAATTTGGTTGATACGATTATCAAGTACCTCTTATTTCTTATTTCTCCTCAAATTTTTTTCAAATGTAAAATGTGGAGGCTTTACTCCAGGTCTATAGATGAAAACTCAGTCCCATGACTTTACTAGTCATCAGTAGCTAATAATCATATGTTCATCCTAATCTCCACATAGTTCTAATGTTGTATTAAGTATATCTAACTGGTTAGATGCTGGTGGCTCACACCTGTAACCCTAGCTAATCAGGAGGCTAAGATCTAAAGATCAGGGTTCAGAGCTAGCCTGGGCAAGAAAATCTATGAGACTCTCGTCTCCAATTAATCACCAAAAATCCAGAAAGCTGTGGCTCAAGGGCTAGAGCATTAGCCTTGAGTGAAAATGCTCAGAGGCAGTGCCCAGGTTCTGACTTCAGGCCCCAGGACACACACACATTCACACACAGACACACACACACACACGCACATGCACACACAATGATGTCTAACTGAAGATGCAGCTCAGTGGTACAGATCGTGCTTAACAAGCAAATGAGCCCAGGCTTTATCTTTAACCCTGGAGGTGGGGGAGTTTAATCCTGCAATTATCAAAATGTGAATACTTCAACTTAAATGTTCTACTTGCAGGGAAGAAGCTGGAGAAAAGGAAGCATCATCCTTTGCTCTCTCACATCTGTTTCTACAGTTCTTCCTCAGTGTTGTGGTTTCTGATCACACTAGGAGAAATTTCAGGGGAGGAAAAAGAAGCACCAGGCTCTTTTCACAAACAGAAATCTCACCATGTCAGTATTTTGAGAAATAATTGTTCAGTCTTTTTCTTCACATAGGGGCATATCTTGCTTTTTTCCCCTTTGGTACTGGGGATTGAACCCAGGACCATGTACTTCTTAGGCAAGTACTTTTGCCACTGGGCGACATCCCCGCCACACATATTTTAACAATGCAATTGTCTCTCCCTACCTGAGGACGGTTGACTTCAGAATGCCCATTAGATTCCAGAATCTTTGTGGACCTCACATCAAGAGGTTCTTGTGTATTGTTCAGGAAATAAAATCAAGACAAAGGGTATAAACATAATCAGTAAAAACATAGATTATTGCTTCTGATTATTTTTGCAGATATGTGAGTAGTAAAAATAGTGTTTATACAGTTTTTGTAAGCTCTCCCTTTTTTCTCATTTAACGTAATTTAACAAGTTTCCAAGTTAATATATGTGTTACTACATATTTGACGTTGCTAACGTCTATGGATATTCAACAGCTGATTCCACAAATGATTTTTTGTTAAGACACTTAGTTCATCCAGACATTAGAGGCTCGTACTTGTATAATACTAGATACTCAGGAGACTGAGATCTGCAGGATCATAATTTGAGGCTATTCTGGGAAGAAAATTCCACGAGACTCTCTCTTTAATTAACCAACCAAAATGGCAGGCTTTGGGTTTGGGTCCAGAGGTAGAGTATCAGCCAAGCTCAAAAAAATCACAAGGCCCTATGTTCACTATAATCCTAAGACATTAAAACACTGTCACAAAAACCTTTTGTGCTCAAATCCTTGTGTTCATAGTTTAAGTGTAAGTAAGATATTTATATAATATGTCATACCAACAAAAACTCTAAGTATTATAAAATATGCAATAAATTATATATAAAAATGATTGCAACAATAAAAAAGTAAATTATAAATTTTAAGTAACCAGGAGAACTGTTTCATGATGTAATTATCAAAATCACAATACAGTGAATAAAGGGCTTAAGGTCAAACTTTAATTAAATGTTGTCCCTGAAGTAGCCAAAGCCCAGAAACTGGATGGAAGCATATTAATTACACAATTTACTCAGTTTCGCATATTTCCTAAAGTCAGATTTTAGTCTCATTATCTATCTAAGAAGGTCATCAAACATTATTAATCCTTTCTTCAGAAATATTTCTGAATCCAGGCCCTTCTCTCATCTCCCCTGTCATTACTTTAATTCATACCTTCACCTTTTTCCACTGAAATTATTATTGCCACCTTCATGTTCTCCCTCCCCTCCCCTACATATACACTGATAGCAGAATGGGCTGCTTTAAACTGCATATTCTTCATTTCTTCCTCAATTTAGGTCTGGGATTGAGACAGCTAACGGGTAAATGTCCAAATGCTTTTTACAGCAGTGCAAAGCCTTTGCTATGTGCATTGGTCCTGGTTACTTCCTTCCAGGCTCACCTGTCTGACTCTCTGACGATCTCTGCCCAGCACATTGGGCTGTAGCCATGCCCAGTTTCTCACCATTTACTAGACATTGCTTTTCTTTAGCGATTCATACACATTCTTTCTTTCTTTTCTCTGGTGTCTCCCAGCCTTGTTCTTTATTTGTCTTTCAAATAAGGCCATGCTATGCTATCTCTTTCCCTATATGTCTATGGAGAATCCATATGGAGCTCTCTTAGAGGCTGAATTCACACCTTCCTTTATTATGTTATATTATTATTATTATTATTATTATTTTCTGCATACATCTGTCCACTTAGATTTGAGAGCGGTGTGAAGGCAGGAACTTTGTCTTCTTTTCACAGTATTATTATTTTTTATTTTTTTATTGTTGAGGTTAATGTATAGAAGGTTTACAATTAATTTGCCAGATAATAGGTGCATTACTTCTCATATATTGATACCCCTTTTCACGTTTTTGTCCCCATTTCCCTCCTCCCGTTCCATCCCAATCATCTTGTTTTCCCCCCTTCCCTTTTCTATTTTTCCACAGCATTATTAGACATTTCTTAACACAAAAGTATTGCCATTTAGGTGTCTCTTTAACACGAACAAATGACTTCTCAACTCACCCTAAACACAACACAGAAATAAATACCCATTCCTCCCATGTTTTTAGGGCTAAAATTGAAAGATAGGGAAAAGGAAAGTTATAGCTTCAAGTTGGAACGCCTTTCAGTTATCTGAGTATGCACTTCTGATTTATAGTTTACTACATAATTGTCATTCACAGATATCCAAATTAAACATGAGTTCTAAAAATTTTAAAGCTTTTTTCCCTTTCCATTGAACTGCTTGTATCCAGTGACAACATATATGATGTGTCTAAAATATAAGCCTAGGTAAATATTTCTGAGGGTTGTGGAATAGCACTTCAAGAAAACATCGTTTTAAAGCACACACTAAATGATAGGTTTAAATTAAAATAAAAAGATGGAAAACAGCATGTGAAACACTTCATTACCTTTTACGTTTCTGTGAAGTTTACCATACAGGCAAATATTAAAATAACAAGATTGAAAAGTGGCTGGTGAAAAGGTCTTTAGCACTTCCCAACTGACATTTTTAAAGGGCTTATTAATGCAAAAGCCCTGCAGGTTTCAACATAGGCACCCAGAAACAGAATTTCTAAGTCACAGACAAGAAAGGAAGCCTGCCCTGTTTGAGATGTTTAACAGAAGAGGGTGAAAAGAGGCAGTCATTTCTAATCTTAATCATCCCTCCATTCACCCCTTCCATCAACACCTTCCCCCAAAGTCAGGCTGAGATATGTGGTTTCCCCTTATCCCAAACTCTGCAGCTGCCTAGAACCAGGAGAGGTGAAGCTTCAGGTCAGTGCCAACCCCACCAGAGGTGGATTTACATAGTGATGGCCTGTCACTGTGTCACAGGTGGAAGTGGACCATCAGATTGGAATTCCTGACAGTACAAGGAAGGTCCCTAATTTAGACATTTTTCTTTCCTTTTTCTTTTCAAAGCCAGCCAAGAACCAAGAGTCAAAGGTACCTGAGGCAATAATAACCAGGATTCAGGATTAAAATATGAGGAGTTGTTTTCATCATTGCCCCTGTTGATTCCACATTCTAGAAAGTTCTTCCTAGCTTTTTATGCTCCATTTTAACATCCTGTCAAACTGTGCAGTGAACTTATAGTCTCTATCGAACGTGGCCTATTCTGTTCCTCTCATCTTAGTATCTTCAGCCAACTAGAGACTGGATAAGAGTTGTCGAAAATCCTTTATTTCTCTTAAGTGCTTCTCCATACTCAAACCTGCTTAGCTTTTTAAAAATTCTCTTGTGTTGAGGAAAAAGGATGTCCAAAGAGTTAAAAACTCCACTGGATGTTTCAGAAGAGCTGAGTACAAACTACGGAAATTCTTTTAGAAAAGTCTCTATCGTGTTCATATAATTGGAACTCATTTGTCATGCTTGTGCCTCTTCAAGCACTCCTGGGTCTCCATTGCTCAGGAAGTCAAACATCACCAGGACTAAAACGATCCTATTCCCCTTCCACCACCACCCACTTGTGCTCCTAACTATAGTTGCAGAGCCAGGCAATCAAAGATCTTGAGAGGGAACTGGAGACCATCCCATAAATGAGTTCCCTACACCCATTCCTGCCATTTTACAAAAGAGGAGATAGGGACAAAAGAAAGATCTGCTCAGTTAGAGGTAAGGGCAATATTTTTTTTAGTATTTATGGAGCTGCGATACTAACTCAGTATTTGCCATTCCATAAAAATTATTAATCAGACTACCAAAGCTCACCCAGGCAGTACCTCCACAGACACAGAAAACAAAATCCCCACATAGAACTTTGTGTTTAGTGATCATCAGTAAATAGTGTAAGTTTTCAGGAAAAGAAAGACCTGAGATAAAAAGAAAATTATTTCTCATGTTTCTTTTTTGATTTTTTAAAATTTATTTTATTTTATTTTTTATTGTCAGGGTAATGTATCGAGGGGTTACAGTGACATTCGCCAGGTAGTCAGTGCATTACTTCTCACACATTGATACCCCTTCTCATGTTTTTTGCCCCCATTACCCTTCCCCCACCCCTCCCAATCATCTTGTTTTCCCCCCTTCCCTTTCCTATTTCAAATAAACAAATATATATATATATATATATATATATCAGGTAACGAAGTCAGATACAGTAACAATATGACATTAACCAAAGGGCATAAAAAGAGAAGAGAAATAACATAGTACATTAAGAACAACAATCACGCAAGACAGAGCTCTTGTTTCTTTATCCTAGAGTTCATTTCATTTAGTCTCATCTTATATGACCTTATGCACTTAGGTTTTGAGCTATTGTAATCTTTTTTCCTAGACCAAGAACTCATTCTCCTTTGCCTCAAGCCCCTAAAGGATGCTCTACTTCCCACTTCTGTTAGAGATAACCTTGTGGGACAGCAGTGCTCAACTCTGGAATCTTGACACTCAAGGCCTTGGCGGAGGGGCAGAGCAGAAAGAAAGGCTACTAAATGTCAGGGGCACTTCCAGCTCTTGAGAGCTTTCAGAAATGGGAGGACAATTATAACACAAAATGTACTGATGTTTAGCAAACACAAGGAAATTGACCTATACAAACTGGTTTTCTTTTTCCTCTTCCAAGTAGTTATTCTGTATGAAAATACAATTTTTCTAACATACAGCAATTTCACAAAATATTTTCAATCTTCTCTTTGGAAATTGCTCTCCAAGCCTCTGTTGCAGTTCTTTTATATACCATTGCTGCTTCCGGATGCTTTTCTTGCAAGGCAAATTTGGGTAGAAGAAGTAGAGCAAACTCACACCAAGTAGGTCATTACAAAAATAAGGGAAACAAATGCATTTTTATTTATTTATTTTCTCCAGTCCTGGGCCTTGAACTCAGGGCCTGGGCACTGTCCTTGGGCTTTCTCAAGGCTAGAGCTCTACCACTTGAGCCACAGCAACATTTATGGCTTTTTTCTACGTATGTGGTACCGAGGAATTGAACCCAGATTTTCGTGCATGCTAGGCAAGCACTCTACCACTAGGTTAAATTCCCGGCTCACAAATACATTTTTAATGTACAGATTAATAACATTTATTTTCTGAAATATTTTGAGGATGTTTCAAAAATGCCATTTCAAAATAATCTAAGGAATAATAATGCCAAGAGAATAAGAAGATGATCTTTTCAAGTTATTAAATCAGAATCTTTATCCATTTCTTCAAATATGTAAGTTTTGGTATTATGGTTCAAAGACTAGTGACAGAGTATAATATAATGTATACACAATGAAATATATGCAATCACATATTTTTAAAAATGTTACATCCCAGGCATCCTAGAAATACTTCTGTAAACTGTTAAATTTAAAAAGCATAGATAAAAATGGAAGGAATAGATGCCAAACTGCTAGAAGTAGTAGCCCTGGGTGGTGAAGCAGCTAATGATTGCACTTCTGCTTTTTGATATTTTTCAATTCTTTTCTAATGAATAGATATGATCTGTACGATGAGTAAAGCACTCTTCTTTTTTCAGGAAATCAATTAGACATAATTACTTTCTCATAGTTCATGGAAGAATTGCTTAGATAGGCCTCAAACTGTGATCACTTTGCTGCATTATTCTTATCTGTAACATGAAATGGTTGGATAATGACTGTTACTCTGGAGAATTGGGGAATAATAACTAAATAGCTGTCACAGATCCTAAAATTAAAAACCTAGAAATATCAAAGAGTATGGACAGAGTATGATTTGGTTCTCTTTAAGATACATTAGTTTTCTGAATTTCTCATACTGCAGTTAAACTGAATTTTTTGACCATATAATAATTTTAGATCAGAATAGCCATTCCAAAATTTAAACATTAATCACACAGTAACAGTGCTCTGAATACAGTAGTTATATTGTTCAACCCATCTTATCGATAAGCATTAATGAATGTCAAAAAGAACCCTGCACCTGACACCACACAGTTGAGTGAACAACTATATCTTACATGTTTATCATGTTCAGAAAATTTATATTTGTATTGATTTGTTTTCCTTCATTTTATTTTCACACAGTTCTGTATTCACTTTGCAGCTATTATCATTGTTCATACACAACACTGCAAATAGTTTTAAGGCTAGATTATTACCTCCATGGAGGTCAATAGATTTGACAAGTTATATTTCTATTTTGCAAGTTATGAAATTGATTTGGTTTGTTTTCATGGAAATTATGACAAGTCACAGGAGTCTTTTTAAACATTATATAATATCTATAATTTGACAACAAGATGTTATAGCTGTGGCTGATAATTGCATCAATATTAAAGTATGTAAATTTCTACAGAGATAAACTTGACAATTGAAAGATTGATTCTTCATTAAAAATACCTGTACTTACTATATAAACGACTAGGAAAGACTAAATATGCTCACATTGGGGTAACTACAACCAGAAAATGCTCTATGAAAGCAAATAATAATGAACCACCTGGATTAAGTAATATTCACTCAGAAAAATAAGACCTTGGGATGTGACCTAATAGAAGTTCTTAAAAGTCTCAAAAGAAACCAATAAAGGTTGAGGGATTTAAATCATCCACCTTGGTGATGTGCTAAGAAAATTGTGTTGAGACTATCATCTGAGAATAAGAAATGAGAACACAAATTATTTGAGACAACATATTTCCTGCAAAGACTAATGAACATATGCTTTCAATCTTACCTCAGCTCAAATGCTATTCTTTTTATCTTTATTATATTTATATAACAAATCTTTCTACCCAGTGATATGTTTGTAAATGGTCACAATCATGGAGTGATGTACATGTTTATCACACATTTTCCTAATATAAAGTGCTTATAACAGTCTTTTTTATTCCTTCTACCATATTGTTTTCCTAAAGAGTATCATAGTTGCAATTATGTTCTAGGTGTGTGTGAGTGTGGGGGGGGGCAATGAATATGGAGGAAAGTAATATCAAAACCCAATGTGCCTATGCATGAAGGTCATATGAGGAAACTCACTTGAATTTGTTGAAAAATAGGGAATGGGATTGAAAAAAAAGAGCAATAAAAGAGGGGCAATACAATTAAAAATTGATTTGATAGATGGATAGTTAGATGCATACCATGATGCAATTAATGCACTTTAACAAAAAAATGAGCAACTGTAGTCATCACATTCAATGTACATTGTGCAAAAAATAAGCTATGCAGCTTGAAGATGGGGTGGGAGGGGGAAAATGAGTGATAGAAAAGGAAAAGAGAATGGAAAGAAGAGGCTCTTTTATTTTACTTTTTGTGCAGTTTGTTTTCTTGTGTTTTTTTCCCTTTTGCCAGTGTTTTTGATTTCTGTACCTTTTGTCTTACAAAATGGTGGGGGGGGGGAAGGATGAACAAATGTGGCGGTCACACTCACTAGATACTATATTGAAAAGGAACTATACAACTTGGTGAGGAGGGGGATTGGGAGGAAAATCTGGGAGAAAACAAATAAACATACTCACTACCTGACTTATATAACTGTAAGCCCTCTGTATATCACCTTTACAATAAAAATTAGAAAACAATACCAATGATGTTCTTTATAGAACGAGAAAAAAAGAAAGGTGAATGAGGTTCTAGTGAAAGTGAGTTGCAGCGAGAAGGGGGAAAGCAGATGAGTATGATTATAATACTTTTTATAAGAAATGTCACAATAAAATCTCTTTGCACATCTAATGTATGCTAACAAAAATGCAAATATGGATGTACAGCACATATTTTACAAGTGATGATATAATAGACATTATTCATTCTCACAGAAGGTTTTTCCTTGTAGCATGGCCAGCTGTGGTTTTCATTGAACAAGCAGAGTTCAGACTAATTAATGTCACAGAATGTAGAATGTAGAATTGGGGCACACCATTCTGTGGCACTGTATTTCTATCATACGGATGGAATAGATGCCAGTACCATAAGAACATGTGACACAGCAACATGTAAAGTCAAAAAGGATGAATTGAAACTATGTATTACTTTTGCTTCTCCAATTATATGGTTTTATGTTCATTTAACTTAATTTTTTTTGCCAGTCCTGGGCTTGAGCTCAGGGCCTGAGCACTGTCCTTGGACTTTCTCAAGGCTAGAGCTCTACCACTTGAGCCTCAGCACCATTTCCAGCTTTTTTTCTATGTATGGGATACCAAGGAATTGAACCCTGGTCTTCGTGCATGCTAGGCAAGCACTCTACCACTAGGCCAAACTCCCGGCCCTTAATTTTTTAATAATGGTTCTGGCAACTGTCTTACAAAATTCCTCAGTCTTCATGAGTTAGCATGAGATAGCTCTAGTATCCCAGGATGCCATGGTTCTCTTATCTTCCTTCATTCTCTTCACCTCTTCGTTTTCTTAAATGACATTAAACACCTTCCATCGTTACTTATTTGTTTATTACTTCTCTCTCCTGCCAGAATGGAAGCTCAGTGAGGACAGGCATTTTGTCTGTACTAACCATTCCTATCATGGTGTCAGGAACACATTTCAGACCTGGTGTCTGGTAGACAGGAGTCCAGATTCAATCTGCCAAGGAAATCCCTGCAGGGAGTGGTAGTGAAGGAATGTCTGCCCACAGAACTCCAGCAGCTTAGGAACAGGTCCCACCCAGGATTAGAGACAGAGGGAGGATGCCAGTGCCAGCAGGAAATTGTAATGCAATTAGAAAATGAAGAATGGAGCCAATTCCAGGAAATACAGGCAGGGAGTAGTGCACCTGGTGGGGACTGAAAGATTAGAAAACATTCAGACTCCTAAGGTGTGCTCCAAGATGATTGGTTTCTGCTTCAGAAGTTACTATGAACTAACAAGAAGAATATACTGCCTGCTCATCTTATTTACCTTGGTGTATGTCACAAACACTCATAGGAACCCCAGCCAGTTAGGTTTTATCAAGAATTCCTTCAAAGCACAAGTCATTAGAAAATACTATCTTTTAAGTGTCAGATGCTGTCATATATTCTAAGAGGACAAGGTAAATGAGATGCATAGTTCTTGCCTGAATAGAGCTCATATTCATTAGATTTTAAACTAAAAAGTACATTAAAATCTCCTACAGCGCTATTTTAAAATGCTGGACATTCTGATGCAACTGGCATCAGAGGCAATTGAGGTATCAAGTTATTTTTAATATGTTGTATTAACATAGTAGTCAGGGCTGAAAATGGCTCCTTTAAGCTACCGAATCAAAAGACAGCAAACAGGTGCATACAACCAAGCTCCTAAAATTTCACTTACAAAATGCATACTCTAGAAAGCAAAGAAACAATACATTAAGCAATAATCAGATTTCCCCCATCCTGGTATGAATCAATACTCTTGACCAAATCAAGTCATTGATAGCTTGCCTCTGGAAGGATACTAAGTCTATTTGAGGATCCGCTGGAGTCACAAGTTGTTTTCCTTTCCTCATTCTGATGACTTTGCCCATGCCGGCGCACAGCAGGGTCATATGACTGAAAGCACCATGGCTGTAGACCTGAAGCACCGCTGCCATTTTGATCCTGGTTGTGTCCATATTAAGTTGATAGTTCTCTCTGAATTTCTGACTCTAGTGCCTAGGATCAGCATTTAATTTTGGTTTCAATTACCGTTTAAATGTTTGCACATTAAATTCAATGAAGTTCAGGAAGATGAATTTTGGGACAAGTGATTGTATCCTCAATGTTTTCCCCAGAGATGTTTTATTTGAAGGTTAACGATTCAAGCAGCGGCCCTCAGAAACTTGTTAATTGCTGTAAATACTTCTACAGCTGCAGAAATCAGCCTTGTGAACAAGTGACTGGCTCCTTTGATCTGAATGAATTAAGATGCTTTTCATGCATCACAGCAGCTGGTTGAGTCCGAAGCGGCAGTTACCAAGAGCACAGAGGTCATCGCCTTCTAAACAATGTGCACACTGGCTAAATTGTAATTACCCCATACATAATTAGCCAGTGACTCACTAGAGCAACTTCATCGCCCAGAATGCTTTTTTAATTTTTTTCAGTCATGCAAATAATAAATTTGAATGGAAATATTATGGGATGGTGAAGCTGGCTTTATATCAGTTTCAAAAACAGCAAGGGATATAAAATACCTGTGACCAAACTAGATGTTAAAATATTGCTTTGGATCACAAAAACAAAAACAAAAAAAAATAGAAAGGTAAAAGTAGAAACAGAGCAGAAAGAAAAGTTTAAGCCAGACATTGATAATGCATGTCTATAATCCCAGCTACTCAGGAACCTGAGACTAGAGGATCATAGTTGAAAAACAGCCCAGTCAGAGAAGTCCATGAGACATCATCTCCAAACTAACCAGCAAGAAGGTGAGGTTGAAAGTTAGTGAGCTGAGTAAGCAAGATGAGTCCAGCACAGGAAAAAAGGAAGAAAACTTAAGTGGTACATCTACCCAGAGCACTTTATCAGGATTCAAGCAACTTTAACTGTTGTAAAGATTAACTATTCACACAAAGAAAAGCGAAACATTTTGGGGTTCATTTTAAGCCGAGATTAGATATGTGGAAATGTTTAATAATTCACTTTTAAAATAATTTGCACTTCTTTTATGGCTAGAGATGTTGAGTGATTCTTTGTGTGGCTATTAGCCATTCTTTTTTTCTCTTCAGAGAAGTCTCTCTTTAAGTTTTTAGCCTACTTTTTAATGGGATGGTTGTTTCTTTGAGGATTTGTTTTTGAGGGATTCCATTTTTTTAGCTCTGGGTATATTTTAGATACGAGGCCCTTGTCTATTGCATGGTTAGTGAAGATCTTCTCCCAATCTGTGAGCTTTCTATTTATCTTGCTAGCTATATCCTTTGTCTTGCAGAAGCTCTGCAGTTTAATGCAAACCTATTTGTCCAACCTTTCTTTGATTTGTTGCGTTTCTGTCTTTTTTGGGGGGCCAGTCCTGGGGCTTGAACCGAGAGCCTGAGCACTGTCTTTGGTATTTTTATTTCTCAAGGCTAGAGCTCAACCACTAGAGCCCCAGAACTACTTCTGGTTTTTTTTGTGTATGTGGTACTGATGTGCATAGTTTCCCTCATTTGTAATAACTAGAACATGTCTATGGCATTCTTAGCAGGGATCACACTAGCCCAATTGCTAAGTGCATAGGACCATATATAATGAAGCATAGCAAAATGAGCCTCAAGAATTGGAAAGAAGAGGTTTCTACTATGATCTGTATACAGTTATTTCTACTTCTTTCTGTTTTAGTTTTCTGTACCCTTTGTCTTGTATATAAGCTTATCTAATGCACTAGAAAGGGAGTCACAGAAATAGCAGGAAAAATGAATTAATGCAACGATGATACTCATTAGTCGCTATGCTGGAAATGAACTTTACAATTTGGGAGTGGGGATAGGGAGTGGTAATTGGGAGAAAATGAGGTAGAGGGTAACTTTTTAAAAAGAAATGTACTCACACCTAGGACTCTCCTGGCAGAGGATTACAATAGTGCAAAACCTAGGTACATAAGGCCATATAGAATGAGGCTAAATTTAAGGACCTCTAGGATATGGAAACAAGAGCTTTATATTGTGTGATTGTTGCTCTTAATGTACTGTGTTTGTTATCTCTCTTCTCTTGCTGTTCTTTAGTTAATCTCATTTTGTTACTGTATCTGACTTTGTTACCTGGTATAATGTCTATACATTTATTTGTTTATTTGAAATAGGAAAAGGAAGGGGGGAAAACAAGATGATTGGGAGGGACTGGGGGGAGGGAAATGGGGACAAAAACACGAGAAGGGGTATCAATGTGTGAGAAGTAATGCACCTACTATCTGGCAAATATAACTGTAAGCCCTTTATACATTATAATCAAAGCAATAATAATAAAAAGAAATGCACTTATTATCTTACTTAAGAAACTGAACTCCCTGTTCAACAACTTTACAATAAATTTTTAAGATTAAATAAATAAAATGAGATGGTGAGATTTCCAAAAGTTGAGGACATCAGAAATATGACAGATTACAGATTTCAAAATCTCTGAAACTAACATCTGTTGCTCTATTTTTCTATTTATTTTTTGTGCCAGTACCAAGGCTTGAATTCAGAACATCATGCTCTCACTCATGTTTGGCCCTCTAGCATTTGAGCTACACCTCCATTTTTTGGCTTTTTACTGGTTAACTGGAGATAAGAATCTCTGCCCCAGTGGGCTTCAAATCTCTACCTTCAGATCTCAGCCTCAAGCAGGACATTAGGCATTAGCTGTCTGGCATCTTGTTGCCTTGTATTTTGATCAATTTTGGACTTCATCTTCTGAGTGTTATATTATTAAGGAGAGAGAAGAAACAATAGTCTCAAATATATCCATCTCCTGTGAATCATTTCTCCAAAATTAAGATTTATATCTTTCTGTTTTCAAGAGGTACCAGCATCCAGTATTTTAGAAATCCTTCCAAGATTTTTTCTAGGACAGAGTACTCACTTATTTCTGCTAGGTTTCCTGTGCTACCCTTACCCCTCCAAAGAAATTGGTCTATTCATTTATGCTGTCTTTTCCCAAGGCTTAGGGCTCTCTTGTTCTTATTCTTTTGTTTGTCATTATCTCTTTATACTGCATTCTTCAGAAGATAAATTGGATAGAATTTTGAAGTGGTGAGCACTCTTAAGAATCATCAAAGACTATTTCCCTACTACTGAGGCCTGGGCTCAGAGCAGTTGCTTGAATCTTCCAAGGTACTATGTTTTTTGTTCAGTATCAAGGAGAGAGAAGAAGACAAATAAAGAGAAGAAGAGAGGAGAATGAGTAACAATTTCAAGTATGTCCTACAAAATTAAGGATGTGGGGGAAGAGGTGGGTTGAGGGGATAAGTGAGAGTGAAGAAAGAGGTGGCATTGATCAAGATGCATTGTGTTTATATATATACTGCTTTGTGGAATAGCAACTCCTTTGTACAACTACTTAAAGATAATAAAAACATTAAAATCTTTTTGTCCAAGCAATAATGTAAAGCGGCAACTCTAGATTTCTACACAATGACTTAAGTGCCTGCACCAATACCTACTGGTCATAGGACTTGGGACAACCTAGCTTTCTCTAGGAAATACCAAATGAAATAATACATGAAAGATTATGAGCTCAGTGTTTTAACCACTGAATGCTTGATCAATGATGGCTGTTATAGTTAGACCTCAGGCTACATATAAAGTCTGGTTTTCAGTTCAACATTCTTTCCCTTTTTGTGGTCACACGGAATAATTTTTTATTATTGGAATTTCACCAATAAAACTCAAACCTGTTTTATTTAGAAAGAAACATATTTTCTTCCTATTAAATTTAAAAGTGACCAAATTCCCTTTAAAGCATCTTTCAGCCAACTGCTAATGGGTCATGTGTGTAATCCTACCTGCTAAAGAGGGTGAGATTGGAAGGCTGATGGTTTGAGGCCAACTTAAGGCAGAAAAGTTCTCAAGACCTATCTTGAAAATAATAGGAAAAACAACCAGTAGGCTAGGCATGTAGCTCCAGTGGTAAAGCATCCCCTGCTCTGCCCAGGAAACAAGGGAAGCCTTGAATTAAAATCTCAAACCCATTATTCCTCTAGCCATCAACAAAAAGACGTGATTCCTTTAATGTGGTTCTTTCAAATTATCTTAGCAAAAGCTACCAAAGCTGCATAAAACTGTATCACCTCACACGAAACCTTCCTCCTCTAGCTCATTGACTATTTTCTTTATAGCTATACCTTCAGACACAGTTTCTACTTCTGCCTTCAAAAGCATCCACATTACATGTTCATTACGTTCTCAGGAAAGGCCGCAGACATCTAGGGCAAAGAAACATACTAGGATAGGAAGTGGAAGGCACTCAAACTCTTTCTAAAAAAATGGCATTGTTATTCCAAAAGGTCATTCTTGAGATCATTCTCTTAGAAAAATGCATCAATATCTTCCTAATAAAACAAGCAAAACAAAACACTAAGCCCACCGCTGACCTTAATTATGTTGTCACAAAGAATAGTTCCTGAAGCACGTCAAGCATGAAAAGCAGTTAAGGGGAAACATTTTCAATTTTCAACCCCGTTTCATACAAAATGAGTTTTCCTCATTTGATCTGCTTTGTTGTGAGTCACGGTGGCGGTGCCGCCACCTCGGCGTCCCTGAGGAGTTGAAGAGGGGAAGGACAGTTCACAGACCTTCAGTAGACTCCACTGTCACAAAAGACATCAGGGAAACTCGATGGTTATGTGACTGTGGGACACCCGGAGGGAGCATGCTCAGAGAGAGGACAGAAAGAAAACTGACAGCAACACTGTCGGGGCCTGACAGAAAGATGAGAATGTTCTGAGAAAGTCCTACTCAGTTCATTCAGAAGGAAAAAAGAAATGACATAAAATTCAAACAAAACCATTGAGGCCTTTGGATCTTCAGATCTTCCCTGACTCCTCTCTGAATATGCTTTACAGTTGTGCTCTTTTCCCCTTGGACTTTTCTCCCTTCTGTTTCCTCTTTTAGTTATTTATCCCATTCTGCTGACCTTCCTCTTCCATGTTCCTCAGATAAGTAAAATGTCCCTCTCCTTTCTACCATGCCACCACAGGCAAAATTCTTGAAAAATGTCACCTCAGTTATTGAAACTCTAGTTATTGAAACACCTCAGTTATTGAAACCTAGCTGGTCTTTGCAAATCAGCTTGCACTGTACTGCATGCTTCTCTACATCACACATGCAAATGTGTAATGCTTCCTACCTTGTCTAAGTACTCAAGTCCTTCAACCCCTAAATATATACTGATCCATACCAGGAACCAATTCATCTTGCCATAATTTTAATTTGTCCCCTTCTTTTTATCTTGTGACTGTCAGTAATTCTGCTCATTAAAAATTATTGTTCCTCTGTTACCACCCAAATATGACAAGACTCTTTCAGTGGGAAAGTTACTTAAGTCCCTTATTGGGACTCTTTCATTGTGAAGAGATTCTCCATCTACTTCCACTGTAATCCTTAGTGAATCCATCACTACTTCCTCTATGGAATGTACATGTTAGATGGACATTTCTTTTCCCCATAATGTAAGCCCATCCAACCTTAAGCCCAACCAATGTCCTACAGGAGCCTGAAACACACCCTGGATGAAACCACATAAAAATACAGTATATAGGATCGAAAGCATTTTCTGTTTCAGAAAGATTTTCAAGTTTACAGAACACATAAGATTATGTTAATGGATAAAATCTTCTATAGAAATTAATGACAATAAATAGGCTGAATAGTCAGATATGTCCTTAGAGGTCGGAAGTGAGCCATTGGAATTTGTCACCAGAAGCGACAAGCAGGGTTGGTTCTCTTCCAACTTGGAACCCTAAATGCTCAGCGATCACAGGAGTCTGTAAGATATCAAGGAAGCTCCAGGAAGGGAGTGTGGGTAAATTTCTCTCATAGAGGGAAATAGTAAAAATATGTTTCTGCCTTGGCCTAGTTCAGTGATAATGGGATCTAAAGAAAAAACGAGTCTTCTGAAATCATAACTACAATCTCATCTTCACACATCCCCAATGATTACAACGTCAAAACATTCACTGTACAATTTTAGTTGAACATAGGAATTGGCAAACTAGTCGATAGGCCAAATCCAATGTGCTTTCTGTTTTTGTACTTTCAACCCATGAACTAACTTAGTTTCCACATGTTTAAAGCAATTTTTCATGTTTTATTTCTCAATGTGTGTGTGTGTGTGTGTGTGTGTGTGTGTGTGTGTGTGTGTGTGTGTGTTTTCCTGGAGTTTGAACTCAGGATGTTAGGGATTGCTAAAAGGAAATTCTTTTTAAATAGAAAATAGTATGTGACATATAAAAACTACATGATGTCAGTGCCAAAAGAATTTTATTGGAATACAGATATGCTCATATGCCCACACATGGCATGGTTCATAAAGGCTACAATAGTCAC
The DNA here is from genome assembly GCF_031878675.1 of Megascapheus bottae. Lineage (NCBI taxonomy): Eukaryota > Metazoa > Chordata > Mammalia > Rodentia > Geomyidae > Megascapheus > Megascapheus bottae. The sequence continues at coordinate 66,167,378 of NC_143509.1, forward strand.
TATCTGATGTTTTACAGTAAAACACCACTGACCTCCAGCTAAAAAATTGTCTTCATCTGGCAGCATAAAGCACTAATATTCTTTGGGACCTATGAGAGTTCCTGCTAATATCTCCCTAATGATACCTTACTTTAAAAAATACATAGGTGTTAATCTATCTTTAGTGTAAGACAAGTTAGAAATGATACATTTTTGGTCCCTTTAAGTCAATGACCTCTGGTTTAGCTTTCAATCTCTTAAAAAATAAGGATTTTTCTAGCACACCAGAATTCAGACTTCATTTATTTTCAGCACTAAAAACCCAGAGAGAAGAGAAGTTTAGATTTTCAGGTTCAGTTGCTCTCGTGAACTCAATCCTTTCAGTATGTACTTTGCTCAGTTGGTTATTCAGATTAACAACAAATATGTGGCCACTTTCAAGACCAGGAAACATCCTCAACTAAATTTACAAATGATAGTGAACAAGCCACCTGGCTTTTCCCATAACAAGCATGGTAAATACCTTTCCCCAACCTGTGGAGATTTTCTCATTGGTAAAACTAAGCTCTGCTAATTCCTGGAGCTCACTTTATTCAAGGATGAGTACATGTTATTATCATACAGATGACATCACTGCAGCTATTCTTGCTATATGTAGGTTAAATGACTATTTAATCATGCTTATAGATTAATAAAGATTGCACCTAGAAGCAAAAATAGTCCCTGGAGACTAAAGCACTGGTTGTCTTTGCTTATGGTTGCTAATAGAATTTTCTAGCTGTTTCTTTGCTCACACAACTAAATGTCTCCCTGGATTGATCACCTGAACACTAGCCTGGGCTTTATTTCCTTACAGCCTGGTGGACTCAAGGTCATCAGAATTCTCACCTGGATTCAAGGCTTCAAATTAGAGGACCCTCAAGAGTCATCACCACGACATCCCAATGTTTTAGGAAGTCCATAATTATAGATCTCAGTTCTCAAGTGGCAGAAATGATCATTTGTAAACAGTATTTCTGAATTTTACACTTTCCTTTTCTTCAAAAGTTATTCCTCTTTCAACAGATCCCATGAAGGTCAAAACCCAAAACAAACCTCCTCCCTTATATACTATTTTTTATAAGTTGGGGTAGTTTATCTTTTGCTATCTCATTTGCATAATAAGGATGCTAGACTAGATGATGCCTATGTTCCTTCATTCCAGCACTTATATTCCATGATTTTAGTATTATAGCTTATTTAATAATGTCACTGCAAATTAATTTCCTCTTGGAGCCTCTGAATGTGATCTAATTTGACAATAGGGTCTTTGTGCAGTAATAAACTAGATCAGTCAACTTAGGATGAGCCTTAAATACAGTTACTAAAGTTTTTTTTTTAACCCAATTCTCATCTGATACAGGGCCAAAAGTCACTTCTTGAGCACAATAACAAGAAATGAAAGTTAAATAACAGGCACACAGCAGGAAGTGTGTGCAGATTCCAGAACTTTAGGGCACAAAAGTCACCTTTTAAAAGCTTAGTGATTATCCTGGGCATGAACAAAACCGTGGAGCTGATGGAGTTCTAGAGTATGTAAAGACACAAAGCAGCTCAAATTCAGACTCTAAAAGGAGTAAGGGAAGAAAACGAGTAAATTCTGTCCACAACAAATGCAGCTCAAATTCAGACTCTAAAAGAAGTAAGGGAAGAAAAAAAGTAAATTCTGTCCACAACAAATGCCCATTCTTTATGAAGCACCACCCACCACAGCACAACTGGGAAGCCATAGTGGAATTATCTCTTTTCTTGAGTCATAGGACAAAACAAAAGAAGACTACGTAAATGTCAAATATTTAAGAAACTTTTCTTCAGAGGATTGCCTTAGAAGCTGCAGTCACAAGAAATGGATGCAATTAGGTCATAAATAATCTACAAGTAAATCCTAAAAGTGCAAATGGTACACATTTTGACTTCTGAAGACTTCTCAAGCCTCCAATGGCTGACTGCTCCTTTGTGGCTTGAAGGATGCTTTTATTCCCCTTTCCTAACTCCCAGGCAGCTCCCTCCTTCTTCCTACGATTGCTCTGAATTCAGAAATGTGGAATGTTCTCATGGGAGAATCTCTGTCTCTGTTCTTGCATCTCATTTAAATTCCTAATTCCTCAAAGCTTCACAGAAAGTTGCCTCAAGACAAACTGAATTGCTCAAGTCAAAGTGAATAGTAATAAGAGTTCAGTATCAGCCTGTGCATTTTCATTATCTAACTGACAAACACACTTGTATAATTTGTTCCTCCCCTTATTTTCCTTTGAAAGTGATTAGAAAGCCTTAATACATTTTGAACAAAGCAACCTCAACACTGTATTTGACTTAAATCACATGCTAAGCTAGCATGCTTTAAATAAAAAATTCAAGAATGCTTTTCCTAATGCTGTGAGAACTAATCAGATATTTAGAATAGAAATACTTGCACTCTGAAGATTCTCCTTGATTTTCATTTGTTCAAGTCACTTTTAGGTGGATTGTAAAGAAAAGAAGCACACGTAATAAGAGCATTAATTCTTACTTCATAAGAGCAAAGGTCACAAGGGGAATAGGAAATGACCTGAGCTGTTTATCACAGGCTCCAGTTGAAGATGGGGGAAAAGGCTGGCCATGGCAGCAGGCAGGTCATCCCCTCTGAGGCTCTGCATAGAGTCTTCTGCAAGCTACCAAAATTAAGCCTTTTGTTCTTGCGTTGTGGGCTGGTTGACTTTGCACCAGGTCGAAGCAATGATGTGTATAATTGCAAGCCCTCCCCTATTACCAATGCCTGTCACTTCAGAAAGTGATGTCCGGGCACAAAGCCAGAGTTAGTTTCACCTTAGTTTTCAGGATGCTCCGTATTGATTAAAGGAAATATATTGTGTTGAAGGAAGGACAGATGGTGAAGTGAGGGCAGAGAGAGACTTAGAGTCAGAGAGAGAGTGAGGCAGAGAGAGAGAAAGAGAGACACATGGAGAGAGAGAGACAGAGACAGAGACAGAGAGACAGAGACAGAGAGACAGAGACAGAGACAGACAGAGAGACACAGAGAGACACACAGAGACACACACACAGAGAGACAGAGACAGAGAGAGACAAAGAAAGAGAAAAATGAAAAGCAAGAAGGGGAGGTTGGGCAAGGTAATGAAATCACTTTATCACTTTAACCAATAGCACATCCACACTGGGGACAAGCACTCTGAGGATGTATAGAATTTCCTTCTCAGGAAAGGTCCTTCCATACACATTTTCTATCAACATATGCTCTAGGTTCCTAAGCTGGGAGATTGTACTTCCTTGCAAAGAATCTCTGTGAGACAGTCACTGGCCATGGTGCTGATTCTAATGACTACTGAAGGGATTTGGTGCTGTAGACTTCCAGGCATGAGGGAGAAGGTTTTGGGGGTACTCAATGTTGTGTGCAATAATATAATAAACAATAAATGATCTCTTAATAATTTGATGAGGAATTTTCATTCCCCCAAATATATCTTAAGGCTGAATCACCTAACTCATTTTTCTCCTGTATCCAAAAACCAAAGACAACACAAGTGACCTGCATCATCTTAGATCTTTAGGGCTTCCATAATTTTGGTGGCTGTCAAAAGTTAGCAATGACTGAAGTTGTGATTCTGTAATACATACACACACACACACGATGTAATTCTTTTTTTTTAAAGCATCAAAATGTAAAACAGCATGGAAAGAACATTCTCTTGGTATGTTCAGCTGTACTTGTGGGTAATTATCATCTTAACTTTGAGACTTGTATTCAGAGAACAATCATCATCTGAGATCAGGCAACCATGTCATTCATTATTTGAGTTGCCAGGAAAGCGAGCAGGAAACACTACAATGTGGGAAGGTGGAATTCATTCTTTAAGGAGGAAGGGGGAAAGAAATAACAATGTGGTAGATGCGATCACAACTCCACTAAGACATTCTGTGAAACTCATTTCTTTTGAGATATATTTATAAACTATCAAAAAAATTCTCTGAAAAGGAGAGAAGATTCTATTATTCCTAGAAGCTGAGCTCTTTTCATAGGTTGGTGCCATCTTTTCTCCTGTAACAACATGAATATTTTTCCTCTTAATTTATCTTTGTCTCAGAATGATATGGGGTCTACAATGGATAGCAGAAAAGAAAATCTGACAATACTAGTTAGTAGTAAGAGAAAAATTTTCTCACAGACATAGCACTGGAGAAGAAAGCAATGAAACAATTACTTCTACCAGGCAAGTACGCAACTCAGAAAATGGCATAACATATGCTATCATACTCTGCCTTCTCCAGAGAAGAGAGCAACACCCCAGCCCGCAGCCTGCAGTGGACAAGATCTCTCCTCTGTACTCGCCTTTGAATCTCCAAGATAACCATGGATATACCTTGTACACCTTAACAGCGGCAGTTTTGTTTTCCACTCTCAAAGTGCATTCACATATATTAGCTCATTTGACCTTCTGACTCTTTTGCTCTCTCTAGGTGAAGAAAGTGTCAGAGATAATAAGTGGCTTCCTCCAGATTGTATATTTAGTGGAGAGAGTCTTGTCTAGGAATTCAGGCTCCTTTATTTTATACTCCTCACCAAACTAGACCTAGCAGGCTGCTCTTAGAAAGAATATTTTGAGCTGAACAATGGGTGATAAAAAATATCTAAATAAGATAGATAGGTGAGAAATGTAGCTGGGAGTGCCCTTCTTTGAGTTATAAGCAAAAATAAAGAATTATTAGGCTGTGAATTTTCACCAACAATAATTTTTAATAAAGCAAGATGACAATAGCAACAACAACAACAAAATCTGCAGTGCTCCAGTGGCTCATACCTGTAATCCTAGCTACTAAAGAGGCTGAGATTTGAGAATGCCAGTTTGAAGCCAGCCTGGGCAGAAAAGACCATGAGATTTATTTGAAGTAAGCTACTTACAAAAAGCCAAAAGTGGCTCTGTGGCTCTAGTGGAAGATTGCTAGCCTTGAACACAAAGAGGCTCTGGGACCATTGGCAGGCCCTGAGTTCAAGCCCCAAAATGGCAACAACAGCAACATCTCTAGGATATAGAAACAAGAGTTTTATCTTGTGTGTTTGTTGTTCTTAATGTACTATGTTATTTCTCTTCCCTTTTTTGCCCTTTGGTTAATCTCATATTGTTACTGTATCTGACTTTGTTTCCTAGTATATTGTATAAACCTTTATTTGTTTGTTTGAAATAGGAAAGGAAGGGGAAAACAAGATGATTGGGATGGAGTAAGGGAAGGGAAATGGAGATAAAAACATGGTATCAATGTATGAGAAGTAATGCACCTACTACCTGATGAATGTAACTGTTACCCCTCTATATATTACCCTGTCAATAACAAATAAAATAAAAAAATAAGACAGATAACAAGTACCAATGACAAGATAAAAAAGTGAAGAACTGAAGACCTAAGTATAAATAGAAGTACTGCAAAAACAAAACAAAACAAAAAATATCATTGATATCTTCAGAGTTTGGAAGCTTCTTTTCTCAAAGAATACATTATTTTCTGTCTTAATATGGTCTTATTTCCATATATAATAAATATGTAAAAATAAAAATAAATTGATGAGGGGAGTAGAAGTCAGAGAAAATTCTATAGTTTCATAAACAAACCTAATCAGTACATATTTTGGTGGCTTAAATTTCCTTACAGCTATAACCTACTAGTTCCTAAATTGTGTCCACCATAAATAAGGATATGATTGCATGATTTTGCTTAATAAGCAAGGAAGAAAGCAGTTACTGCTTTTCTATGTCCCATTCCTGCAGTAGATGAAAATTAGATAATTAGCAGCTTTCTGCAAGAATCAGCCTTGGCACATCCTCCTTGTCACTTACAAGTAAATGTCTTCCCCACCCCTGATTGTCCTTTCTAAACAAGCCAATATCTACCTTTGGATAAGTACATCAGTCACAATAATAACTGGGAATATGACATAGTCCAAAATATGTATTAGATTAAACCAAGGGTAAAATAGCAATCAAGGCTTTGAACATAATCATTGTTAATGAAACTGGACAAATGTGCATGTTGTATATAAAGCAAGTACTATTACTGAATGTAGTATAGGTTTTTCTTTAGTTTTTACAGACAAAACAGTGACATTGCCCATGTGGCATATACACAGCTACCCATTTCTCACCCCACCTGTAAAGGTGGCAAAATCAACCATGTAGTAATCCTAAGTGTACATACATAAGTAAAAATAGAGTCTCAAGCTATAATAAAGTAGGAACTTACTTCAGTTGCCTTCTTAAACAGCATACCATAGATGATATATTTGAAGTTTTCATTCTTTCAATAGGTATGTTTTTCTCATTGGCAAATAAATATACTTATTTATTAACAATACTAAGCTTAGAGATTATAGGATTTTTTTTCTTTCAGGGGACATTCTCTGAAGTTTACTGATTTATTGTAATGCTTTATGCAAAACCAAGGAAGATGGGGCTTGGTCATAATCCCAGAGACACTCATATTTCCAGAGCTAAAATTTATCTAGAATTGCTTATTATGTTAATGGGTTTGATAGCCTAGATAGTTCTGGAGCTAATTCCTTTATTGCTCCACTTTAATTTCATGAAATCAGTTTCTACAAGGAATACTATTATATTTAAGATAAGATTATATTATACTATTACTTTAAGATAAAATCATAGATAAAATTAAAGGTTATAAAATATAAAGGAGACAGAATCATTTATCCATATTCAGGATGAGATCATTATTACAAGTATTATTTTGGCTCTCAGATAACTAGTGACTAAGACAAAAGTAAAATCTGATAGGTGAAAGGGAAATCCACAATCCCACTTGTAGAATCATCTTCATGGTACAGTAGTCCTGTTCTGTTATATAAAAAATGATTCTATATTATAGAAGGGAGTAAGCAACAGAGTACATATGGGGTGAGTTTGATAAAAGCTCATTATATGCACACATGGAAATATCACAATAACTCTCCTTTTGAATTTTACTTTTTTTTTTGCTGGCCCTGGGATTTGAACTCAGGGCCTGGGCACCATCTCTGAGCTTCTTTTGCTAGAAGCTAGTAGTGTTCTACCACTTGAGCCACAATGCCACTTCTGGCTTTTTTTTTCAGTAATTTATTAGAGATAAAATAGAGCAAAATCTTGATACATAAGGCCATATAGTATGAAGCTAATTGAAAGGACCTCCAGGATATCGAAACAAAAGCCATATAATGAATGACTGTTGTCCTTAATGTACTATGTTGTCTCTCATCTCCTTTGCTGTCCCTTGGTTATCTCATATTGTTATAGTATCTCACTTTGTTATCTGATATATTGAATTTATTTGTATTTGGTTATTCGAAATTTGATAGGGAAGGGGGAAAACCAAGACGGGTGTGGGGTGTGGGGGGGGGGGAGGGAAATGGGTACCAAGACATGTGAAAGGGTATCAATGTACGTGAATTAATGCACCTTCTATCTGGCAAATATCATGTAACCCTTTTACTAATTACAATAAAAAAATGCAAAAAAAAAGTCTTAGAGACTTTCCAGCCCAGGCTGGCTTTGAACTGAGATCCTCAGATCTCAGCCTCCTGAGTAGATAATATTACAGATATGAGCCATAGGCACTCAACTCTGATTTTTATTTACTTATTTTTTACTGTGTATTCTAGAAGTGAGAAAAACTCAGTGAATATAAGCATGTAAATGCACAAGATAATTTTAATAAGTACCATTAAAATATAAAAACAACTGTAAAACAAAGCAGATTGAATGATGGGCAAGGCCTCTTGGAGAAAGGGAAATTTGAGCACAAGGCAGCTGAACCTTAGAAGCTCTGGGGAGAAAGCATGGTAGGTCCAGGTGATGTTTAGTGCAATGACCTCTTTATCAGCCTCTAGCTTTGAAGAAAATGATGTTTGATTGTACTTCTCATGTCTCTCCTTATGGCAGTTACATTCTCTTTCTACAGATGTCATGGCTCACTGTCACAATAAGCAATAGTCCTTATCTCAGTTTCTGGCAGCTTCAGTGTCTATACAAGTGACTCCCTCTCTAATGTTCTTGACATCCTGTTCTTCAGTGATCTTAGATCAGTGGCAATTCTCATCACATTAGTAACAATATCTCTTCCCCTCCCTACATGCTGTCAGTTTCTAGGACTGTATTTCCTGTTACCTCCTTTAGATTTTCTGCATTCACTTGATTTATGTATCCTGACCCTAACAGCTCTATCATACCAGGACCTGCAATCTAGGAATCCTACCAACTGTGTGATCTCTTTTTTTATAACAAATATATACTAATGAAAGGAGGGGAAACTAATGAGAAATAGTAGCTTTATAGATGCCACTAAAATATTCTCCCCATAGTTCTTTGAGAAACTTGACAAAGACTTTAGCAAAAAGTTAGAGCTTTGAAAGTAGCGTTGGGGGAAGTTAAGACAACAGTCGTGGAAGACTGTATTCTGACAATATTGTTCTCTATAAGGATAAAGTTTAAATAATCTAGAGAAATGAAAACTGCCTGCTAATCTATATCTTTTAGCAATAATACACCAGAATTCTTTGGGGAGGTACTTTATAAGAGCTACTTTAAGAACAGATTCTGTTTAACGTTTCTAAAATGCTTAGAGTGTGTAGTTGGGGGTGTGGGGAATGTGTCGTTGCCTAATTTAAGTGTAGAAGAGTTTTTCTAATGTTTATTACTCAAAAAATGCTCTCTACTCAAAGCCTATCTCAGTTCCTCTATCACTCTTCATGCTATCTGGAAAACAATCACAATTTGCTTAAGCAATGTATGTGATATACTCTGAGTCGTCATTAGTAACTTACTTTGTGTTTGTTATTTTAAAATCTATTGTATTATAAAGGTGATATGCAGAGGGGTTATAGTTATATAAGTAAGGTAATGAGTACATTTCTTGTTAAACATTGTTACCCTCTCCCTCATTTTCTCCTACTTTCCTCGCCCCCCCCCACTCCTTTCCCTCCCTCCAAGTTGTAAAATACATTTCCATCATAATGCTGTATCACTGTTGTATTGGTTCACTTTTTGTCCTTTCACTTACCAATTTATTTTTCTCCTTCCCTTCCCCAATTCAAATAAACATATACAAGACACAAGGTACCAAAAATCAAAAACAGTGACAATAGGGGATAAACCAGAGGGAAGAAAACAAATAACTTCACACAGCACATAAAAAAGAACACAAAACAAAACAAAAAACTGATGAGTTCCAATATACAATCAGAGAACTGGGATATTAAAGCATAGAAGGATGCAGAGATAAAAAAAAAAAGCAGGCCCCGAGTAAAGGTTTTGGTAGCTTTGACTTCTGGTAATATTTTATTTCTAAAGAGATTCGCTACAGTAGCTTAAAAGCTTGGATTCCTATATGTGGAATCTTTACATTTCTCTCCCAGCAAAGCAAAAAGCTATCTACCAATGCAGGATCCTGAGTTCAAACTCCAGTACCATCACCAATAAAAAAGAAAGAAGGAAGCAAAGAAAAAGTTCCTAGCATCTTTACTTCATCTGACTTGATTGAATCTCTATTGCTTAAGAATGTAACAGTCCTGGGGCCGGGAGTTTGGCCAAGTGGTAGAATGCTTGCCTCGCATGCACGAAGACCTGGATTTGATTGCTTGGCTCCACATACATAGGAAAAAAAGTATCTGGGTGCGGTGGCTCAGGCTTTTAATCCTAGATACTCAGGAGGTTGAGATCTGAGGATCAAGGTTCAAATCCAGCCCAGGCACAAAAGAACCTGAGACTCTTATCTCCAATTAACTTCTAGAATAAATGGGAAGTGGGTCTTGGCTCAAGGGTTGGGCGGTAGCCTTGAACTGAAGAGCTCAGGGACAGCACCCAGGCCGAGTGCAAGCCCCATGACCCACTAAATAAATAAATGTAAGTAATAGTCTTTCCTAGAGTAGAATAAATGTATGCTGCAATTTTTTAGATGAGTGACCTATGATACACACTGATTGGCTCTGGGTGTATTAAGGACACTATTTAGCTGTAAATAGCATTAGCATTGAAATCCTCCAAGTGAATTTCCATTTTATGTAATTTCAGCGACACATATTGCCTTATATGTTTATGTTTACAAAAAGGGCAGGTAAGTGATGAAAGATATTAACCATAGCTCCAGTCTATTTATGGGGTTCACAATCTGGAATTAGGTGCATGTAATTTCATAGATCATCACCGGGAGCTAAATTATGTTTCATGGTAAATGCTAATCCAATATGGCATCTTCTCCCAGGCTCGTACTCCTTAACAGGAGAACCAGACTGACGTGACAAAACTCCACTTCAAAGCAGATGACAGGCATGTTGGAAATGTACTTGGGGATCCTGCCCACCTACCTTTGACCTTTGCATGTCCTGGAATTCCAGGAAGCTAGCTTGCATTTGGTTGAGGGATAGTGAGGAAAAATAAAGGACAGAGCAAGTCATGATGGCTGTGAGAGAAGTCAGAGGGGACATTTGAGAAGCACTGATCTGAAACATGATTCATAATAATTTTCCAAAAGGGAGTTAGTATTTCACAGCAGACAATTTTATACTATGCAGCATGTACTCATTTTCAAGCTATTCCTCTGTTCTGGGAACAGACTTTTAATGATTCATTCATATGAATGATATGTGTTGTATTATTTTGGAAACCTGCTATTTTGATTAACAGTATGGAATAAAATGTTCTCTACCATTTTTTATTCCTAGGATATATTGGTAATTTAATTTGGTTTGTAGCATTTGACATGCGGGGGGGGGGCTTATAAAATGTATTATGTCTGTCACTGAAGCCCAAGGTAATCATGGGTGAAATAAAATCATTACAAAGAAAAAATTTTCCCACAAGAATTCCTCTTCTCTAGAGGGATCAAGGTAAGGGACAAGAAAGAAGGGAAGCAATACAGTAAACTCACAGTTAAGTAATTTCTAGTATTCACAGAGGAAAAAATAGCAGAAATTGCATTCAGTAAAACCAAAGCAAAAGGGTCAGGGTGGAAGAAATCACAGAAATAATGTCTGTTCAGAATCTGGAAATTAAAATAACTGCTTAGAGTAGAACAGATATAATTCCCAATTGGACAATAAGCTAAAATCCAGGAAGGTTTCAAAAAAATAAAAAAGTAATCACAGTGAAGAATGAAGATGAGGACACTTTCTCATTTACATGAGTGGACAGTAGTTTCACAGCCCCGGGCTTATTAAAATGGATTGTTAACCAGACTGCAAAGTAGCAAAATGAAGCGGATCATAAAGTTGCTCATTTTAATGTGACACTCTCTCAATGAAAATGTATTTTTAAATTAAGATCTGATGTGCAAGAGGCAATCTCAACAGCATCTTAGCAATGGTAGAGCTAAGAGAAATTTTGAATTACCCAACAACCTATTGTTAGATGCAGCATACGCTTTACTTTCTGTGTCCCATCATTATAATTCAAGGGGTTGGTAGGAGATTCCTCCTTCTCACACAGTCCTGGACTCTGTTAATATTTTCTCCTTTGCCAAACAACCATAGCTCTGTCCTTACTGCTGCAGAGTGACAGATTCAGCCACAAGGTTGAATCTGTGTGCCTCATTGAAGCATACAGGAAGGGAACACTGTCCATATTGAGTTTGCAGATATATTGAAGTGATCATCACTCATTACCAAAATATTTTGAAATTTAGTGACTTAAAAACAAACTTGGCTTATTGGCAGATTGACATGGACTCCTCTGTGCAGTTCTCATGGCAGATTTGTTGGGGATAGATGGCCTTCTATAGTAACTGAAGCAACTTTTCCATGTTTATTCCCTGGAAGTATCAGCCTCCTAAGAAAGTAAACTGAACGTCTCTACATACCCCCATGTGAAGCATCTGCATCATGTACAGTATGCTGATGTTTAATTGGCAAAGTCACCCAGCAGGACACATGGCCAGAACTAATGTGGGAGCAAGAAACAACAAAACAAAACAAAAAACACATGCAAGAGTATGGAGCACTTCAAATGATGATTCATTTTGGCTAGAAATGTGAGAACCCAACAAAATGTTGGTTTGTGATTGAGTATAGGATAAACACAAGTTGCTTAGGCTGGCATTCATACCTTTTTCAGTCTATGTATTCTATGTGTGTTAGTCCTAATGTTCCTTTTCTTTTCATGTTCTGCTCTGTCCTGTGCTTCAATAATAAAAGAAATCACATTGCATGCCATATCTAGACTTCTGTTCTTTGTTTTAATGTTCTTGAAATTGCCCTCTTATGGTTTCCACTCTCTAGACCTCACCTTCCACCTTGTAACAAAGTTGACCTTGACCAAAGTTGTGGACTTAAGTCAAAATATGATTGTTCTGTTGCCCTGCTTCCATTTGCCCCACCTGACTTCACTTCTTCTGCCTAATAAAAAGAGACCCAAGTTGTAAGGAAGGTACTCCCTTTTCCCTTCAGCCGGGCTAAAGAAAATTGGTTTTCCCTTCCCAGGCTTTCCTCTAGAATAAAACCTGTTGGTCTGTCGAGTTGTCTTTCTGCTCTTTTACTTCCCTTACAATAACTAAGATAGAAATTGTAAAAACTAAGGTAGAATCTAATCAAAATACAAAGCTGAGCCATCTCTGAATGTCTCATCAGGCTGAGATAAGGGTATCATGGGCTTTTCTTCCCAGGTTGCCTTTAAACTGTAATCCTAAACTCTCAGCTTTGTGAATAGGCAGGATTTTTTTTCCATGTAGTTTTTACTGTAATTAATAGAAGGGTTAAATTATACATATAGAAGGTGCATCACTTCACAAACATTGATACCCTTTCTCATGTCTTGGTCCCCATTTCCCTCCCCCACGCCCACCCCTCATCTTGTTTTCCCATTTCCCTATTCTATTTCAAATAAGCAAATACACATATGTACAATATATCAAATAACAACGTATAATACTGTAACAATATGAGATAACCAAGGGACAGCAAAAGAGATGAGAGATAACATAGTACATTAAGGACAACAATCACTCATTATATGGCTTTGGTTTCTATATCCTGGAGGTCTTTTCATTTAGCGTCATACTTTATATATCTAGGTTTCGTTCTATTGTAAATCTCTGCTAGGAGAGCCCAAGGTTTCTACTGATTATGACAAATGAGGGAAACCAGTGAGCCTATGTTCCTTTGAGTCTGGCTTACTTCACTTAATATGATTTTTTTCTAAGTATTTCCATTTCCTTACAAATGGGGTGATGCTGTTCTTTCTGACAGCAGCACAGAATTTTATTGTGTATAAATACCACATCTTGTTGATCCACTCATCAAATGAGGGGCATCTGGGTTGGTTCCATATCTTTGCTATGGTAAATAGTGCTGCAATGAACATTGTTGTGCTAGAAGATTTAGTATGTCCTTGTTTCTGGGCAATTGGGTAAATGCCAAGTAGTGGAATTGCTGGGTCATAGGGGAGCTCTATGTTTAGTCTTTTGAGGAAATGCCATACTTCTTTCCATAGTGGTTGAATGAGTTTGCACTCCCACCAAGAGTGTAGTAGTGATCCCTCGTGGCCACATCCCCGCCAGTATCTGTTGTTATTAGTTTTCTCGAGCATGGCCATTCTAACTGGAGTGAGGTGGAATCTTAGAGTTGTTTGATTTGCATTTCTTTTATGGCCAGAGCTGTTGAGCATTTCTTCATGTGTCTATAGGCCATTCTTATTTCTTCTTCAGAGAAGACTTTTAAGTCTTTGGCTCATCTTTTAATGGGATGGTTGTTTCTTTGGAGATTAGTTTTGGAGTGATTCAATTTTTTGAGCTGTTGATATATTTTAGATATGAGAAGGCAGGATTTTTATAAGCATAAGCCATCAGTGTCCAGCCCAAGTATCCTTTTTGCCCCATGAGGTCACAATCTGTGAGCTAGGAAGTGAGCGTTCACCCAACACTGAGTAGACATGTACTTGATCTTGAATTTTTCAGCCTCCAGAAGAGTGGGAAAGATTGCTTTTGTTTTTAGTAAGTTATCTAGTCAGTAGTGTTTTATAATTGAGCCTGAATATAGACTGAGTGCCAAGAATACAGAATTACCAGAAAGAATAATTTCAAATTCCATTGTTAAAAGTTGTTTGACTTTGAGCAGTGTCTTAACTCTTAGAACTTCAAGTTTCTTCTCTCTCAAATGAAGTTAATAATACATCAGTCTCATGGAATTATGGGAAGCCCAGACTAAATTAAGTTCAGGGAGCCTTAGCCAAGAAACAGTCACATGTAAGTGCACTGTGGAATAGCAGTGCTAATTCTGATTACACATCTCTTCTCTCAATGAAGCCCCCTGTCAATGCACTTCATTGACATCATTCTGGGGATATAGGAAAAATAACAAGATGGAAAAATAGGGAGAACCAGAGTTCTAGGAAAGATGCTCAAAAGTTTAGTGTCAGTTGTCTTCTATGCATAAATTATAATGAGACACAAATGCCTTCACCATTAAACTAAGCAAATTTATGAACCAGAAAAAAAATCCCTGCTCAGGTTATGTCTCTTTTTCTTAAAGGCCATAGAGAACCAATTAAACAGCCTGAGTGGAAGCTTGAATGAACATTAAACCAGAAGCACAAAGTGAGAAAGATCATTCCTTGCTAGTTTTCCAAACTACTAAATATAAGTAAAATTAATTAATGTTTTCCCTAAGCATCTACTCTACTCGGAGTGTTCATACTGATATAAACTAAGCTTTATTTAAGGAGAAATCTCAAAATCAAGAAAATTTAGGTTTATGCACATATAATATCTTTTCTATAATAACAATAATAGTATAAAGAAGCAACCAGAAGTCCCTTTTTAAGTGTAAGTTTGTTTTTACAGTACTTTTACCTCTTTATCAAACTGCCTACCAACAAGCAAATAGTTCATTGTTCAAGCTTATTCTACCCTGATCATGAATCAATGTGAAAAACAACAACTCCAGGACAATAGGTAGAATCTGCAAAAGTTGGAACTTAGAATTATATACAATTCATCATGAATTTGAGTTACACAGAATACAAGAATTAAACCATACATTATAAGGTAAATGAGAAATCCTACATAGCATAAACACTATGACAATATGGTTTTCTTTACTATTTTCCTTTTTTGGCAGGTCTTTGGATTTTTTGGCAGGTAAGTGCTTGGCTTACTTATTGGCTGCTTGTTGACTTACTTGGCTTACTTGTTGGCTGCTGCTCTACCACTTGATCCATTCCTTTAGCCAAGGTTCTTGCTAATTATAGAAATAGAAATTCTCAAACTTTTCTTTCCTAGCTGGCTTCAAACTGCAATTCTCTGTATCTCAGTCTAAATAGCTAGGATTGTAAGTACAAGCCACCATTGCCTTGTTATATGATTTCCCTACAGATATTTTACCATTTTGGAAAAATGAATTTATTACCCTGGTGAAGCAGAGAGAATATAGAAACTGAGATCTGACAAACTATATCCAAAGCACAACTTTCTTGCTATGACTTTAGAAAATGTACGAATTTCATACATGCCCACTTTTTTTCCATCTGGACAATCGGGTTTAAAGTAAGTCTTGCTGGCACATCATGGTCATTTGACATCATGTGGTTGACACTTTATAATGCCCAGCTTATGGCAGAGACTAAGAATATTGTTAGATCATTTCCTTCTTTTTTTTCTTGTATTTTTCTTTCTGTTTTATCGTGGCTCATTATTGTGTCCACATTACTTCTGTTTTTGATTAGAAAACTGTTACTCTAATACTGAACTCTTGAGCTTTCATAGCAAAATTTAAGGAGATAGGTTTGTCAATGCTCAATTTCCCAGTTACTATTGACAACTGAATCATTCTGAACCAATTGCAACCCACGTAATAGTCATAATCTTCTCATAATATTCACTCTTAAGAACAGGAAGAAAGATCAAGGAAATAAAAGTGGTAGACTTCATAAATAACTAGATCCATTTCTATAATCTGATTTGAACAATAAAATATCTTAAAGTCATTATATGACTTCTGATTCTCAGTCTGAAGATGCTTGTATTTTCATCTTTAACAGCTGGGTATGGTTTTACCATTACATAAGGAAACTTGGTCTGTGGTGAAACTTGCACTAGAGGATGAGAGACCCTATGACAAGAGACTCCAACCACTAATCATGGAGGTGGACTCTCCTGGGAAGAGCTAGCCCAAAGACGATCCACTCTTTGGAAACATGGAAGCAAGCACCATAAACAAGTAGAGCAAAAGAATTTCTGAAAGGAGTCCAACTCAGACTTCCTTTTCCCCTCGGTATTTCTGCAGCTTTTACATTGCTTTCTTCATGGAACACCCCTGTGATGTCCTTCCTTGTTCTTTCCTGGGCTTCTCCTGTCTCATCATTTTCTTTTCAATTACTTTTTGCTTGCTCTTTTTCAGTCTTTACTTTCAACATGTAATTTCACAGCCCTCTGTTCTCTGCCCATCACATTTATGGTGAATCCACATACACATTGCAACTTTATCCTTCAGATCTTCATCTCTATGCCAGGGCATCCTATAACTCTGTTCTGTTAGGACACTAGTTTTCAAGATATACACATGAGTTGCTTTTCAGATGGAAAATCAAATGTTCACATTAATTGATTCTTCGCACTGTTTGACATAACTAGAAATCTCTTACAGGGTCCTGAAACTAAGAGATTTACTACTGATTGTCACAATTCTGGTCACAATATTTCTCACTCTCAATGGGGAAAGTGAAAAAGGAGAGTTCTTCTTTGGACTGCAAACTCAAAGACACCAGATGAATGAACAATTTCTGAAATAAGTACTTGCTGCTGTTTAAGTACCTTTATGCAACCCTCTCTTAAACAGTCAAGGATATTTTTGCCAATTACAAATATGGATCCATGTGTAGCTCTGGGTTTCACAGAATGAAATCAAACAATAATTTCAATTTTATAAGTCCTTGGAGTGAAAACAAGTGAGATGTAGCCTTTTTCTGGCTGTTGTATGTTCCAATCCCTGCAGGCCAATTAAGTTCTTTCAAAGCTCCAGCAAAGGTTTGGAGGTTAATTAAAATGTGTGATTTAGGAAAAAAAAGAGAAAAAACAAACTGAGTTTAATATATATAGTGCACATATTTCACCAGCTGCCTTGGAAGCAACATTTAATTAACCAGCAGCAAGCCCCAGCACTTGCTTTCTTCCTATTTCTGAATAGACAGCACGAATGCTGAGTGCCATGGTCTTAGTGGTAAATTTTTGTAAATGCAGTGACTCGAATGCGTCTCTATGCCCCACTCCCACTCTCTCTCCTTCCTTAGACAGAGGCTGCCTTTTTGACTTTATTACCATGTTATCTGAAGACACATACCCAGGGCCCTTTCCCACCGGACCTCTGACTCTACCTCCCCATACAACTTGCTAAGCTATTTTTCTACAATGGCAGCTACTTTGTTAATTTCTCCTTCCTTTGAGGAATTTGCTTTATAATCAAGGAAAATGAAAACATATAGGCAGAATATAACAATATTAAGCAGCACCGAGAAGCTCTGAGAGAGCACAAAAAAATGGGCCTCCTTTATTCTCCTCCCAAATTCTTCAATAAAGAAATCACTTTCATACTTGAGAAAACTAACACTAAATGAGTTTAAGTAATGTTCTCAGGGCACATCGGTAAGAAGCTGGCTGGGACTCCAATCAGGCCTATTTATCTCCAGATCTTACACTCTATCAATTCAATACATCACACCATAGTGATACAGACAAATTGGGTGATGGATATTGTTCCAAAGAAAAGTTAACTAATAATCTCATAGCTGCTAGTATCACATAGGTTAGATGTAATATAGGTATAGCCATAGAGTTGAAAATTAAAGGCAACAGAAGTCTGAAAATGTCAGAGAACTACTCAAAAAAGTTGTTCATGTTGACCCATCAATAATGAGAAGAGAATATGTCTTGATGGAGAGATAAAGAAAACAGAATCCATCTTGGGAAGAAAAGGAGAGCCAGTCATTAAATTTGCTAAGACCTAGTATGGATCATGAGGTGGAATGTGAAACCATTCCAAAGTCTATTGGTGTAAGCCCTGACAGGAATCAGAGAAACTAAGAGGGGAAAAATGTTGTTGGGTGGAATGATAGTATATAAATTAAAAACTATAATATGAGTGAAGAGAACTAAATGCTAATACATCATAAAAACTATAATGGGAATAGAATTAAATTGAATAAAATGTGTGAGTAAACATAGTCTAGAAGTGAACTCTGAGGAGTTCAGTATTAATAATTGAGCTAATGAATCTGGTTAATTAAGAGAAGAGCATAGGGTAACAAACCAGCAATCACTGAAAATCCATGGTTATATAATTAGAACATTCAGTGAAAGTTCATAATAAATGTGGGAAGAGACTCAGAACAATCACATCTCAAGAGCCATACTTATAGGAGAGTCAATAAATGCCTTTGTTCCTTCACCACTTTCTATATCCAGGTACTAACTATATCCCATTGTTGAAAATTTATCTTTCCCTGAACCTTGGCTTGGTCTGTATGGATCATTTGGATCCACAGAAATGGCATAGTGCCAAGCCTTAGACTTCAGAAGGTTTGCCTATTTCCATTTAGCTTCCTAATCTCTGCCATTTCCACAAGGAAAGCAAGTTCCAGTTTGTTTCCTGATCATAGGAGAAAAAGATGAGTGTAGAGAAAGAGCTTCTTGCCTTACCTGAACTTAAAGCAAAGCCACCCAATATCCACCATCAGAAGCAAGAGCCACTTGATAAATCCATCCTGCAAAAGGAATATTTTTTAATATTTTCATCTTAATTTCAAGAGCTATAATTATCTTTCAGATGAATATTGATATACATTATACATGCAATGTCATTACTAAGTCAAAGGTAATAAAACTACCAAAGTAGTTAGAACTATAGATCAGATACCATCTTTCCCATTAGCCTTTGAAGACAAGGGTACATTATAATAAAATGCTGCATTTATTCTTGTCCACCTGATTGTGAAGTTTAACGCAATGAGTGTTGTTTTCTGATGACTTTTCAGAATCTTCTGCTCTTCAACTGGTATCCATCATGCAAGTCTCTGATATTCCCCAGGGACTTCTAAATTGGGTCTGATAACTGAGCATGGAATTATGGTGTTGCTTAATTGGTTATCTACTGATGGGATGGATGAAGTTCAGCAGGGAGAGGTGGGTAATGCATATCTTTTTATGAATAAACCTTTCTTAGTTTCTGTCAAAAGGAATATTTTTGACCATTGCATTTCACATTGGTTTGCTATGTAGTTACACTAAGAATCCTGGAAAATCTGCAAAAAGGATATGGAGAAATGTCTCTTGCATTTGTAAACAGAGTGAAAGGGTCAAATACATAAGTCCAGACCGCAAGGAATGACACATAGCAAAAAGAAATTTTATATTTCACTCAAGAAATGTGATGGGAAGGGGTATCAGTGTTCAAGAAGCATTGTACCCACTATCTGATGAATATAGCTGTAGCCCCCCCATACATCACTCTGCCAATAAAATACAATAAAAAAGAAACGTGGTACAAAAGGAGATCACATAGTGAAGAGACTTAGAGGGTGAAATTAACAGAGCAAACATACCATTTCCCAATGTAAGTGTCCTATACATATTTGAAATCATCATAAAGGCATTTGAGAGGTAGAGTTGCATGGGTTAGGGAGGATGATGAATGTAAAGAAGGAAGACTATCCAGAAATCTAACACAAATAGAATACATCATACAACATAACACAGGCAATTTTTGAAATCATCAACAAACTCAATGTAGTGGCTCACACCTATTATTCTAGGTACTCAGGAGGTAAGATAGAAGGATTGCAGTTTAAATCTAGACTGGGAAGATTGTCAACAATATTCTATATTAAAAGATGAGTGAAGCATGATATTATGCTCCTGCAGTCCCAAGTATATAAGGTTGCAATCTGAGCACCACCCTGGGCAAATACATAAGGCCCTAATCTGAAAACTACCTGAAAAAAATATAGAATGAGAGCAAGGCTGAAGTAGTCTACCTAGAAATGGCATGGCCCTCAGTACTATCAGAAATATTAATTAATTAAAAACATAATAATAATAAAATAAAATGA